>NC_090320.1:217198091-217838594 GCF_040869045.1 Eurosta solidaginis
TTTTTGTATTCGCCAAGAGGACAAAAATATTTTATAACGTTAGTCCTAGTAACTAGTTCTGGCTTTTCGGTTTGGTCGTGAAAAAAATTCTGGTAACCTTATGGATACATTCATTTTATATAAGGTCTTTATTGACCGGTCAGTTCAATCTAACCTAAATCTCTTATAATATGTGATAACACCGTGCAAAAGGGTTTATATTTTAACGAATTTTGGGGAATTCATTATTATTTTGCAGCTTCTGTTAACATTCGAATCTCTGAACTGTCGAATAAATATGTAACTCAAATATTTAATATAGCAAAACGCTCTTTATTTAGATATACTTTGGGTATAGTACTTCACAATTATCGCGTAATTCACTAATAGCGTGTTTAAATAAACCTGATTCATTATCGCTTGCACCGCGCTGCTTTTATACTCTCAGTTAGCCTCGTTCACCTATTTCTCCTAAGGTCTAGACTTTTCATGAACATGTCTTCTGGAACAGTTGCATCTTGTACTTAGTTATTTAGCTATATACATATAGCTATATACATATATATATCTGTAATTTACGTTTTCCTTCTAGCTGTATGCATGTGTATGTGTGAGTAACAGCTTCTGCTCTTAGCTGATGATAACAAGATGTGTGATTGTTTCTCTTTTTTCTTCGCTTTTATCTGCTGAATACATATGTGTATGTGAAATAATCTCTTCACTTCAAGCTGCTGGTTATGTGTGTGAAATATTCTTCGTTGACTTCGTTGAAATCAGAGTAGATTTCAGTTAATCGGACCAGCATTTGGATTTGACATTGGTATCGTTTGCATTATTAGCTTCATTTTCGGTCTCGGCTCGAGTTTTGAGTTCGGTTTTGGTTCCACCATTGGTCCGGTTTCGATCTCAAATTCAGATTCGTTCTGGTGTTTGCTACGTTTTCACTTCGGGATTCAGTTACGGTCTTGATTTCAAATTGGTTTAGGTTCCAGTTTCGGACGGTATTTTGATTCTGATTTTGGTTGTAGTCCGGGCATAGTTTTAGGGCTGCCCTTGAACCCGAGAAAATTCTGGTTTCGGTCCTTTTTTCGTGTCCAGGTTTTTGGTCTGAGCTTGGTTCCTATCTTTTTTCACTTCCAGCCTCGGATCCAATTCCGACTTCGATCTATTTTCGTTTCCTGTTTAGGTCTGTTTTTGCTTCCGGGTTTAGTTTCTGATTCACTTCCTGCTCGGTTCTGGTTTCGGGGTCAGTTCCGCTTCTAAAGTCAGATCGGTTTTGGTTCCGCTCTCACTTCAGAGTAAGTTCTAGTTTAGGTTCCGATTTTTGTCCAGATTTGGTTTCGAATTTGGCTCTGATTTCGCTTTTTCTTTTAGTTCGAGTTTTGATATCAGTTTCGATTTTAGTTATCGTTCCGAACTCAGTTGCTTTTTTGGATTCGTTTTTGTCTCTAGCTGCGGTTCTGTTTTTAATTTCTAACATTGATCTGGTTTCTGCTCCATTTTCTCTAGGATTTTGGTTCAGGTTTTAAATTCGGCTTTGGTTCCAGTCCCGTATTTGGCACCAGTTTCAGAACGATTTCTGAATTTCTTGTGGTCTCATATTTTCTTTCTGTGACTTTCCTTTCCTTCATTTGCCTTGATGATGAATAGATTTTACCGACTCTTGGTGAATCAGGCTGAAAGCCTTTTTATACTCACTGACTACATGTGTATTGGATCTCTTCGTGGTGCTTACGGCCTGCATGAAATAACAGCTACGACTGCAGTCTTTTGGAAATGTGAGACATTATCAAATTCAGGCCTATAGTTTTGGATGTCGAATACTCGGTAAGGTAATGCCATCGACGTAAGTATGCAATAGTTTCAACATTTGCTTAATCGCCGTGAATAAAGTCGCCTAGAACTTGGTCGAAAGACTAGGGAGATAGTTGTTAATTTTAAAGCAAATCTCACTCATGGAAGCGCTAGGACCTGTGGTCATTGTGGTAATATACAAAATTGGTGTTAGAACATCAGGTTGGTATACAACTTGTTTAGTTCTTCTTGGTCTGAATGCTAAACTGAACCGATGTTTGCCGATCTTTCAAATAAATTGCTGTCCACTTTTTGAGTCTAGATGGAATGGGGGTACCTTATATGTCTTGCAGTAACATGCCATGATTGACTGTGTCAAATGATAGGTTTAAACTAATTTGGTTGTATTGTCATATTCTTGGTTTAATCCGCAATTAATTTGAGTATTAAGGGGTTTTAGCGCAGTGCCGTGTCAAGTTATTTTCGACAGTCATGATAATGGTTGAAAAGCCACAGCTTTGTAGTGAAATAATGGAGCAGGATGGCTTAAATAACTTAGCTACTGGCGAAAGGTGATATATCGAATAATTATAGTGTCCATTTCTGAGCTGGTTTCCAAGTCTTTAACTAGTAGCGGTACCACTCTCGGCATTTTACATTTTTGAAGCAGAGATAAGATATAACTGAGCCCTTGGTTTCTAAGGTGTTCATAAGCGGGAATATTGCTTTGGATTTCTTCACATATTTGATGGATTCTTTCACTTTTTTGGCGTTGTGGTAATGTGTTTAGGTATAAGAGCGCGAATGCTGGCCTGCCGTCTGGTTTATTAGACTAATATTTTGCTGATTATTATTTATACTATTTTACAGATTTCATTTAAAAAGTTACTAACAAGCGAATACGACTAAATAAATTTTGTAGATACAAAACTTTTCCTACTAATAAAATTTTAACCTTCTCACTTTTCACTCCCAAAATCTTTCAAATATTCTGTACTCTTTTTTGCTTTAATATTCAAATAAGTTTACTCTGCTTAACTTGAAAATATGCACAAAAATCCTCAAGTTGCCAGTTCGTGCCATGTTATGTTGCAAATTTTGCATGCATATTAATTTAGAAGTCAGTGCATTAGTGAGGTTTTACACAGAGAAGCATAAAGAACAAGTAAAAAGAAGCGACCCTGATGAAAAATTGAAAAAACAAGTAAGGAAGGTTAAGTTCGGGTGTAAACGAACATTACATACTCAGCTGAGAGTTTTTGAGACGAAATATGGGAAAATCACCAAGTAGGAAAATGAACCTAGGGTAACCCCGGAATGTGTTTGTATGACATGGGTATCAAATGGAAGATATTAAAGAGTATTTTAAAAGGGAGTGGGCCATAGTTCTATAGGTGGAAGCCATTTCGGAATATCGCCATAAAGGTGGACCAGGGGTCACTATAGAATGTGTTTGTAAGATATGGTTATCAAATCAAAGGTGTTAATGAGGGTTTTAAAAGGGAGTGGTGGTAGTTGTATATGTGAAGGCGTTTTCGAGATATCGACCAAAATGTGGACCAGGGTGACCCAGACCATCATCATTCCAAGGGCTTTTGATTTCGCCCTGCAGAACTTTTTCATTTACTTCTACTTAATATGGTAGGTGTCACACCCATTTTACAAAGTTTTTCTAAAGTTATATCTTGCATAAATAAACCAATCCAATTACCATGTTTCATCCTTTTTTATACTCAGTTGAGCAGAGCTCACAGAGTATATTAAGTTTGATTGGATAACGGTTGGTTATACATATATAAAGGAATCGAGATAGATATAGACTTCCATATATCGAAATAATCAGGATCGAAAAAAAATTTGATTGAGCCATGTCCGTCCGTCCGTCCGTCCGTTAACACGATAACTTGAGTAAATTTTGAGATATCTTGATGAAATTTGGTATGTAGGTTCCTGAGCACTCATCTCAGATCGCTATTTAAAATGAACGATATCGGACTATAACCACGCCCACTTTTTCGATATCGAAAATTTCGAAAAACCGAAAAAATGCGATAATTCATTGCCAAAGGCGGTTAAAGCGATGAAACTTGGTAGATGGGTTGACGTTATGACGCAGAATAGAAAATTAGTAAGATTTTGGACAATGGGCGTGGCACCGCCCACTTTTACAAGAAGGTAATTTAAAAGTTTTGCAAGCTGTAATTTGGCAGTCGTTGAAGATATCATGAAGAAATTTGGCAGGAACGTTACTACTATTACTATATATGTGCTAAATAAAAATTAGCAAAATTGAATGAAGAACACGCCCACTTTTTAAAAAAAAAATTTTTTTAATTCAAATTTTAACAAAAAATTTAATATCTTTACAGTATATAAGTAAATTAAGTCAAAATTCAACTCCAGTAATGATATGATGCAACAAAATACAAAAATAAAAGAAAATTTCAAAATGGGCGAGGCTCCGCCCATTTTCATTTAGTTTGTCTAGAATACTTTTAATGCCATAAGTCGAACAAAAATTTACCAATCCTTCTCAAATTTGGTAGGAGCATAGATTCTGTAACGGTAACTGTTCTCTGTGAAAATGGGCGAAATCGGTGGAAGCCACGCCCAGTTTTTATACACAGTCCACCGTTTGTCCTTCCGCTCGGCCGTTAACACAATAACTTGAGCAAAAACCGATATATCTTTACTAAACTTAGCCCACGTACTTACCTGGACTCACTTTATCTTGGTATAAAAAATGGCCGAAATCCGACCATAACCACGCCCACTTTATCGATATCGAAAGTTACGTAAAATTAAAAAAATGCCTTAATTCTATACCAACTACGAAAAAAGGGATGCAATATGGTAACTGGATTGGTTTATTGACGCAAAATATAACTTTGGAAAAAACTTTGTAAAATGGGTGTGACACCTACCATATTAAGTAGAAGAAAATGAAAAAGTTCTACAAGGCGAAATCAACAGCCCTTCGAATCTTGGCAGGAATACTGTTAGTGGTATTGCATATATAAATAAATTAGCAGTACCCGACAGATGATTTTCTGGATCAGCTGGTCCACATTTTGGTCGATATCGCGAGAACGCCTTCACATATACATCTAAGGGCCACTCGCTTTTAAAACCCTCATTAATACTTTTAATTTGATATCCATATCGTACAAACACATTCTAGAGTCACCCTGGCCCACCCTAATGGCGATATCTCGAAAACGTGTCCACCTATAGACCTAATGCCCACTCCCTCTTAAAATGCTCAGTAACACCTTTCGTTTGATACCCATATCGTACAAACATTCTAGAGTCACCCCTGGCCCACCCTAATGGCGATATCTCGAAAAGGCGTCCACCTATATACCTAATGTCCACTCCCTCTTAAAATGCTCAGTAACACCTTTCGTTTGATACCCATATCGTACAAACATTCTAGAGTCACCCCTTGCCCACCCTAATGGCGATATCTCGAAAAGGCGTCCACCTATAGTCCTAATGCCCACTCCCTCTCAAAATACTCAGTAACACCTTTCGTTTGATACCCATATCGTTCAAACATTCTAGAGTCACCCCTGGCCCACCCTAATGGCGATATCTCGAAAAGGCGTCCACCTATAGACCTAATGCCCACTCCCTCTTAAAAGGCTCAGTAACACCTTTCGTTTGATACCCATATCGTACAAACATTCTAGAGTCACCCTTGGTCCACCTTTATGGCGATATATCGAAAAGGCGTCCACCTATAGAACTAAGGATTACTCCCTTTGAAAATACTCATTACCACCTTTCATTTGATACCCATATCGTACAAACACATTCTAGAGTCACCCTGGCCCACCCTAATGGCGATATCTCGAAAAGGCGTCCACCTATAGACCTAATACCCACTCCCTCTTAAAATGATCAGTAACACCTTTCGTTTGATACCCATATCGTACAAACATTCAAGAGTCACCCCTGGCCCACCCTAATGGCGATATCTCGAAAAGGCGTCCACCTATAGACCTAATGCCCACTCCCTCTTAAAATGCTCAGTAACACCTTTCATTTGATACCCATATCGTACAAACATTATAGAGTCACCCTTGGTCCACCTTTATGGCGATATCTCGAAAAGGCGTCCACCTACAGAACTAAGGATTACTCCCTTTTAAAATACTCATTACCACCTTTAATTTGATACCCATATCGTTCAAAAACATTCTAGAGTCACCCCTGGCCCACCCTAATGGCGATATCTCGAAAAGGCGTCCACCTATAGACCTAATGCCCACTCCCTCTTAAAATGCTCAGTAACACCTTTCGTTTGATACCCATATCTTACAAACATTCTAGAGTTACCCCTGGCCCACCCTAATGGCGATATCTCGAAAAGGCGTCCACCTATAGACCTAATGCCCACTCCCTCTTAAAATGCTCAGTAACACCTTTCGTTTGATACCCATATCGTACAAACACATTCTAGAGTCACCCCTGGCCCACCCTAATGGCGACATTTCGAAAAGGCGTCCACCTATAGACCTAATGCCCACTCCCTCTTAAAATGCTCAGTAACACCTTTCATTTGATTCCCATATCGTACAACTAGAGACACCCCTGGTCCACCTTTATGGCGATATATCGAAACGGCGTCCACCTATGGAACTAAGGATCACTCCCTTTCAAAATACTCATTAACAGCTTTCATTTGATACCCATATCGTACAAACATATTCTAGAGTCACCCCTGGTCCACCTTTATGGCGATTTCTCGAAAAGGCGTTCACCTATAGAACTAAAGCCCATTCCCTTTTAAAATACTCATTATCACCTTTCATTTGATACCCATATCGTACAAACACATTCTAGAGTCAGCCCTGGTCCACCTTTATGGCGATATCCCTAAATGGCGTCCATCCATAGAACTATGGCCTACTCTCTCTTAAAATACTCTTTAATACCTTCCATTTGATACACATGCCATACAACCACATTCCAGGGTTACCCTAGGTTCATTTTCTACATGGTGATTTTCCTTATTTTGTCTCCATAGCTCTCAACTGAGTATGTAATGTTCGGTTACACCCGAACTTAGCCTTCCTTACTTGTTTATTATTATAGAATATTGGCAATCTTTTCATTTTTCGTAATTTTCGATATCGAAAAAGTGGGCGTGGTCATAGTCGGATTTCGGCCATTTTTTATATCAATATAAAGTGAGTTCAGGTAAGTACGTGAACTAAGTTTAGTAAAGATATATCGATTTTTGCTCAAGTTATTATGTTAACGGCCGAGCAGAAGGACAGACGGTCGACTGTGTATAAAAACTGGTCGTGGATTCAATCGATTTTGTCCATTTTTACAGAAAACAGTTACCGTCGCAGAGTCTATGCTCCTAATAAATTTTACAAGGATTGGTAAATTTTTGTTCGACTTGTAGCATTAATAGTATTCTAGACAGATTAAGTGAAAAAGTGCAGAGCCACGCACATTTTTAAATTTCCTTTTATTTTTATATTTTTTTGCACCATATCACTACTGGAGTTGAATTTTGACATAATTTACTTATATACTGTAAAGTGGGCGTGTTCGTTATCGTATTTTGCTCACTTTCAGTTAGCGTACATATAGTAATAAGAGTAATGTTCCTGCCAAATTTCATCATGATATCTTCAACCACTGCCATATTACAGCTTGCAAAACTTTTACATTACCTTCTTTTAAAAGTAGGCGGTGCCTCGCCTATTGTCCAAAATTTTACTAATTTTCTATTGCGCGTCATGAGTTGAACCCTCCTACCATGTTTAATCGCTTTATCCGTCTTTGGTAATGAATTATCGCACTTTTTCAGTTTTTCGAAATTTTCGATATTGAAAAAGTGGGCGTGGTTATAGTCCGATTTCATTTATTTTAAATAGCGAGCTGGGATAAGTGCCCCGGAACCTACGTACCAAATTTCATCAAGATTTCTCAAAACTTACTCAAGTGTTAACGGGCACACGGACGGACGAACGGACGGACATGGCTAAATGAATTTCGTTTTTCGCCCAGATAATTTTGATATATAGAAGTCTATATCTATCTCGATTAGTTTATGCCGTTAGGGATTACCGTTATGCGAACAAAATTAATATACTATGTGACCTCTGCTCAGCTGAGTATAAAAATTTAACACGCAAAAAACGCTTCTAAATTTTTGAATTTTTCACATTTCTTCTCGCACATAAACAACAATGCATCATCAGCTGTAGTAACATTGCGGCAATTGTATCTTCCTTGAAAATTTGTTATTGCTGGTTTTGCATATTTATATACTGTTTTGTGCTCTAGCGTTGCATGTGTTGTGCCTCGAACCACCTATCAAGTTACCAATGTGTAAAATTCTACTCGCTATCTTTTCTCTTATCCTTGCATTTTAAGTAATTTCAAAATAATTCTTTTTTTATAATTTTTTCAACGTTATAAAGGGTGCATTTTGAGGAAGATCTGAGTTAAATGAATGAAGCTTATTTTTTTTGTCCTTTTTCAAAAACTGAAAGTAGGAAGTCAGTTTTGAAAGCAAGAATGAAGGAAGAAAATTGCGTTACCAAAAAATAAATAAAATATATGGCAAATTGGAAAAAAATTATTTTATTTTTTGTTAAAAATTTGTTAATCAGTAAAAATTCGAATTCACGAAACTATTTTCAAAATCACGCATATGTAAAAAAGTGTTTTTTTTTTTTTTGGTTTTAAAATATCTGACTAGTCCATAAACTGCATCCAATTGTTCTTGAAATACAAACTTGAAGAGCTGTACTTGGTAAGGTGCACCTGTCATTCCAGAATGCTAGGTAAGGGAGGCATTCACGGGACTTATTCAGCTGACATTCGTCCTGCATATATGCCTGACAGCTATAAGCTCAAGAAGTTGATAAGCGCAATTCAGGCTTTATGGCTTCAGAGCTTCCGCAACCAAATTGTCTACCTAACCTACGGGAGGGGAATCACCTTTCCAATATGAATGTTTCATACAAATATTTATCAGGCGAAGCTCTGGCGATCACAAGTTCCTCATGAAACAAAGTGTGGGGGGTATAATGGCCTAGAAGGTACAATGTGGTCATATTAATCGTTCCAGGGAAGTTACCAGAACGTACAGGATCTATATCTAGCAAAGGACCATCAACATTGGCATCCTCCTCGAAACTTTCGAGGAGTGTCTTCATCGTTAATATAACAACAACAACAGCTACTAGCTCAAAATTAAGATTTAAAGAATCCAGCTGTTTGCCCACAGCGGTATCCTGAAAATGTTCATTCTTTTGGATGCGACAACAGTGATAACTGCGTTCAATATGGAACGTTGACAAAAAATTCAAGGTGAGGTTTCCCTCAAGAACTGATAGGGTAGCTGACAAATTTACAAAGTGGGCGTAGCCACACTCTACACCGGCGGGTTGAAAATGGTTGACGCTGTTGTTGCAGGGGCGGGGGTTTTCTCTGAACAGCTAAAAGTCGCAATATATCAGCATCTTTAAAACTCAGCTAGTGACTTCCAAGCACAGATACTTGGTACAGAGAGGGCCAATGTTAAAACAGATGAACTGATAAGGGCCGGAGCATCTTAAGATACATCTGACACAGTCACAGTGCACCCGTAAAGTTCGTCAATAAAGAGTGATACTCTTATATATCTCAAGAAAACCGCAATTTGCAATTGGTACTCTACGAATAACTGCAAAACCAGCAAGCAATATGGCCTGACTACAACCAGAGAAGAGAGAGTCTCTGCTAAATATGGTTATTTTGCCGACACGCGGAGAGAAAGGGAATTAACTTCAATGACAGGTGCAGGAGCTTTAGTGTGGATGGTTTTAAGGAGCTATTCACTCATTTCCTCTGCCACTGCCCTGCCCTGGTGAGCTTGAGGTTCCAAATCCTGGCAGTTTTTTCCTGTCAAACCTAAAGGCGGTGTTAAAATGAGAATCATTGGGCTCATTAGGTAATTGGTTAATGGGGAACGTGCGGTCTCATCAGCCTGGTAGCATAGCAACAAACTAACTAAGGGAGGTTCTGCTAAAAATGTGCCAACTTTTAGTGAAAACTGGATTCATTGATTACTTCGTAAGCGAAATATTGTTTCTCGTCAGTAGATTGTCAAGCTCACTTGATCTAACTCTACCATGAAAACTTTCTAAGCACAGACTCTTGTCTTTGTTTCAAGCGTATGCGCATGAAATATAGCAAAAACCCGACGTTTTAACACCTGCCGCAGCTCGCTTGTTGTCGGTTGGGCTTAATCTGTTTTTAAGATGAGATCTGAGAATGAGAACTTCAAGAGCCACACCTTTTACAATTAGTATGTATTTCGCGTTAAATATGTATACTTACTTTAGCATCGTGCGTGCTATGAGCGCGTTGGAATATGCAAAACTAAAGTTGTTATGCATACAACATGCACTTTTTTCGATTTTCGCTATTTTCACAAATTTTTGGATTTAAAATTTTGATATCCCTTATGGTTGCCTTGAATTAATTTTTTTCTCCTTTTCAACATTTTCCGCTCATGATTTTTTATGCAAATTTTTCATTATTTGTTGCGACGTTTGTGTTTTTTAATGCTGATGGAGTATGCAACACAGCACAGATTTTTGTTAGTATTCAAAGTTTTGATGTAAATGTTTACAGCAGCATGTCCGTTCGCTTCTCGTTTTATAGGGTGACAGTTTATGAGGAGACAAATTATCAAAAAAATGGTAGTGTAGTTTTGTGTAAGCGCATAATTTAGCACTGCAGAGACGTTTTGGGTTTATGTGAAATGAACGATGAACAATGCGCTGAAATACTCGCGCTAAAAACGTGCGTGATTCATGGCGAACAAACACATAAAAAATATTGTTACGAATTTACTGCAACTCCGCTTATTTGCAACCTTCTGCTAACGTTGGAATCACTAAACTGTTGAATAAATAACTCCAATATTCGATAATGCAAAATGGTCTTTATTAGACTACTTTCAAAATAACACTTCTATTGCTCGACAGATAGCGTGCTTAAATCAAATTGAATTTTCGTGCTTCAACTGTTACCGCCGGTTTCCTCGCAGATATATTTCTAGGGGCTTCTATTTCCAGAATTTACTAGTTAGTTATCAGCTATAAATTTCTCAGCTATAACTACAGATGCACGATTTTATACCTTCTCTCATATCCCATGAGCGTGTATATGTGAGTGATACTTGCACAAATAAACGCATACTTTTGGGAGTACCTCAGATATATGCATGTGTTTGTGCGTTGCTCACCGCTGCTTGTATGGACATAATGATTAATTCATGCATGCTTAAACAACGAAACGATATCATTTCGTTACGATAATCAACGTTAATAAACGAAACGAAGTCATTAATTTGACACTCTTAACGTTAATAAATGAAACGAAATGACTTCGTTTCGTTTATTAACGTTGATTATCGTAACGAAATGATATCGTTTCGTTGGTTAAGCATGCCTGGATTAATTTGGTTATGTGCATACAAGTCACTGCTCAGTATCGGCTTAGAGATGATGTTGTTGTTGTTGTTGTAGCGATTAGGTTACTCCCCGAAGGCTTTGGGGAGTGTTATCGATGTGATGGTCCTTCGTCGGATACAGATCCGATACGCTCCGGTAACACAGCACCATTAAGGTGCTGGCCCGACCATCTCGGGAACTATTTATATGGCCATATTAAACCTTCAGGCCATCCCTCCCTCACCACCACCAAGTTCCATGAGGAGCTTGGGGTCGTCAAAGCCTCGTCTGTTAGTGAAACGGGTTTCGCCGCTCGAAGGTGAGGTTGACAATTGGGTTGGAGAAGCTATATATTTCGCTACACAACCCCTTGAATCCCGGCTTAGAGATGATAGTACCCCTCAGTGTTGCTAGTATTCGTCACAATACAATTTCTATACTAACAGTTTCATTAATATTGTAAACGAATCAAATATTTCAAAGTTTTATTGCAGGTAAGAAATAATTCGACCAGGTTATTCGGTCTTCGCTAATAGCCAAGTAAATCACAATTTTATGATTTTTTACTACATCATTAATTGACGCTCAACCGCTAAAGCTATTTGGTCGTTTCATAACAAGTCACCGTATATATCCCTGCTTAACTATAGCTGACGCCAATTGGGAGCAGCAAGGGAGGTCAAAGGAGGCCTCCACCTTCGCCTTCTTCCAAACTGCGGTATCGACTGAAATACTCTCCTGGCTGGAGCATCTTCGTCCGTTTGCATAATATGATATAGGCAGCCGTTTCCTTTTTATTCGCTGCACTTTTTTTATATCTGTGTAAAACTTATAAAACTAAACTTTATGCTTCCTTGGATATTCGCCATCGGCATCATGGAAAGGACTATAAATCTTCAAAAGAACTAATATCTCGATCACTCCAAGAGCCATATCTAATCGTCTTTCGACATCACCCATACATCAAGAAAATTAATATGATTCTTGTTCGTCGAGAGAGAGCTTTATCTCTCAAGTGCCAGCACAGTCCAAAGTAGCACTTTTTGGTAAGAATAATTCCCCATTTGACTTCTTATATGAAATTGTGTTTGCTGTTAATGCTGGTTCCTTTATATACGAAATCTTCCACAGGCTCGATTTAAATACGTCAAAAGGCGCAATGGATGAAAGGAAGTCCTCCATCTTTTCCTCATTTACCACAAGACCCACTTTTTTCCTGCTCATCCAACCCAGACAGAACTCACAGCACATCTGATCAGCAAATCATACAATATCGTCAGCAAACGCCAATAATTGTGCGCATGGCTTAGTTCCGCTGGTAGAATTATCTTCTCCAGCATGATTAAATTTAGACAGATTATAATACAAGAAGTTACTTGTCGCTCTGTGAAAGGCTGATTTGAAGTCGACGAAAATATGTTGAGTATCGATTCCCTTATGGTCAACCTTCTGCAGGATCTCTTTAGTAACTCAAGCACACTATATACGTCTTTTACTACAGTCGTCATTATCGTTCCCGCAAGTATCCGCCACGGTCTTGAAACCAGCCGTCATCTGCCGGATTTTTTTTGTAGAACTTTCGGGAATTATTCCTATAAATCAGCATCTGAAGCTCCTTGCACTCACGCCGTACCGCTTTCCGTTTTTTCCTTCTAATTAGACGTCTCTCCCTTCTTCGCCTCACGATAACGCTCCAATATACAGCGCGTTGCAGCGCCAGTGGCCCTATAGACAGCCTTCTTCTATTCCGGGGCATTTATTAGCGTACCAGTTGTTTTTGCGGGCTCGCTGGAAGCCTACGGCATAAGCAGTTGCGGTACGTAATGAGAAAGAAACATGCCCCTACCACTGGGCCATATCGTGAGATCGAAAATGACTCTCAGTGAGAATATGTGAGAGCAAAGTGGAGTAATTACAAGGTGTCTGCTTGTGGGCACCTTTTCGACGGTAAATTTTCCTTGTGTCACTGAACGCACCTTTGCTGCACAAAGGCGTGTACGTATCTTGGCTGCCAAAACGTAATCATCCGAGTCGATCTTTGGAGCTCGTAGAGTGCGAACACACAGTAAACTTGAACTATGTCTGCCGTCGATAAATACGTAATCGATTTGATAGTAGCTTGGTTTATCTTTTTATGCTGGATCCTGGTGCTGCAGATAATCATATTTCGAGCCGCGACGAAGTCAACCAGCCACAATCCGCTGCGAGATGCTACATCGTGGAATCTCAATTTTTCGACTGAACGACCGAATACCCCTTCCTTGACTGCCTTTACATTAAATCCACCCACAATGATTTTAATCTTATGGCACGGGCAGTCATCTTAAATCTCTTTTAGTTTTTCTTAGGAGTCATTGTCGTTTTGGTCCGCTTCGTCTATAGGTACGTCAAGAATTCGTAGGCAAGATATATTTAAACGTGATTTTGGGACACCCTCTAAATGCATTAGGGCGTCGCATTCTTCCTGGAATTGTTATGGCATAAAGGCTTTTCAGTGCAATTGTTTTGTAAGCTATTGAGAGGACGATTTTCTTTGGAGGTCATATCTCGCTTGCTTCTCATTGTGCATTGCGTATTTTGTTTGTACGATTGCATAAAGAGAAGGAATTAAAAATAAGAATTGAGAGCTTTTTCTTGAAGTTAAATAAAGCTTTTGTTAATGGAAGTTTTTATGATTGTTTTTACTTCTTTCTCATTCTTCATCATTGTATTATTACTTTCAAGGAAGGAAAAAGCGCTTAATTGGGTTTTGTGTGCATACGTTTTTTAAGTTTACCAAATAAAGAATGTGTGCTAAAATTTTTTTTCCTGTTATAAAATAAATTACATATTTTATAAAGCATAGCGCTAATATTGTAAAACATCAGAACTTCCCACTCACCTTTAATGCAAAGCACTTGTCGACGATTTTTTTCATCCACATCGCATTTACATTCCTTGGGGCATTTTCGGCCTGTACCCGTCAGCACAGGCATGGCCAGCAGGCAGATCACGAACCACTGCGTCAGCATCTTGGAATGGATAAGAACAAAAGCTTGGTTAATACGTACGTAGGAGCCAGAATATAAAAAAAAATGTTTTTAATAAATTTCTATTAAAATTGTGCCTTGAATTTGTAATGAGACTTGAATAAAATGTATCTCTTTTTTATTTTCTTTAATTTTCTTAAATATTTTGATGAAGCTTTTACCTTGAACTACCTTTCAACAGCCAGATGATTAGATACAGCCTTGGTGAGGTCCTGCGCCTACCTATACCCCGCCTTTCCATTACTAGGTAAATGGCACCCGGTTGCTTGGCAGCTCTACAGCGAGTTCCGAGCTTGTCTCAGTATCCCTTTTTCATTAATTTTTGTTATCTCAATATCTGATTAAAGTGATAATCAGTATGAGATATGAATTTGTCTCTCACAATTTAGGAATGTGATCAACCTTTTCTAACAAGCCGTTGCAACAATGTATGATACATGGATGACGACAAACTGCCTTTGCTTCGACATTGCTTAAAACTGAACTTCCTTCCCAGCGCTATGCACCTTCTTGCGTCAATACCTCGATGCATCTTTCTCAAATCCTCGGCCCTTGGCAAAGCGATAAGATAAAAGATACATTTTCCTTACGCTTCATTTTCGCATCAATTTTCACTCCAATTATCATTCCAATTTCCACCCTAATTTACACTCCAATTTCTACCACAATTGAGGGCTGTGGCCAACCTTTTCTTATCATAGACCAGTTTGCAATGCGCTAATGCTTCAACAATATGTTCGCAAAAGCCGTTCGTCCACCGCTGTCAACCAACATACTCAGCCGATTTCTCAACATCTTCCGTCAATTCCCGATACAATTTTGGATGTGGACATCCATTCTTCGAAAGCATGCTTCAGCAGCTTCAAACATCTCAAGCGACAAGAAGAGTACTGGAACACTCATTCAATTATCAATTATTTTTAATTGACGATAGGCGTCCATTTTCTTCATTTCAGAACCGGTTCTTCGCAGATTGTCACAATTGTGGGATTTGGCCAACCTTTTTTTCTGCCCAATGGGTCAGTTTTCAATGATTGAGGTTTTTGAGACAAACAAGAGACCGAATTCCCCTGGGTTGCACCCCGAGGGAAAACCTTTATTGCCTACTCAGGGCTAGTGTATATGTGAACTTTTAGGGGTGAAACCACACCCCCCGCGATTCTCCCACAAGGGGGCCGACCAAAAGGACAGGAGGTGAGACCTGAATACAAGCATCATGCAATGCAGTGCATTTGGTCACAACTGGATTTTCCTGCTCCCCGCGAGCACAGTTATTAACGATCATGGTAGGGTCGTGCAAGTGATACGCCGCATTTACCTGTTCCCTTTCGAGTAAAGACACCTTACTCATGGATTGGTTAGCCATGGTATTATGATCGCCTTTTACGCTCGGTATACCTACCGCGGGTATATCTTTGATCTCTAGCCCGCAGGGGAGTCAGAAAGGCAGGTGCAGCTCCCGCCAAACAGCCGGAAGAGGCATGTAAGCCGTACTATATAGAAGCCTGTCAATACTCACAAATAATTGAAGACTTGCCGACCGAAAGTTGTAGAAAAAAAAGCATAGCAACAAAGGTCATTACTGTCAAGCAAGTATAAGAGGATTTGTTCACTTTCAGCCAATTCAAGTCCCGATTCCTCAATTAAATAAAAAAAAAACTTTTTCTAAATTTTAGATGTGGCTTTGCCCGCAAATTGAACCCAGGTCTTTCGGTGTGGTAGGCGGAGCACCCTATCATCACACCGCGGTGCCGCCATGCTAAAGGGAAGAAGACTCAACCTTCACCTGGGAGGAAAAATTTAATCAATTGTAGCTACTATGAAATGCCCTCAAGGGGGTACTCTCTCCTTTATTGTGGACCATATTCATAAATGACTTCTTTCAGCTACTGAAATCCAATGGATTTGACACACAGGGGTTTCTTAGTAATCTGCATTTTAGATATGTACGAGGAAACAATATCAAATCGCATGCGATAAGCTCTACACACCATAGAAAGGTGGTGTAATGCCAAAGAACTGTCTAATAATCCTTACAAAACTGGCGTAGTTCCCATTATCCGGTGCTTCCTTAGTTTGGGGGTCGAATACCACGCAAAGTACAGCAACACCAATACTAAGCAAACTGCATCAATTATTTTGTATTGGCATCGGCCGCCGCTGATGCACTTAATGCCTTGGGGGAATACCTCCCTTCCCTATTCTTATAGAGAACGAAGCAACAATTGACAAAGCCAAAGATTTTAAAATACCTCTAAGCTAAAGAGCGGAAACATGATTCCCTGTCATGAAAGTAATAGAAAACTCAAAGGAAATCCGGTATTTCAACAACCAGTTTCAATGGCCCTTACGCTCAGAATCTCACGGAATTTTGCGGTGTACATTGTGGACAGAATTCTTTGGCAAACAAGGAATTAATATACTGACCCTGACTCAGAGGTCTGGTTCACGGATGGATCAAAATTTGATGACGGAAAAGCTGGAGCTGTTGTTTATGGGCCGCTATTTGTGGCAGGAACGTTACTCCTATTACAATATGTATGCTTAATAAAAATTAGGAAAATCGGTGAACGACCACGCCCACTTAAAAAAAAATTTTTTTTTAAGTCAAATTTTAAGAAAAAATTTAATATTTTTACAGTATATAAGTAAATTATGTCAACATTCAACTCCAGTAATGTAATGGTGCAACAAAATACAAAAATAAACGAAAATTTCAAAATGGGTGTGGCTCCGCTCTTATTCATTTAATTTGTCTAGAATACTTTTAATGCCATGAGTCGAACAAAAATTTACCAATCCTTGTGAAATTTGGTAGGGGCTTAGATTCTAGGACGATAACTTATTTCTGTGAAAAAGGGCGAAATCGGTTGAAGCCACGCCCAGGTTTTATACACAGTCGACCGTCTGTCCTTCCGGAAACATGGTAATTGGATTGGTTTATTGACGCAAAATATAACTTTAGAAAAAAACTTTGTAAAATGGGTGTGACACCTACCATATTAAGTAGAAGAAAATGAAAAAGTTCTGCAGGACGAAATCAAAGGCCTTTGGAATCTTGGCAGGAATACTGTTCGTGGTATTACATATATATAAATAAATTAGCGGTATCCAACAGATGAAGTTCTATAGTCACCCCTGGTCCACTTTTATGGCGATATCTCGAAAAGGCGTTCACCTATAGAACTAAGGCCCACTCCCTTTTAAGATACTCTTTAATACCTTCCTTTTGATACCCATGTCATACAAACACATTCCAGGGTCACCCTAGGTTCATTTTCCTACATGGTGATTTTCCCTTATTTTGTCTCCATATCTCTCAGCTGAGTATGTAATGTTCGGTTACACCCGAAATTAGGCTTCATTACTTGTTATTTAAAGTTATAAGAAGATTGGTGTGGCTAACTCTGTTGGAATATCAATTCTTCTTAGACTCGTTTTTAAAGTGTAATCAAAGCTGGCCTAGCGTAGACCGTATAATAAGATTGTGCTGCCTTATCAGCTGTAGTCACCTCCAAAAGGCGACCTTAGGTCGTTTCACACCTACTTGTGATTTCACGACGGATTAACGTAGTTCTTAACGTAACTTTGAATGAACTTCTATCGAATAGTGGGTTCATTCACAAAATTTACTATGGAATTCTTTCCATAAATTTGTGTTACAATTCAAAGATTTCTGTTAGCTAGGATCCCAATGATCTCCCATGGCATGACTTAATGTCATATGAGCAGAATTAATTTGAATAATCCATAGTGATATTTAAAGAGCTTACACTACAAACTAACCCAAAATGTATTCAAATTAATTATACAGTCACCGATCGTCATCGAAAACAACTGGATATATTATTATTCTGCATTTGAGCATTCAACCAAACATCATATGATATAAATTAAGCTTATTTTATCACAAAAAACAACGCTTCTGTCTAACCAGTCATCCGAATCAAATCTTATTCCTTAAATAAATATATCAAAATTGATGCGAAATGCAATAGCATAGATGCAAATTTATCAAACGCACTTTGCTTTAAATTCCATAAACTCAACAGACAATGTTTGTAATTCTCAACAACTATTTCTGTTGGGAAATACTAAACGTTTTCAGGGGCCAGCCCTGTTGTTGTTACGATAAGGACACTCCCCGAAGGCTTTATGTTATCGATGTTTATGGCCCTTTGCCAGATGCAAATCCGTTAGGTTCCGATAACAAGGGGGGTCACCAGAGCCTTGGCTGTTAAATAAACATGATTCGTCACGGGTAGATGAGGTTGAAAATTGGGTTGGAAGGGTTGTGCTACACAACCCATTGAATCAATTTGGTATTTTAGTTGCCTCTTGTGACAGGCATACCTGCCTTGTGTATATTCTAACCTCTTCACCCTCTGTAGCTATGTATGTTATTTTAAAGTTTGGCCATTTCCTACCTGTAAAAGCTAGCCCAGGATAACACGACAATTTACTCTTCCTCAATTTGATACCACTCTGCATACGTAATTTATATGCGTAGCCAGTGTCTTAGAAGAATATCCACCATAACCCTACAATCCACTCTTACTTAGTAATACTAAAATGTTTAGTCTAATATCTGCAACTTATCATCATCATGTTACGACCCTACTTTAACTTCATTGCAACCCTAAACTATAATACGGTACAGTAGCATGGGGAAGGCAGAACAGCAAGCATCAGCTGAAGACCAACAATCCATGGTATTTCACGAGAAGGCTGACTAAAAAGTACTTGGCGCGGAGATTTTGACCGAGTTTCTCCTTTAATTTGAGTCGTAATTCCATTTACTTTACCCACAAATTTGGGACGGGACCTACAAGTTTTATATAAACTCCGAGTGGCAGTTGCAAAGCAAGTGAGTTTCTATTGATAGACTTGACCTCTGAAACTTCCCCATCACGGCGGTCACAAAGGTCCGACTAATTATTTAATATTCTACTTCATCACAAGGAAAATAATTATATATAATCACAGGTTATCGGAAGAACCGATTGTATTGGCTGTATTGGAGCTGTTTTTCAGGTTACCTTATCATTAACACATCGCTCGCGAGAATGCCGTGCCATCCATGTTAGGTGAGGGGACTCGATACGTATTAACCAATCGGTCCCTTCCCTTACAACTTATTTCAGCCATGATTCGCTTACGGAGTAGCAGTTCTCTCGGGTTATGCTTTCCCGAGCTGGCACACCACCCTCTCGACACCTTATATTAGTTTGTGCCATTGCTGGATGTACGATCTCCAGCGGGCATGCCAGTATCACCTTATCTTGCTGGCTACCTTAGTAGAGGGAGTGTCGGCTGCTAGAACCCCGCCTTCCACTGCTTCCATGTAGCGTACAGCTAAGAAGGCGATAGAATACAGGGATTGAGCCAGTCTTGCAGTTGCATTCTGCCAAACTCTGCATACACATACAGAAGAATAGTCACTGGTGGAAGGTAAAAAACGATCCTTACAGCCCGCCCTTTATCACTAACGCTCCCTTCCTATCGGTTTTGTTATTGGTACGCGTTTTATCTTTTCAATTTCGCTAATGGTCGCTATTCTATTCAGCTGCAGCTGCCCTCTATCTAAACCACGTTAAGTTGTTGCAAACCTAATAAATCCCGTGGCTGATACAACCGTTCCATCGCTGATATTTAGCGGCTAATCTTCGCTATTATACCCCTTATCAGGTGCGATACCCCCATATAAATTCTATTTTTTTATTTGGTGGGGGCTTGTGAGACCCATACTCCACATTGGATTGGCCAAGTGCTTCTTCATCCTCAGACAATATCAACCTCATATATCGTAAGATCTTCCTAACTTTTTAGCCCCGTGCTTGGATCCATCCTCTTTCCATTGCGCTGTCCAATATTTTTGCCCCCCTTGTACAAAGTTACACTAACATGACCGGGAACATCAGTTAAGTATTACAAATACAAACGTTATTAGAAAGACTCGAGGTTATGAGTTTAACATTTTGATATATTTCCCATAATCGGGTATGAATAATCCCAACTTAATTTAAGCATAATTACTAAATATGAATAACACTTTGGCGAAGAGATTAAGATGGAACAGAAAACTTTTAACAGCTCTCAGCACTTGCCTTCGTGGATCCCACCGATTTTTTTTTTTTTCTTTAAGAAATACTTCGCTTTATTAAGAACTAGTTGGAAGCTTTTAACACATGCCGACTGTATAACATGCAATCACTATATCTAAGATGAAATTTAGTTTCCATAATTAATGCAACGTATTAGCTACTTTGGTATACAACAAAAACTACCCATAGCCAAAAGCTAAAAGCTTACAGCCAGAAAAAAAGACATTCGAAAACATCTGATAGCTAAAAGCCAACAATGAAATGTCAAACTAAAAGGCAAATCAACGAAGTCAATCGACCTGCAAACCTGCGATAAACGAATATATACCTACATCTGCTGGCGTTAGTCGCATACATCAAACTCTGCATAAAAGAGCGTTTGCCCTGATAGAAGATGAAAATTGACAGAAGGCAAAGAGGTTGTTATTAGTATGTAATTGAGTTGGAAAGAGGCAAAAAAATAAACAAAGGAATGTCGCTAAAATGTTGTCGATATCAACTTTTACACCAAAAGCAAACGGGCACTTACCCTACTTCAACGTTGAACCTGGCGAGTTCAAAGCACAAATCAAAAGTGACAACGGAAATAGCAACGCAAAGGATATTGGTAATATGAAAGTATCTACTTGTATTATGGGTGCAGAGAAACGTGTGTGTGTTAGAATTAATGTTCCGAAAAAATTAGGTAAGTGATTATGAAAAGTGAGATATGTATAATCATCACTATGCTGTTACTAAATAAATGCACAAAAATAACAAAGCAAGCTACACTTATGTACATGTACGCATAGAAGGCGACGAATAATATCTCACATACACATATGTAGTCATCAGCTGAAAGCAGACGTTGATACTCACATGTACACACGCATATGGCTAGTAGAAAAGCATAAACTCAAACAAGTAAGGAAGCCTAAATTTGGATGTAACCGAACATTATATACTCAGCTTAGAGCTTTGGAGACAAAATAAGGGAAAATCACCATGTAGGAAAATGAACCTAGGGTAACCCTGGAATGTGTTTGTACGATGTGGGTATCAAATGAAAGGTGTTATTGCGTGTTTTAAAAAGGAGTGGTCCTTAGTTCTATAGGTGGACGCCTTTTCGAGATATCGCCATAAAGGTGGACCAGGGATGACTCTAGAATGTGTTTGTACGATACGGGAATCATATGAAAGGTGTTAATGAGTATTTTTAAAAGGAGTGCGCCTTAGTTCTATAGGTGGACGCCTTTTCGAGATATCGCCATAAAGGTGGACCAGGGGTGACTGTAGAATGTATTTGTACGATATGGGTATTAAATTAAAGGTACTAATGAGGGTTTTATAAGGGCCTTAGTTGTACATGTGAAGGCGCTTTCGAGATATCAACCAAAATGTGGACCATGTGACAAGGAACATCATCTGTGGGGTACCGCTAATTTATTTATATATGTAATACCAAGAACCGTATTTCTGCCAAGATTCCAAGGGCTTTTGATTTCACCCTGTAGAACTTTTTCATTTTCTTCTACTTAATATGGTAGGTGTCACACCCATTTTGCAAAGTTTTTTCTAAAGTTATATTTTGCGTCAAAAATCCAATCCAATTACCATGTTCCATTCCTTTTTTCATAATAGGTATAGAATTATGGCATTTTTTTAATTTTTCGTAATTTTCGAAATCGAAAAATTGTGCGTGGTCATACTCGGATTTCGACCATTTTTTATACCAATACAAAGTGAGCTCAGATAAGTATGTGAACTTAGTTTAGTAAAGATATGTCGATTTTTGCTGTAGTTATCGTGTTAACGGCCATGCGGAAGGGCAGACGGACGACCGCGTATAAATACTGGGCATGGCTTCAACCGATTTCGCCCATTTTCACAGAAAACAATTATCGTCATAGAATCTGTGCCCCTACCAACTTTCATAGGGATTGGTAAATTTTTGTTTGACTTATGGCATTAAAAGTGTTCTAGACAAATTAAATGAAAAAGGGCGCAGCCACGCCCATTTTGAAATTTTCTTTTATTTTTGTATTTTGTTGCATCATATCATTACTGGAGTTGAATGTTGGCATAATTTACTTTTATACTGTAAAGGTATTAAATTTTTTGTTAAAATTTAACTTAAATTTTTTTTTTTAAGTGGGCGTGTTCGTAATCCGATTTTGGTAATTTTTATTTCGCACACATATAGTAATAGGAGTAAGGTTCCTGCCAAATTTCATCATGATATCTTCAACGACTGCCAAATTACAGTTTGCAAAACTTTTAAATTACCTTCATTTAAAAGTGGGCGGTGTCACGCCCATTGTCCAAAATTTTACTAATTTTCGATTTTGTGTCATAAGGTCAACGCACCTATCAAGTTTTATCGCTTTATCCGTCTTTGGTAATGAATTATCGCACTTTTTCGGTTTTTCGAAGTTTTCGATATCGAAAAAGTGGGCGTGGTTATAGTCCGATTTCGCTCATTTTAAATAGTGCCAAGGAACCAACATAGCAACTTTAGTCGAGATACCTTAAATTTTACTCAAGTTATCTTGTTAACGGACAGACAGACGGACGGACGGAC
This sequence comes from Eurosta solidaginis, assembly GCF_040869045.1. Taxonomy (NCBI): domain Eukaryota; kingdom Metazoa; phylum Arthropoda; class Insecta; order Diptera; family Tephritidae; genus Eurosta; species Eurosta solidaginis. The sequence goes on from NC_090320.1 coordinate 217,221,031, forward strand.
ATGGCTAAATTAATTTCTTTTTTCGTCCAGATCATTTTGATATATAGAAGCCTATATCTATCTCGATTAGTTTGGCCTTTACGGATTACGAACAAAATTAATATACTCTGTGAGCTCTGCTCAGCTGTGTATAAAAATGTATGTATATAGCTGGTAACCAAGCATGTCCGCCCGCCCGACCGTTTTTCCCTCTGTTAACACGATAACTTGAGCAAATATTGGAATATCTTCACGAAATTCGGCACGCGAGTTCATTTGGACCCAGAATAGATTGGTATTTAAAATGAGCGAAATCGCTCGTTAACCATGTCAACTTTTTCAATTTCGAAAATTTGAAAAAATGAAACAATTCAAAGAGGGATATCGCTAACCTAACAAAATGTGGTAAGTGGGTTGGGTTTATGACGCAAAACATAAATTCCAAAAAAAAATTGGAATATGGACGTGGTACCACCATTTTTAGAATAAGAAAATTTGGAAGTTTAAAAAGCCGTAATTCAAAAGCTGGTAAGATACTACATTGAAATTTGGCAGAGACACTGTCCTTGCAAAAATTATGTTGACTGAGTGAAGGTAATCAAAATTGGTTTAAGACCGCGCCCAATTTTCCTAAAAGTCTAACCTTAACAAAATTTCCAATAACTCTATGGGTTTTAACTAAGCTAAGTACAAAACTTAAACATATTTTGAAAATGGGCGTGACCCGCCACTTTCTTTGTTTCACTTTCCAAAATAGAATAGAACCATATGTATATGTTTTATAGCGCAGCCTTATAACACGATGTACCACACAAAGAAAACAACAACAGCGTTTCGAGTGCACAGCTGGGTATGTAATGTTCGGTTAAATGGAGAAATGGTAAAATCTTGGTAAACAGTTGTGACACCGCTTACATTCACAATACGAAAATTGTAGTTTTGCAAGCAGTAAATCAAAAGCCTTTCAAGATATGATTTTGAAATTTACATAGATTATTCTTATCTCATATACAAAGACCGATAAATTGATGAAATTTGATACATATGTGGGTTGACTTTATGACGAAAAAAAGAAATTTTGCCATATTTTGAAAAATGAGCATGGCACCGCCCACATTTAGAGGAAGAAAATTGAAAATTCACTTTGAAATTTTTCGAAATAATAGTTATAAGTATTTTTACTTCTGAAGAAATTTTGTTAAAGACCACGCCCACTTGTTTAAAAAAGTTGCTTAAAAATTAAGCATTAGAAAATTGGAAACATATTTATGACATTAGCATTATAGATACTGTAGCGCAAGGTACGAATGTTTAAAAAAGCACTTACAATAAGTTCCGCAATCTCACGAGTTACGTGTGCATAACATTATTTGATGCGGCTAACTTGCGTACATACAGTTATCTCACTTACCAAATTGAGTATTAAGAAAGTTTGTGGTGCCGCTATCATAAGCAACAGCTCATATTTTAAAACCAGAACCATAGATGTTCATTAACGCTCCGATTAGCGGTGAATAAATTCAACACACCTTAGCGTTGTCGTCAGACGAAATTTTACACTTTGAACTTTACCCAGAAATATTTAAATTTTTATTTAAATTTTAAAGAAAGCTCGTCGCACACTGTGGTAATCCAGAAAAAAGTTTGAATTTTTATTGATAAATTTTGAAGTGAATACGAACTATGAGGTCTTATAGAATATGTCCGTCTAGCCAGACGACAACGCTAAAATGTGACATAACCAACTTTGGTACAAAAAATTATTTTATATAAAGACCGCCTCTAAACTTAAAAATACGCTAATGCTTTTCATGATCGGGTGGGCAGCAGTTAAGTTATTCACGAAAATAAAGCCTTCTCGTCTGGCCGAACGCCACACTCTATCGGAGGGTTAAAAAATACAGCCAAAGGCCATTGGGTATTTAGTTTTGACTCAACTTGTAGCCGCGATCGATAACACAATGAAACATTACCCCTGCGAACTCGGTAATAGTTACTTTATGATAAGGCCTTACATGTACCTTACTTTGCACAACCTACCACAGACAGAGAGAAAGGACATCAGTACAATAAAACCAAAATCAAATGACATACATATAAGGTGTGAATTTTTTCGGGGGTGCAGTCGAGCTTCTACTTTAACAAAGAGGTACCCAACCAGCATTTTTTGAAAATTTTGATCAAAAAATATTCAAATATCATACCCCAAGATGATTAAAAACGTTCAAATTTAAAAGCACTTTCTGTTCGAAAATTAATGTATCGTCGGGAGAAAAATGTGCCATAAATGTGATTATTCTTGAATAATCATTTATGATTCATATTTCGAAACGCTTTTTGTTCATATTTGATATCATTGTAAAACTGAGCTTTAATTGTTTTAGAGTAATATTTGACTGCTTTTCACAGTCATTTTCTGATCATATTTGTGAACACATATCAATCGTTGTGGTTGAGATTTTTGAATGATTTCCGAATACCATTATCATGCATTTATTCTTCATATCTTATTCAAAATAAGATACTACGTAGTAATCTTATTTCATCAGGGGCAGTGAGCTATTTGAACCACGGGTCACTCGCAAACAAACTTGGCCAATATACACCTGCGGCTACAACATCCGGCATCAGCTATGATCGTCAATATCTTAAAATACGATACGGTACGGGTTGTTGAAGCCTTTGTATTGTCTAATGGTTGTATTTGTATTTTCTGCAAAACTTTTAAATTACCTTCATTTAAAAGTGGGCGGTGTCACGCCCATTGTCCAAAATTTTACTAATTTTCGATTTTGTGTCATAAGGTCAACGCACCTATCAAGTTTTATCGCTTTATCCGTCTTTGGTAATGAATTATCGCACTTTTTCGGTTTTTCGAAGTTTTCGATATCGAAAAAGTGGGCGTGGTTATAGTCCGATTTCGCTCATTTTAAATAGTGCCAAGGAACCAACATAGCAACTTTAGTCGAGATACCTTAAATTTTACTCAAGTTATCTTGTTAACGGACAGACAGACGGACGGACGGACATGGCTAAATTAATTTCTTTTTTCGTCCAGATCATTTTGATATATAGAAGCCTATATCTATCTCGATTAGTTTGGCCTTTACGGATTACGAACAAAATTAATATACTCTGTGAGCTCTGCTCAGCTGTGTATAAAAATGTATGTATATAGCTGGTAACCAAGCATGTCCGCCCGCCCGACCGTTTTTCCCTCTGTTAACACGATAACTTGAGCAAATATTGGAATATCTTCACGAAATTCGGCACGCGAGTTCATTTGGACCCAGAATAGATTGGTATTTAAAATGAGCGAAATCGCTCGTTAACCATGTCAACTTTTTCAATTTCGAAAATTTGAAAAAATGAAACAATTCAAAGAGGGATATCGCTAACCTAACAAAATGTGGTAAGTGGGTTGGGTTTATGACGCAAAACATAAATTCCAAAAAAAAATTGGAATATGGACGTGGTACCACCATTTTTAGAATAAGAAAATTTGGAAGTTTAAAAAGCCGTAATTCAAAAGCTGGTAAGATACTACATTGAAATTTGGCAGAGACACTGTCCTTGCAAAAATTATGTTGACTGAGTGAAGGTAATCAAAATTGGTTTAAGACCGCGCCCAATTTTCCTAAAAGTCTAACCTTAACAAAATTTCCAATAACTCTATGGGTTTTAACTAAGCTAAGTACAAAACTTAAACATATTTTGAAAATGGGCGTGACCCGCCACTTTCTTTGTTTCACTTTCCAAAATAGAATAGAACCATATGTATATGTTTTATAGCGCAGCCTTATAACACGATGTACCACACAAAGAAAACAACAACAGCGTTTCGAGTGCACAGCTGGGTATGTAATGTTCGGTTAAATGGAGAAATGGTAAAATCTTGGTAAACAGTTGTGACACCGCTTACATTCACAATACGAAAATTGTAGTTTTGCAAGCAGTAAATCAAAAGCCTTTCAAGATATGATTTTGAAATTTACATAGATTATTCTTATCTCATATACAAAGACCGATAAATTGATGAAATTTGATACATATGTGGGTTGACTTTATGACGAAAAAAAGAAATTTTGCCATATTTTGAAAAATGAGCATGGCACCGCCCACATTTAGAGGAAGAAAATTGAAAATTCACTTTGAAATTTTTCGAAATAATAGTTATAAGTATTTTTACTTCTGAAGAAATTTTGTTAAAGACCACGCCCACTTGTTTAAAAAAGTTGCTTAAAAATTAAGCATTAGAAAATTGGAAACATATTTATGACATTAGCATTATAGATACTGTAGCGCAAGGTACGAATGTTTAAAAAAGCACTTACAATAAGTTCCGCAATCTCACGAGTTACGTGTGCATAACATTATTTGATGCGGCTAACTTGCGTACATACAGTTATCTCACTTACCAAATTGAGTATTAAGAAAGTTTGTGGTGCCGCTATCATAAGCAACAGCTCATATTTTAAAACCAGAACCATAGATGTTCATTAACGCTCCGATTAGCGGTGAATAAATTCAACACACCTTAGCGTTGTCGTCAGACGAAATTTTACACTTTGAACTTTACCCAGAAATATTTAAATTTTTATTTAAATTTTAAAGAAAGCTCGTCGCACACTGTGGTAATCCAGAAAAAAGTTTGAATTTTTATTGATAAATTTTGAAGTGAATACGAACTATGAGGTCTTATAGAATATGTCCGTCTAGCCAGACGACAACGCTAAAATGTGACATAACCAACTTTGGTACAAAAAATTATTTTATATAAAGACCGCCTCTAAACTTAAAAATACGCTAATGCTTTTCATGATCGGGTGGGCAGCAGTTAAGTTATTCACGAAAATAAAGCCTTCTCGTCTGGCCGAACGCCACACTCTATCGGAGGGTTAAAAAATACAGCCAAAGGCCATTGGGTATTTAGTTTTGACTCAACTTGTAGCCGCGATCGATAACACAATGAAACATTACCCCTGCGAACTCGGTAATAGTTACTTTATGATAAGGCCTTACATGTACCTTACTTTGCACAACCTACCACAGACAGAGAGAAAGGACATCAGTACAATAAAACCAAAATCAAATGACATACATATAAGGTGTGAATTTTTTCGGGGGTGCAGTCGAGCTTCTACTTTAACAAAGAGGTACCCAACCAGCATTTTTTGAAAATTTTGATCAAAAAATATTCAAATATCATACCCCAAGATGATTAAAAACGTTCAAATTTAAAAGCACTTTCTGTTCGAAAATTAATGTATCGTCGGGAGAAAAATGTGCCATAAATGTGATTATTCTTGAATAATCATTTATGATTCATATTTCGAAACGCTTTTTGTTCATATTTGATATCATTGTAAAACTGAGCTTTAATTGTTTTAGAGTAATATTTGACTGCTTTTCACAGTCATTTTCTGATCATATTTGTGAACACATATCAATCGTTGTGGTTGAGATTTTTGAATGATTTCCGAATACCATTATCATGCATTTATTCTTCATATCTTATTCAAAATAAGATACTACGTAGTAATCTTATTTCATCAGGGGCAGTGAGCTATTTGAACCACGGGTCACTCGCAAACAAACTTGGCCAATATACACCTGCGGCTACAACATCCGGCATCAGCTATGATCGTCAATATCTTAAAATACGATACGGTACGGGTTGTTGAAGCCTTTGTATTGTCTAATGGTTGTATTTGTATTTTCTGGGAAGCCAAGGGTGGAGAAATGGTTGGGTCATCTTTTTTTAGGAGCAGTATTTGCATTATTTCTTGGCTTGAAGAATACAATTTTAATATATTTTTTCTGAACTTCATGATTGAAGAAATTTGAAAATGTGAAAAAATAAGATCTTCAATGAAAATAAAATTTTAACAAGTATAAAATGCATTATTCAGCCAACAAAGATAATCAGAAAAGATTCGGAAAGCGGAATGGAAAATAATTAAAAAATTTTGATCACCTAAAGTAAGCATATTTGATTCAAATATGATTCCAAAATGTGATTGAAAAACTATATTCAGTTATTGATCATTAAAAGTATTCATATTTGATTATTTCTTTTGTTCAATTGAATGATAACTTATTATTTAGTCAGAAAGAGTAATGAAATTGTATTGATATGTAGGGAAATTCAAAATTGAATCACCTAAATGCTGAGTGGGTAACAACTACTAAAAGCACATACATGCGCGAACGTGTGAGGGCGTGTTTGTATGTATTAGGGTGGGTCGATTTGTATGGACGAAAGTTAACCGAAAACTTTACAATCAAATGAAAATTTGTTTAGTAGGTCATGAAAAAAACCTTAAAAATCAAAGTCGAAAAAAAAATACAAAAAAAATGAAATTTCGCAGACTAGATAATTATTTTTATGGGTAAGCGTAGTGGAACTTTTTTTCCTGAGCCCAAATCCTATCGAAAAATCGATGGCGCGATATCGGTTAATAAATCGACCCAGTCTAATATATATATAGGTACTACACAGTAAACAAAGAAATAAAAATTCTCAAGGGTTGGAGAAAATATCAGTTCTCAATTTGATTTTCGAAATTATATATCATATAATTCTAAATATTTTCTCAAACTCATTGCAAACCTTATTTTTCTACTTTTTATAACTTATGTTTTGAGAAGCCATAAGAACGGGGATTTCCATCATACGCATATCACGCAACAAACAACGAAATGAAAATTTTAAACGGTTAGAGAAAACGGAAATGCTCCATTTTCTTTGAGGTTTGTATATTATTTGAAAATAATTGTTTTCCCAAACGATAATTTTCAATTTTTTACAAGTAAAGACAAGCATTTGGAATAGTGGAACGAAAATATTTGCATTTGAGTCTTACTATGCTCGACCTACACACACACACATTCGGCTTTTTAGAAAAATAAATCCCTATGTTTAACGACAAAAGTAAAATTGTAAAAAAAATGTATTTTATTTATTGTAAGCAATGGAAAAAGCCAACTTTAGTGAATGCTGAATAAATAAAAGGGCTCAAATTCCGGCTAGAGCTTATGATTTCTTCTCGAACACAAGTGAGAGCTTCGAGATCCGAGAAATCGAGAGCTCGATATTTGTTGAAATACTTGTAAATTTCGCGCGCTTGTCGACATTCAATTAAGTCAGTAGTAAAGTTGAAAAATGTTTAAAGTAATGGGAGTAATTGGGTTTTGTGGGTGACGAGCAGGAAAAGCACTGAAGAGTAAGACATAGCTGGAGGGTTCAGCTCTATTCAGCTTGTGCAAGCCAGGAACAAGGGACCTATCAAGAGATGGGTTTTTAGATAGTGCTGTTGTAGCAAATTAGCTAGATAACATGAGCGCCGAAGGCTTTTTTCACGCTAGGCACCACCCAAGATCCATTCACCCAATACTTACATATAATGAACATTAATTGATTGAGCCACCGTGGTGTGATGGTAGCGTGCTCCGCCTACCACACCGTATGCCCTGGGTTCGCACCCCGGGCAAACCAACATCAAAATTTTAGAAATAAGCTTTTTCAATTAGAAGAAAATTTTTCTAAGCGGGGTCGCCCCTCGGAAGTGTTTGGCAAGCGCTCCGGGTGTATTTCTGCCATGAAAAGCTCTCAGTGAAAACTCATCTGCCTTGCAGATGCCGTTCGGAGTCGGCATAAAACATGTAGGTCCCGTCCGGCCACATACCGGCTATTGCATTCAGCCACACAAATCGATCACTCAAAACCACCCCGGCTCTTAATGAGCACACAGCACATACACAAGCACCATTTTGAAAATACCTGCTCATATACCTACGAACTATAAATACAAGACAAACGACAACAACAAATCAGAATGAAAATTGACACTGATGATGGGCCTACGCCTAAACGGGTTTGTGTCGTAACTATAGTTCCAATATACATCAATTATCCACCCTGTCGGAAAATCAACAAAGCAAACTCGATGCAGGTAACAGACTGAACACAAAAGTTTATTGGGTAAACACGTAATATATACGTTTAACGTGAAGTGCCAGCAGCCAAGTTTGGATCTGGCATATACACATATGTAAATATCTATGTGTATTCATATTTCTTTTAGTATTGTTAGTTGTAAGCTGAGAATAGCAAAAGTAGCAATAATCATCCTTAGCAAAAGAAACTTTGTAAAGATTTTTATGCAAAGCAAACTTAAAGTAATTCCTTGAATAAACTGTCTTGAATATGAAGCGAATAGCGTTCGCAAAAAGGGAGCTACGATATTTTGAAACTGAAGTAAGATTGGTAAGTCAATTTCACGTATCATTACAATGATATGGAAAATATACTTTACAAGAAGAACACATGTATAAAGATATCTAAATAAGAGAATATGTAACTATATGTATGTAAATTACGTACGCATGTCAATTTGTAATTGATTGTAGTATGCTGTAAGTAATTGGATATGATAAATCAAATTTAGCTGATGGGTCTATTCACACAGAAATATTTAATAAGTTGTTGTGTGTATGCATAACAATTAGTCAATGAACATTTATGTGTTACAATTCCAATAAAATATTACGAATTACTATTTTTGATTTCGAATTCAGTTCAGAAGATCACTAGTTTTTACGTTATACGATTTTTTGAAATTTAAACTAAAGATTTTTGCTTGCGGACCGATTGCGTTATTGACTGACTTAAGTAATAGTAACAGGATTTCAGTTATATTTAGGCTAAATAAAAAATATCGCGTAAAAAAGCTTAAAAAAACAAGGTTTCAATGCACTTCCAACTAAAAAGTTGAACAAAAACAAGTAAAAAAGGCTACGCTCAGGTGTAACCGAACATTACATATTTAGCTGCCAAATTACAGCTTTCACAACTTTTAAATTACCTTCTTTCTAAAGGTAACTAACTTTTTATTCTGCCTCAACAAGGTCAACCCACCTAACAAGTTTCATCGTCATCCGGCAAGTCGGTAGACACCGCATTGCATAGAGTTGTAATAAGCATAAAGAAATCCCTGGAATATAAGGAGTATGCTCTAGGAGTCTTCTTGGACATTGCGGGGCTTTCAATAATGTTTCTAATGCGATTATGGATGGTCTTAATTACATTGAAGCACATCCCGCCTTAGTCAGATGGATCGGTTGTTTGTTAAATTGCAGGAAGACTACTTCACAAAGGGGATTGTACGAAGCCACGAAATCAAGGGACAGGGGCACGCCGCAGGAGGGGTGCTATCACCTCTGCTGTGGACGCTGGTCATCAAGAAACCGCTCAGGCGATACGATGAGGGACCCGCAAAACTTACGGCTTACGCAGATGACGTTGAAATTGTCATAAGTGGAAAGTGCTTTCCAACGATTAGTTCTTTGATGCATCGGGCGCTTCGGGATATTCATACCTGGGCATCTAATGTCGGGTTGAAAGTCAATGCGGAGAAGACGGATATCGTCTTGTTTACAAAGAGGTACAAGGTCCCAAATTAGACTAGGCCTAAGTTAGGAGGGGTCAACTTACAGGAGAAACCTTGTACAAAATATCTAGGAATCATTCTATACAGTAAGCTGTCATGGAAGCTCAACGTGGAGGAGAGGTTGAAGAAGGCCTCAACGGCACTCTATGCATGTAAAAGAATGCTGGGGTGTACGTGGGGCTTATCGCCCTCCCTTTTTCATTGGGTTTTTACAGCGATTGTAAGCCTTATTTTATACTGCGGAGTTCTTGTTTGGTGGAAATCCACACAAAAAACAACATACCTCAAAAAATTAGAGGGATATGCAGACTATCGATGCAGGGCTCCCGTAGCCCTGAAAACAACCCCGACGGCTGCACTGTATGCCATTCTGCACATTTCACCTGTAGACCTGGTATCAAAGAACATAGCATTAACAACTGCAACCAGGCTCGGTGCCTCGGGGCAGCTTGAGCGCCGACCATATGGCCATAGTAATATGGCGTCATCAATCACAAGACGAACAGACTACCTGATTCCCTATCTGCGCTTCGAGGGGATCTTAAGGCCAAAATAGAGGTGGACGGTTGGCGCAAGCGTGCGCAAACGGCGGACGAGGCGATACATGTGTACACAGATGGTTCCAAAGTAGTGAAAGGAGTAGGGTCTGTGGTATACTGGTGCTGATCCGGAAATAAGCGGCTGCCGGATTACTGTAGCGTTTTCCAAGCGGAAATATTAGCCGTAACTAAAGCAGTAGAAACCCTGGCAGAGAATAGCTTAAGCTGCAACCGTGTTAACTTTTATATTGACAGTCAAGCAGCAATTAAGGCAATAATCTCGCATAGGACAGCATCTAAATGCATGTTAGCGTATAAGCAGTCTCTGCAGAGAACCGGGACAGGGAGAAGCATACATCTATATTGGGTTCCAGGGCATATGGGAATAGATGGGATTGAAAAAGCGAACGAACTAGCTAACAAGGACGCATCCTTTGAAGCTTGCTCCGAAGACGTCCCAATTAGACTTGGCGAGATTAAGCGAAGACGAGAGGTGTACATGATCGACCAAGCGGGAAAGGCGTGGGTTCAAGCGCGGGGCTGTAAAGTGTCGAAGATTATGTGTAGGCCTTTCAACCTTAAACTAACAAAGTTGCATCTATCATTAAAAAGAGAGGATTTTAGACTCATGACGGGTATTCTGACTGGACACTGCATTCTGGCGTCACATGCCTTTTAATTAGGCTTGGTCAGTGATAGCAAATGTAGAAAGTGCGGGTTGCATGAGGAAACGATCGACCACGTTCTGTGCTTGTGCCCTGCACTTGCTAGGCTAAGACTCCAGTTATTAGAAGTGATAGAGCTGTCAGATCTAGAAGCAGCAAGTGGCTTAATTCCTAGGAAGCTTCTAGTATTTTCCAAGAGGATGGAGTTATTTTATAACATAGGTCCTGCTTTCTGATAGGGGTTTCCAGTTTCGTCGTTAAAACAAATTTCTGGTAACACTACGGACTCAATCCGTCTATGTGAGGTCCTCATGGACCGGCCAGTTCAACCTAACCTAACCTAGCTGCCAAATTACAGCTTTCAAGACTTTTAAATTACCTTCTTTCAAAAGGTAACTAACTTTCTATTCTGCGTCAAAAGCTCAACCCACCTAGCAAGTTTCATCGCTTTATCCGTCTTTGGTAATGAATTATCGCACTTTTTCGGTTTTTCGAAATTTCCGATATTTCATTAAGATACCTCAAAATTTACTCAATTTATCGTGTTTACAGACAGACGGACGTACAGGGGGATCATTTTGATCTATAGACAGAAGTCTATATATATCTCGATTAGTTTATACCGTTACGGGGTAACGGTTTGCGAACAAAATTAATATACACTGTGAGCTCAGCTGAATATAATGAAAATTCATCATTTAGTTCTTGTTTTTTTTTTTTGTGCTGACCTCAATTCATTAAAAACATGGTTCGACCTTTTCCCAGAAATAGTCTCATAGTCAAGCTGAAATTTCCTAAATGGCCACATAGTCAATTAGCCTTATGACCACTTTAAATGGCCAATTGACCTTAAGACCAATTCATATGCCAATGCGCTAAATTGCGCTTATGTTCCTTGACCTTTTGGCCTTTTGAAATGTTCGTAAGGTCAATTGAAGTTGAGTCTGTGGACCTTATGCCACCCCACCATCAGTGATATCGGTCTTTAATAAGTGTACAAAGTTCGAATTGAATCTGTCCGTTTACGATGGGTCAATATCGAGTCCAAAAATTCTGTTACATACGAACAAACATTAAGCATGTTAATAAAAAGTGGCTTTAAAGATGCCAGTAAAAACCTAAAAATGTTGTTCAACGATTTAGCGAACAAAGCTATTCATAGGTTAATGCGTTCCAGAGAAAAAAACTACTACAACTGTAATCGTTATAGTTAAAGGTTCAATAACACTTAAGATACAATTACGAGTCTTAAAGAACGTTACCCCTAAGATCCTTGAGTGAATGATAATCGTAAGCGTAATGTTACCGACGCGAGCGTCCAATATTTGCGTCAAGAATTCCACGTCGTGAACAGGGTGGCCTTGAATTTGGTCGGTGACAATACCAGGCCGCTACTTATTAAAAAAACGAATTCGTCCATTGAAGGGCTGGAATCTGTTGCCATTGTCGTGCATTCATCAGTATAGGAAATGAAGGTGACTCTTTCCGGTGAGTAAGCGAGTTTTGATGTGTAGGCTACACTGAAATGACAGCCCTTGGTCGGGAAAAAAATCCCGAGTCGCTCCGGTACATAGAATGGGATAGAATCAGATCAATGAAGCCCTTTGGCAAAACGCATTTGCCAGAACGCTCGCGATAAAGACTTTTGTCAATGCACAATATCCTACACTTGCAGAAGAAAAAAACACACTACCAAGGGAGACACAATTCAACCAGGCCTAACTTCTATCTGTATACTGCAACAGGTTAAACTATTGCTTGTCCAGTATCAACCCCGGCATACGTAATGTATGTCCTGCGCGATGTGTCTTAACATGACACCAACCACCTTTTCAATTGAAATGTGGAAACTACGCCTCTAACACCAGTCTCCCTATGGTCCGCCCAGATGAGCCTGTCAGTTTCCTGTGCCTCCGTTAGAGGACTTTGATCAAAATTTGTAATTCTTAGTGCCCATTGAATGGGGCGAAACACTGTTGACACAACAGCAACAATATAGGACACAATTTACCGACACCACAGAGAGGTTTAAGTTCTGTAGATGCTCTCATTTGGCACATTTATGTTCAATTACCAATCGCATAGTATCAAAGTTGATATTCTTAATTTGGAGCTTCGGCAGGGAAGTGTAGTATAATTTCAGGTCTAAAAAACACACACTAAAAATGCTGCAGGCCAGCCTGCGCTCAAAATTGCCGCGGGATGTTTTTTTTTTTGACCCCTTAACATCATCTACATAGAGCTAAGCATAGTGTTTTGAAGCATAGTGTAAGTGAAGTCCGCGAACACATTTAACTGTGGAGTTCTACTACCATAGTAGCACCGTAAATAAGGATCATTTTGCATTAAAAATTTTTTAGTTATTTGTTCAACAGTTCAGTGATTAGACCGCTTCGAAAATCCCTAAACGACTAAGTAATAGATAATCCCTAAAATTCGAACAAAACTTTTGAGTTTGATATTGATTTATAACGTATTTGCGTAAAGAAAATACAAAGAACAATAAGTGCATTGCAGCATATACTTTGGTTTCCTTTTGCTTTCAGTTTGCCTTCAAATATGTGCATACACTTACTAAGAGGATTGCTTTGATGCAGTATTGAATTAAGTAATAGGACCAGTCTTGCTAAGTTTAAATTCTGGATGCTACAATGCATATCAGAGATGTTTTGTCATGGAGGCTAATTTGAGTAGGAAGTGAATGTTGGAATGAGAGTAAATTTAAAGTGCATCTATAATATATACTGTGTATTCACTTCAAAACTGTATCGTATGACGCAAAATGCATACAAAGTGAGTTTCTAGAATCAATATACTTACTTCGAAGTATTAACACTTTATACATATGCAGCAAATAATTGTGCTTCTGCCGAAGAGCTTATTAAAGCTTAATTGACATACTTATTTTAAATTTAATATAATTGTCAGATAGTTATAGTATCACATAACATCTCAATTGACCAAGAGTTTTCACCTATGCAAATGAAAGGATCGAATCAGAGCAACTGACCAAACAAAACAGTCATGCTCATATGGTACAGCCGTTTCTGATCCCAAAGAGAGCTCAGAAAAATAACTGAAACGGTGATGAATGTCGTACTATTTAGGAACTAGAAACGCTGCATTTAGGCTGAAGAGAATGGAGCTCGACACCATTTCTTACAGTGTGTAATATTACCTAAAAATTATAACATAACTATTTTTACAAGAGTAAAAAGTTCTCAAGGTCAGTGTGCCTTAAACTTCTGTAAATCATCTATTGGCCAAATCTTGAATGAAACAAAGCCCTTTAACGATTTTATGCAAGTTCTTCAAAGGAGTTCTAAGATATGAATTTTCATAGTTTTGAGATAAACTTTTCTTGAAAACTCTCCGCATTATTGGTTTATTTTGAACTAATTACTGAGATAGGGGCTTCAATCTTATACTGTTTTCACACAGACGGCTTATTGAATAATAAAGGCAGTTTTCTACATTAAGACGCTTATTGAGCTCAATCTTCCCTACAAAATTCGAATCTATTATTATTTCATTAGTAGCTAATCGAATGCCTAGTGAAGTCAAAAGTACAATGCAACTCTGTTGGCAGCGTTCCGCTTCCGTTTCCGCTTCTTAGTTTTTGGTGTGTTCAGTGCTTAAAAATGTCATTTGTCAAAGCAAATGTCATTGTCTGCATGGCGGAACGATACAAGTGGCCGCATCGAACAGCTGATTATAACCTTTTTTATTTGATTTGATACATCAACTACCGGCGCAGTACGATTTTGACATTTGTCCATCGAATTTACAAGTACATGGAATTTTTTTTGTTTGTAGGTATGTCACCATGCTCCCACCTTGTATCGTTCCGCCATGATTGTCTGTCTTATCCTTCATACTAATCGAGCAGTTACTTCTGTGTGAAAGCAAAAAATTAACGATTTCATTAGAAGGTGAAATGAGATCATTTAATTTCTTTGTGAAAACAGTATTACCCCAAGATCTAAAACGGAATATTAATATAATAATAAAATACTAGCAAACCTCCTTTAAGATCAAGTAATAGTAAGAGCACGAATAAGAGTTTGAATAAGAGTATGGATAAGTGTAAGAAAAAAGTAAAATAAGGATTAAGAATAAAAGTCAGAATTGAGTATGAATAAGGGTAAGAGGGAGAACAAAGTTAAGAGTAAGAGTAAAAGTAAGAGGAAAAGTAATATTAAGACTAAAAGTAAAACTCAGAGTAAGAATAAGAGTAAGAGCAAGGGAAAGAGTAACAGCATGAGTAAGAGTACTAGTAAAAGTTATATAAGAGTGTGGATAAGCGTAAGAGAAAAAGTAAAGTAAGGAGTAAGAGTAAAAGTCTGAGTAAAAGTAGGAGTATGAAAAAGGATAAGAGTGAGAGTAAAGGTAAGAGAAAGAGTAAAAACAAGAGTAATAGTAAGAGTAAGAGTAGATGTTAGACTATGAATAAGAGTAAGAGTAAGATAAGAATTAACAGTAGGAGTAAGAGTAAAAGTAAGAGTAATAGTTAGAGTAAGAATAAAAGTGACAGTAAGAGTAAGATTAAGAGTACTGAAGAAGTGATTCACATTTTAAATACTCGCATATTTCACTTATAGCGTGATAAAATCACACTTATTCATTATTCCTCAGCTTAGGCTGCTTTTTTGCCTCATTCACATATTTCTCGTAAAATCTAGACCAATTGTCACCAAAGTGCTGTGTTAGTAAGACTAGAATCAACTTAGTGGTAGTGTTAAATTGTCGAAAAAAAAGCAATGTGGTAGGATATATGTTCGCATGTTTGTTAATATTCAAAAAATAATTAGTAAATAAGCCATTGTTTTATTGTTTGAGTCTAACGAAAATTTAAAAAAAATAAATTGTTAGCATTAAAACATGAGCATGATCGTTTGTTTACAAAATATCTTCGTTGAAATGCGCTAATAAACAATAAGCTCATCCGATGTTGCTACTCGGCAAATTTATATTATTTTACTTTAAATCTTTTATTTTATTTTGTTTACCTTTATTAATATTTTAATTAAGTTTTTTAATTTAATTTTTCTAATAACATTTTTTTTTTATTATTTTCATTTTATTTATGTTATTTTGTTTTATTATTTTTTATATTTATTTTATTTAAATTTTTTTTTATTTTATATTATTATTTTTTTATTTTATATTATTTTGTTATATTTTATTTTATTTTATTTCACTTTATTTTATTTTATTTTATTTAAATTTATTTTATTTCATTTTATTTATTTTACGAACAAAGTAGTATACAAAATTGTTGGAGCTGACAAACCGAGAAGCTTACTACATATTGGCATTTTCTCGCGCCAAATTTCCAACAAAAACACTACATATGTACACACTATTTGCTCTCTAGATCAAATTTGAGTTCGTTTGCATAAGGCATGCTTCTTTCCTCAAGAAAACAAAACCGAACACGCTTAGCATTTGGAGTGTGAGTTTAAACGTTCTAGTAGTTTCAATTTGTTTTTTAAATTTGAAGTGGTTTCATTTTTAAATAAATAACTTAGAGCTATATTGAACGTTTTTAAGGTACGTCCACGCCGGTAACGAAATAGTAAAGTTGTATAACAATTGTTTTAAAACAACTGCAACTTGTTATACAACCAGGTTATCTAATTCCTTTGATCTTTACCGACAACCTCTGGGTAACATGTAACCTGCTATAAAAACAGAAAAAAAGTTACACAACATCGTGTTATACAACATTTTTCAGTTGAATTTCTAACAAGTTACATAACATTGGTTATATAACTGTTTGTAACACGTTTTGTTACTGGTGTGGACGCATCTTTAATCTGTGTGCACAGCTCCCTGAGAATACCATACATACAGTATATAATTGTTTATATCTAAGGATTATGATTTGGCCGTAAAAGGGGCGCAAAGTTTTCCACTTGCCTATTTATATATATGTAGATTTCTCTACTTGATTCGCATGATTTGCACATGTGTGGTTTTGGCGATATCCCTTGTTTACATGGAACAGTTTTTCTCACTTAGGAATTATTCGTTCAAACATACAGAATTGTTTAACATAGCTCTTTGTTCGTATTCTTTTTTTCGTTTATGAAGGCTTGGCTTCAGAAGCTAATATATTTTTATAAATGTCATATAACACCAATTCAAAAATATTTTAATTTATAGCGTGATATGACAATACCAAAAAACCTGTAGGAAGTACTAAATTTTCAGAACATTTTATGCCAGTCTTAATGTATGTACATATGTCCCTATATATACTAAATTTACATAGTACTTTTTAATAATATTAATTCACACAAAGACTTTGTTTTACAGATAATATATTTAATACTTCATGCATGAACAATTTGAATTAAAACAACATTTGTTACAAAAAAAAAATTCATTTTAGTCACGCACACGTCTAGCTTCTATTTATTCGTACATGTTTAAACGCAGGTTTTTCTGCATTAGCATCATCAGCGCGAATTTCGTCAAATAAAATTTCGCGTAATTTTATTGGTATTGTTTTTCTAAAGCCTACTCGAATTTATCACAGCTGAGGCATTAAATTTATAACGGTTTGGTATTAATTGTATTAGTTAGAGCATTTAACGGTTTATGTACGCATGAGTCAAACGTGCGCTATGAATAAAATACTTATTGACACAAATTATGCATACTTCAAATTGATTTAAAACAAGTAAGGACGGTACGGTCTTTAGGTGTATCAAAGGTGATATACTTTTTGTAAATGAATCTCAAATATTATCGCTTTATTAGAACTATCTTGCCCTGAAAGCATCAACCCTTATAGCGCATGTATCAATTCTTTTGAAGAGCCTCAGTCCACTCATACATCTTTTTATAAATAAGCTTCCCACAAAGCTTCACAAAATCCTTTTCTGAGCAACCCGCTCCTCAGCTTATAAATCACCATCATAATTGCAGTTTCTAAACCACCCTATCTAAGCTATCAGAGTTTTATTGAACAACACATGACATGAGTATGCGTCGCCTTATGAATATCAAGGCTTCAGAACAATCGATTCTGATAAAGACCCCACATGGGCTGAATGTGTTCATAGTGATACCAGAATTTGTTTGACGACTAAACCAAAAACCCGAATCAGGTGCCAGGAATTATGTAATAGAAAACCTCCACCCTCTTGGCAAATACTAGACATTTACTAAGACCTAGCTTAATTGCCGCCACAGGAGCCTTGACCTGTCGAGCACAGGATACGAACACAGATCTTTACTGACGAGGCCTAGCTCATAAGCAAGTAACTTCAGAAGGCAGTGTCAAGTTATTATGCCCATCGTGAGCCTTAATTATACGCTCTTCTGAGATATGAGCTACATTGTGAGCCTTAAATCGTAGGATTTGCACACTATGTAAGAAAATTAACAGTCCCATACTTCTGTCCACTCCTTTCCAGATTGATGGATCATATGCAACTCCTATCTCCTTTTGATTTCTCCGAAATGGATTGGGACGTCTACCGTCGATTCAGGAAGTCCTGCACCATTCTTTGCCAACTCATTGGCCTTTTTCTTACCTTCCCCATCCGTTTGTGACCAGGAAACTAGCATAAGTAGATTAAAGTCCGGCCTGAGCGAAGTTTTTTCTGTGCTTCTTTGCATTCCAGTACCCTTCTTGATGAAGTACTGTGTGAAATTTTTGTGTTAATCGCCGCCTGACTAACAATATATATGTATATTGGCGTGACTGCAGCTTATTCATGCTTCCCCCAAAACTTCTTCTGCTTTCTTCATGACTATAATTTCTGCCTGAAAGACGCTGCAATAATCTGCCTTCCTCTAATTTATGGATCGACAAAGTTAGTGTCAGACCCGACCCAGTCCGTTTTTGGAACTATCGGTCTTTACGTGTATAGTATTTTCTGCCATAAATTTTTCCGATTTTCTCGAAATTACCAATAATGTAAATGTTTCATTTTGGTGTGGAGCTCATATATATTTTAAGGTTAACTATGTTTTATTGACAACCTACAAAAGATGTTTAATAATAAAGTAATTTCTATCTATCTCTGGGTCTTAAAGTTGCTGTGAATGCAGTGCGTATTCTGAAACGAATAAAGTAAATCCTGAACACAAATCGCGGCAAAAGTTGGTGAAGAATTCGGAAAGGATATTTTTCCAAAAACAGTCCTGCGGTCTACTAATCTTTATTATAAATAAATAAATGCAAAGCGCAATAACATCCGAAGAGATTTCAGGTGAGGCTGCGCCGTGCTTTTTTTAATTTTTCCTACGAGTTGGTATGTCCCACATGTTTTATGTCGATTCCGAACGGCGTCTGCACGGCAGATGAACTTTTACTGAGAAGCTTTTCGTGGCAGATATACACTCGGAGTGTTTGCCAAATCACTGCATTCTGACCACTGATCTTCTTGAAAAACTTTCAGTTTTCTAATTACAAAAACTTTTTTCTAAATTTTCACAAAAATACATTTTTTTTGTCAGTTGTCTCGTCACTTGAAGCTGGGTACTTTGGTTTGTTAGGCCTACTCTCTCCTTCTATTCCACAGCTGATTATACGCTTGTATAATTTTTACCATAATCCGAATTTTGATGGAAATCAACTTCTAGTCAGACTGTAGTTAGCTTCTTTTTGTGTTGGGTCTGTAAGTGTAAACAGTCACGTTTAGCGTTACATTGTTTTGGAGTGTACGGCGTCAGATTTGTGGTGTTGATTTGAAAATAACATGATTTCAACACGACCCTTTTCCGTTAACTTTTGGCAACATTTTCAGCTCACTATTGGGCATTGTAAGAAGTAGAAATCGCTGCGCTTTACATTTTGACCTTGTGATTACATTAGCGTTTATAACACCCATGCCGACGCAATGTTGGGCTTAAAAATTTTAGTTATGACAAGTAAAGGTGTCTAAGTTCGGGTGTAACTGGACATTATATACTCAGCGTGAGCTTCAATTGTACAATTCATTTCAGATAAATGACTTTTCTACATAACACGTGGCACCGCCCGTTAAAAAAAAAATGTCTCCCCATTTTATCTTACAATAAAAATTGATATGTCAAATATCATTGATTCAAAACTATTTTTTGCTAAGTTATAGCTTATTATTCTAGTTTACGGCCCTTTTAAATTTGTTTTATATCTAAGTTGCCGTGTTCTTTAACCTATTCCGTCCATTTGTACTAGAAATAATTTCTGCTGTAAGGAAAATATGTGTATACAATTTCAATACGATATGTTAATTTTTCTTCGAGTTATGGCTCCCGAAGCACAGAAAATTGCTTAGTCATAAAAGGGGTGGTGCCAGACCCATTTTCAAAAATGTTGGTTTTTTCCAATTTAATGCTATAAGTCAATTTAGAAAGTAAAATTCTATTGATACAAAGCTCTTTTTCGCTAAGATATAGCTTATTATTTTCGTCTACGACCCTTTTAAAAATCTTTTATATAAAAGTGGGTGTGGTCTTTAACCGATCTCGTCCATTTTTCCTAGAAATATTTCCTGCTATAGGGAAAATTTGTGTACCAAATTTTATTACAATCCGTAAATTTTTCCTCGAGTTATGGCTTCCGAAACATAGAAAATTGCTTAGTCGTAAAAAAGGGGCGGTGCTACGCCCATTTTTTTAAATTTGAAAGTTTTCCTATTTATTGTTATAAATCCACTTGGGAAATGTAACACCATTGCCATAAAACTCTTTTTTGCAAAAATATATCTTATTTTATTCGTACACGACCCTTTTAAAAATCTTTTATATAAAAGTGGACGTGGTCCTTAACCGATTTCTTTAATTTTTTTGCAAAGCATTCCTTATAGTAGGGGCAACCTCTCTGCCGAATTTTGTTACGATAGGTTTAACGATTTTTGAGGTAAGATTAATAATATTTGTAAAATTGATTTTATCACAAGTGGGCGGTGCCACGCCCATTTAAAAAAATGTTTCCAAATGTTTATCAAGAGTCTCAATATCAGCGCACATGTTAAATTTCAACATTCTAGGTGTATTATTTACTAAATTATCAGGTTTTTTGTGTTTTCTAAAATTTTATATATATCAAAAGTGGGCGTGGTCATCCGATTTCGCTTATTTTCAATACCAAACTATTCTAGGTCCAGATAAGCTGGTGTACCAAATTTCGTCAAGATATCTCAATATTTACTCAAGTTATCGTGTTAAAGGACAGACGGACGGACGGACGGACATGGCTTAATCAAATTTTTTTTCGATACTGATGATTTTGATATATGGAAGTCTATATCTATCTCGATTCCTTTATACCTGTACAACCAACCGTTATCCAATCAAAGTTAATATACTCTGTGTGCAAAGCGCGCTGAGTATAAAAATGTATATACTCATACAAAAATAATATAAGTATATATGTACATGTGACAGTGGGCATTACTGCCATCTAGGAAAAATTGTGACTTCTTGGAATACAACATTTTTTATTAGCTCTAAAAACCTCCTCCACATTACGAGGAAGCTAGTAATTCAATTATAAAATTGAAGTATAGGGTGCTGCATTTCAGTAATAGTTATTTCGTTTCATCAAAAAAAGGCGCCCTTGCACGGGGTACATTCTTGCAGTCTTGCTCTTAACTCTGTAAAACATATAGCCGATCAAGCGTCTACTACACGATTGACATTATTTCTGCTCAGAACACTTTTGTGCAATAGAGCCCTTCGTCTGCACCTTAAAAAATTAAGCCGTGGCTTATTCAACACCGATAATAATGTCGGGTGCTGTCGGGATTTGGAATTGTCAAGACTTTTCCTAGTCCGAATACTATCTTGTCGGCATTTCGTTGTGTCGCAATTTCTGAAAATTGTCGAAATAATGTATTTTCGGTATTCTGAAAGTCGGGATTATGAAGTGCATATAGTATATACCGACTGTTGAGTAGACTAACACCCAATTCCAGCTGCCATTTCGAAACCGCCCTCAGGAAACTTTTGAAAAACTTTCTAAAAAGTTCCACCCTCTGGATTTTGTTAGACAAAATTTTTCAACCGAATTTTCAAATAGGGCGGTATTGAAAAAACTTTTAAAATGCCGCGTTTATGAAAATAATTTGAAAAACAGTTTTCTCCAAAAAAATTCTGGGTTAAAGACATTTCAATCAGCAGACTACTTTGCCGGAATTTCGCGATTTCTTTAAACGGCGCTGATATATGCATCTCTTCTTTTTCTCCTTCTTGTAGCGGTACGGAGACATGATGGAGGTTTCATTGTTGTTGTTGTTTCACCAAAAACACTCC
This sequence comes from Eurosta solidaginis, assembly GCF_040869045.1. NCBI lineage: Eukaryota > Metazoa > Arthropoda > Insecta > Diptera > Tephritidae > Eurosta > Eurosta solidaginis. The sequence goes on from NC_090320.1 coordinate 217,242,922, forward strand.
TCGACGGTATTACGGACAGTTGTCGATGTTGATAATCTTTTTCCGGATATAGATGCGGTACGCTCCGGAAACAAGCATCATTAGCCCGACCATCTTGGGAACGATTTAATATGACGACATTGAAACTTCTAGACCATACCGCCCTCACCTCCAAATTTCATGGGAAACATTAGGTCGCCACAGCCTCGCTTGCTAAATATGTATGTGTATGATACATTCATGTCATAATAGGATCAACCTCGCGTGGGTGACGTTAACAATTGGGTTACGGGAGCTGTGAATTGTGCTTATCAACTCCTTAATCCCGAAGTTTTTGGGGAGTTTTATTGAAGTTGATAGTCCTTTTGCAGGCTCTTGATATGATACTTAGCGGGAAATAGCACCATTAAGGTACTAGAATACCAGTTTCAATAAGTATTTGATGAGGTCAAGTTGAACCTTCTCATACAACCTCCCCTTTCATGGGGAACTTTGGATCGCCAGAACCTCTCTTGCTAAATTAATAGGATTCGGAACGGGTAGATGAGGTTTTTAACTGTGTTGGTGAAGCTATAAAATGCCCTGGCAGCCCTTTGAAAAAGTTGCGCTAAACCACGCCTTCAATCCCACCCGTTATCTAAAATTATACTTACAATTAAACTTTTTTGGGCAATTTTATCAACAACGTAATATAAAACCACGATCTTTCAGAGGTCAATCAACTCAGCAAAATACTTCGAAGCCAATGGGCTTTTCCCAGTATTTTGATTTTTTATTTGGTACTCATTTTCAGACTGGTTGGACGACTGTTATGAAGTTCTACCTGAAGGAAAAATCTCTAGTTCAAAATAGATGAGTTTTTGTGCATTTTGAAGCACTACTAGTTCGTCATCTATCTCTTTTACCTGCTTTTTACTAGCGATGGAAACTGTCCCACTGCATTGCCTTTTCACAAGTTCCGAACTAGATAAAAATTTTCACTTTAAAATTTGTTCTTTATTGGCACTTTTTCGATAGTTCCGAACTAGATACAAATTTACAGCTAACATCTAGTTCTTTCTTGGTACTATTTCGTTGGCTCCGAACCCGGTCAAAGTTCTACATAGTGGTTTTAGTACAATATTATCCTCTTTGCGGGGAAAAAAGCATACTTATAGTCGAGGCTCCTTAAAGCTGGTAGCAGTTTTTTTGTTGGTGGCCAATTTCTCAAATATATGTTAAATATGAAATATTTAAGTCCAAGCCGTATCAAACAACACAACCTAAGTTTTAAAGCCACTTCGTCTTCTTGGAAAACAATAAAAGGACCTATGCTACTTGCTGCTTCTGGGTCTGATAACTTTATTTTTCTTAATAGCTGGAGTCTTTGCCTGGCGAGCGCATGACAGGAGCATAGAACGTGCTCGATCGTTTCCTCCTGCAACCCGCACTTCCAACATCTGCTATTACTAGCGAGGCCTTACTTGTAAGCATGTGTCCAGTTGGTTAAAATGAGGTTGCTAAAACTGTCGTATATGTACGTATGTAAGTGTAAAAGAGTGTGTGCATATGAATCAAAGCACGTACTCTTCGAGTAATCACTACAAACATTTCATGCATAACTAGTTAAGTAAATACGCGATGTCTTAACTCGTAAGCCGCCAGGCCTGGTGTGGCACATCGTAGATATACTACAAAGTTTGTAGTATAAACATATGCTCAAAGGTTACAAGGCAAAACGAATTGGCAATAAATAGGCGAAACCTTATTGATATGTAGCTGATGGCACCTGCTCCTATAATTTAAAAGGCTTTTCGAGTTAAGTGGACGTGTGACTAAAATAGTTTTGCTTTTGGCAGTGAAGATGCTGTTATTACCACTTCTCTTTAACATGAAGGGATATAGAAGCACATACGAAATGTGTTTTTGGGTGGGTGTAGAAGTCCCAGCAAGCGAGGAAAATTTCTGGTCACTATTTGCAGCTTGTTTATAAATAAGTGTGCATACACGGCAGCTCGTATTCTTATTTAGTCTCTTAGAGAGAAAGATGCGTCTAGCAGCTTGTTGGTGTTCTTGAAGTGTAAAAGCTGAAAAGAAGCATCAAAAAGCGAGACCTTACTTTGCTAATTTGTAACTAACACGGACTCGGCTTCGGATTGGTGCGAGGTACGAAAAGTTGCGGGTAGTACAGGCGTTCCGGAATGTAGTATGTATGGGCAATGGCGTACTTGTCTGAATAGTACCCCGAGTTATCCTCGGGTCCGATAGTAGTACGCATTAGGTTATGTAGGGCAGCTCGGATACAAACGTAAAAGGTGACTAATCTTTTTGTTTCTTAACGAGGTGTAATGTAACTGTAACAATGGACATTAGCTTATTTTTTATTGTTGTTAGAGAGGAGGCTTTTAGCATCATCCCTGTCTCAGAAGACCTGTTCTCCCTGATATTATAATGATGTTTTCTTTCTGCCTATGAAGATTGCAGTATTCAGGTAACTTTGCCCCAGTTATAAGCTGTAAGCTGAATCATCGATAAAAATTCACTACTAAAAATTTAATGCTACAAAATTCTGTTAAATATACCTGAAAACGTTCCGTACAACTTGGATTAAAAAAATATAGTTTAAATACACTGTAGGTAAAATATCTACTCCAAAAGTAGTGCGCTTCTAGTGCATTCAGAACCACTACAGTTCGTCAATACCTTTTCACTGGTAGATACAAGTTTTCACTTTAACTAGTTCTTATCTTGGTTCTATTTCGTTGGCTCCGAACTGGATCGAAACTCTACATGTTGTTTCTAATACGATATTATTCCCTTTTTTAATAGTACCGAACTGGTAAGAGAGTGGTGGGGAAAAAGCATACTCATAGTCGAATCTCCTGGTACAATTTTTTTTTTGTGGCCGAATTCATAAATATATGCAAAAAATTACACCAGTATGAAGTATGAATGTTGGGAACTTTGAGTTCAAAACTCAGCTCCCGAAAAGCTAGCTGATATAGAAGTAAAATTCAGAAAGATCTCCTAGAAACCATCGCTGTGTGTAGAGTTTGTAATTTTTCTCTAATATCATTAGAAAAATATGTAAAGCAATGTGAGCGTGTCTCGCTTATTAAATATATAAAAATAAAAATAAATGTAAGGCGCGATAACCTCCGAAGAGATCTAAGGCCGAGCTTCTCTTCCAATTTGCGTCGTGCTCCTCTTGATTTTCCCTACAATTTGGCCGGACGGGACCTACATATTTTATGCCGTCTCCGAACGGCATCTGCAAGGCAGATAAGTTTTCACTGAGAGCTTTTCATGGCAGAAATATACCCGGAGCGCTTGCCAAACACTGCCGAGGGGCGACCCCGCTTAGAAAAATTTTCTTCTAATTTAAAAACCTTATTTCTAAAATGTTTGATGTTGCTTTGTCCGGGGTGCGAACCCAGGGCATACGGTGTGGTAGGTGGAGCACGCTACCATTACACCACGGTGGCCGCCATAAATATATAGTTTAACTTAATTTAACTAAGTTAAATTTAATTTATTTTTTTTGTTGGGTTTTTTGCGATCAGTTCGATAATTTTTATTTTTTGTGATTTGTAGGCTAGTCTGATCTAATTTATGCTGGTGCAAATAAAACGATTAATTCAGCTTACGCCCGACGTTTCGCTGAATATTTCAACATCCTCAGGGGCAACACTATTTATTTTCAAATTAAATAAACAAACAAAAAAGATTTTATGTTGAAAAGCCCATACATATAAATTAACAAAGTAGTTTTAAAGTAAACAAAAATTCTACACTTACAACAATATCGGACAATATTAACATTTACTCATCAGTACCACCTTGTGTGGTAGTCTTGTCATAACTAATTTGTTTTCTGTTTAGACAAAGCATGTATGCTGCGGCAATATTATCGCTATCTTCCTTCTTGTTCATGGTCCTTTCTCTGTTTTCTAAAATGTGCAAGCTTTCCAAGGTATATCTCGTCATTTCTCTTTTCTCCTTATCAATAATTGTCGTGTTGGTAAAATCTGCTGTATGGCCGTTGCTAATCATATGTTGTGATTGGGCTGTAGTGGGTTTTTGTTTTTTTATGTCTGCTTCGTGTTCGGCAATTTATTTTAATTTATTTAATTTAATTAAATTTTTTTTAATTTAACTTTTGTTTTGTTTTCTTTTCTTTTCTTTTCTTTTCTTTTCTTTTCTTTTCTTTTCTTTTCTTTTCTTTTCTTTTCTTTTCTTTTCTTCTCTTTTCTTTTCTTTTCTTTTCTTTTCTTTTCTTTTCTTTTCTTTTCTTTTCTTTTCTTTTCTTTTCTTTTCTTTTCATTTCTTTTCTTTTATTTTCTTTTGTTTTCTTTTCTTTACTTTTTTCTTTTCTGTTCTTTTCTTTTCCTTCCTTTTCTTTTCATTTCTTTTCTTGCCGGTTTAACATTAAAAATTGTTAATTTAATTTAATTTAATTTAATTTGCCAATATGCCAGTAAATGCTTCTTTCTTTCTTTTCAGTTTATCTTAGAAAAAAAAATAATAACTGAATATTCAATTATTATAAGCCGGTGTTAAGCTCATAAATCCTTAAATAATAATTTTATTTAATTTAATTAATTTAACTTTAAACGAATTGATCCCTAAGCTTGTGAGAAAAATTCTTAAATGAAATCTACTTAAATATTTAAATGACTTTGTTGTTGTTCCATTATTGTAAACTTATTTTTCACATTATTAACACCAACGCCGTAATTGGATAATTGCTGTTGTCAATAAGTTTTCGTCGCTTTTCTAATGTTGTATAATACTTTTGTACATATTTGCATAAATACTTCAACTATTAGATAAGTAAGTACATATACATATCTAACCATACTCAATGTAACTTTAGTTAGTTTAGTTGTCCAACAAAACAAATTTAAATTCCATTGGAAATGTCGGCTTAGTGGCATAATCCTGCAGCACTCAACGCAGCAAAGTTTTTGCATGTGCTTTTAACTTTTTTGTAATCCTCTGTTTAATAATAATTTATGCAAGACAAAAGAACGTGTTGGAGCACAAAACCATAACGGAAAATGCCAAAACAAAAACGAACGCAAAAAAGCGCAAAAACATTGAACTAAACTGAACTTTTCCTATTAATTATGCGCTGCTGACCTTGAAAGCTGACAATATTGCCACGAGTTCAAATGTGTGCTGGTATTTAGTATTTATGTATGGTTGTAGTTAGTTTATCCATCGGTCTAATCAAATATGTTTGAAGGGGTGAAAATGTGTCAATATATCAGTGAAAACAGAGGAGAAATATGAGCGATATTGCTCTTGAAAAGAAACCTGATTACAGTTTCTAAGAAGAGTTCGAGAAACGGAGCACACAAGCGGCTGCCCTATTGTCTTCTAAGTAGGTTTTAGCGTTTCTCTGCCCTTATTCTAAGTACTGCTAGCAAGAGAATAGGGGATTTCATTGCGGCTCTAATCTATGGATACAATTGCGGCTGCATTCCCCATAAAGTGTAGGTAGTCGACGTGGATGTGCCATAATTTGTACATTTGCCACTGACATGTCGTAAATAAGGTCGTCGAGGACTTATTTACCTATCGTGATTGACCGTGTTAAAAGCTTTGACTTGTCTAACTCGTGGGTATTGTTTTATTGTGAGTTTCTTGGTTCAATCCAATGCAACTTATTTGGTTATTAATGGCATTTAGCGCAGAAGCGGTGCTATATAATTTTCGAATGCCCTGATAATGGTTAGCATACCACAGGTTTGCGGTGAAGGAAGGGAGCACGACGGCTTTGTTTCATTGCTATTCTTTCTATTCTGCACAAGACAGAAGTATTACTACCACAAAATGATTCAAGGTTAAATATACAACCTATTCAAGGGCTTGTGTAGCGCAACTCGTTCAGGGGTTTTCCAGCCAAATTTATAGGTTCTTCAACCCAATTATCAATCTCATCCACCGCTAACGAGTCCTGTTTCTTTAGCAGCCATGGCTCTGGCGACCCCAGCACCTCATGGAACTGGGGGAGGAGCCGGTATGACCTATAAATTTCATTGTAATTATACAAAATCGTCCCCAAGATGATTGGGATTGTACCACAGTCGTGCTTGTTACTGAAACGTACACGATTTACATCCGAAAAAGAACTATCAACATCGATTATCAAATAGACTTCAAAAAATTTCTATTTCCGTCAAAAATTTCCAAATGAATTAACCTCAAAATTTGTATACCATAAACAACACTTTTTCTATTGCTCTAAACGTTTTAGAATTTAGAAAAGATCTGATTACCGTGGTGTGATGGTAGCGTGCTCCGCCAACCACACCGAAGATTCTGGGTTCACGTCCCGTACAAAGCAACATCATAAGTTTAAAAACAAGATTTTTAAATTAGAGGAAAATTTTTCTAAGCGGGGTCGCCCCTCGTTAGTGTTTCTACCATGTAAAGATCTCAGTGAAATCTCATATGGCTTGCAGATGCCGTTTGGTGTCAGTGTAAAATTTGTAGGAAAAATTAAAAAAGGAGTATGACGCAAATTTTAAAAGAAGCTCGGCCTAAAATCTCTTCGGAGGTTATCGCGCCTTTAATTTATTTTATTTATTTATGAAAATGCTGATGAGTAAGCTGTTAAGAGTTGTTCTTGATATCGTTAGACTTCAACATATTTCACATTTTATTTCTTAAAAACTAAAAGCATATCTAAACACAGAATGTAGCAAAATATATAAAAAAATCTTTTGTATGAAAACGTAGCCGTTCTCTCGCATATGTCCGCTGATTTGTAAGTAAAACACATATTCCTCGCCACTAAATGTTTAACGAAATAAAAACGATAAGGCAAATTTATGTACAAACGCATGCATGAAACATAAAAATACCATATCAGGAAAAACAGGCAGTCTGACAAATATCTCCATTTAACAAGTTTGTGGAAACTAAAGCACTATTCATATTAGTGTAATTTCAACGCTTAGTGGGTGGAGGAACATTTCAACTGGACAAAATTTCAATACCGAAGTTAAAGTACCGGTTTTAGTCCTACCCACAATTATTTCAAAATCCAATCGCCAGAACTGCCTAATGTCTTTGCATAAACGTTACGGTGGCTGTATGGCTCCCAACAACACAATTTTGGCTTCTGCTGACTCCCAACGAGAACGAAATCGATAGATAAACACTGGAAATCAAAGCGTGCTTTTATATTCAAATGAAATTCAAATTCTTCATTGCGTTGATGTCGGCTTGTCATACATTCAAACGAATGGCACAAAAAACGACCAATATTAATTCACTGCTAGCCGACCTGTACTTTCAGCTGTTTAGTGGCATTTTGGTGCTCGTTGTTGCTATTATGCTATTTCGAAGTCTACTCTTGTATTTTACTGCTTTGTTTTGTTATTTTATATTTCAGTATTACTTTTCTCGTTCGTCCACTAACAATAAGCGCTCTGATGGATCAGGTGCTTTGGAACTTAGATGCCTGGGCATCTGGAATGTGGTTAACGGCCAACGCGGAAAAAAGTAATGTAATATTATTTACTATGAAACATAAGGCTTCTAATTGAACTTAGCGTAAGATCAGAGGTAGAGAAGTACAGCACAAAATACCTAGGAATCATCCTAAATAGTAATTAATCATGGACGCTCCACGTGAAAGAGAGAGCGAGGAAAGCTTCCGTGGCGCATATCGCCAAAACTATCTGATAGGTTATTTACGGAAATTGTCAAACTCATACATTACTTTAGGGCCCTTGTTTTGTGTACAGCCAAAAAAAAGTTCGTACACTAGAAAACCCGATAGGTTATGCAGATTAGCAATGATTAGAATAACAGAAGCACTAAAAATTACCACCCTAGTAGCTTTGCATGCTATTCTTCACACCCTGCAGATAACTTTTCAATGAGAGCTTTTCATGGCAGAAATACACTTGAAGTGCTTGCCAAACATTGCCGAGGGGCGCCCCGCTTAGAAAAGTTTTCTTGTAATTGAAAAAACTTCTTTCTAAAAGTTTTATGTTGATTTGCTCGGGACCGTGAACCCAGGATATTTGGTGTGGTAGGCGGAGAACGCTACTATCACACCACGGTGACTGCCAGAAAAATATAATGCCACTAAATATGGGGCGAATGGACTACATGGTTCGGCGCCTGAGATTCGAAAGAGATCTTGGGGCAACCATAGAGTCGAAAGGTTGGCCCAAGGATGCGGAAATAACAGAACATATTGTGAGCGTGAATAACGATGGTTCCAAATTAATGGAAGGAGTCGGGTCTGCTGTTTACTGTGCTGGTCCAGAAATAGGTAGATCACACAGGCAGTCCGATTACTGCAGCGTCTTTCAGAAAGACTTGACTCAGAGCGGTGAATGCATCTATACTGGGTTCCCGGTCATAGAGAGGTAGAAGATAACGAAAAGGTCGATGAATTGGCAAATGAGGATGCTCTTAATCGAAGGTAGGCGCACCAAAGCGTTTGGGAAAAATGAAAAGAAGGCAGAAGTTGCATATGATCAATAAAGCAGATGAGGCGGCTGAAAACATTTTTAAGATGATATGCATATCCTTAGATATCAAAATTACATAGTAGCTTCTATCTCTAAACGTTAGAGTCTAAAGAGAGAAGATTTTAGGCTCATAATAAATCAAATTAATACTTACTGGATCCTGCCTTCTAGCATCACATGCTTAAAAGTAAGGCCTCATCAGTAACAGCAGTTGCAGGACTCTATGTTTTAGAGGCCTTCCGTGCCAAGAGGACGGAGTTACTTTAAAAGATAAGTTTTCGTATCTAATTGTGTTTTTTCTAATTAATCATCAAAGAAATTCTAGTAACACTATGTGTACATTCAGTCTATGTGAGATCTTTATTCATCAGCCAGTTCAACTTAACTAACCTACCATTTTCTCACTGGTATAGGAAAGTTCAGAAAAATTTAATTGGGGCGATCAGTTTTGAGACTCGTCAGTTAAAGATTTAAATATCTGGTAAGCTATGAAATTAACAACGATTCAACAAAGAGAACCTATGTGGGTCATACATGGCGTATACGTAATAAATAAAAATCGAGTGTTCGATTCAACTGAACTATTACCTGAAAATTCTATTATTGAACGAATGAAATTCGATTACTTGACGTACAAAATGAGACGATAAACAAATTTTAAAGAATACCTTTATATAAATGGACCAAAAAATAGAAGGCAATTTTTCCTTCAATACAGACATAAATTTGTTGAATTTTGAATAAAAAACTTTAGCAATAGCTCTTGTAAAAGAATTTTGGGATTTAAAAATATAAAGGTGGGACGCAATCTTTCAATTTAAGGCAAAACATGTACTTGGGATTAACTAACTTTGATTATTTAAAATTTAAGCACGCGCTCTACCTATATAATTTTAAATCCCAAAATTCTTTTACAAGAGCTATTGCTAAAGTTTTTTATTCAAAATTCAACAAGATTATGTCTGTATTAAAGGAAAAATTGCCTTCTATTTTTTGGTCCACTTATATAAAGGTAGTATATAAAGGTTAAGAACTACCTTTTTACACACATTTTTTATCATTTTTTTATCATCTTTTTATTTTCACTTTTGCTTTGTGCTGCCTAGAAAAAGGCATTTGGAATTTTGGGTGCTGACTCACGGCCCAAGTTTCAAGCCTCTAGCTCACCGGGAAGTTACTTAAAAACTGACAAGATTCCCCTCGTTTTTCAATGATTTGCAGTTATCTTGACTAGCGCGCCACATTGGGGAAATTTGTTCCCTACAAGTTGTATTGTCACTAGGCCTCTAACTAAGTGCCAAGTTTCAAGTCTCTAAGTTAGTTAAAAATGGATTGAAAGATTCCCAAATCAAAATTAATTCTCTTAATATCTCGATTCATGCGCCACCTAGCGAAATTTTTTTGATCAAATATTGCATTGTCACCGGGTTCTGACTTATGCCCCAAGCTTCAGGTCTCTAGCTCACCGAGAAGTTACTTAAAAATCGATCGCAATACTCCCTGCGTTTTTTCAGGGATTTTCATTTATCTCGATTCGTCTGCCACCTGGCGGCATTTTGTTTTCCATGAATTGTAGCGCCATCGACTCGCAAACCATGTGCTAAGTTTCAAGCCTCTGGATCACCGAGAAGTTAGTTAAAAGTCGATCGCAAAATTTCCATTTTAAAATTAATTTTCTGTATATCTCGATCCGTGCGCCACCTAGCCGATTTTTTTTTCACTTGCATTGTAATGTCTCCCGGATCTGAACTATCCTCGAAATATCAAGTGTCTAGCTCAACGGGAAGTTACTGAAAAAGACTTTTCCTTGGGTCAAAAATTCGTATGGAAATGAGGGGACAAACATGAAAGCGACTTAATATCTAATATATAAAATTCTTCTGTCACGGTTTTAGAGGCTTAACTCCTCCGAAACGGCTGAACCGATTCTCATGAATTTTTGTGAGCATATTGGGTAGGTCTGAGGATCGGCCAACGTCTACCTTTTTTTTCGCTACGTGCATAGGGTCTTGAGATCAAAACGTGGACCCGGGTACCCCTAGAATGTGCTTATACAATATGGATATCAAATGACAGCTGCTGATGAGTGCTATAGTACAGGATAATTTTTATGCCACTGGGTGGCTAGGGTCTCTAGATATAGGCCAAAACGTGGACCCGGGTACCCCTAGAATGTGTTTATACAATATGGATATCTAATGACTGCTGTTGATGAGTGCTATAGTACAGGATAATTTTTATGCCACAGGGTGGCTAGGGTCTCGAGATATAGGCCAAAACGTGGACCCGGGTACCCCTAGAATGTGTTTATACAATATGGATAACAAAAATAACAAAACTGTTGATGAGTGATTTAGTAGAGGATAATTTTCATACCCCTGGGTGACTAGGGTCTGTAGATATAGGCCAAACGTGGGCCCGTGAACGCCTAGACAATGTTTTTGCATTGTGGGTATCAAATTGAGGCTGTTGATGAGTGCTTTAGTACAGGGTAGTTTTCATATTGGTGACTTGGGTCTCGAGATATAGGCCCAAACATGGACTAGGTGTGTATTATGGATATCAAATGAAAGCTGTTGCTGAGAGCTCTAAAATTCATTGTGATATTCGATTTAGTCGCATCAACCTGGCAAAACTGATAAATATGCATGCGAAGACGAAATAAAGACAAGAATTAATAATACACACACACTTATTTACATACGGCCTATTCGATTTGCCTGAAATTTCGTACATAAATTTTCCTATATTAGTACTTACGATGCTTTTTTCGGGGAAGTATACCAGAGACGGACTGGGACTGGGATTAGGACTAGGACTGAGACTGAGACTCGGAGTGGGACTGGAACAAAATACATACCACCCTCTGGGACTGGAAATAAGAGATGAAGAAGAAGGAGAAAACCTTGAGAGAAGAGAAAAGAGAGAAGGAGATTGAGAAAGAGATAGAATGAGACGAAGATGGAGATGAAGCGAAAAAGACGGAGGGAGGAGTGAATAAAAATATTAGGAAAAAGTGTAGAGGGGTAGGGCAAAGTTAGACGGAAAAAGCTTATTAAAATGTATGCAGATAGGCCAAATTTAGGACAGAACAACGTCTTCCGGGTCTGCTAGTAAAAGTATAAATATAAAAAATGAGAATTGAATAATTAAATTACTCGAGTAGATTTAAGAGCTCTAGTACGTGATTAATTTGTGGTAATATGATAGGGCAAAGTGCAAAAATTTATAAAAATGTAAATGTCCGTGGCCCTCCCCTTTTTTATTTGTCATCTACATAGCACTCTCAATTTCATTGGTCGAACAAAGTTCAACCTATTCTAAGGACAGCTCATCTTTTATTTTACCTCTTTGCGTGTGTATTGGTTTGTTTTAAACCATCTTAAAGCTATCTTTTAAATAGTTCGTTTTCCTGCTGGAAAACAATACAGCCTGTTAGCAAATAATTTCTCTTAAACGATTTAACGTAAATAATTATGAGACAGATTAGTACAAACAAGCACAGGTGAGACGATTAGAACCATACAAAAAAGCAAAGCAACTCCCGGCAAAGACCTTTCCTCGCAGCCAGACTACATCAATATGCAAGCACATTTCTTTCAGCTTTAAGTCAAATATTCTAGGACGCTCTTTTGAGCCCACATTTTTGGTGATTAAATGCGAAATTGGATATACAATGCACACGAGCAGGTTGAAATTCTACTGTTTATACAACCCACTCTGAGTAGTTCAGTCATCTTACGCTCAACGAGTGGCTTTGAAGCCCCTCTGTCACTTGAGCAATCCTTGCAAAAGACACAATATTTAAAGACGTATAGAAATACAGCGGCCTGCTTGCGAGGATGAATGCATCATTATGGTTTTGTTCAACTAGCACACTAACCATGATCTTAAACCTCTAACAACTACTTCGTCAATGAGATTTCGTTAGTCTGGTTGTACGAGCTGCGGTATTATAACTAAGATTTATCTCAGCAATAAAAATACACGTCCGGATGCTTCGCAAACTATGTGTTGTGTATAGTTATATGACCAAAAAAATTTCAGCCTTTTCAGTTTAGTAAGAAAATATTTTTCAAATTGTTATACTCAGTTGAGCAGAGCTCACAGAGTATATTAACTTTGATTGGATAACGGTAGGTTGTACAGGTATAAAGGAATCGAGATAGATATAGACTTCCATATATCAAAATCATCAGTATCGAAAAAAAATTCGATTGAGCCATGTCCGTCCGTCCGTCCGTCCGTCCGTCTGTCCGTTAACACGATAACTTGAGTAAATTTTGTGGTATCTTGATGAAATTTGGTATATTGGTTCCTGGGCACTCATCTCAGATCGCTATTTAAAAGTTTTAATATAGAAGTTTTGCAAGCTGTAATTTGGCAGTCGTTGAAGATATCATGATGAAATTTGGCAGGAACGTTACTCTTATTACTATATGTCCGCTTAATAAAAATTAGCAAAATTGGAGAACGACCACGCTAACTTTTTAAAAAAAAATTTTTAAATTCAAATTTTAAAAGAAAAGTTAATATCTTTACAGTATATAAGTAAATCATGTCAACATTCAACTCCAGTAATGATATGGTGCATCAAAATACAAAAATAAAAGAAAATTTCAAAAGGGGGGTGGCTCCGCCCTTTTTCATTTAATTTGTCTAGACTATTTTAATGCCATAAGTCGAACAAAAATTTACCTATCCTTGTGAAATTTGGTAGGGGCTTAGGGTCTAGGCCGACAATTGTTTTCTGTCAAAAAGGTCGAAATCTGTTGAAGCCACGCCCAGTTTTTATACACAGTCTACCGTCTGTCCTTCCGCTCGGCCGTTAACATGATAACTTGAGCAAAAACCGATATATCTTTACTAAAGTCAGTTCGCGTAATTATCTGAACTCACTTTGTATTGTTAAAAAAATGGGCGAAATCCGGCTATGACCACGCCCACTTTATCGATATCGAAAATTACGAAAAAAGAAAAAAATGCCATAATTCTATACCAAACACGAAAAAAGGGATAAAACATGGTAATTGGATTGGTTTGTTGACGCAAAATATAACTTTAGAAAAAAACTTTGTAAAATGGATGTGACACCTACCATATTAAGAAGAAGAAAATGAAAAAGTTCTGTAGAGCGAAATCAAAAGCCCTTGGAGTCTTGGCAGGAATACTGTTCGTGGTATTACATATATAAATAAATTAGCGGTACCCGACAGATGATGGTCTGGGTCACCCTGGTCCACATTTTGGTCGATATCTCGAAAACGCCTTCACATATACAACTACCACCACTCCCTTTTAAAACCCTCATTAATATCTTTAATTTGATACCCGTACGGTACAAACACATTATAGAGTCACCCCTGGTCCAATTTTATGGCGATATCTCGAAAAAGCGTCCACCTATAGAACTAAGGCCCACTCCCTTTTAAAATACTCATTATCACCTTTCTTTTGATACCCATATTGTACAAACGCATTCTAAATTCAAACCTGGGCCACCTTTATGGCGATATCCCTAAATGCCGTACACCTATAGAACTATGGCCCACTTCCTCTTAAAATACTCTTTAATACCTTCCATTTGATACCCATGTCATAAAAACACATTCCACGGTTACCCGACGTTCATTTTCCTATATGGTGATTTTCCCTTATTTTGTCTCCAAAGCTCCTTACTTGTTTTTGTATTAGTTTGATTTCCCGCAGGGTATATTGCTCAGATTTTAAACGAAAATATGGAAAAAGTAAACTTTCACATTCTCTGAAAAGGAAATTCAATCTGTACATTCTGTTGAGCGTTTCGAAAATTCGAACGATATGCAAATGTACACCGGTGCGTATGCAGTTGAGCAGTGTTTTGCATAATCTCACCCATACATATGCACATAATTCTAATGTCAGTATTTGGCACGTGTTCTTCATTTTTATTTATTTGTTTACTTATGCCGTTACCAATGCATGTTAGTAAATTTCAGTAAATTCAAACAGTTGTGAACTACTTTGCAAGCGCTTACTTCTCGTAAGCAACTAATACTTTAGAAAATGGAGAGATAAAATTGGATTTCGGACTTTGGCCAAATTCTATGCAAAAGAGACAAAACAAGCTGTAGTTCAATAGATGAAATATGCAAGGACCGATAAGCTCCCAAGAGAGTTTTGGCGAAGGGTGTTACTGACATATTTTGCACCGACTCTGCCGTTAACCTTAATAGATAAGTACTGGGTTCACGTGAGAGGAGTTTGATATTGATGCCTGATGTCAGCAAAAAAAAGGTAAGTAAAAACAAGTAAGGACGGGACTGTCTTCGGCTGTGGCGAAACTTAATACCTTTCATGAATAGGGCTGAACAATAATCTTATTCCGTTCATAATCTCCAAATAATCGGATGTATAAGATAAGAAATATATAGTGAACAGATGTACATACCTAAACGATTTTTAAGATAAATATTAAATAAAAAATGGAAAAAAACCCCTTATCTGAACGATAGGTTGTATGGGATATAACTATATAAAGCTCCGATCAAAGTTATAGTCATCCGATTCTACTAGATCCGACAATTGTCTAATATAATACAAAAATACATCCTTGTGCCAAATTTCATTGAGATATCTCAAAATTTGAGAGACTAGTTTGCATTCAAACAGACAGACGGACGGACGGACAGACGGATATGGCTATATAAACTCATTTCGTCGCCCTGGTCAATTCGGTATACTTAATGGTGAGTCTATTTTCTATATTTCTCAACGTTACAAACATCGGACCAAAGTTAATATACCATTTCATGTTCATGAAGGGTATAACAAGCACATTGTTTTATTAAGGCTGGGTGCCATTTCGCCTAGATTTTAATTATCTTAACTAATATTCCACTGGAAATGTTCAGCACTGCTACAATTGAGAAAAAAGCTACAAAAATGTGCGAGTTAAATTGAAAACTAAATAAATTTTGCTTATGCAAATAATACAAAATTGCGATTTACTCGTATATGCATGTTTCAACCGGGCAGTGGCAAGGGAGAGGAAGCATCCCTAGGGAGCCGCACAATAAAATGCAGTGTCCCTTTTTCCGGATATGACGGATGCCACTTATCTCAAATGGAACCCTATGATGTGACTAACATTGGTTATGGCTTAAATATCTTATTTAGCAGCGTTTGCAGCTAAGGAGTATGGGAAGATTTTTATGCACATTTGAGGATCAAGGAATCAATTCCTATTCTGCCTGCATTAAGGCGAAGCTATATTTATATGTAAATTAAAAAATTGAATAAAAATATTAATATGGTTTTTTTGTTTTTGAAACTTGACATTTAATTAAGGCTAAAAATTATGCTAAAAAAATCTAATGATTTCTTTTGAACTGCCTTATCGACAAATTCCTTGTGATTTAGGTTTTTAATGTATTTAAGCCTTAGGCCTATCCAATTAAACGCAAACACCTCTGCACCACCGGCATAGATGGGCACCGGTGAAAATTTAGGTTTTTTGAACGGGTCCAGGTGTCCCCCAGCGGATTAGGGGGCTTAGACTATACCCGCGGCAGGTATGCATGCCGTAAGAGGTGACTAAAATACCAAATTGATTTAAGGGGTTGTGTAGCGTAACCCTTTCAAGAAGTTGTCAGCTTAATATATAGCTTCTCCAACCCAATTGTCAACATCACCTACCCGTTGCGAATCTTGTTCCTTTAACAGCCGAGGCTCTGGCGAACCCGAGTTCCTCTTGGAACTGGGGTAGGGGCGGAATGGCCGAGAAGGATCAATGTGGTCATACTCAATCGTTCCCGAGATGGTCGGGCTAGCACCTTAATGGTGCTTGTTACCGGAACGTACCGGATCTGCATTCAGCAAAGGACCATCAACATCGATAACACTCCGGGGAGTGTTCTCATCGCTACAAACAAAAAACAACGTGTACCGATGCGAATACGTAAAAACTTGTTAATTTCATTTTAAAGAGCGTAACATATATACAAACATAAAGATGAAGCATGTTAATAAAAGTCATTTTATTTTTGTTTGAATTATCCACTTTTAAGGATTCCCAAAACTTACGATTTGTATTGAAGGAATCCTTTTCGTGGTATTACATATATAAATAAATTAGCGGTACCCGACACATGATGTCCTGGGTCACCCTGGTCCACCTTTTGGGCGAAATCTCGAAAACGCTTTCACATATACAACTAAGGGCCACTCTCTTTTAAAACCCTGATTAATACCTTTAATTTGATACTCATATCGTACAAACACATTCTAGAGTCACCCCTGGTCCACCTTTATGCCGATATCTCGAAAAGGCGTCCAACTATAGAACTAAGGCCCACTCCCTTTTGAAATACTCATTAACACCTTTCATTTGATACCCATATCGTACAACACTCATTCTATAGTCACCCCTGGTCCACCTTTATGGCGATATACCGAAATGGCGTCCACCTATAGAACTATGGCCCACTCTTTGTTAAAATACTCTTTAATAACTTCCATTTGAAACCCATGTCATACAAACATATTCCAGGCTTATCCTAGGTTCATTTTGCTAAATAGTGATTTTCCCTTATTTTGTCTCCAAAGCTCTCAGCTGAGTTTGTAATGTTCGGTTACACCCGAACATAGCCTTGCTTACTTGTTTATTTCATACTTATCTTAAAAATCGCTTAGGTATATACATCTGTTCACTATATATTTCTTATCTTATACGGCCGATTATTTGGATATTGCGAATGAGATAAGATTATTGTTCAGCCCCATTCATGAAAGGTATGAAGTCTTCTGTATGTAGGGGACATCTACGCATTAAACAAATAAATAATATATCAACATACAATGTATTTATATACACTTACAAAAAAAAAAAAAAAAAAAAACAATGGTACAGTGACTTTTTGCTTGAGAAAGAAAACAGTTCGGTATTTTTTAAGACAAATCAATATAAGCTAAATCTCAAGATCTTCCGCAAAATTAATGTGCGGTGAACGTGTTTTGCACACAAATTGTTTAGCGTAATTTTTTCATAAGTAAAGGCTTGGTTTCCTTGATAGCTTTGCCGCTTTTTAGCGCCGTTATATAGCTGTAGAATACGTTGTCAAACATATTGCAATGTAAATGTGATTATGTGGAAACTAAGAAGACGGTGAAGTTCACTATAACGCAATATAGAGGCAGGGCAATAAAAATTATGGCCGTAAGGACGGTAAAAAATCGTTCATAAACGTTTTTTTCCACCGCTATACTCAAAGCGGGGAACATTTGGTGAAATATTTTAAGTTATTTAAAAAATTAACAAATTTTTTTACTTCTAATTTTTTTGAGTATCTTCTTCCTTATACAAATGCGCATTTAAATAAAAAATAAAAGAACTAAATAAATTGTGTAAATATGTAAATATTAAATTTTGTGTTTGCAGTATACAAAAGGCGGTACCGCTGATAACGGTGAGCATGCCGGTCGCTATTTAGCGGTCGTAATATAGCGGTACCGCTTTGGTAATAGATCAAGCCTTAAGTAAGAAAAGGCTCAATTCAGCTGACAAAAAAAAAAATTGCCAAAAATCAGAAATTTTTTATAGCCGAATTAATATAAGCCCTCTATTTAACTGAATTGAGCTATCAAACTGCGTACTCAGAAAAATTCTTAGTAAAAATTTTCAAATTTATCTGAAGACTAGCGTGTCGTGTTCATTATTCAATGATTTCTTTTTATGTTCAGAACAAAAATTCCGGTCACAGAATGGTCTTATTGTGCAACCACGTGAGTTTGTTTATTATAAGTTACTGCATTAGGCTAAGTCTTGCTTTTTGGGATGTTAAGAAAGATTATTGCTTAATACACAAAAAATGAAACGGAATTCCAAAAGTTTTCTCCTATCAAGAATTATCACCAAAAGAAAAATTTCATCGGATGACCTTGAGGTAACATAAGGGTTAACGACATTTCAATCTCTGTATCTGCAACGGCAAGTTTCTTATTTTATTTTGGTCTTTCATTTTGTGTTTTGGGCCCTTTTCGCGAAGTGGTGGTTCTTTCTTAGTAATGGTAACTGTTGTGAGATTCAAGAAGTTTTCAAGAAACTGATGCATTGGTTGGTTCTTGTTATATCCGTCGTCCTGTGAGCTTTACCGGTTTCGGACCAGCCACCTTTTTTTTATGCAAATATATCTGAAGGGATCTTTGGCAGCGTCGAAATAGATTTAATATCAGCAAGTATGTTTGAATCGTTTCAGTTTTTCCATCATTATGATGAAATACAATAACTTAGTAAACAAATTATTCTAAAATTCTTTAAACGCACACAATATTCCCAGTTTTAAAATTTCTATGCAGAACGGACATTTTTTCTCTAATAAGGTAATCCGTCTGAAAATTATGTAGTCTTTTGCATTTTAAATATTATGAATGCTACATTTTTAATGATGACGAGCCCTATTGTGGATTAATTATTTATAACAAGTAAGCAGATACACCCTGCAGTCAAAAGTCAAAGTAGTCAGCAAACATTCTAGTTCATTGACCAGAATTTTGTGGCATTATTCATACTAGTCAGTTTTAGAATAACTTTCTGGTGTTATTCATACTAGTTAGTATTTGAATAACTTAACCGACTAGAATTTCGTCTGTGGGACTCGAAGAAATGCGCGGGTGCTTTCTGTAGCCAATTTGCAATGCATACATCAGTTCACAATGCTAGATATCGTCCAAATCAAGGGGCACATAAACACAAGAATGACGAGTCGCACCTCACCGTTACCTCAATAGAGGTTAAAGAAGTCATTGCAAAGGCCAAGCCTTCCATATCAATAGTCCCAGAGGGAATACCTATGCCGATGCCAGAAAACCTTGCCCATGAGGGCATCAGCAGCCTAGAACATGTTTTCTACTTTTCGCTAAAAGCCTTTGCCACTCTAGAGTAACGGAGAATGGCAAGAATAAATTCACTACCAAACCCGGAAACCCAGCCAATATCTACCATTATTATCTCTTTAGTCAGTAACGAAAACATTTAAAGCAATTATGATACCCTCATTTAAACGAAAATCTTCGGTTATCCAGACTTTCGTAAAGTGCATATCACTACCACCGTTCTGAACTCCTTTGACACTCACCATAGAACGGTGCTAGTGTAGCTTGGCCTGCTTCGACACAGTCAACCACGACTGGCTTCTTCAAAAACTTTCGATACGGTCAACCACGGCGTGTTACCCCTTCCCACAAGTCCCAAAAGGTGGACCGCAAATTATCTGTCTCGTTGGCAAGCATCGGTGCCATACAGGATCGTAACATCCAAAACAAGAAGAATTAAATAAGGGGTGCCACAAGGTGGTGTCCTATCCCCACTTTTGTTTAACTTCAACATATCAAAGCTACCTTCACCACCAGAACGAGTCACCATTCGCCGATAACTGCACGATAATGGCCACACATCCCTGTCCTCCCATCGATAACTTATGTAATAAAATAAAAAACTATCTCCCGCAGTTTTGCCTACAGTTTTCCACCTGACATTTTCTCCAACTAAATCATCGGCGAACTTATTTACAACACGGACATGGCAATTGGCGACAATATTGGACATCTACGTATATGGCATTACGCTACCGACTGTCTTAAACCCAAAAATACTGGGTTTGGGTTTGCCGGCAGCACTTGGAGTAAAGATAAAGAGACGCTCATTACCAATCACAAAGCGACTACCACACCGTATCACATTGGGGATTAAGCACTAATTTCATTCAAAACCACTTACAGGGTCGAAAAATCAACCGAATTCAACAATGTTTACAAAGAAATTTTCGTATTTGAATTATGAAGAGACTCGTATCGCTTTATTCTTAAAATTAATTAGTTTATTAAACAATTTGTTGCAAAATAGTATATTCGTTGCATAACTTTATATTATAATACGTATTTATGTATCACTTTCGTGACATACAATTTTTGCTCAATACTTAAGAGAATGATATACACTTTAAGAAATAGTAGGTATTGCTAATTGACATTCGTTTTGCAAAATTAATTTGTTTAAACAATTTTTTAAAGAACATTTTGCAAAATTGTTTTTTTTTTTAATTTTTTTTCTAATTAATTTTAAAAATCGGGCGATGTGAGTCTCTTCAAAATTCAATTACAAAAATTTCTGTACAAAAATGATTAAAATCGGTTAATATTTGTGATATGTAGGTGGTTTTGAAAAGTTCGTCCCCAATGTGCGTATGCCCTGGGTTCACACCCCGGGCAAAGCAACATCAAAATCTTAGAAATAAGGTTTTTCAATTAGAAGAAATTTTTTCTAAGCGGAGTCGCCCCTCGGCAGTGTTTGGCAAGCGCTCCTAGTGTATTTCTGCCATGAAAAGCTCTCAGTGAAAACTCATCTGCCTTGCAGATGGCGTTTGGAGTCGGCATAAAACATGTAGGTCCCGTCAGGCAATTTGTGGGGAAAATCAAGAGGAGCACGACGCAAATTGGAAGAAAAGCTCGGCCTTAGACCTTTTCGGAGGTTATCGCGCCTTACATTTATTAATTTTTTTTTATTATGTATTGAGTTGATAAATTTTAAAGTGATATATGTATATATGTATATAGTACATATATTTAATATATATGAAATATAATGAATAAAATGAATTTGAGCAAATTTATCAATTTTCAAGTAATTTTTCAACCCAACTAGGACTAGTATATTAACTAGTAGTATGCTGATGCAAATATCGACTAGTATGTCAACTGGTATTACAATGATGCATAGACTGAGTAGTATGCCAACAGGTATGTTGATGTTGAATACACTAACTACTATGTCAATTGGTATTATATTGGTATATATAATAACTAGTATGTCATCTGGTACAATGCTGGTGCAAAGGCTGACTAGTGTGTGAATTGGTATTACCCTGATGGGTATGCTGACTAATTTGTCAGTTGGTGTGATGCTGATGCAGAGACTGGCAATTGATATTGCGTAGGACATCGCCGTGTTAAAAATACTAGTTTCTAATATGGAAAAAAGACAGAACTCACACTAGTTGAGATTTTTGGCAAACTAGTTGGTTTGACTGCAGGGCATGTATGGGTGTGTGTGTATCTACATTACGAGCGCTTTTATGCTGAACTTCAAAGAGCAGAGCATTCTACGTATGTGAAAAATACAAAAGTACAAAGGCGAATGATGACCTATGTATGCATGTATATGTATATGTAACATTATTTGCTGATATAATTAAACGCTGAAGTAGTCTGAAGAGAAAGACAAAATTGTGGTTTTGAAGCGGCTGTAAATTAAATGCGAAACATTTGTTAAAAATTTTCAATGACAATTTTAATTAAAAGGAAACCATAACTACACACAACTTCAACGTAAAAAGTTCTCAATATAAAAAGTAAATGTGGAAGTGTGCTTTGCACTGTACTTCACGGTTGGAAGAGCGCTAATGTAACTACGTGACGGTATTATGGTCCCCAGACGTTGGGAAAATGAGTAAATGAACTGAAATAGCAAGAGCACGTGGGCAGAAATCATACTTATTACTTACACCTTGGTGTACGTATTTAAGTTGAAACGTGTTTGTGAGGTCTTTAAAAGAAGTACCTGGCGGTAAAACCAACTACTCATAAACTATCTCATAACTAGTATAAGGCCCTTGTTGGCATCGCTGTTTCTTTCAAACCACTAAGATTTTTTAGATGTGCATAATCTTTCCTCACTGTTTGGGGGAATCTACAATGTAATCATAAGCAAAGTGTAAGCATAAGCGTAAGCATAAGCATAAGCGTAAGTGTTGTAGGAAAGCAAAGGAAAGGAAAGAAAAGGAAATCAAAGGAAAGGAAAGGAAATAAAAGGAAAGGAAAGGAAAGTAAAGGAACGGAACGGAACGGAAAGGAACGGAAAGGAAAGAAAAGGAAAGAAAAGAAAAGGAAAATGAGATAATAGGAAAGGAAATATAAGAAGATAAAGTCGTAGCCACGTCCGAAGGCGGAATAGGATTCAAAGCGTTGATAAGCGCAACACAAAACTTAATAGTTCAAAGTTTGCACAGCCCAATTGTCAACCTCACCTACGCGAAGGGAGTCGTGTTATAAATATGAATATCTCATAAACATACATATATATATCGCAGGCTAAGCTCTGGCGGCCCTAATTTCCTTACGGAAGTAGTAATGGAGGCGTGGGATGGCTCTGGAGGTTTAATGTGGTCATATTAACCGTTCCCGAGATGCTCGGACAAGTACCTTAATGGTGCTTGTTACAAGAAAGCATGGGATCTTTATCCCGCAAAAGATCATCAACACTGATAACACCCTCCAAAACCTTCGGGGAGTTTCTTTTACGTTAATAAAACAATAAAAATAAGCCGGAAAGGAAACCAAATGACTTGATATGAATTTGTTGTCGAAGTGTTAATGGTTTGTTATTGATGAGTTGTCGATTTGTTAAAGGCGTGTTTTCGGTGAAGTATAGACGACTTATCGACTTGTTATCGAAGAAACACAAATTGGCTGTCGATAAGAAATATTTTTAATGAGTTATTTGTTTCTTTAGTTTCTTTTTATTTACTTACTATCGAAATTATTGACTGGTAATCGATTTGTTAATTTAAAGTTTTCGATATTTTATCTAAACACTACCGATTTATAATAGAAAATGTATCGATTATTTATCAAAAAGTGAGCAATAAGTTACAAAAACTTACCTATTTGATATCGAAAGCCATCGAAATGTAATCGATGTATTACCAATTTTTTATTGGTACGTTTTTGATTTGTTGTCGAAAGTTTGTAGATTTATTAACGAAGAATTATTGATTGGTTATCAAAAATTATAGATTAATATTGAAACCTTTTTCGAATATTTATCGTATCAATACCGATTTGTTATCGACGTGTTATGGATTTGTTATCGACGACTCATCGAATTTATTATAAAAGATATATCGATAAAATTTTACCATAAAATGGATGACACATCTGTAACCCTGCTGTACCAAGACCGTAAGAAAACAATAACAGGCCGATCACTAGGCATAAACTAGCCGATAAGAAACCACCAACTCGACTTTAATAACTGCCTATCGATAATAAGCCGACTGGTATCGGTTGTTAAAGATAGTTAACCGACGAAGTACTTCTCATAAAGTAAGAAATGATTTATCCTTTTCACCTCTTACTAAAACGGTTTTATTTAGCTTGACTCTGTGTAGCGGACGACCAGCCGGCCGGCCGTTGTCAATGAATTTTGTAATAAAAATTTAAGTAACTTCCCGATAAGCTACAAGCTTGAAATTTGGAATATAGTTCGGAACCCGACGACAACGCAATAATAAGAAAAAAGCTCCGATAGGTGGCACATGGATTGAAATATTTCAAAAAATCATATTTGTGGTCCGATTTGGCTCATATTTGCCACAAATATTACATACAGTCTGGTAGAAGTGACATCAAAATATTTAGGAGTTCGAGGAGTGAGAAGCATATGTGGCGCCGAGTCGATTAAAGTCTTTGGAAGGATTATGTATTGAGGACTCAGATTGTAACAAAGAGTCAAGAAAGAGTCCTTGTAATAATGAGTCACTAAATGAACTAAATAAAATGAGAAATAATAGACAATTAAATAAAGACTAAAAACTTTAAAATAAAATAATAAAAAAAATTTTAAGTTAAACGGTTTTATTGAAAACAATTCTAAAACATAGAAAATAATTAGGTAAGTCCTAGGTACTAGTCATCACACTCCTCATGATCCTAGGGCGTTGCTCAGTCAATTAAATAAAAGCGTTGGGCGCGTGAAATTTCTACAAATGTGGGGCGTAGCATAACCTGATTAGGGTTCAGTTGGTCTTACTTATGACTATCAATAGAAATTTGAAGTCCTAGGACCTACCTAATTATTTTCTAGCTTTTGATATTATTATTCCCTCACTAGGGTAGTCACCTTGTCGTTGGTGTGAGGGCTTAGCCGAACTCCATAGTGCCCGAGTATGAGGCGGTGCTGTTTAGGACTGGCATCTACGCCGTTTCTCCTCATAGGAGAGCGGCGAGATGTCGGTGACCAAGAACTTAACCCCAACCCCCTAATCCAGGATGTTATGCGGACCGTGCCTATTGGACAATTTGCAGCCAGGGGATAATCTGCAACCGGTATGAGGAGGAAGAAGCGTCGAATGGCAGAATAAAGAGGCAATGTTCGGCGGAAGGCGACCAGCCTACTTTCAAGAGGCAGAAAGGACCCAGTCCTAGAGCTGCGAGGCAGGGCATTCACATAGACAAGGCAAGTAGGCCCAAAGCTGTAAGACAGATGGGCCCTAAAGAGAGGTAGCAACTACCTCGAAAGCTGCGAGTCAGAGGGTAGTTCCAACTACGGAAGTAGGAGACAAGTCAAAGAGAGATAACCCTAAGGCTCCGGCTTACTCGAAGGTGCTAAAGGGAGTTAACGTTAAGGCTCTGGCTTTGTCGGATGTGCCAAAGGGAGATAACATTAAGAATCCGGCTTCTTCCGAGAAGATGAGTGATGTGGCAAAGCAGTCACTGACTGTGGCGCTGGTTGATCGTAACAGTTCTTTCGGACAAATGACTACTGAAAGGCGGAGATCTGTAGAAAGGGAGCTTATTAGCTTAATGCCTAAGATGATGCGGGAACAACCAAGTAAGCCCCTTCCAACCTTTGATTCGGGGGGATGGTTTAATGGTGTGAAGATGATAGCGTGCGACAACATCGCGAGTTTGCGGTGGCTGGAGATATTGGTTCCAAACCTCCAATGGCAAGGCACGGACGCGCGGTTTGAGGTGGTGGATAAAGCGAAAATCCCCACGGTAACAAAAGTTAAGGTATGGATACTATGCGTGATGAAGTCGGAGGATACACTGCGACTACTGCTGAATCAGAATCCGAACATACCGACAAAGGATTGGAAAGTACTTACTGTATCTCGGCCTACCGACGAAGGTCAGTTCTACATCTTCCAAATAAACAAGCAGGCGGAAAAATGTCCTTTAGCATTGGCAAAATTTACATGCGACTCAGGAAAAGAAGTCCAGAGGATATAAATCCTAACACGCTAGAGGTGGGCGAAGTCGAAAAGGACCTCAAAAGCCTTAGGGAAAAAGACAGGTGGAGGTCCCCGACGTCACCACGAAGGTGTTAGAAGAGGACCAACCACCAAATTATGCTGTGACTCGCACTGGGGAACACTCGGCAGAACAGTTTCGAGCGGCTTCAATACTCTAAACCAAAAGGGCAAGGGGAGGACGACGACGTCACGACGAATGTCCTGGAGGGGGACAAGCAGCCCAATGGTGCTGCGAGTTTTACAGAGAAACCTCCAACACAGTAAAGTGGCGTCGAGCGAACTCCTCCTAACCCTTGAGGAGGGTTCGTTTGACGTGGCGCTGATCCAGGAGCCGTAGCTCCATCGGTAGGAAAGATTTCTGGACTTGGCGCGCGCGGGTTTGGCATTTACGGAAGAACGGGTGCGAGCTGTAGTAATGATAAGGAAACAGCTGCATTCATATATGCTACCTAATTACACTACTGAGAACTTCTTAGCGCTGGCCGTTTAGCAAAAGAATAAGCAGGCTTTTATCCTGGCATTCTGCTACATGGCCCATGCTGCGGAGGTTCCACCGATGGAGTGCAAAATTCTAGTACAGAAGGAAGGGCGGTTGGTCATAGGCGCAGATGCAAATGCGCACCACAAGAGAACAGAATCTCATGGAAAAGTTTCTGTACGGACATAGAATGTTCCAGCGAAAGAGAACGGTCGAAAAAATCCTAGAAAGAGAACGGGGAATGGTCACGTAATAGTGAGGAATCCCCTGATGTGCTTCCCGACACACATTTCCTATCGGGAGACGGTTTAGAAGAGCCAGCAGACATCACTCACACTTCGATCACCGAGCGGGTAGTGCCGGTCTTGGTGACCGATACCAAGATCGAATGGGCAGTGAAAACGTTTTTTAAGTTTAAATCGCCGGGCCCAGACGGTATATTCCCGACCATGCTACAAGTTTCAAGTATAGAGGTCGTGGAATGGCTTAAAATAATATTCGATGGGTGCATAAGGCTGAATCATGTACCTGAATCTTGGAGAACTGCTCGTGTAGCTTTCCTACCAAAGACAGGAAGATCGGTCACGTGTATCCCAAAGACTTTAGACCCATTAGATTAACATCGTTTCTGCTCAAAACTTTAGAGAGGCTGATAGATGTGTGCATAAAGTCCAAAGTGGATGAAAACTGCTCTCCGCAACACAGCATGCGTACACCAAAGGCAAGTCGGTAGACACCGCATTGCATAGGGTGAAAATAAGCATAGACAAATCCCTGTAATATAAGGAGTATGCTTTGGAGTCTTCTTGGACATTGCCAGGGCTTTCCATATTGTTTCTTAATGGGCGATTATGGAGGGTCTTAATTACATTAAAGTACATCAGGAAGATTACGTTGCATTGCAGGAAGATTACATCACAATGGAGATTGTACGAGGCCACGAAATCAGTGGACAAGGGCCCGCTGCAGGGAGGGATGCTATCACCTCTGCTGTGGACGCTGGTCATCAAGCAACTGCTAAGGCGATTCGATGAGGGACCCGTAAAATGTATCGCTTACGCAGATGACGTTGCAATTGTCATAAGTGGAAAGTGCCTTCCAACAATTAGTTCTTTGATGCATCGGGCGCTTCGGGATATTCATACCTGGGCATCTAATGTCGGGTTGAAAGTCAATGCGGAGAAGACGGATATGGTCTTGTTTACAAAGAGATACAAAGTACCAAATTGGACCAGGCCTAACATAGGAGCGGTAACTTTACAGGAGAAACCTTGCACAAAATATCTAGGAATCATCCTAGACAGTAAGCTTTCATGGAAACTCAACGTGGACGAGAGAGTCAAGAAGACCTCAACGGCACTGTATGCATGTAAAATAATGCTGGGGTGTACGTGGGGCCAATCGCCCTCTCTTTTTCATTGGGTTTTTACAGCGATTGTAAGCCCAATCCTATACTATGGAGTTCTTTTTTGGTGGAAAGCCACACAAAAAACAACATACCTCAAAAAATTAGAAGGGGTATGCAGACTATCGATGCTTAGCATTATGGGAGCCCTGAAAATAACCCCGACGGCTTCACTGTATGCCATTCTGCACATTCCACCTGTAGACCTGGTAGCAAAGAACATAGCATTAACAACCGCAACCAGGCTCGGTACCTCGGGGCAGCTTGAGCGCCGACCATATGGCCACAGTAGTATAGCGTCATCAATCACAAGACGAACAGACTACCTGATTCTCTATCTGCGCTTCGAGGGAGATCTTAAGGCCACAATAGAGGTGGACGGTTGGCGCAAGGGTGCGCAAATGGCGGAAGAGGCGATACATGTGTACACAGATGGTTCCAAAGTAGTGAAAGGAGAAGGGTCTGCGGTATAATGGTGCTGATCCGGAATTAAGCGGATCCTATAGGCTGCCGGATTACTGTAGCGTTTTCCAAGCGGAAACAATCGCCGTAACTAAAGCAGTAGAAACCCTGGAAGAGAATAGCTTAAGCTGCAACCGTGTTAACGTGTTGACAGTCAAGCAGCAATTAAGGCAATAATCTCGCATAGCACAGCATCTAAATGCGTGTTAGAGTGTAAGCGGTCTCTGGAGAGAATCGGGACAGGGAGAAGCATGCATCTATAATGGGTCCCAGGGCATATGAGAATATATGGCAATGAAAAAGCGGACGAACTAGCTAAAAAGGGCGCATCCCTTAAAACTTTCCCCGTAGACGTGCCAATTAGACTGGGAGAGATTAAGCGAAGGCGAGAGATGCACATGATCGACCAAGCGGGAAAGGCGTGGGTTCAAGCGCGGGGCTGTAAAGTGTCGAAGATTATGTGTAGGTCTTACAACCTTAGACTAAAAAAGTTGCTTCTATCATTAAAAAGAGAAGACTGTAGACTCATGACGGGTATTCTGACTGGACATTGCCTCCTGCCGTCACATGCCTTTAAATTAGGCTTGCTCAGTGACAGCAGATGTAGGAAGTGCGGGTTTGAGGAGGAAACGATCGAGCACGTTATGTGCTCGTGCCCTGCACTTGCCAGGCTAAGACTCCAGCTATTAGGAGTGATACAGGTGTCAAATCTGGAAGTAGCCAGTGGCTTAAGTCCTAGGAAGCTTCTAGTATTTGCCAAGAGGACGGAGTTATTTTATAACATAGGTCCTGGTTTTTGATAGGGTTTTCCAGTTTGGTCATTAAAACAAATTTCTGGTAACACTACGGACTTAATCAGTCTATGTGAGGTCCTCATGGACCGGCCAGTTCAATCTAGCCTAGTATTATTATTACTTAATGTAAATATTGTTTTCAATAAAACCGTTTAAGTTATTTTATTTAACAAGTTATATTATTTAGTTTTTTTATTCAACACGAGAATGATAGATGTCACAGATAAGGCAAGCTGAGAAAAGGTGAGTCTCCTTGCCATAACTTATAAGGGATGACATGTTGTATTATGGATAAATAGGCCTTTTTAGGGGGTTAGTGTGCATAATGTCTGTACCGAATGTCCCATGCTAATATTTTATGAGGAAAATTTGTGCAAAACGGGGTCGGTCTTTGCAGTGATTTCGCCAATCCTCCGAGTATTTATTTTTTTTTTTAAATAAATGTATCTGACTAAAAAGCCACCCTTAAGATTTGGAATAAAAACCCATAATTTGTGGAAAAAGTAAAAAAGCACATTTAAAATGCTATTAGAAGCTCTGCCTTAATCTACTCATTTACATGTCCCGTTCAATTATATATTCATAATACCTTAGAAATGATGTTTATGTTTTCCTCTGATTACCTATTTATACTTCAATATTCCTGCTGGCTCAAGTTTGCTCTCTTTTAAACTAGTGCCAACTGGGACAAAAATTCTGGTTATCAAGTACTTTCTGTCTAACTTAATGTACACGTATACACGTATATATCTTTAAAAAGTACTGTAAATTCTGTCAGCAACAATCTTGTGCTTATTTAAGCAACATCCGCTGAGGCGAGACTAACAAGAAGCAAGCTGCATGCCAAACAGAGTTTCATTTTTTTAGCCCTATTTTTTGGAACATTCAAGGAAGTTTTTAAATTTGTACAACTTTTCTTACTCTTCATACAAATTTACATACTCATACTACACATTGCACTTTCACGATATAACGCACACATATTAACAACACTTTACTAATTGTTTCCTCTGTTCATTAAGCATGGTGCAACATTGGATGTGGCTGTGTCGGCTAACAGCTTCAAGCCCAAATGGCACCATTGGCTGCACTGATATTCGCATTTCCCTCGCACATTAAACCAAACACAAAAATTAAAATTAAAATAACGCGCAAAAGTACACAACATTGCCTTAAAAGAAGTGCGGGTGCCGTTGCTACTCCGTCGGCATTATCGTCAGTTGTGGCTTAACGTTCGAATTGCGTATATATGTATGGTGTGTAGTGTTTTCACGGCTGCTGCATGAACATGTTGCAAGGATGGAAATATATGTACATACGGGTGTACTACACATGTGTTTATAAGTTTGTATGTGTAAATGGAAGCATAGCTGACTTCTTGAAAAAAAAAAATTTGTAGTTCGTGACCAAAAGATGCATCACTCTATGCGCCAATATGGCTGCTGATGCTTTCTGTTAAAGTAGAGCGCAATACACAGTGTGTGATTTCCAGATGACACTCATACAAATACTTGAGTTGAAAATATAAGAACTTAGTTATAAATATTGCGTCCTTTTATACTTTTTTTTTTTCAAAAAAACTGAATTAAAATTGACTCTTTCTGGGTACTATACGCTACACTGTGGTATACGTTATCACCTTAGTAAGTTAAATTTATCCGATACTCAAATTTGTCGTTTTTGTGAGCTGGAGGATGAAACTCCTACATCTTCTGCGAATGCGGCGCTCTGGCAAGGCAGATAATCTCCCATTTATGTGGTGTGACTCTTAATCTCTATGTGGTATGGATTAAAGGCCTCCAAAAAAAATTTGGCTGAAAGGTCATGCACAATAAATCTACACAAAGGTCGCAGTGCTTCCAGGCCTAATAATACTAATAATAATAATTTAGCATTAGTTCTCTTGTGCCCAATTAGTTATATCCCCCAGCTATATGGCTGTCCCGCTGTCCATTTCGAAATGTCTCTCTTATTTCCGTATTTGTTAATATTTTACTATGGTAGCAAAAAATGCGTGAAACATTGTTGTCATGTTCTACTGAACTGTTTGATAACAGCAGAGAAATCACCCAATGATTGGCGGGACAGCTTTTGACTATACCTACAGTGCCGTTTAATGCGGCTTTCAGTATCATCTCAAGTATACACACCCAGGGAGGTGCAGTAGCATTAGAAATGGTCATACCACTAAACACGCGGAGTCTGTAAACGCGATCAATATGCGACTGGTGAGAACAGAAATAATGCAAGTGATCACTTGCAACCCTTTCCATTGAAAAATTCGTTTACTGTCAAGGCATAATTCTCAATGCGTTTATCACACCTTAGAATAAATTCCAAAAACTATGGCGAATAGTAGCATCACTATGCTGTTAGTAAATAGTCACAAGAAAAAAACGGCAACACTTATGTACAAGACAATGAAGAGATATCTCACACACACACATATAGTCATTAGCCGAAGTAGTTACTCACACATATACACGCATATGGCAATAAGAAAAGCATAACATAAAATATACATGTATATAGCCGGTAACCAAGCATGAGATATAATTGTTCTCGAACAGATATTCGCGAAATGACTAGACCTTGGGAGAAATGGGTGAACGAGAAAACCGAGATTATAAAAGCAGCGCAAGTTGAAGAATCAGTAATCAATTTTGATTTAAACTCGCTATTGGTTGTGAAGTATAATTGTGAAGTACTACTACCAAAGTAATCTAAATAAAGACCAGTTTGCACTACTGAATATTGGAGTTATTTATTCGTTACAATAGTGAACACTTAATAAAACTAAAATGTGGTTTGTGTTGAGAAGTTGAATCCATTAAACACTAAGATTATTAACTCATCAATTTGGTCAAAAGTTTAGATGCGTGTCAGACAACCACGCATCTAAACTTTTGACCAAATTGATGAGTTAGCTTACCAAATATTTTTCAGAGACTGGCCGTTAATAATCTTAGTGTTTACCTTATCTAAAACATATTTTTGGCTCAACGCAAGACAGCTCCCAGTCAAAATCGATTTACATAGGCTTATCATCCGGCATTTAGTAAAAATGTGCTTTCACCAATTTTTTTTCGCAGATTCACTAATCTCCCGGTTCCATTGGTGACTTTGGGTATCTGGCAATTAATTTCACCGACCGTGTTTGGTATCTGCATCTTGCTCACTGAACCTCCGATTCAGACTTGGTCATTTGCCACTCATATAACTATTAGCTATTAACAGTCTTCACCACTGTGTATGTGTTTATATGTTTGGTGTGTGCATCTGAGTTATATAAAGAAAATGGAACCGTTACTCGACTCTGAATTGGCTGAGTTCTACCACAAGTCATGAGCAGCGTAGCTCTCAATAACGTAATAACCATCTGTAACCCAAAACTCCTCTATGAGATCACTACATGTAATGGTGTATTGGTGAAGTTTTTACGTAGGTCACAAACGCAGCGCATAATCTAGGTATCGGACAAATAAATTATGACACATTTATAAAAATACAAACTTATCTTATATATTATGGGTATAGTACCACCAAATCATACTCAATGACAATGTGCTCTCATATTGAACCCTTTTGCATATTATTTAGTTCAGTTCCGTTTCGACCCGTTACAATTGAGATGGGTATGAGAAAATGAAAGTTCTCAACTTGAGAAGAATAGAAAATTCTTTGTGTGTGAAATGTATTTTTTTAGTTTGAAAATGCTCTCGCGTTAAATGAGATCCATTTAAAAATGAATGTTCGAGATATGAGAATAAATAAATAGTTTCCCATAAGTTTCCTTTACTTTGTCATTTTTTAATAATTCGGGAGATTTTGAAACAAAGATGATTATATGCAATTTGTATACATTTTGGTGCAAACATTATCCGGAGTTCATTGAGAAAAATTAAGTAAATAAGTGCCTTCTCTAAATGACTCATAAGTCACAACTCCAAGAAAGACTCCAGGCTTAATTTTTTTTTTTTTTAAGTGTTTAGTCAAAAAGCTAATATTGGCTGCATTGTCATTGATTTTGATATTAACTAAATTTCATTCGCAACACTTGTCAACACTATCTCAAAACTAAACACTGCGCCGCACCTAACACGTGCATATTTTTAAAGGAAACAGTTGATTGCTTGCTTGCCGACAACGTCCACATTTCTCCATGTCTTTGTTTGAAATTCACTAATTCATATTGCATTTGGCGTGCGACCACATTTATCACTCTTCATTATTATGCTTAAGTTTAAAGCAACCGGTATAGAAAGTAAAGCAGAAGAGCATCTCGACAAGATACAGCTTGTTATCGCATTCACTTATGGCCGTGACATTAAATAGCTATGCAGACTAGGGTCAAGAGCTTAAAAACTTTGCACAAGATAATCTTGAACACTGTTTAGAATTTAATATTTACCTAACTTAATTGCGACTCATAAAATTGCATAAGTTAAGTGGTTTCTTATTTAAGTTTTTTAATTAAAATGTGACATTATTTAACTAACAAAATGGTAACTTGCGTAGGCGTTCGTGATAGTTATACACGATTGTTATATATATATACAGTTTGTCTTATGGGTACAGTAAGGTATAACAACAATGTGAACAAGTGAGTTTTTCTAATGGTTCGTACTTATGTTAAGAAATACATACATAAATATACTGGAAGCGAATGAGTATATCAGAGCAAATGATTCATCAAAGTAAACGTGTTAAATGAAGAAAGAGCAAGACTTGAACTGCGACCTTGATTAGTCAAGGTATAGGTCAACACATTAAATCATTCTAGCCTTTATAGAAAAAGCTATGTTATTCGATCATCTTTATGTATGTACATATATATTTTTTCTGTACGTGGGTTTGTGACTGAGCTCCTCTTAGCGACTGGACTGATTTTTGAAGAAATTGTGTGTGTGTATTGCAGGGGATTTGAGAATGCTTTAGATTCACAGCTTGGTCCGGGGAGTGGACCAGGGACCGACTTATTCCAAAAATTCTTATATACTTATTCGGTACAGAGGTACCTCTTTAACAAAGACAGTTTTTAAGAAACGTTTCATTCCGGGCAGAAGAATAGAGCCGATCTACTATAAATAAAATAATGTATTGAGCGATTTGCTTAAAACTTGGTGTAGAGGTACTTCCGTGACTAGCTCACGATTTGAGACATTTTTCTTTCCGAAAATAGACCAGGGACCCCCGTATTCAAAAAAAAATGTAATTTATGGTGCGTTTAGCTTGAAATTCAGTACAGATGCCCCTTTTTGACAAAGGTAATATTTGAAAACTTTTTCATTCCGGGAAAGGAACGAAATGCCGATCTATCTCAAAATAATTATTTCTTCTGTACGAGTGTTTGTGACTGAGCTCATCCCAAAAACCTGGACCGATTGTGATGAAATATTGTGTAAGGACGCTTTGGACTGACAATTTTTTCCGTCTTCTTCATTTTCTTTCCGGGCAATGAATCAGGGGCCAACCAGTTCTAAAAACAAGATTAAAGGTGAAATTTCCTTGAAATTTATTACAGCGGGGAAATAGCTTAATATTTTAGAAACGATTCTTACCGGGAAGAGTAACAGGGACCAATCTCTTCAAAAAAATATAATCTATGGTTCAAATTGCTTGAAATTGGGTACAGGTATTTGGTATGGAGATTAGATTATGAGGATATTGGGGCGAGAAAGGGAATGAAAGTGGAAAAGGTATTTTTAGTGGGAGTTCGATTAGCAGTGGAAGTGGAAATTGGGAAGGGAAGGTTAGTAGGAGTAGGAGTTGGTGTAGGATTTAGAGAGGGAGGGAGAGTGGGAGTGTGAATGGGAGTGGAATCGGGAGTGGGAGTTAGAGTGGAAGTGTGAGTTAGCGTGGGAGTAAGGGTGTGTATTGGAATGTGAATGTATTTGGGAAGGGAGAGTAATAAGAAAAATGTAGGATAAAGAAGAAGAGAATGGGATAGATGGTGAAGAAGCGAAGCGAGGCTTAAGTTTTAAAAGTAGGGAAGTAGGGAAACTAGTTTCAAGGCGGAACAAAGTCTGTTCAGTTCTCTATTAGAACTATAAATACAAAATATTATGTGCAAGCGGAATGCCCTCTTGTCCAATGGTATCAAAACAATCAATAGCATTGGATGTTTTACCATAAAAAACATAAAATTTTGGAATATACATCTGACTTCTAGTGGCGAAGCGGTGATAGAAGTGAACCTAGTATTGAAGGCTGGCATGGGATTACCAAGCTGGGAAGTTTGAAAGGTAAAGCGTAACTTTGTATTAAATATTCATACTGTACCTCGTCCTTTCCCAAAAAAATTTATTTCATATCATATTTAATTAAATATGTTTAAAAGACTTATAGAGTTATCTCCTAACCATATAAAATTTAAGCATTTTTCGAACGAAAAACAAACTAAAAAAATAAATGTTATTTTCCAAGCAGGATTAAAATCACAATAAATAAATATTCTTTTCGGAACGAAATAGACAATTTTTGAGTTTTTTTTAATTTTGGAACGAAAAAAATACCTAAAAAATAAGTGCTATTTTCTGAGCGAAGTAAGAATCTCAAAAAAAAACTAATCATTTGTTTTGGTAAATAAATCAATCATTTTATCGATTGTGATGTATGACCAATTTATTTGCAATCCCTATTAATTAATATGTATGTCGAGACCTCTGGATTACCATTCCTCTGATTGGGGTGGTCCTTGTATGCACTTCATAAACTGATTTTACAGTTCCATGCCTTCAACCAATAATACCTCGACTAAAACTATCACATATAAATTTTAATTGTTGTTGTTGTTGTATTAACGCTTCCAATAGCAGTTGTGATTTTATAAACTGCCGTTAGTATATATCCAGGAGCTGCTACCAATCCATATACATATGTTATCAACATGGAAACACAAAAAAGACAGCCCTTTCGAAACAAGTTTTCTATTTTGTACATATGAAACATGGAAGTATGGCTCGAGTAGTTCTGGAAGTGGGAAGATAATTAGTGCGGAAAAGCATAAATCTTGAGCAGTTAAATACAAAAGAATAGATTAAATGGTTTGTAAACAGATATTTTTTACGATGTATATTGGAACGATTTTCCGTCATCCCTTGCCAAATTTGGTTTCGAGACAAAGCGGTTCCAGCGTTGTGCCATTATCACTGTCGATTTTCATTCTCACACGATGATGGCACAATGCGGAAACTGATTTGTCTCGAAACCAAATTTGACAAGAGATGACGGAAACCCGTTCCGTTATACATCATTTATCCACCACATCGGGAAATCAACAAAACATAATAAGTCAGATATTTTTTACTTTAAGCAAAATACCCTTTTAAGAAAATGTCGAAGAGAAAAATGTTACTTGTGGCTTTGGTTTAATTGAAATACGTACGGTCGGCCTTTTAAGGTCTCATATTCTTTTTCTGTAGTCATAAATAAAGCTGCCACACAAGGTAAAATGCAAAAAAAAAAAAAAAAAACAGAAACGATAAAATGATGCATGCACTACACAGGGTTAATACATTTGTTCAAATTTGTTTGACATGGCTATTAAGTTTAACAGAGAATCATAATCAACTTCAGTCACACTTTGTTAAATTCACATTGGTTATACTTCTGTACAGAGTATTCTGAATTTAGAATCCTGTAAAACACCTGTTAATCATCTGCAATCGGAACCATAAGTTATATCTGACGGTTTTGACTTCAGTTTTCTCGTCTGTAAGTTCGAAAAAATCGTTTATGTAATTCATATGCAGGAACAACCTTAATATCTTTATATGCAAAAATTACGTGTCATATTGGTTGTCCGCGATGGACGGGGGATTACCCCCGGACCCGGGGTTTCTGAGGAGACCCGCGATTTAGAAGCTCAAAGACATTTTTTTTTAATTCAGGAGAGTCTTTAGTTGTTCCATGAGTAATTTTTAAGCCGAATTTCAAAAGCAACGAATATCTGCATTTCGTTTTAATATTATAGTAAAGTGTGAAAAATAAAAATCTCTATATATAAAAGGAGAGGCTAGAATGTGTGTTAGTTGGTCGCCGATATTTGAAGAGATGCGTGGGTCGACGTTGTTCAATCGTGCACCCAGCTAGGGTACCTGTTTATATGTGTTTATATAATATGGATATCAAATGAAAGCTGTTGATGAGTACTTTAGAGTACAGAGTAATATATTATTCCGCTTGGTAACTAGGGTCTCAAGATATAGGCCAAAACGTGGACCCGGATGCCCCTAGAATGTGTGGGTAATATGGATATTAAATGAAAGCTGTTGCTGAGAGCTCTAAAGTAATTTTCATTGTGATATTCGATTTAGTCGCAGCAACCTGGCAAAACTGATAAATATGCATGCGAAGGCGAAATAGAGACATGAATTAATAATAACCACATACCTAATTACATACGTTCAATTCGATTTACCTGAAATTTGGTATACAAATTTGCCTATATTAGTGTTTACGATGCTTTTTTCCGGGAAGTAGATCAGAGACGGACTAGGACTGGGATTAGGGCTAGGACTGGGACTGAGACTCGGAGTGGGGCTGAGACTAGGACTGGAACAAAATACATAGCGCCCTCTGGGACAGGCAATAAGGGATGAAGAAGAATGAGAAGAACGTGAGAGAAGAGAAAAGAGAGAAGGAGACTGAGAAAGAAACAGAATGAGACGAATATGGAGATGTAGGAAACGAAAAAGACGGAGGGAGGAGTGAATAAAAGGATCAGGAAAAAGTGAAGTGGGTGGGGAGAGGGCAGAGTTAGATGGAAAAAGCTTATTAAACTGTATGTAGATAGGTCAAATTTAGAGCAGAACAACATCTGCCGGGTCTGCTAGTATACATATATGAATGCGTACTGAACTCATAAATTCACATACAATTTATTTATAATTCATGTTCATTAATTTCGACTTCAAACCACATAAATAATTACTTGAAACGTAAATCCAAAATGAATTAACTTACTGTCAATTTAAATATTTCTTCAATAAAGTAATTTCTTATGCTGCCACTAACAGGCCTCAAATAAATACCTTTACTATAACGAATTTCAAATAATTATGGACGCCACATCATTTTCTTTTTATAATGTTTCTCGATTTTCTTTCGTGTGTAAATAAATAATATTTTCAACTTTATTAAAAGCCACGTCAAATAAGCAGTTTTTCATATACATGCGTTTAGCTCAATCTTATGTATTAAGAGTAGATTGCACTTATTTTTATGGAGAACGGTAGACTGAGCGACACTGGCGCCATCCGACATGAAAAATTAGCCAACTTGCAACTTTTGTTGCAAGCAAAGCATAAGAAGAAGAATTTGACATTTTCTTTGGCAAACTTAGCAAGTGAGATTATTTTTCCCATTCGTTGGTAACTTCTCTAACATTTTACGCTATTAAAAACTGCAATATAACAAATGAATACGACTCAAAATATGTTAGCAAGAATTTTTGTTTTATAGGGAGAATGTTTATAACAGTGCTGCGCGAAATTTTTTACGTGAATGGGCAAGGCGAAATGAATTTCAATTACCAAGTCTGAAGTTTCTTGTTATTGTTATTGTTGTTGTAGCGATAGTGTCCTCATCGTATTTATAAACGCAACATCTTGATTGATTGTGGTGATGTTACTGGAATACATAAGCTTGTGTTAAACGCACCTGCATGAAAAATTTCATTGTGCTGCGGCCTTAAGTAAAATTAATTTATCATTTATTCATTGCCAAACATATTTTTGTTTATATTTTTAGCTCATCTCATGACGGTTACTCTCCTCAAAGTTCGCCGTTAAGTCGCTATACAATTTTCATTGACAACCTGCTGAGTGCCAAAATATTTCATTTGCAGCGTGGGGGGTTTACATTGGTTTTGTTATAACACAATCCAGTCGCCTCTTGCTCTGCTGCTTTTACGGGTTTGTGTTTGGTGCATGGAATGCGTTCATTTATGGCAATGCTTCTGGTTTTTGTTTTGGTTACCTTTTTTGGCGCTCCTGTCAGCGATGAATTGAAGGGTTGATAATAAATGAGTTGTGAAGTTTTTTCTTAAATATTGTTACAGTTACGGTTTTTATTGTTTATTTTGCAGACTTGATGTTTACTTTCCACTTCCCGCCAACACATTGCTGAGTGGTTGAATTATTTACAACAGATAATCGATTTTTTTTAGGTAAATTTAATGACAAGTTACTAATAAATTATAAAGCAGATATATGTATGTAAGAAAACAATTTCGTTTGCGAAACGAAGGTCGTTTTTGAGAAGATTAAATATTTCGGCAGCATTAATCTTTTCTTTTGTAATTAGTAATTACCAAGGGTGATATTTTACATTATTAATGAGTTTCAAATGTTAAGTGAAAACTTGTTTACGTTTATATGCATAAATTAAGGGAGGATCAACAGGGGGTTTCGGGTTCGAATATTACAAGCTATTGGAGTTTCTAATTTTAGGAAAACTTGCCGACAACGCAAGCAGCGCATTTTGAACGCTTTGACTGCAAATTCATTGCCTCCACATTTTAACTTCAATGACAAAATCATTTTTGGAAAAATTTAGTATTTCTTCATAAAATTTCTGAAATTCTGTGCACTTTCCTTCATCGACTCTTGCTTTAGAAATAGCTGGCCAAAGCTCTCAAAAATGTATATGCGCTTTTCGAAGCGCCTTTGAAGATGAAAAATTCAAGTGTCGAGAAATGGCACATAAAAAGTGATTTTAAAGCAAATTTCAGTTCCTTGAGGTTTCTGATGATTGCATGGACGTGGCTTTTTGATTTGAATGTTTATGGTTTGCGTCATAAAACCAATACACCCACCAAATTTCATTAGCTTAGCGATATTCATTTTTGAATTATATAATTCTTTCCATTTTTCTAAATTTTCGATGTCGAAAAGGTGGGCGTGGCTTTCGTCCGACTTCGCTCATTTTCAATAACAATCTATTCGGGTCCAGATAAGCCCGTATACCAAATTTGCTCAATATTTCCTCAAGTTATCGTGTTAACGGATTGACGGATAGATGAACAGACGGACAGATGGATAGACGGGGAGAGGATGGCGTAATAGAATTTTTTTTCGATACTGATGTTTTTGATATATGGAAACCTATATCTATATTGATTCCTTCATACCTGTACAACCAACCGTTGTCCAGTCAAAGTTGTGTGGACAAGTATAGCTGGGTATAAAAAATATTCTATTTTAAAAACAAGAAAATAAGACCACCCTTGGCTTTATTAAAGAAAACAAGTAAGGAAGGCTAAGTACGGGTGTAACCGAACATTACATACTCAGTTGAGAGCTATGGTGACAACATAAGGGAAAATAACCATGTAGGAAAATGAACCGAGGGAAACCCTGGAATGTGTTTGTATGACACGTGTATCAAATGAAAGGCATTAAAGAGTATTTTATGAGGGAGTGTGCCATAGTTCTATAGGTGAACGCCATTTAGGGATATCGCCATAAAGGTGGAGCAGGGTTGACTCTAGAATTTGTTTGCACGATATGGGTATCAAATGAAAGGTGTTAATGAGTATTTTAAAAGGGAGTAATCCTTAGTTACATAGGTGGACGCCGTTTCGAGATATCGCCATAAAGGTGGACCAGGGGTGACCCTGGAATGCCTTTGTACAATATGGGTACCAACCGAAAGGTGTTAGTGAGTATTTTAAAATGGCGTGGGGCTTAGTTCTATAGGTGGACGCCTTTTCGAGATATCGCCATAAAGGTGGACCAGGGGTGACTCTAGAATGTGTTTGTACGATAGTGGTATCAAATTAAAGGTATTAATGAGAGTTAAAAGGGAGTGGTGGTAGTTATATATGTGAAGGCGTTTTCCAGATATCGACCAAAATGTGGATCAGGGTGACCCAGAACATCATCTGTTAGATACCGCTAATTTATTTATATATATAATACCACTAACAGTATTCCTGCCAATATTTCAAGGGTTTTTATTTCACCCTGCAGAACTTTTTCATTTCATTCTACTTAATATGGTAGGTGTTACAACCATTTTAAAAAGTTTTTTCTAAAGTTATATTTCGCGTCAATAAACCAATCCAATTACCATGTTTCATCCCTTTTTTCAATTTTTTGGTATAGAATTATGGCATTTTTTTCATTTTTCGTAATTTTCGATATCGAAAAAGTGGGCGTGGTCATAGTGGAATTTCGTTCATTTTTTATACCGAGATAAAGTGAGTTCAGATAAGTACGTGAACTAAGTTCAGTAAAGATATGTCGATTTTTGCTCAAGTTATCATGTTAACGGCCATGCGGAAGGACAGACGGACGACTGTGTATCAAAACTGGGCGTGGCTTCAACCGATTTCGCCCATTTTCACAGAAAACAATAAGCGTCATAAAATCTATGTCCCTACCAAATTTCAAAAGGATTGGTAAATTTTTGTTCGACTTATGGCATTAAAAGTATCCTAGACAAATTAAATGAAAAAGGGCGGAGCCACGCCCATTTTGAAATTTTCTTTTATTTTTATATTTTGTTGCACCATATCATTACTGGAGTTGATTGTTGACATAATTTACTTATATACTGTAAAGATATTAAATTTTTTGTTAAAATTTTTCTTAAAAAAAAAATTATTTTTTTAAAATGGCGTGTTTCTTCTCCGATTTTGCTAATATTTATTAAGCGTATATATCGCAACAGGGGTAACGTTCCTGCCAAATTTCATCATGCTATCTTCAACGACTGCCAAATTACAGCTGCAAAATTTTTAAATTACCTTCTTTTAAAAGTGGGCGGTGCCACGCCCGTTGTCCAAAATTTTACTAATTTTCTATTCTGCGTCATAATCTCAGCTCACCTACCAAGTTTCATCGCTTTATCTGTCTTTGGTAATGAATTATCGCACTTTTTCGGTTTTTCGAAATTTTCGATATCGAAAAAGTGGGCGTGGTTATAGTCCGATATCGTTCATTTTAAATAGAGATCTGAGATGAGTGCTCAGGAACCTACACACCAAATTTCATCAAGATACGTCAAAATTTACTCAAGTTATCGTGTTAACGGGCGGACGGACGGCCGGACGGATATGGCTCAATCAAATTTTTTTTCGATCCTGATGATTTTGATATATAGAAGTCTATATCTATCTCGATTCCTTTATACCTGTACAACCAATCGTTATCCAATCAAACTTAATATACTATGTGAGCTCTGCTCAACTGAGTATAAAAATAGGTTTGAGGAGCTGTAGATAAAAGATGTATTCGAAATTAAACAAGTAAGGAAGGTTAAGTTCGGGTGTAACCGAACATTACATACTCAGTTGATGGTATGGTGGCAACATAAGGGAAAATAACCAAGTAGGAAAATGGACCGAGGGTAACCCTGGAATGTGTTTTTATGACATGGGTATCATTGGGCGTGGTCATAGTCGGATTTCGGCCATTTTTTACACCAATACGAAGTGGGTTCAGATAAGTACGTGAACTGAGTTTAGTAAAGATATATCGATTTTTGCTCAAGTTATCGTGTTAAAGGCCGAGCGGAAGGACAGACGGTCGACTGTGTATAAAAACTGGGCGTGGCTTCAACCGATTTCGCCCTTTTTCACAAAAAACAGTTACCGTCCTAGAATCTAAGCCTCTACCAAATTTCACAAGGATTAGTAAATTTTTGTTCGACTTATGGCATTAAAAGTATCCTAGACAAATTAAATGAAAAGGGGTGGAGCCACGCCCATTTTGAAATTTTCTTTTATTTTTGTATTTTTTTGCACCATATCATTACTTGAGTTGAATGTTGGCATAATTTACTAATATACTGTAAAGATATTAACTTTTCTTTTAAAATTTGAATTAAAAAAATTTTTTTTTAAAAAGTGGGCGTGGTCGTTCTCCGATTTTACTAATTTTTAGTAAGCAGACATATAGTAATTAGAGTAACGTTCCTGCCAAATTTCATCATGATATCTTCAACGACTGCCAAATAATAGCTTGCAAAACTTCTAAATTACCTTCTTTTAAAAGTGGGCGGCGCCACGCCCATTGCCCAAAATTTTACCACTTTTCTATTCTGCGTCACAAGTTCAACTCACCTGCCAAGTTTCATCGCTTAATCCGTATTTGGTAATGAATTATCGCACTTTTCGATTTTTCGAAATTTTCGATATCGAAAACGTGGGCGTGGTTATTGTCCGATATCGTTCATTTTAAATAGCGATCTGAGATGAGTGTCCAGGAACCTACATACCAAATTTCATCAAGATACCTCGAAATTTACTCAAGTTATCGTGTTAAGGGACGGACGGACATGGCTCAATCAAATTTTTTTTCGATCCTGATTATTTTGATATATGGAAGTCTATATCTATCTCGATTCCTTTATATATGTACAACCAACCGTTATCCAATCAAACTTAATATACTCTGTGAGCTCTGCTCAACTGAGTATAAAAAGAGGTCCCCTTCAATAAATGCTTGATCCACCACTGGTACCAATATATGCATATTAAGATGAATAAAAATTTTGGGCTGACTCTTTAAGAGCAAAAAAAATCTTCTAAAAACCTCAGTTTACCAAAATAACCATCATTAGTTCGTGCTTAATCGCCCTGTGGATTTAGGCCGCTGCTTAGAGAGTTATGCTAGTCATCACTCATCAGTTGGTCAGTTCATCCTCCACCTGGCCTGCCAAATCGGTGGCAGTAGCCTTTCATATTTATGATTTTGTTAGCTTTAATGTTGACAATTGCCATATATTTTAAATCCCTTGGTTTTCGTGCTTCAAGAAAGAAAATTTTTCTGCGCACATACGCAATGACAATGTGTTTTGTACGATATCTACATATGTTTTAAAGCTAGAGCGTAATAGAGTAGTTAACGAATAGTACACAAAATAGTATAGCGTTCGAAACCTCATACCCTCACGCCGTAATGGAGACATCGACCAAAAAGTAAAATAAAGTATCATCAAATTTTCTTTATTAAAATTTCAGTAATACCAACTATTTGATATCCTTACCGCGCTTTATGGGGTAAATTGAAAAAAGTTGTGTCAATATCAAGTTTCTCAGCAAGGGTTAAGGTTAGAGCTATGAAACAAGGCTAATTTTTTGCCAATATGAGAAAAACTGGATATTACATGATTTTTTTACAGATTATGAGATGCTGAACTCGAATGTAAAACCAACTTTCGCAAAAAATACAAAATAAATGACATCTTTTAGGCTGTAATTTACATTAGCGAAATTCCTCAAAAATTTATATTTAATTGTAACAGGGTTCAATGCCCATGCAAGTGGGAAAAGCTGCTGACTGTCATTCACCAGGGAATAACCAGAGCAATTATTTTAAATGTGGCTGAAGCAGCTCATTACTTGTGGGCGCTTGCGGCCAAGTTAGGTGGTGCGCCAATGTGAGAAGAAGAAAAAGCAAAAATTCAAATTTTTTTAAAATGGGCGTGGCACCGCCCATTTTTTGGCCAAGCAATTTTCTTTGTTACGGGAGCCATAACTAAAAAAAAATTTTAAATTGGGTGCACATATTTTCCTTAAAGCAGGAAATATTTCTACTAAAAATGGGTAGGATCGGTGAAAGACCACGCCCACTTTTATTAATAAAGGATGTTTAAGAGGGTCGTAGACTAGTATAATAAACTATATTTTAGCGAAAAGT
This sequence comes from Eurosta solidaginis, assembly GCF_040869045.1. NCBI lineage: Eukaryota > Metazoa > Arthropoda > Insecta > Diptera > Tephritidae > Eurosta > Eurosta solidaginis. The sequence goes on from NC_090320.1 coordinate 217,287,236, forward strand.
AATTTTGTATCAATGATAGTTTACTTAAAATAAATAAATGTAAGGCGCGATAACCTCCGAAGAGATCCAAGGCCGAGCTTCTCTTCCAATTTGCGTCGTGCTCCTCTTGATTTTCCCTACAAATTGGCCGGACGGCACCTACATGTTTTATGCCGACTCCGAACGGCATCTGCAAAGCAGATGAGTTTTCACTGAGAGCTTTTCATGGCAGAAATACACCCGGAGTGCTTGCCAAACACTGCCGAGGGGCGACCCGGCTAGAAAAATTTTCTTCTAATTGAAAAATCTTATTTCTAAAATTTTGATGTTGCTCTGCCCGGGAGTTGAACCCAGGGCATACGGTGTGATAGGCGGAGCACGCTACCATCACACCACGGTGGCCGCAATAGATGATAGTTTACTTACCAAGTTTTATTTTAAGAGGAAATTTGGAGATATTTGTTTTTAATGGGCGGTGCCACGCCCCTATTCCGATCAAGCATAATGCAGCATTTCTAGATTCGGAAAAGTAAGTCATCCAAAATGAACTCTACAATTGAAACTCACGCTGAGTACATGTATAATATGCAGCTAGACCCGGACTTAGACTCTCTTACTTGTTTGCTTTAAGTTTATCGATATCATTCCCTTAAAATGAGTATATTTTTAGTATTCTCAGAAATAATAATTAACTTTTCAATGTAAGCTAAAGCCGAACCAAATGAGTTATTTGCTGAAAAAATTCGTGTAGCTTGGGTTGAAAAATGATAAAGTCATAAATTACCACCTTTATTGACATATTGTCATAAATATAGAATTTTCCGATAGCTGAAATACAAATATACGCATTGTATATATATGCGTATAATGCGCTGTGCGACGAACCCATATTACATGGCATATAAACCTCGTCGCACTTGAAACTTGACAAACGTTTTTGGTGAAATAAAATGATATCAAATTATTTATTTTTTACTATTAAATGCCATACTTGTTTGCATTCGTTCCATTTATTTTTCACTGGCTACGTCTGTCAGTTTCGAGTACGCAGAAAAATGATAAATTAGCAAAGCGTTTGCAATCCATTTTTTCGATGCCAATAGATTGAAATATTAATCAAAATGAGCGCAGTTGGCAAAAAGGAAATGAGAGCGTTAAAGTAAGCATTGTAGCGAAAAGTGAAAGTTATAAAGTGTATGCCTTTACGTATATAAAACATTAAAATATAAATTATTATATATATTTTTTTTTAATTAAGTATATTTTCAAAAGAACTCGCGTGTTACTCGAAATCCGATAAATATGGTTTTTAATACATGCAGAGCTTAGAGTAATTCTTTTCATACCTTTCATGAACATGAAATGGTATATTAACTTTGGTCAGATGTTTTTAACCTTGAGAAATATAGAAGATAGACTCACCATTAAGTATACCGAATTGATCAGGGCGACGAACTGAGTTGATATAGCCATGTCCGTCTGTCCGTCCGTCCGTCTGTCCGTCTGTCTGTTTGAACGCAAACTAGTCCCTCAAATATCTCAGTGAAATTTGGCACCAGGATGTATTTTTGTGTTATATTTGTATTATATTAGACGGATCCGGTAGGATCAGACCACTATAACTTATATCTCCCATACAACCGATCGTTCAGATAAGACGATTTTGGTCATTCCTGCCGCAATTTATAAAGTATAAACGTGAAACTCGGTGGTATATATTCTAATATATCATAGAAGATATCCAGAAAAAATCACCTTGTTCGGAGCTATATATAGTATATATCCCATACAACCGATCGTTCAGATAGAAATATTTTTGGCAATTTCTCCCTTAATTTCGAATATAAAAACGTTAAATTTGGTGATATGTATTCTAATATATCATAGAAGATTTCATGAAAAAGATTTCGATCGCAGCTATATATAATATATATCCCATACAACCGATCGTTCAGATAGAAAGATTTTTGGCAATTTCTCCCTTAATTTCCAATATAAAAACGTTAAACTTGGTGATATGTATTCTAATATATCATAGAAGATTTCGATCGCAGCTATATATAATATATATCTCATACAACCGATCGTTCAGATAAGGGGGTTTTTTGCCATTTTTTATTTTATATTTATCTTAAAAATCATTTAGGTATGTACATCTATATATTTCTTATCTTATACATCCGATTATTTGGAGATTACGAACGGGAAAAGGTTATTGTTCAGTCCCATTCATGAAAGGTATGAAGTCTTCGGCACAACCGAAGAGAGTCCCGCCCTTACTTGTTTGTATTTGCGCTTATGTTTCCGTTTTAAAGGAGGGTAAAGTTAGGTTCACCTGTCAGGTCAATAAAGACCTCACATAGACTGAATACATTCATAATGAAAGCAGAATTTTTTGATGACTAAACTTAAGAACCCCAATTAGGTGCCCGAACTTTTGTTACAGAATAACTCCGCTCCTTTGGCAAATACTAGAAGTTTTCAAGGAGCTAGCTTTATTGCTGCCTCGAAATCTGGCAACTCTGCCGCCCCTTATAGTTGAAGCCTTGACCTGGCGAGCGCACCAAACTAACACAGAACATGATCAACCGTTTCTTCCTGCAGCTCTCTCTTAATACATCTGCTATTACTGATGAGGCCTATCTTATAAGCATAGGACGCCAGAAGGCAGTGTCCAATTATTATGCCGATCGTGAGCCTTAAGTTTGCCTATATACGCAACTCCTTTCTCCTTTTAATTTATCACACATCGATTGGAATGTTTACCGTTTGTGCTCCTTTGACCTTCCATCCCTTTGTGACCGGAAAACCAATACAATTATATGGTCCGGCATTAGCGAAGTTTTTCTAATGCTTTTTTGCATTCCAGGAAAGCGCTTGATGAATACTCTATAAGATTATTGCATTAATCAACGCGCACGCTTCCTTCAAATTGTTTTTTTTTTGCTTTCTTCTCGGCTTTGGTTTCAGGCTAAAAGATGCTGTAGCAATCTGAAAGACTGTAAGATCTTTTTATTTCCGGATCCATACACTAAATAGCAAGCCCAACCCCTTTCGTAAATTGAAAACTATCGTTATGCACGTGTTTAATATGTTCTGCCTCCGGCCCAATTTGTGCTCCCAGAACTCTTTCGAAGCCAAGGCATGGTACCACATATTCCGTTCTTTAGATATTAGATGGCACTTTACTGCTACGGCCATACGGTCTGCACTCAAAATGCCCCATGCCTTAAATCTTGATTCAGTGGCTCATTAAAAATAGGAAAACTCAGGGAAAGACACAAGATGGGCGGCTTAAAAAATATTCAGCGAAGAAGGACGTTAAAATACTTTTTTAAGGACCTAAATGTGTTCATTGAGGGCTTCAACAAGATATTAAAAAAAAAAATTTTAGCAATATTTCATATACTCACAATCCTCTGAACGCATTGATATTCGGACTGATTGAGAAAAATTTTGCGCTACTTTACGGAAACTTAATGTGAAGTAAGGGCATATAAATAACTTGAATTTGTGTATGAAATCGAAACGAGAGCTTCGAAAATACTTAGCAAAGCACGCGTACAGGAGCTTGAGGAAGAGCATCAAATTTTAGTTGAGGAGACTGCCCTTATTTGAAATAAATTCAATTCATTTTTTGCCAAAAGATTTGTAAAGAAAAGTTGCAAATATTTAGGCGATTAGCATTTATTTCTCAATAGAATGAATCTATCAACATTATAGTCTACAACTGAAAGGTCTTCATGTTTTAACTGAAATGCAAGCAATTAAATTACGTTGCGTATACGCAGTGGCGTCCAAATATATTTGAGCCTACATAACATACACATCGTCCTGTTTATTCGTTAACCACATTACTATGGGACAAAATATTTATTCCGGGCCACTTAAAAAAACTTTTCCTTAGATAACTTAAACAGTCGGGCTACAGATATTTCAACCATTTTTGTATGAACTAAATCTTACAACTCTATGCACAGGCTTATTTGTGATTATTCATGGACTCAACCTTTTCCAAAAACTAAATATTGATTATTTAGAGCAAACATCGATTTAAGAAATAAAAAGTTGGCAACCTCTTTTGCTATAGAAATAACAAGATCTTTTCCAATTCCACCTAGAAAAATTTCATATATGTATATGTATTTCAGTAAAAACTTTTCACTTTGTTTTTTCAGAAAAACAAATAAAGTATTTCGAGTGAAAACAAAGTTCTATAGAAGCAACACTTCGAATCCATGCCAACTACGATCACGAAGCCCATAATGTTGAACATCATTGCGCTTTAGCCCTCATGTCCTGAGATGGATATATGCCATGATAGAATAACCTAATATTTCAACTCCCGAGAGATTGTATCCTTAAGTACGTTATCTTTAAGGAAAGGTATTAAGTAGTATTGGGAGACAAGATAACCTGAAACGCAGCCAGGATGGAGAGCATTCAACGCCTAAACAAGATTATATAGAACACAGATGGCTCGAAAACTACAGAGGCGATTTGTGCTGGTGTCTTTGACCCAAAGCTAGAAAATTAGTGCCTCTGGGAGAACACCCTAGCATATTTCAAGTGGAAGTATACGCCAAAAGTCACAGTGTTCAAGGCGAATACCCCGACGAAAACAACGCTATGCTCAGTGGCATTTAATCTGCGCTCAAGGTCTTGAGGAATTGGAGTGAGTGGAAAAGCTAAACAGACCAGAAACTCACAATATAGCACTGCTGGTCTGAGTCCCAGGCCATAGAGGAGTGGAAGGTAATAAGCGGGCGAAGAGCCTGGCGAGAGAGGCAACGACTGCCCGACCCTTTGTTTCTGAGCTGCTTCTGTCAGTTTGCCCACTGAAAGTAAGCAGGCATTAATTGTTACAACAGAGGAAAAAGAGAGAAGAGCACTAGCTCCAGGCTTAAGACAATATAATCTACTGTTCAATGGATATAGTACAAAACGCTATAACGCTGTCATAGCTCTTTCAAAAAATTACCATAATTAAATAACAGCTAATTTTTCAGGACATTGCAAACCCAGCAGGCACATGCATATATTGTGCGATACCAAATACCGTGCTACTTATAGCGCAGATAACATAACTGAAGCGATCGCACTTTTATATACATATCAAATTTTATAAGGTCCGCATATTATGAAAGCCACATATGGAACAGCACAGGTATCAATCCTCGGTTCTGAATTGTGCAACGCTAGTCAGTTTGAAAGTTTTAATCCTAACATGCCTGATGACTTATTTTTAATTGGATACGCAGACGACATTGCTGAAATCATTATAGCCCGAAACACACAGAAAGCATGCATAAAGCCCAATCTAGTTAAAAAAAACAAACAAAGGAACAGCTAAACTCAAGTGGGCTTCTTCTGGCAGCAAAAAAAGTTGATGCTCCCAATAAAAAAAAACATATTGATGTTGATGGTAATAAGCACCACTGAAGTATTAGCCCGACCATATCTGGAAGGATTAATATGACCACATTAAAACTTCTAGGCTATACCGTCCCCCAACCCCAGTTTCATGAGGAGACTGAAGTCGCCAGAGCCTAGTCTGCTGAATTCGTGTATAAAACATTTACATTTGTAACAGGATTCCCTGTGCGTATGTGAGGTTGACATTTGGATTGCGGAAGCTCTGGTGCTATAAAGCTTTGTATTGCGCTCATCTACCCCTTGATTCCCGGAAAATACGTGAACACCGCTCAGAGAGTAGACTCCACTTATCGCACTGTACAAAAACTAGACGCCAAAGTTGTAATCGGAACAATCCCCATCGACCTTTTACCGCTAGAAAGAAGAAAGTTATGGGAAACACAAAAGCAGATGGATCAAGAGCGCAAGGTCGTTAGGAATGGGAGCAGGGAAGAAATGTCTAGGTTGCGGCAAGGACGGTTGAAAAATAAACAACGAGGCAGATGAGGAAACTTAAAACAAATGTTGAAGCACGAAGTACCAAAATCTTTGGCCAGGAAAATTTCTACATAATCCAAATGCTTTCTGGGCACGGGTAATTCAAACAATATTTGCACAGAATAAATAAAAGCGGGGAAGACCCTTAGTGCGCTTACGGTGATGTAGATTAGAAAGATGCTTGAGACACATCCTTCGCACATCCTCGTAATGAAACCAGAGCTGACATTTACTCGAGGATAGAGTCGGCCAAATCACTGCCGATAATTTTGCAGCAAAAATTCTGACGGGCACAAAAGTGTGGCAACAAATCAGTAACTTCGTAAAACCATACTCAGAGCAAAAAGGCGGAACGTGGACACAGCAACAACAGAAGGCTCTTGAAAAAGGAGAAGTATGAAACGCCACCCTGAAGTTATGAGAAAGTGGTCCTGGGGTGGGCGACGGTTCCAAATGGGGTGGTATTAGTCCACGAACACACGGTTGCTGATGGCTTCAAAACACCAAAGATCCTGGGTTCACGCCCCGAGCAGAGCATCATCAAAATTTAGGAAACAAGTTTTTTCAACCAGAAAAAAATTGTCTAAGCGTAGTCGCCCCTCGGCAGTGTTTGGCATGCACTCTGAGTGTATTTCGGCCATGAAAAGCCATTTCGGAATCGGCATAAAACAAGTAGGTCCCGTCCCGCCAATTTGTAGGAAAAATTTAAAGGAGCACGACGCCAACTGGAAGAGAAGCTCAGCCTAACATCTCTTTGTCTTACATTTACATATTTATTTTTTTTTAGCTTACTTTTTCATGCAGGTACGCCTCCTACTTAATCAAACGTTGCTGAAATAAAATTCTTAGGCATTCTCCAAATGTTACGTATACGCCACGTCTTTCAAACCAAAGAAAAACTTTACGCTAAGCAATGCAATAACTTTTTGTAGGAACACAATTCTTTTATAAATGTAAATATGTCTTACTAAATAGCAATAAAACCTAAATTTTAAACTTCTCTTTACAAAAAGTTTTACAAAGTAGGCCGAAAGAAGCTTGTACGACTTTTTCAAGAAAAGTTAGATCAAAGAAAATAATTTGCATAGCTACTTGCAAATAAAAATAGAAGAAGTTAACTTCAAAATTCAAAATGTTATGTTTATTTTCACATGTGTATAAATACGCACATACAAATGCACATATAAATACTCATAAAAAATGTTGGTTTACAACTAAATAGCTCACTCTAACGCTAAATTGTTTGCAATAAAAAAGCGAATGAGAAAAGTTACAGCCGGTTAACAAGAAAAACTTGAATGCAATGTCACCACAAAGAAATAAAAAATCAAATGCAATAAAAATAAAATCGTGAGTTAAACGAATATCAGGAGTGAAACTAAACTTTTTTTTTGTCTATTTATAGAAATGTTAGCGGGCGAGGAAGACACAAACAAGACGTGCTAAACGTACATGGCAAACAATCGAACTAGAAGACAAACATGTCAGCGAAACGCCATAAATTTTACAAGCTAAGTGTTTGAAAAGGTTTCCATGGTGAACTGAAAAATTTTATGACTTTTTCCATAGATGGTATTATAATGTAAAATTGAACTTCTTGTTACGATTTTTTGAAAATTAGTATCAAAGCTTTTCACATCATAAGCTATAAAATATTTGATTGGGTGCTTACATATGCATGAATTTGGTGGCCATCTTGGTATGTTTTGTAATGTGCTTGTTCATCGTAATGAAAGTGTGAAATTCAAGTTTAACCCTGCTAAGATAACGTACGTCTGTGAGACGTACGTCGTTTTAATTTTGATCTCGGTCTACCACAATCGTAAAGAGCGAATATTCTCACTCTCAGTTTTTCAGTTTCCATTTGCAGCTTGTCACTGGTAGTTGCTTTTTAGTAGTAAGTTTTTTGTTTGCTGAAATATATACGCTTGTTTTTTAGGAATACGTTCCCGAGATGGTCGGGCTAGCACCTTAATGGTACCGTACCGGATCTGTATCCGACAAAGGACCATCACATCGATAACACTCCCCAAAGCCTTCGGGGAGCAACCTTATCGCTACAACAACAACAACAACAACGTATCGTTATCTTTTGCGTGACTTATGAACTAATAATGCTGCTTGTTGTTTTCAGTTGTATTATACTGTGAGTTGTATGAAACTTGTGGGTGTTTACAAGACATAATATTTTATTGTGGTGCAAATAATGGCGAATAAAAAAGGCCACACCAAAATCGCTGTACTTTTGCAAAACTTTTTGGATGACTCCAACTCAGTGGAAAATGTAAGTGAATCAGAGAATGAAATTCTGGAAGATGATATTCAAAACGATATTGAAGATATGGCTGAGGCTGATGAGAATATATCAGCGAATGAAGGAGAGTTTAATGCCGCCGAAAATTTTAATTCATCATGTGATAATCGAACGTTTACTGTACCTAAACCAACTCTTTGAAGTAAAAATAATAATGTGTTCTTTACGCCAGAAATTGTTTCGGAAATTGTCCAATGGACAAATGCTGGAATTTCTCTGAATCGCGGAAAAGATATGTCGACTGCAACATTTGGAGACACACATATTTTGGAAATGCGGGCATTTTTTGGAATTCTCACATTACCAGCAGCGCTAAAAAATAATCATTTGTCAACCGACGAGCTTAGAGCTTTTGAACTCAACTTATTGGGGAACGCGATATGTAGCTACTATGAGCCGTGATAAATTCGATTTCCTCACCCATTGTCCCAGGATGGACGATAAGGCTTTGCGTCCTGCTCTAAAAGAAAGCGACAAGTTTGCACCTGTTAGAAGGGTATGGGAGCTTTTCATTAAGCAATGCCAAATTAATTATACTCCAGGATCTCGTACCACTATTGATGAACAGCTTTTGGGATTTCGTGGTCATTGCCCATTCAAGATGTATATTCCGAACAAGCCAAACATATATGGAATCAAAATTGTGATGATATGCGATAGTTCTACAAACTACATGTTCACCGCGATTCCTTATTTAGGAAAAAATACGAAAACGTGCGATCTTCCCTTAGGAGAATATTATGTCAAGGAGCTTTCGCGGCCTATTCATGGTTCCTGTCGTAACATTACCTGCGACAATTGGTTCACATCTGTTTTTTGGTGAAAAGTTTGCTTAAAGAATCTTACAAGCTGACAATAGTAGGAACCATCAGGTCCAACAAAACAGAAATTCCGGAAGAAGTGAAAAACTCTCGCGTTCGGCCGGTTGGAAGCTCCATGTTTTGTTATGATGGTCCTTTGACCTTGTTTTCATAAAAGCTTAAACCATCAATAATGGTATATTTATTGTCTTGCTGTAACGAAAAAGGTGCAGTTGATGACAAAAGTGGAAAACCACACATGATATTATACTACAATCAAACTAAAGGCGGGGTGGATACATTCGACCAAATGTGTTCATGGATGTCGTGTTTTAGAAAAACCAACAGGTGGCCTACGGTAGTATTTTACGGAATGTTGAACATGACGTTCATAAACGCTTATGTTATTTATTGCCACAATATAATTTACAATAATCACAAGCCATTAGGTCGCAAAGAATATATGAAGTCACTTTCGATGTCTTTGACAGTTGAATGGATGCAGAAGAGGCTGGATATACAGACTTTGTCGAGCACCTTACGCAGTAGCATTAAAAATGCAGTAGCAGATGAACTCATTGATGGCTGTGAAAGCAGTGAAGGCCAACCTTCATCAAAAAAGAAGAGGTGCTGCGGGCTTTGTCCATCAAAAATTCGGCGTATGTCAAAAATGGCATGCCGATCCTACGGTGTAGCAGTGTGCGGGGAGCATAAGAATTTAATATGTAATTCTTGCCTATAATGGTAATTTAAGCAAAATACTGATTTTTATAATGAATTTTTAATACAAGACAAACTTAATTTTTAATATATTAAAAATACAATATTTTCCTTTAAATAATATTTAGAAGAAGTGAAACTGGAAAATAACAAAATTTTTATTCATTAAATGAGGTCTTCCAGCTCAACAATCCTAACAATTTATTAAAACAAAAAAAAAAAAAAAAATTTCAAACAATTATTTTATTGTATGTCAGCAGTCAAGAATTTCTAAGCTCCTGCCCATACGTACATAAATAAAAAATATAAAACTCAAGTTCGGAGTTATATTGCGCCCAAAATAATTGTTTACTATAATATCTTTTAATATATTATTTGCGCTTTTAGAGGAGCGTTACGGATACGGACAGTCCTTTTTCGGACCTAAGCCTGAGCTAAATAGTATGTGGTATACCCTGCAGCGAATAGCATTAGCTGCGAGCTAGCACAGAACTGTTGTATAAAGATACGGAAACTGTAAAAATTCTGCCCACTCGCAGTATTTTTAACATTGTGATGTCCTACGAAATGGCATTTAATACCCCTTAAAGACATTTTAAACGTGTTCTTAACTTGTTAAGTCATAGGTGATTCTGAAGGAGTTACAGCCTTTGATCATTTCAACTAAATACATAAAGCTTAAGTTCAACCGCTGTTGGCCTAAGTGACCATCGACAGTCACAGTCCGGATGTGGTCATTAAACCTGTGGTGAGAAAACATTGATTTGCTTGGCCGTGTCTTTTTTTCCTACCTACTTACTCACTTGTTCCTGCAGGGTATAAAAAAAGGCTCTGTATTGTAGAAAATATTCTAGCATTAAGTATTATTCAGACACCCTTTATTACCTATGCCTTAATTACTATTCTTACCTTTACGTATAGTAACATCTACTTAAGTACTCTTCTTCATTTATGTTATATCCTTCGCTCTCTATATTCACATCTCCTATATTCACTAACTGTAGTTCAACATTGTAACATTAGTAATGTATATATTCATCCACATCAGTCACTGAATAAATGGTCTTCAAACGAGTCACGTCATTTTATTATTACATGTCTATTAATAGGTTCACATGTCTGGCCACCGTCGTGTGATGGTAGCGTCATCCGACTACCACACCAATTAGGTCCCGTCCTGACAATTTGCAGGAAAAATTAAAAGGATAACGACGAAAATGGGAACAAAAGCTCGGCCTAGAATCTCTTCCGAGGATATCGCACCTTAAATTTTTTGTTTTATCTACAAAACAAAGGCAAATCTGCTCTTCGAGACAGCAGAACCGGCAGAAATTTTAAGCTTGGTTTTCTTATCATAGGCTTCCAAGTTTATGCTCAATATTTTTGCTGTAGCTCTGTATAATAAAGGCGAGTTGTAAGACTCAATGCAGTTTTGCCATAGAGTGACAACAGATTTGACCATACCAGCACAGAATCACAAAGAGACTCGAATGAAATGATACTAAGTATAAAGCTAATAAGATATTGCGACGTATTAAGGGTGGAAATAAACAATCATTTGGAAGGTTTCTGGATGGGCATAGGCTAAGTATCCCATTATTGTGACAGTCGAGGAGCGTTCAAAACTAATCAGCGCAGAAACCTTTCATCGAAAGGAGGAATAGGTTGCAAAATCGCAAGGCAAACTGGGGGTTCCCGTGGAATACACTGGTGATGCGTACCAAGTACCAGGTCAAGTGTCGAACGTGATTACTGTGTTACTGATAGTCTAGCGAGGACGGTCACTAAACATACGTGTTTAATCACCGAGGAAAGGCACTGAGCTAACGAGTTAAACGGTTAGGTTACCACGCGCTCCCTCTTATTTCGTGCTAAAACTGATACATTTTTTGCATTTCATCAAATAATCTATGTGTTTTTGCGGGGACGAGCTGATTTAACTTTTTAAACCTAGCCCAACGAAGAAGTGGTGAGCTAAAGAGCCAAACCTATTCAAACCGTTAAGCGCCGTAAGTTTTACAAACATAAAAGAGGAACGGCAGAATGTGATTCAGTGTTATCAGAATAGCCCAGTCGTCCTAAATGTGCGCCTTGGCTTCACTGTGGAGCAGCCCCTATAACATAACCTATGACAGTGGTCGACCTAAGTTGTTTATGTGATATCTCTTACAAAAGCATGACATCCTGAGCTAAATTAATTTGATGCCTATAAAGAGACTGCTCAGATAAATTCAGAGAAAGTTACTCTAAAATATTGGACTAAGGCATGCACGTGAATTGCATTTCTCTAAGGTGTGGTTTGAAATAGTTTTTCTATCTTAACAGTGAAGCAAAGAGAACAGCATTCATTTTGACCGGGATGACTCAAAATTTTCAGACCTGAAAAGACTAAATAGATTAATAGATTTTACTTCTTAAAGTTCACCCCTTAAACAATATAAGAAAGCAGCCGCTGAACAACCTACGTCAAAATACTTTGAAAATTTTCTAAAATAAACCTCCTCTTGGCAGTGGTTTGGTGAGTTCTTCTTGCTTTCAAAAAATCGTGAGATCATTTATCTGACTTGGTATATGCCATTGGAGACATCTTTCAACATGTAGATTCACCAATATGTAGGAAGCACTAAAAAGCAGAGCACCATTTACAACAATACAATTTGGCGAGACATTTGTTTAAAATTTTGTAAGCGACAAGAGCTGCACAGTTCCATTTTGCTATTTTACATGTTGTGCAGTTTGGGCGTGTAAACTAAATCTAGATTATCTTATACATAAAATGGATTTACTTGCGTATTCGTATGCATTTCTGGGTATCCAATATATTCGTTATGTCACCGGAAATTCCTTTTGATTTGTTGAGAAACTTAGTATATGCGAAATGCTTTAACTAATATATCAGCAATGAAATCAGCAACCAAATAGAAGTATAGGAAATTTCCTTCAACTAAAATGGAGAGAAATGTAAACAAATGCGAATATATGTATACGCATGAAATAAAGATGTGACCATGCCGATATTTTTCTTATAATATATGTAAGTGCCTTGTTTTACAATTGCATAAATATATGTATGTATAAACTACAGTGGGCCAAAAAAACCGAAGCAATTTTTTTTTATGCCAAAAATTTCCTCCCGAATGTAGTAGCCCATTAAAAATTTGTTATAAAGATGTGAAAATTTTAAGAAAAACTCTGGAAGAAAGAATAGACACCAAACCCCTCTTCGTCGATTTAAAGTCGCCTTCGACAACGCGAATATGAGCCTCATATATGCCGTTATATCTAAATTTGGTTTCCCCGCCAAACTTATACAGCTGTGCAAAATTATATTGAGCAACACCAACTGCTCAGTTCAAATTAGGAAGTACCTCTCCGATCCTCTCGAAACCAAACGAAATTTCGGACGGGTGACGCTCACCGTACGATTTCTTTATATTAATGCTGGAGAAAATTATAAAAGCTGAAGAACTTAACCGCTTTGTAGCAATATGCCGTTGCTGGATCAACTATGCATTAAATTGCAAGGCGCTTGTGGTTCCCAGTACATTTGGGTATCTTATTTACCGCCGGGTAGCTCTGATGCCTTATATAAGGCACATGTGGATAATACATTGACTGTGTATGATAAAATTGGGGACAATCAACTTTGTATCCTGGGGGATTTTAATAAATTCCGATCATCCGACATCGGTCCACCTTAGAGGTGTTTCGGCCAACTCAATTTCGGAAGCGGCTGACTTATTCGCTGAACTATTTTCCTCGAATTGTGTTACGGATAATAGTAGTGGGGTTTCGTCTGAATATCTGCCAATTGTAGATACTTCCATTAATTTCGGAAAGCTATGCTTGACTGACTTGGACATAGCTAATGGTATTGAACAGCTAAAGATATCAAGCACAACCGACGCAGATGGCCTCTCGGCTGTCCTGTTGAACAGTTGTTCATAATTGATTGTTCCTTTAAGGCACATATTTAATATGTCACTATCTGCTCGAGTTTTTATTGATGCATGGAAATTGACTTTTATTACGCCTATCCTTAAAGGTGGTAACAAAAATGATGTCGAAAATTATAGGTCGATATCCAAACTTACCACTGTGTCAAAGCTATTTGAGTGCATAGTTAAGAATAAAATTTACTTCTCCGTGAAACATCTACTATGTCCTCAGCAGCACTATTTCGTTGCCGGTAGATCTACCATAACTAATCTGACTGTTTTTACGGAAGACTGTTTGATGTCTTTCAAATGGGCTATCAAATCGACGCGGTCTATACTGATTTTTCTAAGGCTTTCGATAGGGTATAGCATAGAATACTACTGGCAAAATTTGAATGCTTGGGCTTTCACTCAGAGTTTCTGAAGTGAATCTCTTCTTACTTAGAGAACAGAAGTTGTGTCGTTCGTCTAGATAATGTGTCATCTTTTCCATTCGCCCCAACTTCCGGTATCCCCCAGGGCAGCGTTTTGGGTCCGCTACTATTTGTCATATTTATTAACGACATATCATCTTGCTTTTCAAGGTGTAAGTTTCTTCTTTATGCTGATGACTTAAAAGTTTACCATGAAATCAAGTGCTTGGATGATTCTTTAATCTTACAAAATGAGCTTAGAAACTTATACCATTGGTGTGTCAGTAATCTTCTATTCCTAAATATAGGTAAGTATCATTTTAAACTTATGCTAAAGGTTCTGGTTTAGTTCCTACATCGTCAATTAAAAAAATCAACTGAAGTTAAAGATTTGGGTGTGTATTTTGATACCAAGCTGACTTTCACCACTCCCTATATAGTTTCTAAAGCGTACGCGATGTTGGCTTTTATCCGCCGTAACTGCTCATCATTTTCAGTTCCTTATACTCTCAAACTATTGTACACATCTTTAGTTAGATCGTGGAGTCTGTGGTATTTGTTTGGAGACCTTTTCATGCTGTTTATATCAAGAAGTTTGAGTCTGTTCAGAGAGCTTTTGTGCGCTTTGCGTTGCGGTCGATCAACTTTGTAGACCCTGTACCATCATATCACTCTCGCTGTTTACTGATAAATCTTATGTCACTAGACTCCAGGCGAACTCTGTTGTCAAAGTGCGTTGTCTTTGATATCGTTTCGGGCTCAATTGACTGTTTTTACCTCCTCATGAAAATTCGTTTTAATGTACCCTGTCGTATCCTTCGTCGTAACGATTTGTTTTATATGGGTGTTGCTGGAAGGGTTTATGCAATGAATGGTCCCCTTAGGAGGACACTTTATCAATTTATTGCTTACTCCTATTCCATGGCGTTTGATTCTAGTTGTAGTAAATTTACATTTAAGAATGTGATAATCAGATACTTGTCATAAAATTAACTACACTTTTTATATAGGCTATGTATACTTGAAGTTTTGTATATTAGCAGTCTATAAACACCTTGTTTGTTGATTAAATAAATAAATATAAAAATATAAATATAGATATAAATATAAATATAAATATACTTTAAAAGCTACCGCTGGGTGTCAAGTGGCAACCATTAATTGCAGCGTGCTGAAATCGTACCAAGGCGTACCCGGTTGCGTTTCTTTCGTAATATGAAGAACCCTGCTTCTAGGCTGGAACCAAAATGCGGCGGTTTCGGTGCGTCCGTCTTTTCAGCGTTGACTTTGCATAAATGCGCAAATGGTTTCAATTAAATTAAATTGTGAACTTTTGAATGTCATTATAGCGGTTAAGTAAGATGGCGCCAGTTCTTGTTCTGTCCTCTCGCTATGTTATCAACTGACAATTTTAGCTTTGGGACGTCGCATTAAATGGCAAATAGCTTTTCCCCATTTGGTCCTTAATTTTCCAAACTCTTCACTATGTGGTATATTTAAACATATATTACGTTCTAACTAACACATGAAAGTGAGAAAATGAATGTTGAAACATCTATAAAGATAAGCGAAATGCAGCAGCTTATCGCTAGCAAATACCACACAAATCTCTTGTCGGCAATTTGAAACATTTAAAGACTGCGTGTACAGATTTAGTAGCCAGAAGCAACACAAAAAAACGTCACCATTACCTAAACTTACAAACAGAAGCTAGAAATGATGACAATAGCGTTATTTTATTTGTATATAATTCTGACTACTCACATATAAGCAACGTTGCTCCGAGTTTTCTAGCTTTTTACATTAAGTTGTATTTTTTATTTAATTGAACTTTTTGTTATTTTGTTTTGGCGGCAATCTCTTTAATAACATCTCGCTCAAAGCACTTTTTAGCAATATGCCGCGCCGCTACTCTCAACTTTGCTTTGTTTCAAATACTTAGTATCATTTACAAAATCATTTATATTCTGCTTCACAGCACATACCATAAATGGTTGTGGCAGTAAGCAAACGAAAAAAAGTACAATTCCAAAACACCACGATTAACAAGTAAGGAAGGTTAAGTTCGGGTGTAACCGAACATTACATACTCAGTTGAGAGCTATGGTGACAACATAAGGGAAAATAACCATGTAGGAAAATGAACCGAGGGAAACCCTGGAATGTGTTTGTATGACATGTGTATCAAATGAAAGGCATTAAAGAGTATTTTATGAGGGAGTAGGCCATAGTTCTATAGGTGGACGCCATTTAGGGATATAGCCATAAAGGTGGATCAGGGTTGACTCTAGAATGCGTTTGTACGATATTGGTATCAAATGAAAGGTATTAATGAGTATTTTAAAAGGGCGTGGACCTAAGTTCTATAGGTGGACGCCGTTTCGCGATATCGCCATAAAGGTGGGCCAGGGGTGACTCTAGAATTCGTTTGTGCAATATGGGTATCAAACGAAAGGAGTTAATGAGTATTTTAAGAGGGAGTGGGCCTTAGTTCTATAGGTGGACGCCTTTTCGAGATATCGCCATAAAGATGGACCAGATGTGACTCTAGAATGCGTTTGTACGATATGGGTATCAAATGAAAGGTGTTAATGAGTATTTTAAAAGGGAGTAATCCTTAGTTCCATAGGTGTTCGCCTTTTCGAGATATCGCCATAACGGTGGACAAGGGGTGGCTTTAGAATTTGTTTGTATGATATGGGTATCTAATGAAAGGTGTTAATGATTATTTTAAAGGAGCGTGGGGCTTAGTTCTATAGGTGGACCCCTTTTCGAGATATCGCCATAAAGATGGACCAGATGTGACTCTAGAATGCGTTTGTACGATATGGGTATCAAATGAAAGGTGTTAATGATTATTTTAAAAGGGAGTAATCCTTAGTCCCATAGGTGGACGCCGTTTCGAGATATCGCCATAAAGGTGGGCCAGGGGTGACTCTAGAATTCGTTTGTGCAATATGGGTATCAAATGAAAGGTGTTAATGAGTATTTTTAAAAGGGAGTGGGCCTTCGTTCTATAGGTGTTCGCCTTTTCGAAATATCGCCATAAAGGTGGACCAGGGGTGACTCTACAATGAGTTTGTACGATATGGGTATCAAATTAAAGGTATTAATGAGAGTTTTAAAAGGGAGTGGTGGTAGTTGTATATGTGAAGGCGTTTTCCAGATATCGACCAAAATGTGGACCAGAGTGACCCAGAACATCATCTGTTGGATACCGCTAATTTATTTATATATGTAATACCTGCCAAGATTTTAAGGGTTTTTTATTTCGCCCTGCAGAACTTTTTCATTTTCTTCTACTTAATATGGTAGGTGTCACAACCATTTTATAAAGTTTTTTCTAAAGTTATATTTCGCGTCAATAAAACAATCCAATTAACTTAACATATTTCATCCCTTTTTTCGTATTTGGTATAGAATTATGGCATTTTTTTCATTTTTCGTAATTTTCGATATCGAAAAAGTGGGCGTGGTCATAGTCGGATTTCGTTCATTTTTCATACCAAGATAAAGTGAGTTCAGATAAGTACGTGAACTGAGTTTAGTAAAGATATATCGATTTTTGCTCAAGTTATCGTGTTAACGGCCATGCGGAAGGACAGACGGACGACTGTGTATAAAAACTGGGCGTGACATCAACCGATTTCGCCCATTTTCACAGAAAACAGTTAACGCCATAAAATCTATGCCCTACCAAATTTCAAAAGGATTGGTTAATTTTTGTTCGACTTATGGCGTTAAAAGTATCCTAGACAAATTAAATGAAAAAGGGCGGAGCCACGCCCATTTTTAAATTTTCTTTTATTTTTGTATTTTGTTGCACCATATCATTACTGGAGTTGAATCTTGACATAATTTACTTATATACTGTAAAGATATTAAATTTTTTGTTAAAATTTTACTTTAAAAAAAATTTTTTTTTAAAAGTGGGCGTGGTCCTTCTCCGATTTTGCTAATTTTTATTAAGCGCACATACAGTAATAAGAGTAACGTTCTTGCCAAATTTCATCATGATATCTTCAACGACTGCCAAATTACAGCTTGCAAAATTTTAAATTACCTTCTTTTAAAAGTGGGCGGTGCCACGCCCATTGTCCAAAATTTTACTAATTTTCTATTTTGCGTCATAAGTTCAACTTATGTACCAAGTTTTGTCGCTTTATCGGTCTGTTGTAATGAATTATCGTACTTTTTCGGTTTTTCGAAATTTTTGATATCGAAAAAGTGGGCGTGGTTATAGTCCGATATCGTTCATTTTAAATAGCGATCTGAGATGAGTGCTCAGGAACCTACATACCAAATTTCATCAAGATACCTCAAAACTTACTCAAGTTATCGTGATAACGGGCGGACGGACGGACGGACGGACGGACATGGCTCAATCAAATTTTTTTTCGATCCTGATTATTTTGATATATGGAAGTCTATATCTATCTCGATTCCTTTATATATGTACAACCAACCGTTATCCAATCAAACTTAATATACTCTGTGAGCTCTGCTCAACTGAGTATAAAAACAATACAAAGTCCTGGCCTTAAAATTAAAAGAACGCCAACCAGCGGCCAAGTTCATATTCCTTTTGCTTGTGAATAGAAAACTTCCATTTACTATGTAGTGCCGTTAGCATATTTGAGTTTTTCCAAATTATTGTGGTCTCACCGTTGTCACTGCACAATGTTACAAGATTTATGTCCATTATTTTTTGTAATAGGTTTTTATTAAAAAACATTATTGGTATTAAGTGCGTGTGCACTTGTTATCAGAGCAAAGACATGGGACATGGCACGGTAGCTTTTCGGTGTGATGCAACAGCAGTCATACATAGCTGTAAATTAGACTGGTTTGATTTATTAACCGATATCGCGCCATATATTTTTCGATAGGATTTGGGCTCAAGAAAAAAAATTCCACTACGCATACCCAAAAAAATAATTTTCGAGCCTGCGAAATTTCACTTTTTTTGCTTTTTTCGACTTTGATTTTTAAGGTTTTTTTCATGACCTACTAAAAAAAAATACCGTGCCATGTCCCATATCTTTGCTCTTATAACAAGAGCACACGCACTTTATACCAATAATGTTTTTTCTCGGTTAACTGTCTTCCATAAAAATCGACCCACCCTAATGTATATAACTATTTGGGTTAAAGATTAGCAGTATACTAGCGTGCCCCGCATACTTTATTTTGCCCAAAAATTGGTTTTCCTACTTTTAAAAATTAAGCCACGCTCTCTCTTCTGACTATCTTCCACCTTCTCTTCTACACTATATTTAATTTTTTTTAATTCTTATCAATGCTTTAATCCATTTGTCTGCCTCCCACTCTCTAATCCCAGCTGTTCCTACTCCTACACCCACTTCTACTTACGCTAAACTTGACATTCGCATTTCAGTGTCCAGTCCTAGTCTTATTCCCACTACAACTCCCTCTACCACTTCCATTCACTTCCATTCAAATATCGAATATCTGCTTCACCCGGCCGACCAGTTTCAATATATTTATTTGTATAAACGTTTACGAAACTATATGAAACTAACGCAATTTTTAGAAAGGCGTTCATTTTTATAAATAAGACGTAGAAAGATATTTGACTCGGGTCCTGAACGATAATTTTGAAAAGAAGCAATTCTCATATTGTAGCTTCTGCAAAAAAATTTAATTTCTTGCCCCTCCCTCCTTCCCTTCTTCATTGATCCATATCTCTCCTCCGCAGCTTCTCCCTTTTTTTAAAATTTTTCCAAATAGGTCGCCCAATGGTCCACTTCCGGGAAAGAAAATTTGTTCAAATAAAAAATAATCCCGGAAGTATACTTATAATAATTTAAATCGCAATATAAACTCTTTTATTAAGTATAGGTCGACCCCTGGTTCACTTTTCGGAATGAAAAGTTTCTCGAATATTAGCTTCGTTGAAGAAATACCGCCCAAGAAATACCCAAATATCAAGCGAATCGCAGTCTCAATAAGATTTTTTGGAATAGGTCCGTCCCTGATCCACTTCCCGGAAGGAAAATTTTTTCAAGTAATGTGTAAGTCACGGAAGCACACATTTACCAAATTTCAAGCACATCGCAATATTTTATTTAGAATGAGTCGGCTTCTGGTCCATTTGCCGCAAAGAAAATTTCTTAAATAATGGGCTAGTCACGAAAGTACTCATATACGAAATTTCGAGCAAATCGTACTTTAAAGTGTTATATTCGGAAAATGTTGGTACTGCCCCATTTCCCGGGGTGAAAAGGTGTTAGATTTTTTGGAATTAATCAGTCTCTGGTCCACTTCCAGTACACCTATATCAAATTTCAAGCAAATCGCAATATTAATTATTTTGTTTAGAATAGGTCGACCTCGAAATGAATACTTTATTTAACCCTGTACCGAATTTCAGGCGAATCACACCATAAATAAGGATACTTGGAATAGGTCAGCCCCTGATCGTCTTCTCAGACTACATTTTGAATCTAAACCATTCTCAAGCCGCCTTGAACACACACACACAAAATCGGTGCAGTCGTTTAGGAGGAGTTCAGTGGCAAACACACGTATAGAAGAAATATGTATATGTATAAGATTAGAAGAATAATCATGTGTACATAGACACAAACAACTTCCATTTATTATTAATTTTCATTGCAGCCTTTGGATTAGTAAATATGATTTCTTTATCGTATTAACAAAGACGACGAATTGATGCACCTTAGATCCATTTGTGTAAAAGAAATGTTTAAAAGTTTTTCATCTAATTTCTATTTTTCCCCTTTGACTCTGTTTTCTTAACTATGATGGAAGTTTCAAGTTTATGGCTTAGTAACAAGTCTTTTATAAATTGGTTACCGAGATTCCCTAATACCTCAATCGGTGCGCCCCTTAGTAAAAGCTTTTGGAATAGGTATTTTCCTCCTTTTGCCTTCAAAATACGTTTAAATTTTCAAGCCACTAGTTTTGCATTTTTTCCACTTCTGTTGGAAGATTGCGAATATCTGGATTATGTGTGCGATATCGTGTGTTTACCTCACTCGTTTGGTACGAGATTTCTAAATATCTCACCCAGGGCTTCACTTGTAGAAAATTTTCCTTTTATTCAATGCATTTACAGCGCAGATTTCCGACTTGGTTTGATGTATGAGGTTTTTAGCTAGTTTGTCAAAAATTGATTTCAAGATTTCATCCGATCCGTACAATTTTCTTAAATATCTAGATACTTGCGCAATCTAGTGGCCTTTTTTCCTTTGTCACATCGCCCGAAGCTAAGTGTAAGGTTCAAAGCAGCTAGCTCAATGGGATATTTCTTAAAAATCAATTGCATGGTCACATGCTGCATTGTCTTTGGGTTCTGAAGTATGTTCAAATTTTCGGTACTGCATACCCACGGAGAGTTACCTAAAGCTTAAGTATCTTATTTTTAAATATCACAGACTGGAAAAATAAGTCATGTGTGCAAGAACTATTACAGGGTCAATAGCTTAACATAATTTCTGGAAGTGTGTGAAAAAAATAAACATGGATAAAAATCCGTTCTCCTCAACACAATAGTTGTACACCATTATGAAGGCCTTGAAACTAATAAGTACGCATTAGGGGACTTCTTGGATATTACCAGGGCTTTCAAAAATGTCTCTTAATGAGGATGTATTTTATTACACTGAGATTTATCCAACTACTTCCCAATGATGGCTTTTGAGGTTACAAAATCAGGGGGTAGGGGTATGCCGCAAGGTGGGGTATTATCAACCCTGCTGTGGACGCTGCTTATCACCAACGAAGAGGGACAGGGAGGGTCGATATTTTAAAATGCCATAGAAAAAAAGAATAAAATTGAATAAATAACTGGAGCAAGTTACCCCAAATTGAAAGAGAAGTTCGGCATAAGACCCCTTTAAGTAATCATTCAGCACAACATCTTATGTTACCCGAGTCCTGATAATGTGAGTATTTAGAATACCACAGCTACTTCGTTATCTACTCGTTTTCTTAGTTTCTATTTAAAGCCATTCAGTAGCTCTGTCTGAGACTTGAAACAAATTTATCATAATTTTTCAAAAGCACCTACATATTTCTTGATGAAGTAATTTGAACAAGGAAATTCTTCTTGGCTGAGATCTGAAACAAAATATCAATTTAGAAAACAATGTGCGTTGATTCAAACAACAAAAAGTATAAGCATTTTATATCCTTGCTTGCAATATATTTTTATGTCATCGACTTAGCTAGTAGTTAAAACTTATGAAACATTTTTTAGTATTTTGCTATCTCAATGCTAGTGTGCAAGTTTAATCTCCCAAACGTATTAATTCCATTCTTCCTTCGTTGCTTGCACATATGAGTTTGTGCATACGTATGTCATGAATCTTTGCTAATCCATACATACATTCTATTATTATACTCAGTTGAGCAGAGCTCACAGAGTATATTAAGTTTGATTGGATAACGGTTGGTTGTACATATATAAAGGAATCGAGATAGATATAGACTTCCATATATCAAAATAATCAGGATCGAAAAAAAATTTGATTGAGCCATGTCCGTCCGTCCGTCCGTCCGTTAACACGATAACTTGAGTAAATTTTGAGGCATCTTGATGAAGTTTGGTATGTAGGTTCCTGAGCACTCATCTCAGATCGCTATTTAAAATGAACGATATCGGACTATAACCACGCCCACTTTTTCGATATCGAAAATTTCGAAAAACCGAAAAAGTGCGATAATTCATTACAAAAGACCGATAAAGCGACGAAACTAGGTAGATGAGTTGAACTTATGACGCAAAATATAAAATTAGTAAAATTTTGGACAACGGGCGTGGCACCGCCCACTTTTTAAAGAAGGTAATTTAAAACTTTTGCAAGCTGTAATTTGGCAGTCGTTGAAGATATCATGATGAAGTTTGGCAGGAACGTTACTCTTATTACTGTATGTACGCTTAATAAAAATTAGCAAAATCGGAGGAGGACCACGCCCACTTTTAAAAAAAAAATATTTTTAAAGTAAAATTTTAACAAAAAATTTAATATCTTTACAGTATATAAGTAAATTATGTCAAGATTCAACTCCAGTAATAATATGGTGCAACAAAATACAAAAATAAAAGAAAATTTAAAAATGGGCGTGGCTCCGCCCTTTTTCATTTAATTTGTCTAGGATACTTTTAATGCCATAAATCGAACAAAAATTAACCAATCCTTTTGAAATTTGGTAGGGGCATAGATTTTATGGCGTTAACTGTTTTCTGTGAAAACTGGCGAAATCGGTTGATGCCACGCCCAGTTTTTATACACAGTCGTCCGTCTGTCCTTCCGCATGGCCGTTAACACGATAACTTGAGCAAAAATCGATATATCTTTACTAAACTCAGTTCACGTACTTATCTGAACCCACTTTACCTTGGTATGAAAAATGAACGAAATCCGACTATGACCACGCCCACTTTTTCGATATCGAAAATTGCGAAAAATGAAAAAAATGCCATAATTCTATACCAAATACGAAAAAAGGGATGAAACATGGTAAGGTAATTGGATTGTTTTATTGACGCGAAATATAACTTTAGAAAAAACTTTATAAAATGGTTGTGACACCTACCATATTAAGTAGAAGAAAATGAAAAAGTTCTGCAGGGCGAAATAAAACAAATCTTACCAAGTATTACATATATATATAAATTAGCGGTATCCAACCGATAATATTCTGGGTCACCCTAGTCCACATTTTGGTCGATATCTGGAAAACGCCTTCACATATACAACTACCACCACTCCCTTTTAAAACTCTCATTAATACCTTTAATTTGATACCCATATCGTACAAACTCATTCTAGAGTCACCCCTGGTCCACCTTTATGGCGATATCTCGAAAAGGCGTCCACCTATAGAACTAAGCCCCACACCCTTTTAAAATACTCATTAACACCTTTCTTTTGATGCCCATATTGTACAAACAAATTCTAGGGTCACCCCTGCTCCACCTTTATGGCGATATCTCGAAACGGCGTCCACCTATGGAACTAAGGAATACTCCCTTTTAAATACTCATTATCACCTTTCTTTTGATGCCCATATTGTACAAACAAATTCTAGGGTCACCCCTGGTCCACCTTTATGGCGATATCTCGAAAATGCGACCACCTATACAACAACCACCACTCCCTTTTAAAACCCTCATTAATACCTTTAATTTGATACCCATATCGTACAAAAACATTCTAGAGTCACCCCTGGTCCACCTTTGTGGCGATATTCCGAAAAGGTGTCCACCTATAGAACTAAGCCCCACACCCTTTTAAAATACTCATTAACACCTTTCTTTTGATACCCATATTGTACAAACAAATTCTAGGGTCACCCCTGGTCCACCTTTATGGCGATATTTCGAAACGGCATCCACCTATGGAACTAAGGATTACTCCCTTTTAAAATACTCATTAACACCTTTCTTTTGATACCCATATTGTACAAACAAATCCTAGGGTCACCCCTGGTCCACCTTTATGGCGATATTTCGAAACGGCGTCCACCTATGGAACTAAGGATTACTCCCTTTTAAAATACTCATTAATACCTTTAATTTGATATCCATATCGTACAAACGCATTCTAGAGTCACCTCTGGTCCACATTTATGGCGATATTTCGAAAAGGCGACCACCTATAGAACTAAGGCCCACTCCCTTTTAAAATACTCATTAACACCATTCGTTTGATGCCCATATTGTACAAACAAATTCTAGGGTCACCCCTGGTCCACCTTTATGGCGATATCTCGAAACGGCGTCCACCTATAGAACTAAGGATTACTCCCTTTTAAAATACTCATTAACACCTTTCATTTGATACCCATATCGTACAAACGCATTCTAGAGTCACCCCTGGTCCACCTTTATGACGATATTTCGAAACGGCGTCCACCTATAAAACTAAGGCCCACTCCCTTTTAAAATACTCATTAACACCTTTCGTTTGATGCCCATATTGTGCAAACGCATTCTAGAGTCACCCCTGTTCCATCTTTACGGCGATATCTCGAAAAGGCGTCCATCTATAGAACTTAGGTCCACGCCCTTTTAAAATACTCATTAATACCTTTCATTTGATACCCATATCGTACAAACGCATTCTAGAGTCAACCCTGATCCACCTTTATGGCTATATCCCTAAATGGCGTCCACCTATAGAACTATGGCGCACTCCCTCATAAAATACTCTTTAATGCCTTTCATTTGATACACATGTCATACAAACACATTCCAGGGTTTCCCTCGGTTCATTTTCCTACATGGTTATTTTCCCTTATGTTGTCACCATAGCTCTCAACTGAGTATGTAATGTTCGGTTACACCCGAACTTAACCTTCCTTACTTGTTTTTATACTCAGTTGAGCAGAGCTCACAGAGTATATTAAGTTTGATTGGATAACGGTTGGTGGTACATATATAAAGGAATCGAGATAGATATAGACTTCCATATATCAAAATAATCAGGATCGAAAAAAAAATTTGATTGAGCCATGTCCGTCCGTCCGTCCGTCCGTCCGTTAACACGATAACTTGAGTAAATTTTGAGGTATCTTGATGAAATTTGGTATGTAGATTCCTGAGCACTCATCTCAGATCACTATTTAAAATGAACGATATCGGACTATAACCACGCCCACTTTTTCGATATCGAAAATTTCGAAAAACCGAAAAAGTGCGATAATTCATTACGAAAGACAGATAAAGCGACGAAACTTGGTAGATGAGTTGAACTTATGACGCAGAATAGAAAATTAGTAAAATTTTGGACAATGGGCGTGGCACCGCCCACTTTTAAAAGAAGGTAATTTAGAAGTTTTGCAAGCTGTAATTTAGCAGTCGTTGAAGATATCATGATGAACTTTGGCAGGAACGTTACTGCTATTACTATATGTACGCTCAATAAAAATTAGCAAAATCGGAGAAGGACCACGCCTACTTTTAAAAAAAATTTTTTTTTAAAGTAAAATTTTAACAAAAAATTTAATATCTTTACAGTATATAAGTAAATTATGTCAACATTCAACTCCAGTAATGATATGGTGCAACAAAATACAAAAATAAAAGAAAATTTCAAAATGGGCGTGGCTCCGCCCTTTTTCATTTAATTTGTCTAGGATACTTTTAACGCCATAATTCGAACAAAAACTAACCAATCCTTTTGAAATTTGGTAGGGGCATAGATTTTATAACGTTAACTGTTTTCTGTGAAAATGGGCGAAATCGGTTGATGCAACGCCCAGTTTTTATACACAGTCGTCCCTCTGTCCTTCCGCATGGCCGTTAACACGATAACTTGAGCAAAAATCGGCATATCTTTATTGAACTTAGTTCACGTGCTTACTTGAACTCCTTTATCTTGGTATGAAAAATGAACCAAATCCGACTATGACCACGGCCACTTTTTCGATATCGAAAATTACGAAAAATGAAAAAAATGCCATAATTCTGTACCAAATACGAAAAAAAGGATGAAACATGGTAAGGTAATTGGATTGTTTTATTGACGCGAAATATAACTTTAGAAAAAACTTTATAAAATGGTTGTGACATCTACCATATTAAGTAGAAGAAAATTAAAAAAGTTCTGCAGGGCGAAATAAAAAACCCTTAAAATCTTGGCAGGTATTACATATATAAATAAATTAGCGGTATCCAACAGATGATGTTCTGGGTCACCCTGGTCCACATTTTGGTCGATATCTGGAAAATGCCTTCACATATACAACTACCACCACTCCCTTTTAAAACTCTCATTAATGCCTTTAATTTGATACCCATACCCTACAAACACATTCTAGAGTCACCCCTGCTCCACCTTTATGGCGATATTTCGAAACGGCATCCACCTATAGAACTAAGGCCCACTCCATTTTAAAATACTCATTAACACCATTCGTTTGATGCCCATATTGAACAAACAAATTCTAGGGTCACCCCTGGTCCACTTTTATGGCGATATCTCGAAACGGCATCCACCTATAGAACTAAGGCCCACTCCCTTTTAAAATACTTATTAACACCATACCTTTGATGCCCATATTGTACAAACAAATTCTAGGGTCACCCCTGGTCCACCTTTGTGGCGATATCTCGAAACGGCGTCCACCTATGGAACTAAGGATTACTCCCTTTTAAAATACTCATTAACACCTTTCATTTGATACCCATATCGTACAAACAAATTCTAGAGTCACCCCTGGTCCACCTTTGTGGCGATATCTCGAAACGGCATCCACCTATAGAACTAAGGCCCACTCCCTTTTAAAATACTCATTAACACCATTCGTTTGATGCCCATATTGAACAAACAAATTCTAGGGTCACCCCTGGTCCACCTTTATGGCGATATCTCGAAACGGCATCCACCTATAGAACTAACGCCCACTCCCTTTTAAAATACTTATTAACACCATTCGTTTGATGCCCATATTGTACAAACAAATTCTAGGGTCACCCCTGGTCCACCTTTATGGCGATATCTCGAAACGGCGTCCACCTATGGAACTAATGATTACTCCCTTTTAAAATACTCATTAACACCTTTCATTTGATACCCATATCGTACAAACACATTCTAGAGTCACCCCTGGTCCACCTTTATGGCGATATTTCGAAACGGCATCCACCTATAGAACTAAGGCCCACTCCCTTTTAAAATACTCATTAACACCATTCGTTTGATGCCCATATTGAACAAACAAATTCTAGGGTCACCCCTGGTCCACCTTTATGGCGATATCTCGAAACGGCATCCACCTATAGAACTAAGGCCCACTCCCTTTTAAAATACTTATTAACACCATTCCTTTGATGCCCATATTGTAAAAACAAATTCTAGGGTCACCCCTGGTCCACCTTTGTGGCGATATCTCGAAACGACGTCCACCTATGGAACTAAGGCCCACTCCCTTTTAAAATACTTATTAACACCATTCGTTTGATGCCCATATTGAACAAACAAATTCTAGGGTC
This sequence comes from Eurosta solidaginis, assembly GCF_040869045.1. Classification (NCBI taxonomy): domain Eukaryota; kingdom Metazoa; phylum Arthropoda; class Insecta; order Diptera; family Tephritidae; genus Eurosta; species Eurosta solidaginis. The sequence goes on from NC_090320.1 coordinate 217,315,300, forward strand.
ACCCCTGGTCCACCTTTATGGCGATATCTCGAAACGGCATCCACCTATAGAACTAAGGCCCACTCCCCTTTAAAATACTTATTAACACCATTCTTTTGATGCCCATATTGTACAAACAAATTCTAGGGTCACCCCTGGTCCACCTTTGTGGCGATATCTCGAAACGGCGTCCACCTATGGAACTAAGGATTACTCCCTTTTAAAATACTCATTAACACCTTTCATTTGATACCCATATCGTACAAACACATTCTAGAGTCACCCCTGGTCCACCTTTATGGCGATATTTCGAAACGGCATCCACCTATAGAACTAAGGCCCACTCCCTTTTAAAATACTCATTAACACCATTCGTTTGATGCCCATATTGAACAAACAAATTCTAGGGTCACCCCTGGTCCACCTTTATGGCGATATCTCGAAACGGCATCCACCTATAGAACTAAGGCCCACTCCCTTTTAAAATACTTATTAACACCATTCGTTTGATGCCCATATTGTACAAACAAATTCTAGGGTCACCCCTGGTCCACCTTTGTGGCGAAATCTCGAAACGGCGTCCACCTATGGAACTAAGGTCACTCCCTTTTAAAATACTCATTAACACCTTTCATTTGATACCCATATCGTACAAACTCATTCTAGAGTCAACCCTAATCCACCTTTATGGCTATATCCCTAAATGGCGTCCACCTATAGAACTATGGCCCACTCCCTCATAAAATACTCTTTAATGCCTTTCATTTGATACACATGTCATACAAACACATTCCAGGGTTTCCCTCGGTTCATTTTCCTACATGGTTGTTTTCCCTTATGTTGTCACCATAGCTCTCAACTGAGTATGTAATGTTCGGTTACACCCGAACTTAACCTTCCTTACTTGTTCATTTTACAAAACACTCTTGCTGCACCAGATATACATTCGTCCACTGCAATGTGAACGCACATTCTTCCCAAAGGAGTGCAAGACTGCGACCGCAATGTAGCTGTCACTACTATTTGTTATATATTTTGTGTTTGTGTCATTAGATTGGTTGCACTTGTAGATACATATGTATATATACATATTTGTGTTAAAAAGTGTCCGAAATATCTTCTCGCCAGACCAAACAGACAAACATAGCTACTATATACATACATCAGCGAATGCGAAAATAGCAGTGGCAGTTTTTATCAAATTTCGTCTTTTTATACTCAGTTGAGCAGAGCTTACAGAGTATATTAACTTTGATTGGATAACGGTTGGTTGTACAGGTATAAAGGAATCGAGATAGATAAAGACTTCCAAAATCATCAGTATCGAAAAAAAATTTGATTCAGCCATGTCCGTCCGTCCGTTAACACGATAACTTGAGTAAATTTCGAGGTATCTTGATGAAATTTGGTATGTAGGTTCCTGGGTACTCATCTCATATCGCTGTTTAAAATGAACGATAACGCACTATAACCACGCCCACTTTTTCGACATCGAAAATTTCGAAAAATTGAAAAAGTGCCATAATTCATTACCAAAGACGGATAAAGCGATGAAACTTGGTAGGTGAGTTGAACTTATGACGCAGAATAGAAAATTAGTAAAATTTTGGACAATGGGCGTGGTACCGCCCACTTTTAAAAGAAGGTAATTTTGAAGTTTTGCAAGCTGTAATTTAGCAGTCGTTGAAGATATCATGATGAAATTTGGCAGGAACGTTACTCCTATTACTATATGTATGCTTAATAAAAATTAGAAAATCGAAGAACGACCACGCCCACTTTAAACAAAATTTTTTTTAATTCAAATTTAAAAAAAAAGTTTATATCTTTACAGTATATAAGTAAATTATGTCAACATTCAACTCCAGTAATGATTTGGTGCAACAAAATACAAAAATAAAAGAAAATTTCAAGATGGGCGTTGCTCCGCCTTTTTCATTTAATTTGTCTAGGATACTTTTAATACCATAAGCCGAACAAAAATTTACCAATCCTTGTGAAATTTGGTAGGAGCTTAGATTCTAGGACGATAACTGTTTTCTCTGAAAAAGGGCGAAATCGGTTGCAGCCACGCCCAGTTTTCACACTCAGTCGACGGTCTCTCCTTCCGCTCGGCCGCTAACACGATAGCTTGATCAAAAATCGATATATCTTTACTAAACTGAGTTCACGTAATTATCTGAACATGGGATGAAACATGGTAATTGTATTGGTTTATTGACGCAAAATATAACTTAAAAAAAAAACCTTGTAAAATGGGTGTGACACCTACCATATTAAGTAGAAGAAAATGAAAAAGTGCAGGGCGAAATCAAAAGCCCTTGGAATCTTGGCGGGAATACTGTTCGTGGTATTACATATATAAATAAATTAGCGGTACCCGACAGATGATGGTCTGGGTCACCCTGGTCCACATTTTGGTCGATATCTCGAAAACGCCTTCACATATACAATTAAGGGCCACTCCCTTTTAAAACCCTCATTAATACCTTTAAGTTGATACCCATAACGTACAAACACAATATAAAGTCACGCCTGGTACACCTTTATGGCGATATCTCGAAAACGCGCCCACCTATAGCACTAAGGCCCACTCCCTTTATAAATACTGACTAATATTTTTCATTTGATACCCGTATCGTACAAACAAATTCTAGAGTCACTCCTGGTCCACCTTTATGGCGATATCTCGAAAAGGTGTCCACCTATAGAACTAAGGCCCACGCCCTTTTAAAATACTCATTAACACCATTTGATACCCATATCGTACAAACAAATTCTAGAGTCACCCCTGGTCCACCTTTATGGCGATATCTCGAAAAGGTGTCCACCTATAGAACTAACGCCCACTTCCTTTTAGAATACTCATTAACACCTTCCATTTGATACCCATATCGTACAAAGAAATTCTAGAGTCACCCCTGGTCCACCTTTATGGCAATATCCCTAAATGGCGTCCACCTATAGAACTATGGCCCTCTTAAAATACTCTTTAATACCTTCCATTTGATACACATGTCACACAAACACATTCCAGGGTTACCCTCGGTTCATTTTCCTACATGGTGATTTTCCCTTACTTTGTCTTCATAGCTCTCAACTGAGTATGTAATGTTCGGTTACACCCGAACTTAACCTTCCTTACTTGTTTTTTTACTCGTGATAATTAAAGAAACAATTCATTGAATTTTGCAGGTTTCAGAAAATCACTAAAACACACTCTTGCTCTGATGAGTATTTGTTTCAAAATATTCTTATCGTTTTAAAAATTCAGGAGTATTTATCGTATAAGTTTTTTTCCAATCTACTTTTCACTTATGTATATGCCTCACTTAGATCGAGCATTTGAACCGTTTTAAAGAGAGCGCTATTTAGATTTTATTATCATTTACATATTTAACGCTCTGAGTAATCAAATATGCGAAATGTAATCTCTTACTACATAATGGCACATTGAGAAAAAACATAAACTCAAAATAAAGGAAGTATAAACAATGGCTATCATTTGGAGCATAAAGAAGTGTGAGTTTAATTTCTACGTATATACGCAACCTTTTGCACAATAGAGCAACAGACCCGAACTTTTCCATAAATTAGATGTGGCGCACCATAAAAAATTATCTCATTTGTCTCTGCAGTAAAAGGAAAAAAAGGTCAGTAGACAAACAACCGAAGTTTAATAATTTGAGAAAAATTTAAACAACGTGAGCAACGTGATATCAGGACGGACAAGGCTGATGTCACGTTGTTTAAATTTTTTCCAAATAATTAAATAAATTATAAATTAAAAATTGCTTCAAATAAATGTTTTCATACATTTAAAAGCAATAAGGACAACCCCCGCTTAATTCATACAAAACCGAAACTCGAACAACAAAATTCTCATAAAAATCGTTAGATAACTACCTCCACTTTGTACATAAAAATACAAAAATAGGCTTCGAGTATATATTTGAGGTGTTATAACAGTGCTAATATTTAAGATGTGCAATCTGGTATGGGCTACTTTAAATACATACCTTTATAGCAGTTTTAAAAAATAGGCGTGCCAATGCTTACTTAGGCATCTCATTCCTCATATAAAAGTTGTGCACCGACTTACGGCAGCGACATTTCGAAAGCGGTTCACCCTTATTTCAATGGATACCTTTACTGTCATATAGAGTATGAACGAGTCTGGCTGTACCCAAAAGAAAATTTTACATCATTTTGTGGCAGTCGCAGTTTATTCTTTTAATAACACCTTGAAAACTTAGATAATGTATTCTATAAATCAAATAATGAATTCAAATTAAAATTAATTCGATTTATGCACTTTAAATATATGTAACCTTAGTGTACCCGGCAGACTGCCAAAAAATTGGTTTGCCTACACTCAAAAACTGAACCTCTCTTCCCCTCTTCACTCTCCTTAATATTCTCTTCTACTTAATATATATAGTCTTCTTATTCTTGTCCATTTGTCCCTATTCCATTTATATCCCTCGTATTTCCATTCCACGTCCACCCCCACTCTCACTCCCACTCCTAATACTACTCCCACTCCCATTCCCATTCCAATCCCCGTTCCCAACCCCACTCACATTTCCTTTTCCACTCCCACTCCCGCCACCACACCCACTACGACTCCCATTCTCGTTCTCAATCCCACACCCATTTCCACCCCCAAACCCAATCGCGAATGTCCCACTACAATTCCTTCTCACCCTTCCAAATCCCCACCTAAATTTCCTTATGTATGGCATCTCTATACAATAGCCGTGTTTTTTTTTTTTTTTTTACAAGCGTATACGTTTACGTTTGGCGGCCACCATGGTGTGATGGTAGCGTGCTCCGCCTACCACACCGAAGATCCAGGGTTCACGCCCCGGGAAAAGCAACATCAAAATTTTAGAAACAAGTTTTTTCAATTAGAAGAAACATTTTCTAAGCGGAGTCGCCCATCGGCAGTGTTTGGCAAGCGCTCCGGGTGTATTTCTGTCATGAAAAGCTCTATGTGAAAACTCATCTGCCTTGTAGATGCCATTCGGTGTCGGCATAAAACATATAGGTCCCAGCCGGCCAATTTGGGGGGAAAATCAAGAGTAGCACGATACAAATTGGAAGAGAAGCTCGGCCTTAGATCTCTTCGGAGGTTATCGCGCCTAACATTTATTTTTTTTTTTATTTATACGTTTACGTTTGTGCGTAAAAAAACGCTTATCCTCACTTAGATAATGCTTAGGAGATCCATCTAGCGGCCGTCGTTATATAACTAGCTACAGAACAGGGTGTACCTAAAATCCGAGACACAAACCTCTGGTGGCCATAATGTATAACATAAAGCGGAATCAGTTGCAATGAATAGTGGACACGCACCATTTTAATAGGTGATACATGGAACAAGTGTAGAGATGAAACATAGACATATATTTCTGTTACATCTGATTATAAGGCGTATTGAAATTTAGTAATACAAATTTTATGCGCAGCAATTTCAGAGGTGTATTTAAAGTTTAACGCTTAGCAGTCGTTATAAAGTTTAAGTGTAAACGTCTACAGATGTAAAAAAAACACAGCTAATATATTGATAGCTGTTTCAAATATTTGGGGAGATGAAGCTGTTTTTAATGGGGAGCGTGGTGCCGCCCATTTAAAAAAAATTTTTTTTCTAAACCATACTTGAACTATGAAGAGGGAGCAAGCAAATTAAAGAAATGTTTTGAAATTTGACTTTTGAACATTTTTGATATTGGTTTGGATAGCTTCAGCTACAAAATTAATAGAAGTATGTCCTTAAATTATCCAAAATAAAAAAGAAATTTAGCTTACGAAATTTGATTAAAATTACCACTGCTATTTTCATGTTCGCAACTGTATGTACTTGTCTATGATATTTCATTAAGCTCATTCAAGTTTATAAATATATGTCGTTGTTTGTACAGTTGGATTACTCCTGCTGCACATTGAGTGTTAATGTTGCCCCGGCGGGAATGTGTTCTTGCTGAAATTGACTTTAAAGTGTTGACAATGCCCGTTGGGTGCTGTTGAACAACCAGACTTTTACTGCCAAGTTCATCACCAACAACTCGTGGCAAAATTTGTTTTCATAAATTGGTATTATTAGCACTTTCTAATGCATCGTGCCCGCACAACACCCTCGAGGGTGGTTAATCTCAGCGTGTTTGCAGTTTTAAGCATTCAAGCACACAGCTAGTTATTGTGCATTTCTGTGGAGCTCGATCTATTCTACCCACTCAACAAGCCTGGATTAGCTATTATGAGAGTTAGTAGTTTGATTTTGACTTTGTAGTGACTTCTTAATTAAAGGTCAGAAGGACATGCATTCTGAATTAATACAAGTAAGTTTTTCACTTTTTAATAAATACAATACTACTCCTTTCCATCTAGAACTTAAAAGTAGAAAATAAAAAGAAAATAAAACAAGTAAAGGTGTCTAAGATATTATGTACTCAGCGTGAGCTTCAACTGCATATTTAATTTCAGATAAATTAACTTTCTACATCACACGTGGCACCGCCCGTTTAAAAAAAAAATTTCTCCACATTTCCTCTTACCAGAAAACTTGACAAGTGATATATCATTGATTCAAAACTATTTTTTGCTAAGCTATAGCTTATTATTATAGTCTACGACCCTTTTAAACTTGTTTTATATCTAAGTTGCCGTGGCCTCTAACCGATCCCGTCGATTTTTACTAGACATATTTTCTCCTATAGAGAAAATTTGTGTACCCAATTTTAATACGATCCGTTAATTTTTCTTCGAGTTATGTCTCCCGAAACATAGAAAATTTCTTAGTCGTAAAAGGGGCGGTGCTATTCACTGTTATAAATCCATGTGGAGAATGAAATATCATTGACATAAAGCTCTTTTTTTGTAAATATATAGCTTATTTTATTCGTTCACGACCCTTTTAAAAGCCTTTATATAAAAGTGCGCGTGGTCCTTAACCGATTTCGTTAATTTTTCTTCAAAGCATTCCCGATGCTAAAGGCAACCTCTCTGCCGAATTTTGTTACGATAGGTTTAACGATTTTTGATTTATGATTAATAATATTTGTAAAATTGATTTTATGACAAGTGGGCGGTGCCACGCCCACTTAAATTTTTTTTTTTTTTTTCAAATTTTTATCAAGAGTCTCAATATCAGTCCACATGTCAAACTTTTAACATTCGAGGTGTATTATTTACTAAATAATCAGGTTTTTTGTGTCCAAAATGTTGTATATATAAAAAGTGTGCGTCCTCCGATTTCGCTCATTTTCAATATCAATCTATTATGGGTCCAGATAAGCTCGCGTAGCGAATTTGGTGAAGATATCTCTATATTTACTCAAGTTATCGTGTTAACGGACAAACGGATGGACGGACGGACATGGCTCAATCAAATTTTTTTTCGACACTGATGATTTTGATATATGGAAGTCTATATCTATCTCGATTCCTTTATACCTGTACAACCAACATTTATCCAATCAAAATTAATATACTCTTTTCGTTGATTTTATTCCTTTATATAAAGGAAGTGCTTAAAATTTTTTTATTATCTTTTTAGTTTCTCCATTTTAGTAGTAGTTGGAAAAGAATAGTGCCTTATTTATTACAAATTGAAAAACTAACATTTATTAATTCACATAAATTAATGCATTCAATACTTGAATGTATACAATATAGTACATAACAGAGAAATACTTCAAGCTACATTAATTTTTAAGCTTCTTGCAAATTGTTCATATATGCTTGGATTGCTACAAGTGAAAGTTTGAAATTCTACACATACAGCCTTACAAATGCATTTCGAAGTTTGAAAATTTTCATAGCAGTAAGATATAAATATGGTAAGCTACTATTCGCTGTTGTTGTATCGTTGCAGCATATCTTGGTGCGTTTACACTTGTTCGTTTCCTTACCACGACCTTTTTGGTTTGTTCAAATCTGGGACTTGGATTTGTTTGTTTAACGAATTGTGAATCATACTTGAGGTTATATTTTATCACCCCGTTTCAAAACGTAAATGGCATATAGGTCGGAAAGGATATCATACGCTGATGTTGTTGTGGTAGCAGCAACACCTTGATTCGTTCCAATTGGTTCGTTCCAACCGTTCCCTTCTTCGTTTGCTTTAAAGCGACGACTTCAATTTCTTTTTTTTAAGAAATGTGATACATACTTGTATGTATATTAACGTAAATGAAGAAGGATTCACTATCTCTGCATCATAGCTTTCAGAACATGTTACTTTCTCGTGGATGCTCTAATTGCTGCAATCGCTCCATTTCGTGCATAGTCTTCTCGTTGCATAGTATTTCTCGCATTAGTTTCGCCTAATCGAGCGCGTCTATACGAAGACCATTCAAAGATTTTACTGGCCTCAATGCTACGTAGGCCTGGCCTTTGGCTAAAAGTGCAGATCCAAGATTCACCACTGAGTTATCCACCGTACACCCTTGTATTTTGTGAACTGTGCTAGCCCAACACAGTATAATAATCGATCGTAAGATTCCCTGCCTTCCGTAAGATTTTCCTAAATAACTCAATCCGTGCAGCCCTTAGCGAAAATTTTTGTAATCCGCTTTATACTATCATAGGCCTTTGATTTAAGTTTGAAATTTCAAGTCTTTAAAACCCATCTCAAAATTCCAAATTTCCAAATTCTAACATAATTATTTCGAATCGTGCGGCACCTAATGAAATTTTTTCTACCTTTGTTATATTGTCTTGGTGTCCTAACCTATCTGTGAAGTTTCGCGTTTGTAGCTCAATGAGAAGTTACTAAAAAATCGATCGCAAGAATGTTCCGTACGATTTTTCATAATATCACAATCCGAGCACCCCTTAGCGAAACTTTGTATACATGTTTTATACTGTCGTCGGCCTCTGAATTAAGTTTGAAATTTCAAGTCTGTAGCCCATCGAGAAGTTACGTAAAAGCCGGTTGCAAATTTCCATATTCTCATCTAACTATTTCGATCCATGCGCCACCTAACGGATTTGTGTTTTTTTTTTCATTTTTAACCCTGCTAAGATAACGTACGTCGTTTTGGTTTTGCTCTCGGTCTCCCACAATTGTAAAGAGCGAATATTCTCACTCTCAGCAGCTTTCTCAGTTTCCATTTGCAGATTGCCAGCGGTGGTTGCTTTTCGGTAGTAACTTTTTTGTTTGCTGAAATATATACGATTGTTTTTAGGAATACGTCTAAGAGACGTATCGTTATCTTTTACGTGACTAAGAATTTAATATGTAATTCTTGCCTACAATGGTAATTTAAGCTAATATTTTTTTAAACATAAGTTAAAACAGTTAATTCATTCAATTTAAGTACAAAAAAATGTATTTTATTTTAAGCTTTTTGCCATAAACTGAAATCTTTCGAAAAAGACTGATTTTTGTAATAAATTTTTAATGCAAGTCAAATTTTATTTTTAATATATAAAAAAACAATATTTTTCTTTAAAAAGCAATTACAACAAATGAATATATATATCAAGTAAATTATAAAAAAAAAAAAAAACAAACAAAAAAAATGTTAGTTTTTTTATATCTTTAGGGCACTTAAATTTGAACACGTCTCTCAGACGTACGTAATCTTTCTAGTTTAAAAAAATAATGATATCTCAGCAGGGTTAAAGTGTCCTAACCTATCTGTAAAGTTTCACGTTTATAGCTCAATGAGGAGAAGTTACTTAAAAATCGATTGAAATATTTGTATTGAATATGAGGACAAACATTCAGTCAACTTAATATAAAGGAAATAAAATGGGTGCATATAATAATAAATAACGTTGTTGTTGTGGCTGTAACGTACTACGGCGTTATAAAGTAGCACTACCTAAAATGTGGTGTATAGCAGAATTTTCTGTTATTAGCTTAAGGTGCATTTAAAAACTCAATGCCGATTTTTATGTCCCAAGTATATCGCGTTTGGCACCGAAATGGAGTAGAATCATTAAGAGATCACTTGAACAGCATATTTTCCTACGTACTTTTAAGACGTTATGATTAAATTTTAAGACTAACCTAAGGAGGGGGTATTCAATTTGGACTCTAACTCAGATAACTTAGGAATGAAATCTAATTTTATTTTTATTTATTGACTACGTAGATGTACCCAAATATGAGTGCATATTGAGAACTTAGTATCGTTATTTGAGAAAAATAAAATATTCTATTTCTGACTTGCGAACATCTTTGCGCACGGTATGGGGGAGTAAATATTGTAAGCGTAGTCTTTGAAAATGGTATGCTATAAGAGGTATTGCAATTAATTTCCGGGATAATTTAAAAACAGACAACACTTTTCATTCGCCATCATCTGTATAAGAACGGCGATCTTCCTCTTAGTTAGAGCTCAAAATTTAAGTAGATAGCACGTTTATTTGTTTTTCATGTCTATTTTTTGCAAATAACTTTTTTAGGCGTGATGAGAATGTGTGTACGTCACAAGCAACGTTACAAGCAACGTGTTGTGATTAAATTTTTAGTAAAATTTTCCAAAAATCCCAAACGGGTAGTCACTGGAGATGATATTTGAATATTCGAGTATTAACCTGAGACGCGGAAACAAAGTCAACAAAAAATTTGAAAAGGGTGTGGAGCGATCAGCCAGAGCGAGGATGTGAAATCTGAAAGCAACGTTTGTTGTTTTTTTTATTCGATATCGACGGCATCAATTAACGTGACTACGCTCCCGCTGGCCAGACAGGTACTGGTAAATTCTATTTTGTCATTTTGGAGAGGCTGCAGGCACGTGTTTTCCTGTGCGACCCGAACTTGCCAAGGATAGCTAGTTCTTGAATCACGACAATGCATTGGCCAGTTCCTTGTTCGTTATGCAGTAGTTTTTTGCAAAAAAAGGGATCCCAACGTTGCCTCACCCACTCTTTAGCCAGGATGTTGCTCCCTGCCACTTTTTCCTATTCTCAAAGATTAAGTCGCATCTCAAAGGGGCTTGAAATAGCGATGTACAGCAGATCCAAGAAGCTGTAATCGTGTTGCTAAACGAGCTAATTTCGGAGGACTACCAAGGATGCTCCCAATCATGGGAGAAACGTTAGATTCGTTGTGTAGAGTTAGAGGGAGACTTTTGTCAAGGTCGATAGTAAAATTTTTGCTAAAACTCCTTTTTCTTGTTTTTGTTAAAAAATTCTCGGAACTTTGTTGGTGTGACGTAACCGATACAAAATATAAGCGTAAGTGTAGGGGTGGAGTTGACATGAGCGAAATCAGACAGGGTTATGGGCGTGTTATTCATTTTTTATCAAAGAGTTATCGGTTTTTCATAGCTTGTTATCGACAAAGTATAGACAAATTATGGTTTTTTTATCGGAGTACCAATTTTTTCATCGACGAGTGATCGGTTTGTTATCGAAAGTTATCAATTTATTTTGGAGAAATAGGTTATTATAAAATAGGTTATTTATAAAAAATTAAGCGATACTGTATTGATAAGTTATCCAATCGGTGTGGAAAAGTTATCGATTTGGTACCGAAAAAGGTATCAATTTGTTATAAAAATGTTATCGATTTGTTTAAAAATGGCGATAGATTGTCTAGAACCTCTAGATTTTTAGCAACAATTTACTACGAAAAGTTGCTAATTTGCATTCGTAACATCACAAATTTGTTTTAAACATTTGTTTTCGCTGTGATATCGAAAAATTATCGATTTGTTATCAAAAAGCTATCGATGCTCTATCGAAGAAATATCGATTGTTTATCGAAAATCAAATAAAAGTTGCATTTGTTTGTGTGAAATAAATGTATCAACATAAATATGTAATATTATTTCCCTTTTTGAATAATAAAGAGTTAATAATATTTTCTTTTTTCAATTTGTAATAACAAAAAATATGAAAATCATAGAAGAGTAAAGTCATATATATTATTTGATTAGGGTGTGTTGAATATGCAAAATATGAAAATGCAAATATTTTTTGGTCGAACTGTACATATATGCTAGTTAAATGCCCGGCTGTCAAACTATTAGTTGTATACTAGATCAAAACTAGTTAGGCAAAACCCCAAACTATTTCGAGTTCGATCTTTTTTCTATGTAAGAAACTGGTAGATATTTTTAACATGACGATGTCCTATGCATTATTAATTTCCAGTCTATGCATCAGCATAATACCAGTGGACATACGAGGCAATATACGCATAAGAGTCGTACCAATGGACACCATGCCCTTTGAAACGCTACTCAGTCTACGAATCAGGGTCATATCAGTTGAAATGTTAATCGATATAGCCACCAGATGAATGCCTTTTAATATACAAGTTGGAACAAACATCAACATTCTACTGGTTAGTATACTAGTTTATGGTACAGTAGTCCCATTCGTATTGAAAGGTCACGTGTTTGTTCATGACATAATTCTTGTAAATATCGTATCAAAAAGCAATCACACGTGCATACATAATTACATACATATGTATGTTTACAGTATCTATACAATTCAAAATACGCAAATACATACGTGATAAAATATGAGTACAAACATTTGTACGTAAGTTTCAACATACATACGTTGCTTATGAATTAAATTTATCATTCTCAAGGATGCGTACAAACATATTATTCAACACAAGAATAAAATATTTTCAGCTCTTGTATTTTGTTAATACACACATATGTATGTTCGTACATAAGTACACAAACAAATACCAAAAGTTACAAATTTATTTGTTTTTTAATCGTTCAAGTGTGATTCACTTCCGTGCCAATGTCGTGCAGAATGTTTAATTTATTATGATTTATTGCATTACAAAAATCCGCACAGAAATAAACAATGACATTAAAAGATTAAATGGAAATTAAATTTCAACGAAAAACATTAAGTTCCATTTGAGAACATTAAATTGTATACCGAGCTGTATATTATGATGTGATAGCAATAAAATTGCGTTTTTTATTTTTTTTTTTTTATTTATTATTTAAAGTCGACGACAAACTATGGTCGACTGCATAATATAAAAGATATATAAATATACAACTCAAAAGATAAAATTTAAGATATATCGAGATTTCAACAATGTTATATTACAAACAAAGAAATATTAATGAACATTACTCTTTAATTTCAGAATATAATAATAATAAGAAATATGAGCAGAAATAAGAACTTATGCCGAAATCTTAAACTGGCGGAATGCATCAGATTCCGCTCAGCATGATTTCGGAATGCAGTGGATTCCAATCTTCCTGTTGGAATGCAACAAGATTCCAATCAGCATGTCATGGGAATCCGGCAGTGCTAAGAGTAGTGTAATGAGGATACGCCATCACAAGGCATAAAAAAGTAACATGACCTGTGTTGTTGGAATGCACCCGATTCCAATCTGCTCGATGCCTGACCCATAAGATTATACTGCCGGAATGCATACGATTCCGGTCAGTGACAAATGAAAAAGCATGTTTTTTACGTTGTTGGAATGCACCAGATTCCAATCAACACAGTACTGTCTTGTTCCTTCTTAATGATACATGTTGATAAATGTTCCTCCATCCTTAAGCGAGATAGTTCCTGTCTTTTATGGAAGGAATAAAATGCCGGCAAATTAAATTATCTTGTATCTCTTAAATTAGATAGGCAAGTATTGCATTACGTATAGTGGCAAAAGTACATTCAAGACTGATACAGCTATACAAGTCATTGAAGTGCGCGCACCAGATAAGAAGAGGATTATTTTTAGCAAAGTTTCGTCGACAAAGGGGTAAATAGAAAGGAACGTAGTGTCTGGATACTCTAGGGGGAACCGCAAAAAACAAGCGACTGAGGAGGTCCGCAGAATCAATTTCTCCAATAATGAGCTTATGGATGAACAATACCCCCAGTAATATTCTCCGATTTTCCAGAGTGGGTAAGTTAATAAGAAGAAGTCTACTTATGTATGGAGGAAGGTGGAGACTTGAGTCCCAATTAAGGCCCCGCAATGCAAATATCAAAAATTGCTTTTGAACTGACTCAAGACGCTTTATATGCTTTTGAGAAACAGGGGACCAAACGCATGAGCAATACTCGAGTATTGGACGAACCAGCGATGTGTAAATAACCTTAGTGAGGTACGGATCATCGAACTCTTTAGCCCATCTTTTAACAAATCCAAGTAAACCCAACGCTTTTTTGGCTATAGATGAAATATGCATGTTAAAATTCAATTTCGGATCAAAAAGGACACCTAGATCATTTGCAATAGATATACGCTCCAAAGGCGTACCACATAAGATTTCAATGCTGGCTTCACTCGGTGAAATGTCATATGCTTACATTTAGAGCAATTTAAAGCTAGTAAATTTGTTGTGCACCAACATTGGAACGAGTCCAAGTCGGCCTGAAGAAGATCCAAGGAATTCAAATCGGTAGGACAGTAAGTCTAGCAAAGTTTTACATCATCCGCATACATTATAGTATGGGAATATAATATTGTCTGTGGCAAGTCATTAATGAAAAGAGCAAAGAGCAAAGGGTCTAGGTGACTTCCCTGGGGTACGCCGGAGGAAACTCCGAACGATTCCGACAGATTGCACTTGAACAGGACTTTTTGGGTCCGGTTAGAAAGATAGCTTTTCAGCCACATTAATAGGTGAAACGGAAAGCCCAGTAAATCAAGCTTATGAATAAGCAACTCATGGTTGACGGTATCAAATGCTTTGCTGAAGTCCGTGTAGATGACATCCGTTTGCTTGTTCGCTAAAAATCCTTCCATAACTATAGAGGTGAATACAAGCAAATTTGTAGTGGTTGACCTTTGACGATTAAAACCGTATTGGCATGGAGATAAAATACTAGAACACTGATATTGGAGTTGACTAGTAACAATCTGTTCAAAGACTTGAGGAATGTCTGAAAGTTTAGCAATACCCCTGTAGTTTTCAGCTTTGACCTACTACCTTTTTTATGCAGGGGTATAATAAAAGACTGTTTCCAAAGTGCCGGGAATGACGCAGATCCCAGAGATAGCTCAAATAATTTTATGTGATACGCTTTTTTTATACTCAGCGTGCTTTGCACACAGAGTATATTAACTTTGATTGGAAAATGGTTGGTTGTACAGGTATAAAGGAATCGAGATAGATATAGACTTCCATATATCAAAATCATCAGCATCGAAAAAAAAATTTGATTGAGCCATGTCCGTCCGTCCGTCTGTCCGTTAACACGATAACTTGAGTAAATATTGAGATGTCTTCACCAAATTTGTTACACGAGCTTATCTGAACCCAGAATAGATTGGTATTGAAACTGAGCGAAATTGGATGATAACGACGCCCACTTTTTATATATATAACATTTTGGAAAACACAAAAAAACTGATTATTTAGTAAATTATTCACCTAGAATGCTGAAATTTGACGTGTGTACTGATATCCAGACTCTTGATAAAAATTAAAAAAAATGTTTAGAATGGGCGTGGCACCGCCCACTTGTGATAAAATCAATTTAACAAATATTATTAATCATAAATCACAAATCGTTAAACCTATCGTAACAAAATTCGGCAGTGAGGTTGCTTTTGCTATAAGGAATACTGTGAAGAAAAATTAACGAAATCGGTTAAGTACCACGCCCTCTTTTATATAAAAGATTTTTAAAAGGGTATTGGACGAATAAAGTAAGATATATCTTTGCAAAAAAGAGCTTTCTAACAATGGTATTTCATTTCCAAAGTGGATTTATAACAATAAATAGGAAAAACTTCAAATTTTTAAAAAAATGGGCGGGGCACCGC
Organism: Eurosta solidaginis; assembly: GCF_040869045.1. Lineage (NCBI taxonomy): Eukaryota > Metazoa > Arthropoda > Insecta > Diptera > Tephritidae > Eurosta > Eurosta solidaginis. The sequence goes on from NC_090320.1 coordinate 217,331,012, forward strand.
TCCTTTTATGACTAAGAAATTTTCTATGTTTCGGGAGCCATAACTCGAAGAAAAATTAACGGATTTTAAAAAAATTGGGTACACAAATTTTTCCTATAGCAAGAAATATTTATATAAAAAATGTATGAGATCGGTTAAAGACTACGCCCACTTTTATATAAAAGATTTTTAAAAGGGTCGTAGTAGAAAATAACAAGCTATATCGTAGCGAAAAAGAGCTTTGCATAAATATAATTTTACTTTCTAAATTGAATTATAACATTAAATTGGAAAACACTTAAATTTGAAAAAAATGATTTCGGGAGCCATAACTCGCAGAAAGCTTTACATATCGTAACAAAATTGGGTACATATATTTTCGTTATAGCACAAAATATTTCTAGTAAAAATGAACGGGATCAGTTAAAGACTACGACAATTTAGATATACAACAAATTTAAAAGGTTTAGAAGGCTCTTAGACTTGAATAATAAATTTTAACCAAGCAAAAAATTGTTTTGAATCGATGATATTTGACTTATCAAGTTTTACTGTAAAAGGAAATGGGGAGACATTTTTTTAAACGGGCGGTGCCAGGTGTTATGTAGAAAAGTAATTTATCTGAAATGAAATGTGCAGTTGAAGCTCACGTTGAGTATATAATATTCCGTTACACCCGAACTTAGACACCTTCACATGTTATTCCTATTTTTACAAAAACTTCAGAGTTCAAACCAGCCTAAGCTTCGAAAAGGACATTGGGTTACTTAAAACCGAGTTTTAGATGGAAGAAAGTTTACTTGCTTGAAGCCGGTGGTGTTATTCACTACAAAGAAAACGTTAATTCAGACATAGTAAATTGGTCCTTATCAGTGATTGTTCTTGTTAATTCTTGTATCATATGCCGTTTTTGTGATTATTTGTTTTATAAAATTCTTGTCGATAGTAGACTTATGTTAAATGGTTTTATCTTGGCTGTTCATTAGATTTAATTTTATATAGGCCTACCTGGCAGACTTGGTTTTGCCGGAAAATATGTTTTCCTGCATTTAAATAAGAAGATTCCCTCTTCACACTCTTCCCCAATTTATTTTATTTTATCATCCATTTTTCTTCTTATTCTTTTCACTCCCTTAATGCATTTACCTTGCTCCAACATCCGTACCCACTCTAGCTCCCACTACCATTACCGATACCACTTACACTACCACTACCACGACCTCTGTCACTATCACTATCACTACCACTACTACTACCCCTACCACTCCCAGTTTCATTACAATGCCACTGGCAATACCACTACCACCACTACCACTACCACTGCCACGACCACTGTCACTATCACTATCACTATCACTTCTACTACCCCCACCACTCCCACTTTCATTACAATGCCACTGGCAATACCACTACCACTACTACTACCACTACCACTACTACTCCCACTTTCACCACTACCACTCCCACTTTCACCACTACCACTACCAGTACCACTAATACTGCCACCACCACTGCCACTACCGCTACCACTAACACTACCACTTTCACTACCAGCACCACTACTATTACCACTACCACTCCCACTTTCACTACCACTGCCACTATCAATACCAGTAACAATACCACTTACACTACCACTACCACGACCACTACCAAGATCACTAAAACGACCACTTCCGCTACCACTACCACGACCACAAGCAAGATCACTAACACTACCACTTCTACTTCCGCTACCACTACCACTACCCCTTTCAAACAGACAATCACTCGCTAACTCACATTCCCGTCCCTCCCACTTCCACTCCTATCCACACTTTCTTTACATTTCTCACCTCAATTTCATCATATATGAAAAAATCATTACAATTAATTAGTGAATACCTGCTTCGCTGGACGAACCGATTTCAATATCTGTGCGACACTGACGACGAGTACAATTTTTAAATCGCTTTGATTTTTATATATCAGATTTATGTAAGCAGTTTATGGACACGTACTGCTGCCCTATAGTATGCCTCCTTGCGATGTATTTACTCTCCGAGTAAATAGCTTCTATAAACAAGTTTTTAACTATCTTCTTTCCTCTCCATGTCTGATATCGGTATCTACTCCATATCTTGCCTCTGTATTTTCCCTTACATTCTCAATATCTTTCATCTCCCTCACTTTCCATCTCTTGCTTCTTATTTCCCGTTTGCCCCTTTTCCATCTTTATCCATTTTATATTCCCGCTTTTTCCTTCCTTCCCTTCACCCGCTTTCTGCGTCTTTTTCCTCTCCACCCTCTATTTCTTCCCCTCTCCCATTCCCGTTCCTACCACTCATTTCCATTGGCCCTTTTTTCTGTATATGGCTTTTCGTCTAACTCTGGCTTTCTCTCCTGCTCTGCTTCTTAACCACCGCCTCTTCATACAACCCTTATAAGCACATCTGTTTTGATAAGCATATTGTGGAAATACATTCTTGGGTTATTCTGGTCCACATTTTTCTACATAAATCCAAATATAAATATTAACTAAGCTAGTTGAAGAAGAGTCCTTGTATTTAAAAAAATATATATAAGGATATCAAACAGATAAGTTCATAAAGACAGCGCGCTATGAGTGAGAAATATACTCCGACTAATCGTTGAGGTGAAACAAGCATGATATTCAAGAAAATTAATATCGAAAGTCTATTGTATGTTATCGATACTAGCGATATTTTCAAGCTATAAATAATAATGTCGTACACCTGGATCAAAACAGGGATCAAATAAAAAAATTCCAATGTTCAGAAAATGCAAAAAACTGGCTCATCCTCAAAGTGTCTGTTTTCTCGCTGATTTGCGGAAGTATAAGTTAATCAGGTAAACACTTCGGTCGATATTGAATTGGAAAGCCAGTAGGCACTCACAGCTTCAATACTTCATATTTTTGAGTTAGCTTCTATTGATCTGAATGTGAGTTATGTGAACTTTAATATATAGAATTTAGAGTGCTATTGTTGTTCATAAATCTCGGTACCTTATACTAATATCCTCTCTTAGCTATTAGTATCAAAATGCACAATAAAACGATATTCAAATTGCCTGTATACCTTAAATCTTGTTATGAGTACGTCCGGCAGGATTTTATTTGTATACAGTTGTATATTAGTAAAGTTGGATGTGTTCTCGTAATAGCAGTCAGCCTTAAAACTTTATATTATACCTTATGGTTGAAAGCAGAAGCACATGAAATACACGAACGAGTTAAAATGCAACAACAAGTTCACCTATTAACGATAAGTAAATGTTGCTTAATATTTTACTATTTATGTAGTTAAAAAAATAAGAAATGTCGAGAATTTAGAGCTTAAGCTAAGTTAAATATAGCTAAGTTAAACTGTAAGTCAATACATATGTATAATACTTCGAAACAGGTAAAGAAATGAATTTCATAAACACTTATATATAAATATATATCTGCACATGATAATGATAACTTTCAAAATAAAGGAGGTAAAAACTCTGAACCCAAATTTTTCCCATAGCACGTTCTTTGGAAAGATGATCTGCTCATTCTTTACCTCTATGTTCCTTGTGCCTCAGAATGGAATCATAGAACTTTGGTCTAGAAAAGAATATTATTTATGAGCTATAATAAGTATACATATTCTCTTTTTCCTCAAATGTAGCCGTCAAACAACTCCGGTGAAACTGTAATCGTCGGGATCAACATAAGCTCTTTTTCCATATTCCCTTTGATATTTCCCATCTTTATCTTATAAGTTTTTTGAGGTCTCAATGAATTAAGTGTGCCTTCTTTCCCTATGAGAATTGGAATAAAATAATGGTTCTCACTAAAGCCATAGGGGTATCGCTCTTGTTATGTTGAAAACAACTATTTGAGCATTTGGCTTTATTTTGCGTGGAAGTAAGTGTGAATGGTTTTTGGTTTCACAGCTTCTAAATGAGCATTCCACAATCTGTATAGTGTGAACCCTTGGTATTTTTCTCTCCATCGAAAACATCTTAGTGTCGCCGTGATATGGTTGAATAGTTTTCTTTTCGAAATAAAAATATAACAGTATTATTTTTTTGGCATAGACAACCCCCTGTTAGATTTCATTTTTGATGTATTGCTTTTTTGTTGTTTACAAACATTTTCCGACCTACATGCTTTATGCCAACTCCGAACGGTAAGTTGTTGTCAAGTTTTTCTTGAGTATGCTTGAAAGGCTTTTTAGACCGCCGCCGAAAAGACAGCCTATTTTAGAGGGGTTTTCGTAAGAATTATAATTAAAATTTTTGCTTCACTTGGGTCCGAGACTTTAAGTCAGTTCGGTCAACAAATAAAAAAAAATTGTTTCATACATTTTTGCAGGTTGGAAATTCTAACCGAGTTGGGAATTTTTAGTGACACATTTTAAGTTTAAAAAGAGTCCGAATTTGGATTTTTTTTTCCAGGAAATTTGGAAGTTTTTGGAAATTCATTTCTTTTGCTCCTGGTAATAAAGATGTTATAACGGTACTACGCCCATTTTCAAAAATTTTTAATTTTTTCCTATTTCTTGTTATAATTCCACATGAAAAAAGAAATACAATTGATATGAAGCTCTTTTTTGTAGCTTATTCTATTCGTTCAAGTGGACGCGGTTCTTAACCGATTTCGTAAATTTTTCTTCGAAGCATTCTTTATAGTAAAGGAAACTTTTCTTTCGAATTTTATTAGGATAGTTTCAACGGTTTTACATTTATTATTAATAAATGTATATAAATAATGTAAAATTGATTTTATCACAAGTGGGCGGTGCCACACCCATTTTCAAAAAGTTTTTCTAATCAAGAGTCTTAATATCAGTCCAACCATCAAATTTCAATATCCTAGGTGTATTATTTACTTAATCATCAGGTTTTATGTAGTTTCCATAATGTTATATGTATAGAAATGAGCACGGTTGTCACCCGATTTCGCTCATTTTAAATAACGTTCAGATATGAGTGCAAAGCACGCTGAGTATAACATTTTTCTTCCTTTCATTTTTAGAGGAAATTTGGAAAATTCAACATTTTTTTAAGCTTTTTCATGTCCCCGCAGTTATTTCGACTTCATCTGCATTATGAAATATATATCAACAGAAGCTGGATGATCAGTTTTTTAAATATAAATTTATGTAAAACATTTAATATTTATGTAAAACAAAAATTGGTGAAAAATCACGGTCTGCAAAGATTAACGAAACATAATATTCAATTTGTCCCCACTTTGCGGCGCCCACTCTATGACTGAAAAAATTTGTTTATTTAAAAACTCACACTTACAGCATCTTCCCCATATTACTAAGGCATCTGCGTATCCGTTGTGCTCAATTTATCGCTTCCAATGTTCGAAAATGTCATACATGTTTAGAGCCTGAAGAGCAGTTTGGCTTCCACAAAGAAGAAGTTTTTTTGGTTTGACTTCTCTGATTTGTTAATCTTTTATACCCTATAGCAAAAAACATTTTTTGTAGCTCATGATGTATATAATGAATAAACATAACCTCACTTTTTCGGTACCTCTGTTTTCCAGTATTTACTTGCATTACAAAAGTATTGAATTTTAATTGCTTCATTTTTTGTACAAAATTCCACAAAAATTTGTTTTCTGCAAATTACGTTACTTTTTGGCTAAACAACTCTAGTAGCGGCTTAAATATCTAATATATAAAATTCTTCTGTCACGGTTTTAAAGGCTGAACTCCTCCGAAACGGCTGAACCGATTCTCATGAAATTTTGTGAGCATATTGGGTAGGTCTGAGAATCGGTCAACGTCTACCTTTTTTTCACTACGTGTCTAAGGTCTTGAGATCAAAACGTGGACCCGGGTACCCCTAGAATATGGATATCAAATGAAAGCTGTTGATGAGTGCTATAGTAAGGACAATTTTCATACAACTGGGAGGATAGGGTCTCGAGATATAGCCCAAAATGTGGACCCGGGTACCCCTAGAATGTGTTTATACAATATGGTTATCAAACGAAAGCTGTTGATGAGTGCTATAGTACAGGATAATTTTCATACAACTGGGAGGCTAGGGTCTCGAGATATAGCCCAAAATGTGGACCCGGGTACCGCTAGAATGTGTTTATACAATATGGTTATCAAACGAAAGCTGTTGATGAGTGCTATAGTACAGGATAATTTTCATACAACTGGGAGGCTAGGGTCTCGAGATATAGCCCAAAACGTGAACCCGGATACACACAGAATGTGTTTTTACATTATGGGTATCAAATTGAAACTGTTGATGTATGCTTTAGTACAGAGTAAGTTTTACACCGCTGGGTGACTACGGTCTCGACATATAGGCCAAAACATGGACCCGGATACACCTAGAATGTGTTTTTATATTATGGATATCAAATTGAAGCTGTTGATGTATGCTTTAGTACAGAGTAAGTTTTACACCGCTGAGTGACTAGGGCCTCGAAATATAGGCCAAAACATGGACCCGGATACCGCTAGAATGTTTCTGTATTATTGATATCAAATGAAAGCTGTTGCTGAGAGCTCTGAAGTTCATTGTGATATTCGATTTAGTCGCATCAACCTGGCAAAACTGACAAATATGCATGCGAAGCCGAAATAAAGACATGAATTAATAATACCCACATACTTATTCGCATACGTCCTATTCGATTTGCCTGAAATTTCGTATATAAATTTGCCTATATTAGTATTTACGATGCTTTTTTCCGGGAGGTATAATAGAGACGGACTGGGACTGGGAGTGAGACTGAGACTCGGAGTGGGACTGGGATTGAGACTCGGAATGGGACTGGAACAAAATACATACCACCCTCTGGGACTGGCAATAAGAGATGAAGAAGAAGGAGAAAAACTTGAGAGAAGATAAAAGAGAGAAGGAGACTGAGGAAGAGATAGAATGAGACGAAGATGGTGATGAAGCGAAAAAGACGGTGGGAGGAGTGAATAAAGAGATTAGGAAAAAGTTTAGAGGGGTAGGGCAGAGTTAAGCTGAAAAAGCGTATTAAAATGTATGCAGATATGCCAAATTTAGGGCAGAACAACGTCTGCCGGGTCTGCTAGTATAGTTATAATATTTCCAAACATATAGTAAATGCTACTCCGATCATAGTAGAGCTCAAAGGAAGTTCTGCATAATTAGTTACACCTTAAGGGATATGACAACACTCACCTGTTGTATAGGTGATCCTACTGCGAATGCGGTGATGGCGATGATGTGGTGATGATGGTGATGTTGCGGTGGCGAAGTGGTAGAGTGAGATGGCGGTGACGCTGGTAACAAATCCTGTGCGGCAGGTGATGTGACCACAGGTATCTTTGTATTCACAATGACTTGCGATGGTCAAAGTCAGACTGCATAGGCTCACGGAAAATGTTGCAATTAAACTTTTCTTTTTATACACCGCAATGCACTAGGAAACCGACAATGCTCTATGATTTGCAGATGTTCGCACAATATAAGTGATTGGAATGTTAATTGTAGCACAATTAAATTGATATAATATAAACTTTTATTATTAGAAATTATAACAATTTTTCTACAGCACCGGAAAAAACAGGATTTTTTTATACTCAGTTGAGCAGAGCTCACAGAGTATATTAACTTTGATTGGATAACGGTTTGTTGTACAGGTATAAAGGAATTGAGATAGATATAGACTTCCATATATCAAAATCATCAGGATCGAAAAAAAATTTGATTGAGCCATGTCCGTCCGTCCGTCCGTTAACACGAAAACTTGAGTAAATTTTGAGGTATCTTGATGAAATTTGGAATGTAGGTTCCTGAGCACCTATCTCATATCGCTTTTAAAATGAACAATATCGGACTATAACCACGCCCACTTTTTCGATATCGAAAATTTCGAAAAACTGAAAAAGTGCGATAATTCATTACCAAAGACGAATGAAGCGATGAAACTTGGTAGGTGAGTTGAACTTATGACGCAGAATAGAAAATTTGTAAAAGTTTGGACAATGGGCGTGGAACCGCCCACTTTTAAAAGAAGGTAATTTAAAAGTTTTGCAAGCTATAATTTGTCAGTCGTTGAAGATATCATGATGAAATTTTGCAGGAACGTTACTCCTATTACTATATGTATGCTAAATAAAAATAAGCAAAATTGGAGAACGACCACGCCCACTTTAAAAAAAAATTTTTTTTGAGTCAAATTTTAACAAAAAATTTAATATCTTTATAGTATATAAGTAAATTATGTCAACATACAACTCCAGTAATGATATGGTGCAACAAAATGCAAAAATAAAAGAAAATTTCAAAATGGGCGTGGCTCCGCCCTTTTTCATTTAATTTGTCTAGGATACTTTTAATGCCATAAGTCGAACAAAAATTTACCAATCCTTGTGAAATTTGGTAGGGGCTTAGATCCTGGGATGATATCTTATTTCTGTGTAAAAGGGCGAAATCGGTTGAAGGAACGCCCAGTTTTTATACACAGTCGGCCGTATGTCCTCCCGCTCGGCCGCTAACACAATAACTTGAGCAAAAATCGATATATCTTTACTAAGATCAGTTCACGTACTTATCTGAATTCACTTTGTATTGGTATAAAAAATGGCCGAAATCGGACTATGACCACGCCCACTTTTTCGATATCGAAAATTACGAAAAACGAAAAACATGCCATAATTCTATACCAAATACGAAAAAAGGGATGGAACATGGTATTTGGATTAGTTTATTGACGCAAAATATAACTTTATACAAAAGCTTTGTAAAATGGGTGTGACACCTACCATATTAAGTAGAATGAAATGAAAAAGTTCTGCAGGGCGAAATAAAAAACTCTTGAAATATTGGCAGGAATACGGTTAGTGGTATTATATATATAAATAAATTTGCAGTATCCAACAGCTGATGTTCTGGGTCACCCTGGTCCAGATTTTGGTCGATATCTGGAAAACGCCTTCACATATACAACTACCACCACTCCCTTTTAAAAGCCTCATTAATACCTTTAATTTGATACCCATATCGTACAAACAAAGTCTAGAGTCACCCCTTGTCCACCTTTATGGCGATATCTCGAAAAGGCGTCCACCTATAGAACTAAGCCCCATGCCCTTTTAAAATACTCATTAACACCTTTCATTTGATGCCCATATCGTACAAACACATTCTAGAGTCACCCCTGGTCCACCTTTATAGCGATATCTCGAAAAGGCGTCCACCTGTAGAACTGAACCCCACGCCCATTTGAAATACTCATTAACACCTTTCATTTGATGCCCATATCGTACAAACACATTCTAGAGTCACCCCTGGTCCACCTTTATGGCGATATCTCGAAAAGGCGTCCACCTATAGAACTAAGCCCCATGCCCTTTTAAAATACTCATTAACACCTTTCATTTGATGCCCATATCGTACAAATAAATTCTAGGGTCACCCCTGGCCCACCTTTATGGCGATGTCCCTAAGTGGCGTCCACCTATAGAACTATGGCCCACTCCCTCTTAAAATACTCTTTAATATCTTTCGCTTGATACACATGTCATACAAACACATTCCAGGGTTACCCTTGGTTCATTTTCCTACATGGTTATTTTCCGTTATGTTGCCACCATAGCCACCGGGTTACACCCGAACTTAACCTTCCTTACTTGTTTTTTTTTTTTATTTCTGTACAACAATGATAAAAATGTAATAATAGCTCTGACAGCTGTCGGTGATGACGGATCGCCCCACTGCACTTGCGGCGAATTTGTTTTGGTGGTTTTACGCGACAGAGGTTGCCACACGCCCATGAATATTCCCAATGGGAAATTTTAAGCTAATTGCAATTCAGTGCTTTTTGGGAGAATAATAGGATATATTTCAAGGTAATATATAACTCAATATGTATACAATACAATTCAATGATTCAAGATGAGTTATAAGTAAATTCATGGATACATACATCGCATGGGTAATTGGGACATGTGACAGCCTATGCAGCGTAACCATCCTGGCCCGCCTAGGCGTACTAAGCGCCTAAAGTATGTTGCAGCTCGGTCAGAGCCCAAACTGCTTCTTGAGTGAGTATTTTCCCAACTTTATGTTTATACGTTGAGGTTCGCAGGCCGGTGACGGTGCATCGTATAGTGCGATCGGGCACGGTCGGTGCGCGTTGGTTGCGGCGAACGCTGGATGTGCTTGCAGCGGGTGGTGGTTATAGTGGCTGGAAGTTCCCACTGCTGCGATGGCGTGGCATGTGGCGGCGCGATGAATGGCGTTGGCGCCTTGGAGGTTGCTCTACATTCGGAGGTTGGCGACTCCCGATGTCTCGATGCAACAACGTATGGTGAGGGAGTTCACAGACGTGGCAGCGCTCGCTGGATGAACATATGCGTGTCGCGTGTGACAGTGCCAAGCAGTTTGTGCAATAATTGTGTGCCCGTGCGATCAAGGCGCGTTGTTGGGGCTGCATGGCAGCGAACACGGAGCACATTGATAGAGCATGGGGTCGCATGCATAAACGGCATCGTCGGTAGTCGGGCAGGACTTCGTCACGTCGTTGGCGAGCTGTGGGCACTGTCACCTGTGATGCTAGCCAGCGGCGTGGTGCGGGGACTGGAGGGCGTTGGCGATCCATTTGAGGAAGATAGGATAAAATAAAGTATAGTCACTCATGATGTTGGGAGTGGAGTGTTGGCAGGGGTTAAGCTTATTTATGTATATTTTACGATAGCACAGGGGGTTGCACTATACTACGTTCTGGGGATACTACCGAGCCTTGAGAGCCTGAGTCAGGCTCAGAGGGCGGTAAAAAACACAATTTTGTAATAGGCCTGGTGAGTACGCCATTCTGGGAGCGTACGTCGACTACTCGAACATGGCCGTCTCTTCCTAGATGGGTGTCTTCCACGTCTCCTAGGCGCCATTCGGTAGGGGGTAGGTTATCTTCCTTGATGACTATGAGGTCGCCTTTTCGAGGCGGAGTTTAGTGGTGAGGTCGGAACATAATTCCATGTGGACGGCTTTGGTGGCGAAGCAGACAAAGACGGCAACATAGCCCTTCATCATCTTGGGAGACCGGAGCATAGAAGCTTTTATTTGAAACGGGCCGGCGAAGTTTACACCAGTGGTAGTGAAGGGGGCGCGAAGGTACATCGTTCGGGGGTAAAGCTGCCATTATTTGGGAGCGCGTTTGTTGCTTATGAATGGTGCATGCTTTACATTGGAAAATGCACTTTTTTATTAGGGGTTTAAGCCGGGCTATGAAGAAATCTTGTCTTACAGCTTGTTGCATGAGGCGGACGTCCACATGGAGGAAGGTCTCGTGTAGAAACCTTATATAGAGGGTAGTAAATCGAACCTTTTCGGGGAGAATGGTGGGATGACACTCATTGTAGGTCATGTCGGCGTTTACTAATCGTCCGTTGGCACGGAGAATCCCGTTTGTATCCAGGAAGTGGTCAAGTACCAACAGGGAACTGCGTTTCCCTGGGGTTTCGAGTCCTCTAGGCAGGCTCGTTCTGGACCGAAATATCGGGTTTGGGCCGCGATGATCAGACGGTATTTCGCTCGTTTGAGTTCGGCATAAAATAGCGAGGTGACAGGATCATGGATGCCGTTGACCTCTAAAATATGCATATCGAACTTCTCAGAATAAGGGAAAACGTCAACGTGATGAGAACTCCTGAATATTTATTTTGTCATGATTGTAGCTAATTGAACGAAGCGGCTGTCACAGTTGCTCAGGCTTCTCCGATTTCGGAATGAATATGACCTTAATCTGAGTTAACCTGCAGACTTGTTATTTATATATCGATAAGATAGGACTGGGGGATTTATATCCTGCAGTTAAACCATTCTTTCTTCCATATTGCGAACTTATATTCCTACCCCTGTGTTGTTGAACAAAATTGTGTTACTCATACGCCATGGTGCACCACTGATATAACTACATGTCTACATGTGGTACAGTTGGGTATGCAAATTTTTATCCATGACATGAAAATTAGCTAAGAATTTTTTTTACGATGGCACTTATATAATTTCTTTATACTCACACTTCTTTGTAAACAAAAAATTTATAGAATTTCAATGATTTTCGTTTCGCTGCGGCGCTCACTTTCAATATTTTCAACATTCGCGCCATAAAATATTCCGCATTTTTTTAAAATTTTTTTCTTTTCTTGGTTTGCAAATTCTTCGCACGCTTTTATGGTTATATTATTTGCCTAGCCTTCTTGTGTGGGTGTGTCACGAATGTCTATACTCTAAATCATACTATAACATGTAATTACGTTCTCATCGTTCAAAGGCATGCATCCTTACGCATACACTCACATACACACACAGCCTAAAATTTGCTTACATCAATTGCAGCTGCATTGGGTATGGCGGTGATGCTCTTCAACTGCCTAGAGAAAATTTTCTTACACAACACTCAAATACCTAAAAAGTACCAAATGCCGCAAAGTATGTAATATATTTTTACACTTTGTCCTCGTTGCTCTTGATGTACACACAGCTGCATTTGAGCTTTCGGCATGACTTCAAGCTATTCGTGCGATATGCTTCCTACTATTGGTGCGTAAAATTTTCATTGTTGTTGTTGTTGTAAATTTAAGAAAAATTCATAAAAGTTGATTATGCGAATATGAGTTAGTGAGTGGGGACAAAACAAAAAAAATATTTAGGTCAAAAGTATTTCAACGTGATGCAGTGCCTGAGGAGCACTGGTTGAGTGCATGGTGTGAAACCACTACAGTCTTTATGGCGTGATGTTGGTGTGTGATTTGAAATTTGCATAAGTGCAGTTCAGTTACAAAATTTTAACGCCATTTGCGACCGCTGTGAAGTAAGTGTTGCTGTAATTATTTTAAAATCTCTATTAAAATTGAATTACTGATAAAATTTAATGAACTTTTATTAATACTTCGCTGAAACATAATTTTAAAGGGGTGGTATAAAATGGTTCCTTACAGTTTTCTGTTAAGAATAATTAAATTAAATTTTTCCTAACTAATGGCGGCACGGGACCCATATATTACATGACCTCTACAAAAGCAGGAAATACTTACTTCTCAACGATCTGATCTTCTCGGTTCCAAACAGTACAAAAATCATTTCTGATTTTCGATTTATAGTCAACTTTTCATCTTTAAATGTTAGTCCATTAAGCAACTTTATAAAAGAGTGTGTGTGGTCGTCAACCGATTTTTTGCAGAGCTATATATATTGTAACAAATTTACTTGCAAATCCTCTTATTTGCAATCCCTGCTAAGTTCGAATCACTAAACTGTTGAATAAATAACTCCAATATTTAATAATGGAAAAATGGCCTTTATTAAAGTACTTCACAATAACACTTATACTTTGCTACTCGCTGGTTTAATAACCAAACTGATTGATAACTCAAATTAAACTCTACTATTGGCCGCCAGATCGCGTGCTTAATCAATAACTGATTGATTGCTCAACTCAAACTGAATTACAGCGCCTCTACATCTGTTGCCTTTTATAACCTTTGGTTTCCTCGTTCGCATTTTTCCAGAATCTACTAGCATTGTCCATGAGCTCTCAAACTTCTCAGCTATATGCATGTGTTTGCGCATTGACTCTCCGCTGCTCGTATTCGTACATGGTACATATGTGTAGGCGCAATTATTTATTCGTTTATGTAGATACATAAAGATTGAATTATTGATGTGAATGTTTGTAGTTTACAGTCTCTCGCGCGCACATAGGCGTATAAGTAAATGCATCTGTGTGTGACATCTCTCAGCTGTCTTATATATGTGTATACATGATTCGATTATTGACGTAAATATCGCTTAGCATGGCCTTAGTGATGGTATAGCTTAGTGATGCTAATATCCGTGACAATATGTATACAAATAAATGTATAACCCAACACTTTCTTTAAGAATTTGCTACCTTTTTATAACCGGTATTATTTTCGGAACCAAGTAATTCTTTCAGAGCTGGTACATTTTAAGAACCGTTTACCCACTACTGTTTAAGAACCGATCCATTTTCTGAACTAGGTAATTTTTTTGAAACGGGAACTTCTTTAAAACCCGGCTCTTTTTTGAGGCGGATACTTACTTACACCTGGCTACTTTTTACAAAACGGGCAATTTTTTGAGCCGGATATCTTTTTAGAACCACGTTCTTTTTTATATCCAAGTACTTTTTCATCCATTTTTTGAAGGTGTGGGTAATTTTCAGAACCGGGTTATCTTTTAGAATCGGGTACTTCTTTTACACCGAATCTTTTTTCAAACTGGGTACTTTTAACGAACCGAGTACTTTTTTTAACAGGATACCTTCTTAGAACCAGTACCCGGTTTGTAAGTGTGTATCTCCGCCTTTCAGAACAACGCGTTTTGTAGCCAGTTGTTCTTCAATCACTGCCGTTAGATGGGTTTCCTAAACATTATCTAAGTGATGAAAAGCCTTTTATTTTACCCGCAAATGCAGTTGTAAAGGTAAGGTTTATACGTTTTTAAAAACCAACCAATTTCGCGCAAGTATATCCGTACACCTGGAAAGACTGGTACCATGGCGTATACGTAACATTTCTTAGATTAGTAAAAAGGAAAGTCACATATGTATATACAAACATAAAAGTGAAGCTAATATAAACGTGTTAAAAACACGGCTAATATCTCGGAACCATAGATGGTAGATACATGAAAAGTTTATCTGTGTTACAATTTTTTTTTATTATTCCTCCACGCAAATAGCTGAAACATGTTAGTCTTCCACGCGAGAAACTGAAATGTGTTTGTCTTCCATGGGGCCGACGATATGTATAAATAGGATCCCCTCACACCGCTAACACAATTCCGGTTGTGACCTTTTATCTTTGTAAATATATATTTACATATGAGCTACTTTGTATGCTTATTCACATCTGAACTTTGTTAACACACCAGTATATTTCCAAAAGCTAGATGCAAACTTGTCAACAGAAACATATTCAAAGTGTGTTTGATGTATATGCACTTGTCTTAAGAGAACAAGTACGTAATTATACATCTTTGTAGAATAAATTTCTATAACACGTTTCATGCTTAACGTAAATAAAGAAGCCTGTAAATAAATATGTATTTACAAGGAAGTTTTATAGCATTAGAGAGCATATTTATTCATTCGTTACAAGCAGTGGTAAGCCTTTGACAACCATTGAAATGTTGATCGCTTTTAAAGTCATATGAACTTGATTTTTACCTTAAGTTAAAAAGAAGGTCGTATAAATTTGTTTAATTATTATATTCAAATATTTTAAAGTATGCAAAAGTAATTTCAAGATATTTAAACTCTTCTCTTGCACGTATGTTTAGAAGAACGTCTCTACACATATGTAGTGGTCTCTTTGCTTACTTACTTATTTAATTGGCGCTTAACCGTTTAAACGATTATGGCCGTCCAAAAAGACCGCGCCAGTCGCTTCTCTTCTCTGCCAACCGGTGCCAATTGGTCACACCAAGGGAGTTTAAATCGTTTTCCACCTGTTCCTTCCAACGTAGTGGGGGCCGCCCTCTACCTCTGCATCCATAGGCGGGTTCCGATAGAAACCTTTTCTTGGCCGGAGCATCATCTTTCATTCGCATAACATGGCCTGGCCAGCGCAGCCGCTGCGTTTTAATTCGCTGGACTATGTTGATGTCTGCGTAGAGCTCGTACAGCTCGTCGTTAAATCTTCTTCGGTACTCGCCATCGCCAACGCGTAGAGGTCCATAAATCTTTCGAAGAACTTTTCTCTCGAACAATCCCAGAGCCGCTTCATCTGATGTTGTCATGGTCCATGCTTCTGCACAATATAGCTGCACGAGTACGAGTACGATAAGTGACTTGTAGAGTATGTTTTTCGTTTGCCGAGAGAGGACTGTACTTTTCAAGAGTGATTCTTCGCTGGA
The DNA here is from genome assembly GCF_040869045.1 of Eurosta solidaginis. Lineage (NCBI taxonomy): Eukaryota > Metazoa > Arthropoda > Insecta > Diptera > Tephritidae > Eurosta > Eurosta solidaginis. Next base: position 217,346,864 of record NC_090320.1, read on the forward strand.
TTTCAGAGCTAATGTTGTTGTTTGTGTTGGTGCTAGTTCCCAAATAACGATGTCTTTCACTATTTCGAAATTATGACTGCCAACAGTAGCTTGGTTGCTAAGGCGCATATGCGCTGACTCTTTGCTCGATGAGAGCAGGTACTTCGTTTTGTCCTCATTCACCATCAAACCCATATGTACCTCATCTTCTTCCAGTTTGGGTCTCTTTGCACTTTTTTCCTAATACTGTATGAATGTAGCTGTTAGATAAGTTTTAATAGCTGACTATCAAAACATTGAAAGCAATGTCGGGTATCATACATTTTCTTTTCATATAAATTTGAATGGCAGCATTCAGTTATGTCTAAACTAAACTTCATTTCATTAGAGGAATTCCGGTTTTATGCTTGTTTTTTATTCGTAAAGACTTCCAAAATGTGTCGTGATAAAAATGAGCAGTTATTTCTGAATTATGGTTAATGAAGTTCAGAATCCCAGCTGAATTTCAAATAATTTTAAATGCATTCCACTTAACCAGTTTTTTCCAATGAAGTGTAAAACCCAGGTGACTAAACAGGTTATATAAAATCATCAACGCTTACAGGCAGGCTATTAAGTGAAGGTGCTGCTACCTGAAGATATCGGACTAATCTTTAGACTCCCTTCCAAGTAGCGAAGGTAATTGATTTGCTTAAGACACATAACATTTTGACGACAAAATGAAAGCTCCATCTCTGTACCAGAAAGTAAGAGGGTTTCATAAACAATGGCCGAAGGGATGGGAGTTGGCTTTTGTTTCGAATGTAGAGTAACTTTCAGGTTACAGTAGCTTTTGATTCCAGTCTCTACCACAGGTCAATCTATGGCTGTGATCTAAGTCAAGGGTCTCCAATCATTCTCCAACACTACAAAGGAATGTTTTCCACAGTAAGTTTTCAATTATTGCTTTTGTGTAAAAAGTAGAAATGCCTGCAATTTTCTATTTCTAATTTTTAAAAACTTTGTGGGTTTTGTTTTAAAACAATTTAGGAATTGAGGTGACTACGTTAAGTTTAAACCAAAGATAATTAAAAAAAAACGTTAAATCTAATTGAAGAAATTCGAAAAAACTTGAAAAAGGGAGTGATTACTAAGTACTCGTGAATTTTACGTTTAGGAGAACGTCTCTACAACTAATGTTTTTTAGGGCTCGCCTACGAGTTGTAGTTTGTTAATTGCAGGGGAATCTTTTTCAGAAAAAAATAAGTTGAGGCCTCTTGAGAAATGCTTGGTAGGCTTTTTATCTATAATAGCAAATAACGGCCAGTTATTGTTTGATTATCGGCTTGTTATCTACAACGAATTATTATCGTCGATTTGTCGGCTTGTTATTGGCTTGTTTTCGCCAAGTTATAGGCTTACTGGTTTCTTATTGGCTTTTTTGGCTGCATTACAAATGTGTACTCGATTTTATAATGAATTTGTATCGCCGTTATAACAACCGATTGCTAATAACCCGTAAAAATCGTTCACCCTCCGATAACAAATAAATAACATCAATAATAAACCGATAACACGTCGATAGTGAAGTGTATGTTTTTAAAACCTATCGATAAATTGTCGATAAAAATGCGATATCTTTTCAATGAATAATCTGTACGGTAGTTAATCTATAACTCGTCCCTAAATTTTCTCTATTTATTTTTTTTTTTTTCAAACCGATCTTTTTTTTTAATTATCAATAGCTTTTCGATGATAAATTGACCAGGTTTTTTAGTTAATCGATAATTTGCCGAAAAAATATCAAATATTAATCAATAAAAAATGATTAACTCATCCTTAACCTTTGTTACGAAAAGAAAACACTTCGATAACGAAATGATAATCACTCGGAAACTTTTCGATATCATACCGCAAAAAATATTTTGATAACATATCAATAACTTTTTCGATAATAAATACATAATGTTTTGTTAGCTTTCTAACAAAAAAAAACCATAACTTTTCCATAATATACAAAAAAATCGAGGATAGAAAAAGATTTACTCATATATAACTTTTGTTAACGATAGCGAATTGATTAAACTTCGATAACTCGTCTAAAACACACCTCTAACAAACGATATCAAACCGCTAAAATATTGATTACAAATTGATATCACGCCCTCCGATTTCGGCTCGGATTTGACTTCTAATCTTTCCTATTCCCTTCTCCCCTTTTTCCCATTTCTTTTATTTTATTTTCTTTTCCTTTTCATTTCCCTTTCCTTCTTTTCCCTTCCCTTCCCTTCCCTTCCCTTCCCTTCCCTTCCCTTCCCTTCCCTTCCCTTCACCTCCCTTCCCATCCCTTTCCCTTCCTTCCCTTTGCTTTCCTTTCCTTCCCTTCCTTTCCTTTCCTTTGCTTTCCTTCCCTTTCCTTTCTTTTCCTTCCCTTCCCTTCCCTTCCCTGCCCATCCCTTCCCTTCCCTTCACTTCCCTTCCCTTCCGTTCCCCTCATTTTCCGTTCCTTTCCTTTCATTTCGTCAGGGTTTCAAACCAGTAGCTTTCAATGTAAACTGTAGGTTGGTTAACTTGATGATAAAAAGGTTTATTTGTTTTTCTATTATTTCTATTAAAAGCTTTTTCGAAATAAATTTGCTTGCGATACACATAAGTTCCATGTGAGTTGGTTTTTTAAGATGAATGCACTTTAGCAACCCTAGAACTTTATAATCGAATAGCTCGATATGTGGTCTCTAATTTTTCTGCGGCTTTTTGTTTTAGAACCGGGATGTTTCTATGCGTACTCCGTTAAAGCCGGGTGTTAGAATAGAGCCTCGATTGAAGTTTAAATTTCATAATTTATTTTATTATTTAAGAACGGTGTTAAACATTTTTTGCTAAAACTCAACTTTTTCATGTGCAGTGGTTAACAATGTGCCTCATTTTTTGAGCAAATTCTTTTTTTTTTTTTGATCTTAAACTCATCTGTCATTTCGCCATCATCTTTAAATTTATTCCGCATCAGCGCACAAATTTGTAGATTTTTCCATTAAATAAATGTGTAAGTGTTGGTTTTTAGTTTTCTACTACCATAATAATTGATATTCCAATTAAATAAAATTACTTCAATAAAATCGTTTAATGTTTTTGAAATGAAAGGACCCAGTCAGACAAGTAGTAATAAAATATGTATGTATTAAGTAAACGCCATGCGAGAGTGAACAAAAATCATATTCAAATACAGACAAATTTCTTTCTAAATGCAGCTGACCGAGCACAAAATACAAATTCAAAACTAGCCTTAGCAACCGAAGAACATACAAACTAACAAAAAATCACAGTCTGTAGACATTTAAAAATTAGGTTCACACATTTGTTATGCTGAAAGGCCTAGTAACGCACAAAAAGGTTCAAATCAAAACAGAACTAACCATTCCTTTGGGATATTTAAAAAAATTAATAAAAGATGAGCAGCATTATATTTGGTATGCCTAAAAGCTGCTGGCAGTTTTTGGTTTAAAAGGAGCCAAAAATAATGTTTGTGGTGCACAGTTTACTCAAGCATACATACATACATTCATATTTTGTATGTACCATAAGAACGTACGGCTACACTAAAGGAGGAGCACTTTCATATTTTTCCTGTCATCCATACCTCCAAGCTATCTTCGACCTTTTTGCTAAGCTACATAAATTTGGTAATGTTTATTCGCACCCAGCAACAAAAAGAAAAAAATTATTACTTCAAAAAGTGTTTTGTCTTATTTTTTTTAACCCAGTTAGGATAGCGAAATTCGTAACCCTATATACACATTCAGTCTATGTGAGGTCTTTACTTTGAAAGCCTTTCTTCTTCTGATCTATATGAACTTTTCTTGGAAAGACACAATAGCATGATGAATTTGCTATAAAATAAATATAGCCTCCGAAGAGTTTTTAGGCCGAGCTTGATATATCTGCGACTAATTTTGGAGGAGACATTTTTGGATTTTTGTCCACATCTTTCAAAATAAAGCAGACGCCTCGGCGCGATGGTTTGCTCTGAGGGTCACTGCGTATCTTATTTTTGGTAGAACGACTATTTTCAAAGTTTTTTGCAATAGCCAAGTGTACGATTTTTGCTATTCCATGATATAATTTTTTTTTTTTTCTGTACTGTACTACCAAATTTCTTACGTCAACCGATATTTCATTTCTAAAGTTAATCTTAGCAAAGCAAGGAATATAAAAAGAGATTAAACTAGGTAAACAGTACCTTAGGGTTAGTGCAACATAGCATATAAAAATGCAAGCTAGGTTTGTGGTGCTGTATACTTTTATAAAAATAAATAAATGTAAGGCGCGATAACAACCGAAGAGATCTAAGGCCGAGCTTCTCTTCCAATTTGCGTCGTGCTCCTCTTTATTTTTCCTACAAATTGACCGGACGGGACCTACATGTTTTATGCCGACTCCCAACGGCATCTGCAAGGCAGATGAGTTTTCACTGAGAGCTTTTCATGGCACAAATACACTCGGAGCGCTTGCCAAACATTGCCCCGCATAGACAAATTTTCTTTTAATTGAAAAACCTTATTTCTAAAATTTTGATGTTGCTTTGCCAGGGGTTCGAACCCAGGGCATATGGTGTGGTAGGCGGAGCACGCTACCATCACTCCACGGTGGCCGCTGTATGCTTCTGTCAACGCTAATATTGCGTTTTTTTGTGCTGAAGGATGGATTTGTTTTAGTCTTTTAGATATAACTATTAAAAGAAGGGTTAAAACGAAATTTTCAAATCAACGAAAGTAGGGAGTGTACATAGACTTCTGTCCGTCACTTTACACTACCTACCAATGGAAAGTTATACAAAACAACGGAAGGACGACAAAAGTTTGTCAGGCCAGCAATATTCAGCATTTATCCTAATACAATTTTGTGCTAATTTTCCGCTGCAAAGTTAAACAGAACTTGGCTTACGTATGTACATTCTTCAACATAAAACTCGCAAGAATTATTTTTCTTCAATATATTTCATATTAATATAATCCCATAACCTTTATACTCGATATACATATATTCTTCCTTTCAAGTTTGCGATTATGTACTTCCCAAGCATGCTGTTTGACAAATTTTCTTTGCTCTAGCTAGCCTTGCCTTTGGGTAGTATTTTCTGCTTGAATTGCTGCTGAACATTCGTTAAGATAACTCTGATAGTTTTTACATATTCGTATTTGCTCACTTTATGGGATAAAGCTGTTATATTTGTGTGTGCGAAGGATATTTGGCCAAACAACCAAAAAATTGGGTGTAACAGAAATGTCGCATAAATTTGTAACAATTTTTCAAGTCTAAGCTCTTATTTTATGTCTTTTTACCTTTTGACATTTTTGGTTTATTACACTCTACTTTTTAACCTTTCAGCTAGGTTGCAAGTTGCCAACACAACTCGAAGAAGCATATTGCCATTTTCTGCTAAAAAATGCATATCTTATATTGATAGCTATACATATGTACGTATTTAAATTTATTTATGTGTGGTTAGAAGACCTTGAGGTTCGCTGAGCTAATTTTTATTAAACTTTTTTAAAATATTCTTTTCTTTTTTATTCACAATGATCCACTGGCCATTTTAAGCATATTTATGTGGATGTGAGTCTAGTATTTGCATTAGAGAGCCCGCCGTGATGCGGTGGTAGCGCACTTCACATACCACACCCAAGGTCCTGGATTCAAGCCCCCGCAAAAGCAATATGCAAAATTTTGAAAAAAGTTTTTCTAAGCGGGTATAACCCTCTGCAGTAGTTTGGTAAGTACTGAGAGTGCATTTCTGCCATTAAAAGCTTCCAGGTAAAAATTCATCTGCCTTGCAGCTGCCGCTCCAAATCGGCATAAAGCACATAGTGTTACCACAATTTATTTGACATCAGCATCATTATTAATTGGCGCTTAACCGCCCAAGCAATCCCTGTTTCGCTAAAACTGACGCCAATTGAAAACACCAAGGGAGTTCAAGTCCACCTCCACTTGTCTCTCCCAACTCAGTGGGGTCTCTCCTTATTTTTATTCTAAACTGCGGTGCCTACAGACATAGCCAGAGCGTCTTCGTCCATGCGCATTGCATGACATAGCCAACGAAACATTTGGGTTTTTATTTGCTGCGCGATCAAAATATCTGCGTAAAGCTCATATAGCTCATCATTATACCTCCTTAGATACTCGCCGTTGGAATCAGGACTGGATTCATTTTTTGACCAAACGAAAAAAAAAAATCCCAATTAAGTACCACGAATTATGATATAAAACCACTCCGTCCTCCTGGCAAATGCTAGAAGTTTTTTAGGACCTAGCTATATTGCTAGGAGCACAAGCTTTTAGCTTGAATATTTGAGATCCAAGTTTTAAAATAATGATGACATCATTTTGGCTTTGAGAAGCTTTTCGTTCTGTTCTATCATTTTTTGCTGAAAATCGGATGTATTTAGAAGGACTAAATTGTATGTTCCTGGAGCCTCCCAGCAAAAGCTTCGAATTTAGGGGATATCTGTTGCATTTTGCTTTTTCCCAATCTTTTCTCAAAAGTTTTATTTTTAGAGGTATTTCTAAAAATCACATTAAAGCTATAATTTTCATATCTTTCATGAAAACAAAATAATTTATTAAGTTTGTCACGAATCTCAAAATTGTAAGTCCTTAAAGGGGATGGCGAATTGATCAGGCTGGTAATATGGTTTGATTTAGCCATGTCCATGACCACCGATGGAGTGCAAGAGGCTAGTACAGGACGAAGGTTGCAAAGGGCGGTTGGTCATCGGCGCGTATGCAAATGCGCACCACAATGCGTGGGGAGAACCAGATACGAACAAGGGAGGCGAATCTCTTTTTTGTTATCTCCTGTAAACCAATTTGCATATAGCCAACAGGGGAAATGTCCCTACATACATAGGTCCAACATCAAGCTATGTTTTGGATATTATCCGAGCGTGATATATCAAGGTATGATTGGATGGTTCTTGATAGACCATCCTTCTCCGACCATGCGTATATCAGCTTCAGCATCCCCCTAAAGAGGGTAGAGAAGGGAGGAACCTTTAGAAACCCTAGATCAATGAACTGGACTAAATTCTAGAAACAGGTAGAAATAAAACTGGGACAAAACAAGGAGGTTGCCAATGTGGAGGAACTGGAGGAATCTAATGAATTCCTAACAAGGACGCTTATGACTGCTTGTCCTCTAAGAAAATTCAGAGGAAAAGCAAAGCCGCAATGGTGGAGCAATGGGATGAGTCTTCTAAGAAGACAGATAAAAGAAATGTTTAAGCTAGCAAAGACGGCGGAAAGCGAAGCGTGTCGGAACGAGTACACGGATGTACATGCGTGAAATGTCTAGGGCGAAGAGAATCTCATGGAAAAGTTTCTGTACGGACATGTAGTGCTCCAGCGAAACAGCATGATTGAAAAAAGTCCTATCAAGGCGAAACATAGTCCAGGGACTAATAAAGAAAAAGAACGGGGAATGGTCATGTAATAGTAAGGAATCCCTTGAGGTGCTTATCGATACACATTTCCCATCGGGTGATGGTTTCGAATAGCCAGCATACAGCACTCATACCTCGATCACGGAGGGGGTAGTGCCGGGCATGGTGACCGATACCAAGATCGATCGAATGGGCAGTGAAGACGTTTTCTAAGTTTTAAATAAAGCGGTCGTGGAATGGCTTAAAAAAATATTCGATGGGTGCATAAGACTGAATCATGTACCGCACTCTTGGAGAACTGCTCGTTTAGCCTTCCTACCAAAGCCGGGAATGATTAGTCTGGTGTATCCCAATAACTATTGACCCATTAGCTTAAAATCATTTCTGCACAAAAGCTTTGATAGGCTGATAGATGTGTACATAAAGATCTACGTGGATGCAAAGCTGTTCTCCACAACACAGCATGCGCATACCAAAGGCAAGTCGGTAGACACCGCATTGCATAGGGTGGTAATAAGCATAGCGAAAGCCCGGTAATATAAGGAATATGCTCTAGGAGTTTTCTTAGGCATTGCCGGGGCCTTCAATAATGTTTCTAAATGGGCGATTATGGATGGTCTTAATAACATTAAAGTACATCCAGCCTTAACCATATGGATGGGCTGCATGTTAAATTGCGTGAATATTACATCAGAAAGGAGATTGTACGAAGTCACGAAATCTGTGGACAGGGGCACGCCGCAGGAAGGGGTACTATCACTTCTGCTGTGGAAGCTGGTCATCAACCAACAGGCGATTCGATGAGGGACCCGTAAAACTTACGGCTTACGCAGATGACGTTGCAATTGTCATAAGTGGAAAGTTCCTTCCAAAGATTAGCTCTTTGATGGCTCGGGCGCATGGGGATATTCATACCTGGGCATCTAATGTCGAGTTGAAGGTCAATGCAGAGAAGACGGATACGGTCTTGTTTACAAAGAAGTACAAGGTCTCAAATTGGAACAAGCCTAAGTTAGCAGGGGTGACCCTACAGGAGAAACCATGCACAAAATATCTATGAATCATCCTAGACAATAAGCTGTCATGGAAGCTCAACGTGGAGGAGAGGGTGAAGAAGGCCTCACTGTCACTTTATGTATGTAAAAAAATGCTGGGGTGTACGTGGGTCTTATCGCCCTCTCTTTCTCATTGGGTTTTTACAGCGATTGTAAGCCCTATTCTATACTATTGAGTTCGTGTTTGGTGGAAAGTCACACAAAAAACAACCTACCTCAAAAAATTAGAGGGGGTATGCAGGCTATCAATTCTTAGCATTGCGAGAGCCCTGAAAACAACCCCGACGGCTGCACTGTATGCCATTCTGCACAGTCCTCCTGTAGACCTGGTAGAAAAGAACATAGCGTTAACAACTACGACCAGGCTAGGTGCCTCGCGGCAGCTTGAGCGCCGACCATACGGCCATAATAGTATATCGTCATCACTTACAAGACGAACAGACTACCCGGTTCCCTACCTGCGCTTCGAGGGAGATCTTAAGGCCAAAATAGAGGTGGACCATTGGCGCAAGGGTGCTCAAATTGCGGATGAGGTGATACATGTGTACACAGAAGATTCCAAAGTAGTGGAGGGAAACGGGTCTGCGGTATACTGTGCTGATCGGGAAATCAGCAGATCCCACAGGTTTTCGGATTTGTGTAGCGTTTTCCAAGCGGAAATATTAGCCATAACCAAAGCAGTCGAAACCCTTGAAGATAACAGCTTAAGCTGCAACCGTGCTAGCTTTTATATTGACAGTCAAGCAGCAATTAAGGCAATAATCTGGCATAGCGCAGCATCTGAATGCGAGTTAGAGTGTAAGCAGTCTCTCGGGATAGGGAGAAGCATACATCTATATTGGGTCTCAGGGCATATGGGAATAGATGGGAATGAAAAAGCGGATTAACTAGCTAAAAACGGCGCATCCCTTGAAGCTTGCTCCGTAGACGTCCCAATTAGACTGGGAGAGATTAAGCGAAGGCGAGAAGTGCACAAGATCGACCAATCAGGAAAGGCGTGGGTTCAAGCGCGGTGCTGTAAAGTGTCGAAGATTATGTGTAGGTCTTACAACCTTAGACTAACTAAGTTGCTTCTATCATTAAAAAGAGAGGACTGTCTACTCATGACGGGTATTATGACTGGACACCGCCCTCTGGGGTCACATGCCTTTAAATTAGGCTTGGTCAGAGATATCTGATGTAAGAAGTGCGGGTTGGAGGTGGAAACGATCGAGCGCGTTCAGTGATAGTGCCCTGCGCTTGCGAGGCTAAGACTCCAGCAGAGTGATACGGATGTCAGATCTACGGGAGCAAGTGGCTTAAGTCCTAGTAAGCTTCTAGTATTTGCGAAGAGGACGAAGTTATTATTTCATTCAATCTATGTAATTATTTGATTCAGTCTATGCGAGGTCCTCATGGACCGGCCAGTTCAACCTAACTTAACCTAGCCATATCCGTCTATCTGTTTGAACAAAAGCTCGTCCCAAAATTTTCGAGATATATTGATGAAAATTTGCCAGCGGGTATATTTTGGCGTCGGATTAAATATTTGTCGCACCACTATAGCATATATCTCCCATACAACTGATTTTTCAGAAAAGAGGTTTATTTGTAATAACTTCTACAAAAATTTAGCAGCCGCTTTCGTATGTGACACATATTTTTGCAAAAAAAATTCGGTCGTATATAAAGCACACAACCAATCATTCTGCCATGAAAAGATTGTCTGTGAAAAATCATCTAACTTCAAGATGCCGTTCGAAGTCGGCATAAAATACTTAGGTCCAGTCCCATCAATTCGTAGGAAAAATTTAAAAGGAGCACGATATAAATTGTAAGAGAAGCTTAAGTCTCTTCGGAGTTTATCGCACCTTACATTTATTTATTTATTAGCCCATCATTCGGATATTACGAATGGCAGAAGATTATTAATCAGCTCAATTTTTGGAAGGTGTGAAGTCTTCGGCACAACTGAAGACATTCCCGTCCTTAGTTGTTCCATATAGATTTTGAAATTTTTTTGTTGAGGCAATCTAATGTCTAGGTATATCAATATGTAAGAGATAGAAAAAGAAAACTCATCTTAGACGTTCATAGATAATGTATTTGTCACACCGCATCTTTGCATCAATAACTCAATTCTTTTCTTTGCGCTCGTATTCTGCAGTGTCAACATAAGTGTATTTTCTTCTTGAATGATGTATGTACTTTTCCATAGGTAACCTCTGGTCAATCTGTTATGGTTTATATAATGTGCATAATTCCGTATCTGTGCTTATCTAGATATCAAGTGTGTTTGCACAAATGTAGGAAAATGCATATCATCGGTTCAAAATGTAAACGAGATGAAATTAAATTAAAACAGATTGGTTGACGTATGCGTGGTTGGAATTTTAAGTTTTTCAGTCGTTTCTGGGTGAGTAGTGGAGCTACCTAATGTTCAAAAGAGTATGTTATTCGGCGGACGACGAGATGTGGTGGTAGCATCCTTTCCTACCACAAAATTCCTTGGGTTAAAAGCCCGGGAAAAGCTACGTTAGAGTGTTAAGAAAAAATTTGTATAACATGTCGTCCCTAGGCAGTTGATAGGCAAACAAACTGAGCGTAGTTCTCCCATGAAAAGCTTCTCAGTGAAAACTTATCTGATTTGCAGAGTCATAAAACTCCATGTTTTTGTTGCCCTATTCCTTAAATTTTTTAGTTTTACTCTTATGTTAATCGGTGTATATTTATCATGAGTTTGGGTACACGGTAGTATGCACTACTCCACAACGTGAGACTTTTAATCGTTCCCTATAGGTATATATTTGTGATATATTAGCTTTTGTTTTCGGCGGCAGCCGTGGTGTGGTGGTATAGGGCGTCGCTTACCACAGCGATGACTCAGGGTTCGGCGTTTCAGATGCCGCTCGGAGTCAGCATAAAACATGTAGTGATGTTTTAGAAAAAATAACAAGTAAAGAAGGTTAAGTTCGGGTGTAACCGAACATTACATACTCAGTTGAGAGCTATGGTGACAACATAAGGGAAAATCAACATGTAGGAAAATGAACAGAGGGTAACCCTGGAATATGTTTGTATGACATGTGTATCAAATGAAAGGCATTAAAGAGTATTTTATGAGGGAGTGGGCCATAGTTCTATAGGTTGACGCCATTTGGGGATATCGCCAAAAAGGTGGACCCGGGGTGACTCTAGAATGCGTTTGTACAATATGGGTATCAAATGAAAGGTGTTAATGAGTATTTTAAAAGGGAGTGGGCCTTAGTTCTATTGGTGGATGCCGTTTCGAAATATCGCCATAAAGGTGGACCAGGGGTGACTCTAGAATGCGTTTGTACAATATGGGTATCAAACGAAAGGTGTTAATGAGTATGTGGTGCGTCGACAACGTTATGACTTAATACTATGCGTTAACGCACACACAAAACGTTTAAGCTGCTCGCACCATTAGAAGTGGCTGCCAAAATATAACCCTACAAATAAGAACAAGCAAACCTTTTTTATGTAAATAATTGAATTGTCATTACTTCTTCACTTGTGTTTCCGTTTAATAAAATCATCATTAAATTCGCTAATACTACCATATTGGTGACCCGCACGTTTCTGAACAATTCTTGAAATTTCTAAGAAAAATGTCTTTAAACGATAGTACAATGGTAACAGGTGGATCCTCCATTCCTGATGCCACACTGTCACAATTGCACACACCACGATTGCCGCTTCCCACGATGTCTGAGGAAAATATTGAAGCCTACTTTTATTCATTAGACTTCTGGTTCGAAGCTTCGCGAATAACAACTGACGCAGCAAAATTCAGCATCGTACTTGCAAGTGTACCTCCGACTAAACTTATGGAGCTTCGAACGCTTGTGGAGAGCGCACCTGCAACTGGACGTTACGCTTACATTCAGAAAAAGTTAATTGAGCATTTCACCGAAAGCCAGCAACGCCGCCTGCAAAGAGTTTTGAAAGAACTCACCTTAGGGGATCGACGACCAAATGATTTGTACAACGAAATGCGTCGCAATGCCGGCCCAACACTTAGTAAAAGCATTTTGCACGATCTTTGGGTAAGTCGTTTACCTGCCTACACACGGGCAGCAATAATTGCAACAAGTGTACCTATTAGCGAAAAGATTAAAATCGCCGATTCTATAACTGACTGTGTCGCCCTCAAAGAAGGGCAGGTATGTGAGGTTAGTGTCGAGCCTCAACAATCACGTGAGATTTCTAACCTACGAGCCGAGATTACTGCTTTGACTAAGCAATTCGGAAACTTTTAGATAACCAAAGTGTGAAAGCTCGCCGACGTGCTAGATCTTTATCCCGCTCAAGGTCAAATCAAAGTCAACAAAGTTATTGGTATCACGCCAAAGTTGGCAATAAGGCAACTAAATGCCGGCAGCCATGTTCATTCGCATCAACTGATCAAAAACAATCTACACAGTAACAATGCTCAGCTAATTTAATATCAGAGATCGGCAAACACTCTGGTTCTACGAAAAGTTATAGACTTTGCATTCTTGACCCTTCATCCAACATCAAGTTTTTGATTGACTCAGGTGCTGATATTTCTGTCATTCCGAAGTCAACAAAATTAGCTCGAGCAAGTCCTACAACTATGCAATTGTTTGCTGCGAACGGCACAGCCGTTTCTACTTATGGCAAAGTTATTTTAAATCTAAATTTAAAGTTTCGACGAGAGTTTTTGTATTCGATATTGCGGATGTATCGCAAGCTATTTTGGGCGCAGATTTTCTTGGCTTCCATGGACTTGTTGTCGATTTACAAGGCCGACGGCTTATTGACCGAGTTACGCTACTCAAGGCCCCATGTTCGACACAGGAGCTAGAATCTTCAAGCATCTCTACTATAAACTACACTCAAAAGTTTGCTGAACTGCTTAGAGAGTTCACTGAAATTACACGCCCGAAGCCGATCGGTAGCCAAACAACGTCATCGATCTTCCACCGAATTACTACGAATGGACAACCCACTTACGCACGACCTCGGCGCTTATCGCCGGAAAAATTAGCAACTGCTCGTACGGAATTCGAATCTCTAATCAAGCTTGGGATTTGTCGTCCACCGTCAAGTAACTGGGCGAGCCCCTTGCATTTAGTTCGAAAAGCCGACGGTTCGTGGAGACCCTGCGGCGATTATAGAGCCCTGAACGCTATTACCACTCCGGACCGTTATCCGCTCCCTTTTCTTCAGGATTTTTCAACGATATTATCAGGTAAAACTATTTTTTCTAAAAATTTATCTACAAAAGGCATTTCATCAAGTGCCTATACACCAAGACGATATTTGCAAGACTGCGATTACAACCCCATTTGGGTTATATGAGTTTACCCACATGTCATTCGGCTTACGGAATGCTGCACAAACCTTCCAGCGTCTTATTAACGAAGTGTTTCGCGGATTGGATTTTACGTTTACTTATCTAGACGATATTTGTATCGCTTCGAAATCCATTGAGGAACACAAAGAACATCTCCGTTTTGTATTCAGTCGTTTGAGCACTAACAATCTAACGATCAATGTAGCTAAATCCCGTTTCGGCGTACCAGAACTTGAATTTTTGGGCCACTCCATTACGAAAGATGGTATTCGACCCTTACCTACTCGTGTAGAAGCGCTGATTAGTTTTAACCTGCCTGTCGTCGCAAAAGAGCTTAAACGCTTCTTGGCGATGCTGAATTTTTATCGAAGATTTTTGCCTAATGCTCTGTTTCATCAATCGCCATTATTTGCTATGATTCCTGGCAACAAGAGAAACGACACCACTCGTCTTGTGTGGACAGAGAATGCAAAAAATCATTTTGAGGCATGTAAGGCACTGCTCGCTAATTGTGCCATGCTAGCTCACCCTCTGCCGGATGCAGAGCTCTCACTCTGGGTTGATGCATCCGACTACGCAGCCGGAGCGGTTTTAAATCAAGTTGTTGATGGGAATCTCCAGCCGCTTGGATTTTTTTCGAGGAAATTTACGCCAGCCGAAGCGCGTTATAGTACATACGACCATGAGCTTTCTGCGATTTACTTTGCTATGCGCCACTTTCGTTATATGGTGGAGGGTCGCAGCTGCCATGTTTATACTGATCATAAGCCTCTTACCTTTGCGTCTTCACAGGTACTACACAAAGCTTCAGATCGGCAAGTGAGACAGTTGGAGTTCATTACGCAAATAACAACAGACACTCGACATATTAAAGGTGAGGATAATGTGACTGTTGACTTGCTTTCTCGCATTAACGCACTTACGGCTACGCCTATTAACTACGATGAACTATCTGACGACCAAATTAACGATGTAGAGCTAACTTCATATATTGACGGCAGTAAGAACCATTCGCTCAAGTTAAAAAGCATTTTACCACCTTTTAGCCAAAAGGGAGTATTTTGCGATGTTTCGACCGCTAACATTCGCCCTTTCATTACAAGTCAAAAAAACAAAATTATTCGTCACAATCAGAGCGTACTACAACGTCGAGAGTGTGCGAGACAACGCTTTCCACATTTGCACATCGACATCGTCGGCCCGTTTCCGCTTTCGGATGGCAACAAGTATTGCCTAACAGTCATAGACCGATATACTAGATGGCCTGAGGCATATCCAATACCAAACATGACTGCACCAATTGTTGCTAAAGCACTTCTCAGTGGCTGGATTGCTTGATTCGGCGTACCCATTGATATCACTTCCGACTTCGGACGTCAGTTCGAAAGCGCCTTGTTTGGCGAACTGATGCGCTGCTTGGGAATTTCTCATTTACGCACCACTCCATATCATCCGCAGGCAAATGGATTGATAGAACGCTCGTATCGGACGCTCAAGGCCTCCCTTTTATGCCACCAAGTGGATCAGTGGACAACGTACTTGCCATTCATATTATTAGGCCTGCGTTCGGCCTTTCAAGCCGATATAGGTTGCACTCCAGCTGAATTAACGTACGGAACTACTCTTCGTCTACCATCAGATTTGTTCGTATCAGGTTCAAACTACGTCAACGAATCGGATTTGGTTAGGGAACTGCGTAAGATAATGAATGAGCTACGACCGGTGGACACGAGTTGGCATTCGCCGAAAAAGCCTTTTGTAAATGCAAAATTAGATTCGACAGACAACGTTTTCATCAGGGATGACTCAATTCGTCCATCCCTGTCAGCACCTTACAAGGGGGCGTACAAAGTTCTCAGCCGAAATCCGAAATTTTATGTGATCGAGGTCAATGGGAATAAATCGAAAATTTCGATCGATCGTCTAAAACCCGCCTTCATCGCACAATCTACAGCTTTCTAGAAGGGGAATACTGTGGTGCGTCGACAACGTTATGACTTAATACTATGCGTTAACGCACCCACAAAACGTTTAAGCTGCTCGCACCTTTAGAAGCGGCTGCCAAAATACAACCCTACAAATAAGAACAACCAAACCTTTTTTATGTAAATAATTGAATTGTCATTACTTCTTCCAGGGGTGACTCTAGAATGCGTTTGTGCAATATGGGTATCAAACGAAAGGTGTTAATGAGTATTTCAAAAGGGCGTGGGGCTTAGTTCTATAGGTGGACGCCTTTTCTACACATCACCATAACGGTGGACCCGGGGTGACTCTAGAATGTGTTTGTACGATATGGGTATCATATTAAAGGTAACTAGTATCGCCTGTGGTCGAAATTCGACCAACTCTTATTTTTTTCAACTCAGTCTATGCATCCAGTGTTGGGGGTAGTGAAATAATGCGTTAATAGTTAAGCAGTGAGCGGAAATATAGCAAACTGGTCTAACTTACTTAAATTTTTCATTAAGACATTGTAATTTTTATTGTATATTCTTAAATTTTCTACAAAATTTTCAAATGTAATTATAACCTTTTGGTATGGAGCTCCTTAAACAAAAATATAAAACATATGTAAAACCAAAAGAAATTGACATAGAATTAAGGCGAAATTACTTGACATTAAATTGAAAAATAGGTTTTTCCACACCACCCGGGAGGTCCCCGTTGGGGCGCTACCGAAGTTAGTTTTGTGTGCTCGGTTCCCCAGTAGGCCTATATCTCCCATATACATACATATACCGCCCATTTACTTCAATAGTGTCATAATTGAAAAACACGAACTTTTAGTTAAAAACGAAGAAATGTGCTTAGGGAATTTAGCCTATTTCACGCCACCCGTTAGGTATGCAATTGGCGCTTTACCGAGTTTAATTTTGTATAAATACATATGTAGTATGTACATAAGTGTGACACAAAACGAAAATTTCGAATAGAATAGAGGATACCTTCATAAAAAATAAAAATATAAAAAAATTATGTAATCAGAAAGAAGGCAGAGTTTGCTAAAAAAATTTAAATGAAAGAAAAAAAATAAAGTACTTAAAGTGCGAAAAAATTAGGTGATGTGAATAAACAGTTCCATCTAAAAACGCAATAAGTGCACTTGGACCTTTTTCCGGGTTTCAATGTTATCATTGTGGAAATATGAAGATTCTAATATCCGGATATTTAATGTTGGGATTCCCATTGAGATCTATGTACGTAACTAATTTGTATTAAATTTGTAAACATTCATATTCATGAAATGGAGATGAATAAATATCGTCTGTGAACGATATAATACTAAGATATAGCAAAGCAGAATAAATTAGAAAAAAAAGAAAAAGAAACAAAAACATTGAAATTATTCACGCAAACATATTTACTAAAATAAAATTGATTTCATAATTTTAAGCGACATAAACAAATTGGGATTATGGGATCTAAGTATCCGATTAATGGGTATATAATCAAACAAAGTTAGCCTAATAATAAATATAGTGGGTAATATACTGCCTATGCAATATTTCGACCTAAAATCGAAAACGTTTTTGTGTCGTTTTTTTCGTTTAATATACAACGTGAAATTTTCCGATTCAATCAAGTTGCATTTAAATAATAATAAACTAAGTTGAAATAAAAGATAATATAATAAAATAAAATAAGAAATATCAAAATAAATTAGCATAAAAGACAATATACAAATTTTAATGTAATATCTTTGTAGCAAATTTATTTATGTTTTGTTCACTATAAGACGTGCTATATCTAAAATGAGTATAAAATCTGGAAATGCAAAAAACATTTGGGTCAAATTTGCAATTAATTGTTATAAATAAATAAATTTAGTGAGTTTGAACAAAAGTTGACTCATTATTTCTGATTTAATTTTTTTAAAGCACCTAAAATGAAAAACAAAGAATCTGTTAAATAAAGACCTATGGTTTTACATGTAAGAAAAATTTGTCCAAAAAAATAGCCCCGTTAAGTTATTACTTCTCTTTGAAGTTTTTTTGTGAGCTAATAATTATTTTAGAACAATTTTTTAAGGATTTTGGTACAAACCAATATAGGTAATTGGAAACAATGGGAAACAATATTTTATTTCAACAGAAAATGAACGAAGCAGTAGTTCTCTCACTCTTTGGCGTGTACAAATATATACATATGTAGAGATGAAACATTTGAGCAACGCAACAATTGAGAATTTGGAGCTATGTACTCAGGGGGGTTTGTGAACATAATTCGTCCTACAGATGGCAATTTCGATAGTTGCACAGATTTTCGAATTTACAAAAAACTTTTTCTATTAATTGTAAACAAATAGAGTAATATTTGTTAACAAAAATAGGCCTATGCACTGCGGCTGATCAATACGAATCGATTCTTATAACTTTTATATGATTTTACGTATGCTAAGTATGCGAAACAGTCTGTCAATTGATTGTATGGAAGTTTTGTTAGCGTATTAATATATAGATGTAGGAAGGGAATTAGGATTAGTCATATTAAAGTACAGTTGGCAACCCATAAAATAGTCCACTTAAGGGTTAAACAGAAAGTAGCCGAAAAAATTAACGAATCGTCGTTATAGACAAAAAAAGAATATCGGTTGTCGTTCAAAAGAGTAGTCTGTCGCAAGGAGTGAAAATTCATGGACGTTAATCCTTACAAGCGGAAGTTTTATATTAACGTAACTGAAATACTTATTAATATAACTTTAAATTTAAAACGCAATAGAAATGAATAAAATTTGTGAAAATATAAGTACTTCTAATGAAAGCGGTAGTGTTTTAATTACCACAAATGGGGGCTCAACCGGGATATGTGCACGCGTTCATCAATAAACGCGTAGAAAATTTTTTCTAATGCACATAAATTAAACCCGAAAAAGATTATCATGCACGAACGTGAAAAACTAACACAAAAGAAGTCAGTGAGTAGTGTAAAATAGTTGCAATAAAACTAAAAGAAAATAAAACTCGAAGAAAATGCGTAGACACGCATTCACCATTGATTTAGGTGCTCCATCGGACTGCGCAGGAGCGTTCTTAAAACTCTTCACAAATTTGGGTGCTCCGTTGGACTGCGCAGTAGCGTCGAGAAAAAGCATCAGAAAATCGCAAATAAGTGTTCGTGAAAACGAAATTGAAAACACAAATGCAAAGTGTTCCTTAAGCGAAACAGAAAGTGTTTAAAAAAAAAAAAAAAACCGAATGAACGTTGATGTGGTGCCGAAAAGAGACATAAATAAGTCCAACAGTCAAATAATATTATACATGCATAGTTCGTCTGCGTAAGTGAAAAAAACAACTTCACAAGAACAAAGAGGATAAATACAATAAGAGCCGTCACTCGTTATTTTTTTGGCATTTACTCGATGTATACTGAGAGGTAGTCGCTACTTTTTTTTTGCGCGAGATGTTTATAGATGTCTTCTATACATTTTCGTGGGATAATTGTGTTTATTTTTCAACTGTATTAAATTAATTTATTTAATTCTCTTTCCAAAAAACAAGTTTGCATAAAGTGACAACGCCGCATGAATAAATGCCAGACAATTAAAAATGTCCCTCTCAGAAAACATTCGGCATCAATTTTTTCAATTTTCAGCGAGATACTCGCCACAGAATAACGAGTGACGGCTCTTATTGTATGTATCCTCTTTGACAAGAATTGGTAATATACAAGCACATCGTGTTGTAACACAGGTGTGCTAAACAGAGACAATAATTAGTCCAACTAAAAATGGCACATCCCAATGTACCTATACAAATTTTGCTTTTGCGAAATGAGTGAAACAAAAAGATTACGATTATCATCGTATGAATGCAAACAGTATGAAAGGAAAAGAAAGCAACAACCAAATGAAAATTAAATAAGACGAAGTGCCACAGCAGCAGAGGAGAGACAGCAAGACGGTCAACAAGAAGCAGAGAAGCAGTGGTATATTTATATATTTTTCTTATTTTTATTTTGAAAATTTTTACATTAGAATGATGCATTTCATATGTTTGTACGTGTTAACAAGTGAATTTACATTCCCTTTCGGATTTTGGAAAATAATTTTGATAATATTAAGGTATGTTTGTATAGTTGTATAAGCGCTACAACTAACAAGAGAATTTTCAGTTTATGTCAGTAACCGCGGTTTTGTTTACAGCCGGTTAAAATAAATGCATTATCAACGTAAAATCTGAGTAAAGAAGTATCGCAAATTTTAATTTTTGTCTATAAATTCGCTAAATTGTTATTGAAATTGCAATATGGATACAGATACCATAAAAGCAATGACGGTAGAAATGTTGAAGGAAAAGCTAAGAGAGCTTACTTTAAGTGTAACGGGTGGGAAAAAAGAACTGCAGTTGCGTTTGCTGCAGCACCTAGTATTTGAGGGCGAGAGAGTGGAAGACGGAGAACTAAGCGAAGGTGAAACAGGAAATTCAGTTAATGGCGGTACCGTAAATATTCTTGGGTGGCAAAAGGCACTGTTCACGCTACGGGATATAGAGGAGAGTGTGTCGACATTTTCGGGTGATGGTACCCGTGGGGTGAATCATTGGGTGAATGAGTTTGAAGAAGTTGCTGACACGGTAGGTTGGAATGGCCTACAGAAGTTTATTTACGCTAAGCAGTTACTAAAAGGTGCTGCAAAATCATTTGCTCGAGGACTCCAAAGAAACAGAGACTGGAGTGGTTTGAAAGAAGCTCTGGTTGAAGAGTTTGGGGAAAAGCTGTGCGCCTCAGAGGTTCACCGTACGCTAAGAACCAGACGAAAGCAGGCAAAGGAAAGCCTTCACGAATATTTGTATGCGCTCATAGAGATAGGGAAGCCAATCCAACTCGATGAGAGGAGTGTAGTTGAATACTTCGTGGAGGGAGTACCAGATACGCGGCTAAACAAAGCAATGCTGTACCAAGCGAAAAGCCTGAGTGAGCTTAAAGAACAGATACGGGTATATGATAAGGTTAGAGGTGTACAAACGTCGTCAAACGGTTTGGGTACGTCTCAAGTAAGGTCTGAAAAAAGCGGGAGCGAAAAAATGTACACAAAGAAAAAATGTTTCAAGTGTGAGAAAGAGGGTCATCTGGCCAGAGAGTGTCCCAATTCAGATGTAAGCAACGTGACATGTTTCAAATGCAAGCAAAAGGGCCACTATGCCAATGACTGTAAATCGGAGAAAGATAAAAAGGCAATTAAAGATGAACGCGCAAATACGCTAGGCAAACAGGGCGATAGAAAATCGCAGAGTAACCTTATATTTACTGATGTAACACTAAATAATTTTACTTTTAGCACGCTAGTAGATACGGGCTGCGATTCCTGCATAATGAGATACGATACCTTTATGATGATAGGAAATATCGGGCTGAGTAAAGAGAGCCGTCAACTGTATGGAATAGGTAAGGGCCAACTCACGACATTGGGTAGCTTCAATGCCGAAATACAGATTGATGGGGTCACATTAAAAATAACTTTCCATGTTGTAAGGGGTGTGAAATGCCATATGCCGCTATAATAGGAAGCGATGTGCTTGATAATGTAGAGTTGGTGTTTAAGAAAGGGGTAGTGGAGTTCCGACTACCGGGTACGCAAGCCGGGGTGGGTCGTAAAGATGCAAGTGAGAAATCTGGAGTGGTTGGGCCAGAGTCTCAGGGCAGTAGAGCCAGAGGTTGTCAGCCAAAACCTAGGGAGGTTGGAAAAGTAGCGATAACAGAGAGAGATATCGCAGAGACTATTCAAGTGACTAAGAGTTTAGATGACATGAAAGATGGTGCCGTGGGTTGTGCATCAAATAGCAGTGAGGTAGGGCCTGTAGAGGTAACTCAGGGGCAAGGCTCAAACGAACGGATTAATAGAGATGGTGAAAAGGATCTGTGGAGTGAGTTCAAAGCCTTGCGTTTGGCCGAAAGAAGCAAGCCAAAGAAGGAGTTATGTGAGATCGACGTGTCGCATCTAGAAGGGAAAACTGCTGAGAAAGTAAGACGGTTGGTTATTGCATATGTACACGGAAAGCAAGTAAGTGCTCCAGTGAAGGTGAAGCTTGTTCTAACCGATGATAGGCCAGTTTATCAGCGTCCACGTCGAGTATCGTACGAGGACCAGCGTTACATAGACAAACAGAAGATATGCTTAAATAGGGCATAATTCAGTACAGTACTTCGGAGTATGCGTCACCTGTGGTGGTGACGAAGAAAAAAGATGGGACGAAAAGATTTTGCTGCGACTTTCGCAAACTCAACGAAAAAATTATTAGGGATAATTTTCCGATGACCTTAATCGACGAGGTGCTAGACAAGTTGCAGGGAGCAAAAGTCTTCACTACGTTCCTTAAGATTTTATGATGTGCCAATAGAACCCAGCTCGCGAAAGTATACAGCATTTGTAACCCACAGTGGTCAGTTCGAGTTTTGTTTCGTTCCCTTCGGGATCAACAACTCGCCGGCAGTATTTTGCCGATTCGTCCGTGCAGTATTTCAGGATATGTTGCAGGATGGTACAATTATCGCATACATGGACGACATTGTTATTCCCGCCATGGATGAGCATGAGTCGTTGGAAAAGTTGCGAAAAGTGCTAGGAAGAGCTAGGGAGTACGGTCTGCATATAAAATGGGAGAAATGCCAGTTCATTAGGAGGCAGATCAACTGGTTAGGGTACATTGTAGAAAATGGCGAAATTTTATCGTCAGTGGAGAAGACTAAAGCTGTGAAAAGCTTTCCTGTACCGACAAGTAGAAAGGAAATACAGCGATTTTTAGGTTTGACATCATTCTTTAGGCGTTTTATTCAAAATTACGCAGCCATTGCTAAGCCACTCTCAGATTTGCTACATGCCGATGCATAAAAATATGGATTTGGGGCAGTGTTGTTACAAAGGGATTCAGAAGACCGCGTTTTTCACCCAGTAGAATTTATGAGCCGGAAAACCACACTGGCTGAAAAAAATACAGCGCATTTGAACTGGAAGTGTTAGCAGTGATTAAAGCGTTAAAGAAAAGGCATATTTACGTTAAAGATCGAAGGTTTGAAATAGTAAGCGATTGCAACGCGTTCACGATGACGGTTAAAAAAACCGACGTGCCCGATAGGGTGATGCGATGGGCTATGTACTTGCAAGAGTACGACTATATCGTAGAACATAGGTCGGGTTCGCGGATGAGGCATGTAGATGCTCTGAGCCGCATTTACTGCATGTTGGTCGAAGATGCGTTAACATTTAGACTGAGGGATGCCCAGAAGCAGGATGATTGGATAAAAGCTGTGAGTACAATTTTAGAAACAGGAAGTTACCAGGACTTTATTTTAAAGAACGGGATATTATACAAGGATCCCATTAGGGAGTTACTAGTTGTACCTCCTAGCATAGAGGCAGAAATAATTAAATTGGCATACGATCGGAATCATTTTGGAAGTAAAAAAACACAGGAGCTAGTGGAGAAAAAATATTACATACCCAATTTAACAGAGAAGGCAGCAAAAATAGTAAAAAGTTGCGTTCAATGCATAATTATTGACGCCAAAAGAGGAAAGAAAGAAGGGTTTTTAGCTCCAATCGGCAAAGCGTGTGAGCCGTTGGGGACTTATCACGTGGACCATGTCGGACCGTTGACAGAAACCAAGAAAAAGTACAACCACATCCTAGTGATATTTGATGGGTTTTCAAAATATTCGTGGTTATATCCAACAAAGTCAACGGGAGTCGATGAGGTGATCGATAAATTACAAAAGCAGGCGTCGGTATTTGGTAACCCCAAACGTATTATAAGTGATAGAGGAGCAGCGTTTACGTCAAACTGTTTTAAAGATTATTGTAATAGGGAAAACATACAACACCTTCAAATTGCAACGGGAGTACCTCGAGGAAACGGGCAAGTGGAGCGAATCCACAAAACGGTCATTCCAATGATTTCAAAAAAGTGTCAAAGCAACCCCACCCAATGGTACAACCACGTGGGTAAGGTACAGCAGGTGCCGAATAACACTGTACCACGCAGCACTAGAGCAACACCATTTAAAATACTTACGGGATTAGACATGCGGGTAAATGATTATCCGGATTTGCGTCAAATATTAAACGATTTAACGATTGAAGATCTAGACACGGAAAGGGACTTAGTAAGAAAAAAGCTCAAGAAAATATAAGAAAAAAACAAAATGAGAATTGTAAAACTTTTAACAAAAACAGGAAAATCGAAGCCACTTATAATATTGATGATTTAGTGGCGATTAAAAAGACTCAATTCGGCACTGCCATGAAGTTAAGGCCAAAATTTCTAGGGCCGTATAAAATAACCGCCAACTTTAACCATGGTAGATATGAAGTAGAAAAGGTGGGCAGCCAGGAGGGACCGATGAAAACTACAACCGTGACCGAAAATATGAAGTCATGGTCTTAGTTATTCAGGGTCGAATAACCTGTCAGGACGGCCGATTGTAGGAAGGGAATTAGGATTAGTCATATTAAAGTATAGTTGGCAACCCATAAAATAGACCACTTAAGGGTTAAACAGAAAGTAGCCGAAAAAAATGAACGAAGCGTCGTTATAGACAAAAAAAGAATATCGGTTGTATTTCAAAAGAGTGAAAATTCAAGGACGTTAATCCGTACAAGCGGAAGTTTAATATTAACGCAACTTAAATACTTATTAATATAACTTTAAATTTAAAACGCAATAGAAATGAATAAAATTTGTGAAAATATAAGTACTTCTAATGAAAGCGGTAGTGTTTTAATTACCACATAGATAGTGGGTAATATACTGCCTATGCAATATTTCGACCTAAAATCGAAAACGTTTTGGGTCCATTTTTTTCGTTTAATATACAACGTGAAATTTTCCGATTCAATCAAGTTGTATTTAAATAATAATAAACTAAGTTGAAATAAAAGATAATATAATAAAATAAAATAAGAAATATCAAAATAAATTAGCATAAAAGACAATATACAAATTTTAATGTAATATCTTTGTAGCAAATTTATTTATGTTTTGTTCACTATAAGACGTGCTATATCTAAAATGAGCATAAATCTGGAAATGCAAAAAACATTTGGGTCAAATTTGCAATTAATTGTTATAAATAAATAAATTTAGTGAGTTTGAACAAAAGTTGACTCATTATTTCTGATTTATTTTTTTTTAAAGCACCTAAAATGAAAAACAAAGAATCTGTTAAATAAAGACCTATGCTTTTACGTGTAATTAAAATTTGTCCAAAAAAATAGGCCGGTTAACTTATTACTTCTCTTTAAAGTTTTTTTGTGCGCTAACAATTATTTTAGAACAATTTTTTAAAGATTTTGGTACAAGCCAATATAGGCAATTGGAAACAATGGGAAACAATATTTTATTTCAACAGAAAATGAGCGAAGCAGTAGTTCTCTCACCGTTTGGCGTGTAAAATATATACATATGTAGAGATGAAACATTTGAGCAATGGAACAATTGAGAATTTGGAGCTATGTACTCAGGGGAGTTTGTGAACACAATGCGTCCTACAGATGGCAATTTCGATAGTTGCACAGATTTTCAAATTTACAAAAAACTTTTTCTATTAATTATAAACAAATAGAGTAATATTTGTTAACAAAAATAGGC
Organism: Eurosta solidaginis; assembly: GCF_040869045.1. Classification (NCBI taxonomy): domain Eukaryota; kingdom Metazoa; phylum Arthropoda; class Insecta; order Diptera; family Tephritidae; genus Eurosta; species Eurosta solidaginis. Next base: position 217,372,227 of record NC_090320.1, read on the forward strand.
CTATGCACTGCGGCTGATCAATACGAATCGATTCATATAACTTTTATATGATTTTACGTATGCTAAGTATGCGAAACAGCCTGTCAATTGATTGTATGGAAATTTTGTTAGCGTATTAATATATAGATAGTGGGTAATATACTGCCTATGCAATATTTCGACCTAAAATCGAAAACGTTTTTGGGTCGTCTTTTTTTTCGTTTAATATACAACGTGAAATTTTCCGATTCAATCAAGTTGCATTTAAATAATAATAAACTAAGTTGAAATAAAAGATAATATAATAAAATAAAATAAGAAATATCAAAATAAATTAGCAAAAAAGACAATATACAAATTTTAATGTAATATCTTTGTAGCAAATTTATTTATTTCTTTGTTCACTATAAGACGTGCCATATCTGAAATGAGCATAAAATCTGGAAATGCAAAAAACATTTGGATCAAATTTGCAATTAATTGTTATAAATAAATAAATTTATTGAGTTTGAACAAAATTTGACTCATTATTTCTGATTTATTTTTTTTTTTGTAAAGCACCTAAAATGAAAAACAAAGAATCTGTTAAATAAAGACCTATGTTTTTACGTGTAAGTAAAATTTGTCCAAAAAAATAGGCCGGTTAAGTTATTACTTCTCTTTAAAGTTTTTTTGTGAGCTAACAATTATTTTAGAACAATTTTTTAAAGATTTTGGTACAAACCAATATGGGTATCAAACGAAATGTGTTAATGAGAATTTTAAAAGGGCGTGGGTCTTAGTTCTATAGGTGGACGCTTTTTCGTGATATCGCCATAAAGGTGGACCAGGGGTGACACTGGAATGCGTTTGTACAATATGGGTATCAAACGGAAGGTGTTAATGAGTATTATAAAATTGCGTGGGCCTTAGTTCTATAGATGGACGTCTTTTCGAGATATCGCCATAAAGGTGGACCAGGGGTGACTCTAGACTTTATTTGTACGAAATGGTTATCAAATGTAAGGTGTTAATGAGTCTTTTTAAAAGGGAGTGGGCCTTAGTTCTATAGGTAGTCGCCTTTTCGAGATATCGCCATAAAGGTGGACCAGGGGTGTATCTAGAATGTGTTTGTACGATATTGGTATCAAATTAAAGGTATTAATAAGGCTTTTAAAAGGGAGTGGTGGTAGTTGTATGTGTGAAGGCGTTTTCCAGATATCGACCAAAATGTGGACCAGGGTGACCCACAACATCATCTGTTGGATACCGCTAATTTATTTATATATATAATACCACGAACAGTATTCCTGCCAAGATTTCAAGGGTTTTTTATTTCGCCCTGCAGAACTTTTTCATTTTATTCTACTTAATATGGTAAGTGTCACACCTGTTTTACAAATTTTTTTCTAAAGTTATATTTTGCGTCAATAAACCAATCCAATTACCATGTTTCATATCTTTTTTCGTATTTGGTATAGAATTATGGCATTTTTTTCATTATATTATAAGAACTGGGTGTGGCTTCAACCGATTTCGCCCTTTTTCACAGAAATAAGTTATATTCCCAGAATCTAAGCCCCTACCTTTGTTATTCAGAGAAAGAAGCATTCTATAAATAATTTAGCAAAAATATGTGAGGTAAACATTTGGTTTTCATTCCATTTCTACCATTTTATTTGCGACTACATAAAGATAAACAGACATACATAGATAAACAGATATACATGCCCAAACAATATTTTGTTTTCAAACTCTTACAAATCTGGTGAAAAGTAGTAAAGCTTTGCAGTAGCCATAATTGTATTCAATATTCAATATGCATAAAAATATCACATTAAGAGGCGATAGGATTTTATATTATATCACCTCGCAGTGTTTTTAACTGATACTTTTAATAGTGTTTTGTCGAACGAAATAGCAATTAATATCACATTAATATTGCGCCATTAACTCCGGTTTATGGGCTTTTTTGGAGTTTAAGAGTACTGGTCAACACGAAAATGGCCTATAAACTCGAGCTCATGGCGCAATGTGAATGTTATGTAGCCCCCTTTATAGACTTTTGAAACGCGTCATTGACTTGACACTCACGAATTGAAAAGTCAAGACGGGTCTCTTTTACGGAGCATAGAACAAGGGAATAACGCAATCCCCTTCGTCGAAATTTGTAATAGAAAAGTACACTCAGCAGTATATTAGTAATGATAGTAATTTTGTAGATACCATAAGGTTGAACAGGACGGTTAATAAAGACCTCACATATACTATATATACCCATAATGCTGTAAATGCCATCAGGACTTCTTCATTTTTCCTTTATTTTTTATTTTACTAAATATATCATGTAATGAAATTGATTTATTTTGCTAATTTCTTTTGAAAATAATGAAACCGTACACACTCTTACAAAAACCTAGATCTCTCTAAATTTAAATGCAGCACTGCACTTTGGCAGAAGATTTTAAGATCCGTTCTTAATACAGAGTAGCAAAATAGTCTGTCGGCAGTAAATCTTCTGCCAGTCACTGCTTCATTATCGTGGCACATAAACAAGAAAGAAAACTGTGTAAAAATTTACTCACCAAACTATTAAAAACAAATTCACAACGAAAAGACATGACAAGTATTTAAACTATTATTTTCAAACTCAGTTTCTAAGTTCAACCAACCAACGCGACCCGAATATTTCAAATGTTCAAACCCAACTCACAAATGCTTAAATAGAGAAGGATGTTCCGAACATACGAAGTAAAAACGATAACACGATAACACCCCCAGTGGCCTTAGAACATACCCGCAGCAGGTATGCCTGTCGTAAAAAGCGACTTAAATACCCAAATGGCCAAGGGGTTATCTAGTGCACACCATTTAACGGGTTGCCAGCCTTATTTATAGTTTCTCCAAACCAATCGTCAACCTCACCTACCCGAATCGAATATTTTTTCTTTAGCAGCAGGCAAGGCTCTGGCGACCACAATTTCTTCGCGGAACTAAGGGGTGGGGGACGCTATGTCTCAGAAGGTTCAAGGTGGTCATATTAAATTTCTCCGACATTGTCTGGATTATACTTTAATGGTGCTTCTTACCGGAAAGTACCGGATATATATCCGACTAAGAAACAACCAAAAACCTTCGGAAAGTGTCTTTATCGTACAGCAACAACGTTAACAGCCACATTATCTTTGAAGCTATCGTATCCAAAGCGATCGTAATTTTTCTGTTTGTTGCATTATTGGCCCTAGGATAGGCAAAACGCTAACAGTCTACTGATACGTATTCTCGGTATTCTCTTTCACAAAAAGTACTAATATAGCAAAAATTAAGTATCAAAAACAAATTAGACAGTTGCTTTCGTGTAGTTGAGGAATGAAATACAATTAAAGGATAAACATAAGCTTCAAAGTATTATGGATAGACTATATAGCCAACTTAAATATCGTTCGTCCAGCGTCTCGTTTTCTAAAGAGAATTAGGCTGTAAATTATTCCAACCTTTCGTTATATGAGTCGATTTTGTGACATTTAACCATTATTTATCTTATAACTTTGAATTAAATTTAAAAAATCAACTCATGTAAAAGATGTCCAAAAGGGCACAGCCACAAATCTTGAATTATTTTTACGAAGTCCTATTCAAATGTTTTGCTCTAGTAAAGTAAAGCGGTACTGGGTTTAGGATCTTCGTATGTATACGGGAACCTATTTCAATTGCTCAGTAGATAGTAACCCATTCATTGGTGTCCGTATTGTCGTAGTCTTCATACAATTTTCTTTGTGCAGTCAGACTAGTACATCCTGGTTTATTTAATAAATTAACCCTAAAATCAGTAAAATAATACTACGGAATAATGCAATTTAGTACGTCACAGGCAAATTTAAAATTTTGATCTCCTACTTCTACTATCTATTTGTCCAAAATTAGGGAAGGATTTCTATGACGAAATATTATATATATAATATTTTTCATATTTGAATAGCTATTTTTCGGTTTTAAGGAAATTATTTTTGAGTTGATGATTGGTTTATTAAAATACATTATACCAGATTTCAGCCCTCTAGTTACAAGTGTCTGCCAACTGATCCGCAGCAACACTTCGGAGACAGTCAATGGGCTTGTGGTGCAAAAATGTCGCTTTGCGTGACTGTATCCTATTTCTTCTGCAGGGTACTTCGAAACATTGCAACAAGGTCTAAGGTCCTCATGGACTTCATTTTGATATTTCAACAGTTTTCTACACAACTTAAACATGTTAGAGGTAAAATTTCCAATGACAGGGTGACACTTTTCTGGATTAAAAATATTCACCCTGCATGTGATGGTAGAATTCTACAATGATTTGGTTAGAACTTTGGTTAGAACGACTTAGTGCGGTTGCGGTATCTAAGAATTACGAATCGCAATGGCAGATACTATTGGAGCAGAGAAAAATTTCTTGTTGTTGAATTACAATCGTATGATAGTTTCTTTATTAATTTAGTTCGAAGCTTGAAACAATAATTACTAGAGACGATTTCTTCTCGAACACAAGCGAGACTTTTGAGATCCGAGAAATCGAGAACTCGACTACTCTCGAAATTCTCGCGTCTCGAAATAATTGTAACTCTCGCGAGGTTCTCAAAATGAACTGATTCTCTGTATGGACATTATTTGTACACTTGGTTCTTTTACTTGTGGTCTTTTTGTTGATTACATTGCTTTCCAATGGTACTTCACTCAAAATATGTTTATATAATTTTGTTGACAATATTTTATTTTTAAATGAGAAATCGACAACTCGTCTTTTCGCGATATTCTCGACTTTCAAATTAGGCGCTGCATTGGCAGTATTCTATGCATTTCGATGAGTTTTGCTTGTGGTGCTGTGGAAATGTTCGCTTGTGCTCCAGAAGAAATCGTAAGCTCTATATACATAGTTAAAACAACCAATAAATCGATAAATTTGAATGTCGAAAACTCGCGAGCTTTACGAGTAATTCGAGACTCGCGGGAAATCTCTTCTCGAACAAGCTCGAGAAATCGTAAGGTTTATTAATTACTAAAAAAACCATATAAGCTCATATACATACATACATACTATGTAAACAAATCTTCGTGTTTGTTAAAAGGACCCATAAAAGCTAGAGTCCTTTAACATAAACAAACTACAAATGATCCTCAGAAAAGTTTTTATAATCCAAATCATCGAGAAATACGTATATTAAAGCAAATTTGCTCAAAGCAAATTTATTCACCATTCATTATAAACATATTATTTCAATTTGTTGTTGTTTCAAACTTCCGTAATATCCCTCAGTTATCACCTGTTCTGTTTAAAAGGTACTTCTTCTTAGTGCTGCCTACACACGTATACATATCGTCTATGACTTTGCACAACCTTCTTTAGATCAACTGCAAAAACCGTCTATCAGACGATATTTAAATTTTACAGGAAAAACTTATTTTACACAGATTTTTCTATAGAATTTTTTTCATGATAAGTGAATTTCTAAATATGTTAGAGCATTAAGTTTGTATATACTCAAAAATGCTCCTGTTTTCCCCCTTTAGGAGCTTTCTTTAGGTAACAGAGCTCTCAAAATTCAATTTTCTTTTACAAAATTGGTATTCAAATATGAAAATTATAACTGTTTCGATAGTACTTCATGCACTGAGCACAGGGCTAAGAAGTCTGAAGTTTTCCGAATACTGATATTTGGGTGGTTTTGCAGTTTGTTGGTGGATGGTTTCGCAATGGCATCGACGATTTGCTTATCCCATTATCCCTGCTCATGCTAAATCCAGGGGATCAAAAAAGGATTTGACATAAAACAATGTAATATCATTAGTGTACAAAATAAACTGTCATATTTCGAAGTATGGAAATTTGTGCTACTTTCCTTCGACAAAGTTCAAATATTTGTCTCCTCTACACACATTATCATACTGTCAGCTGCGAAACTGCGTAGCCGCATGTACATAAGTATGTATTATATATTAATGGCTAAAATTTTTGTATATGCCTACCACTTTTTAACACCCGAATGGCTTGTGGTACATATGCAATCAATTTTGTTCTGATATGTCAATCATTTTTGGGACATTTTTATGTTTCTGTATATAAATATGTATGCACTACGTAGTATAATATACACTATTTCAACGATATTTCATTTCCTTACTGTCTATTACTGGTAGTTTGTATTATTTGTTTTGTGTAAAGTTTCGATTTTATGTTATTTATTTCATGTTATTCATCTTCTTTGGTTTTCCTGTGGTTAGATTTATTATTTTATTTTGAAATAAGTTTTAGGTAAAATTGGTCAGTGCTATTTACTTTGATTTCCTATTACTGTTTGTCATAAAAAATAAATGTTCTGTTTGTTTTTCAATACGTAATAACATAACAAAACGGTATAAGAGCAAATAATAGCTCGCTGTGACGTTATTTGTGAGGGACACTAGTGACCACTCAGAATGTGAGCTAGAGACCTTCAAAATTTATACCCAAACTAATTTCACTGCATTAGTAAAGGTGACAACAACTTAATCTATAGCATCTAATCACCAAAAGTAATTCTAAAATCAAACAAGTAAGGACGGGACTCATAACTTTCATAATTGAAGCTGAACAATAAATAAAGTGTCTAACTTTCAAAGTCATAAAGTCAGATGAACCAGTTGTATAGGGTGTATAGATATATTACGTACATATATGACCGATCTAAATGATTTTTTTAGACAACAGTTAAGCATAAACATCCTGTGAAATTTCAAGCTTATGTATATCTCTTGAAATGAGGAATGGCTGTATGCGATATAAATTATGTACATGACAATTTTTCCAGACAGCAATTTATGCCTTAAATGTAATCATCCTGTGAAATTTCAAGCTACTAGCAGTTAAAATGAGGAAGGAATTACATTAAACCTCCTGCCTGAACATTCGATTGTATCGGATATATAAAATATATATGACCGATCTTAACAATTTTTTCAGGCAATAACATATGCCGTTTTTTTGAGCAGCTGAGGAAATGTGAAGTTTCTGGCTGTTAAAATGAGGATGAGATTACGTTAAACTTCTTACCTGAACAATCGGTTATGTGGGATATATCTTATATATTATTTCTAATTGCTGTTTTTATGTGCAGTTCCCTTTTCGCTCTTATTTGAAATCCAAATCTTTAAATAGATCGCGGGTTCGAATCGAGCTCAAGGCCTAACAATAATTTTTTATCATTATTATTGTTATGATAAATTTTTTCTTAATTGAAAAAATTTTTAAATTAGAATAGAAGAAAGAAAAAATTTTAGACAACTGCCAAAGCTCGTTGTATAGATCCATTTCGGGAACTGCTAAATTCCTTCATCGGCAACGTTTAGGCGCCGCTGCTATAACCATTCAGCCACCACAGCGGTTTTTTGTTTGTCTTCATTAATCCTACTTCTATTCTGGTTCGTGCCAATTGATATTCACACCACTGCGACATCTGTTGCAGAATAGCTGTGAAAATTGGACTTGTTTGTTGGCAATGCTGCCAAAGTGTCATATTTTACAACAAAAATTGCAAATCTTTAAATAAAGTTTTAATTGTAAAAATGGAGTTTCGTGCTATTAGTGAGCTTTGGGCATTATTGGTCGTAATATTTTTGTTTAGCTATATTTTATTAAAATAATTTGTTAAAAATAAATGATTGTGAGCACACAACGAAATCTATTTGTACTATGGCACTATTGTGAATATTTGATTAGAACTAACACTGCATTACCGGCAGTTGCTAACATTCACCAGATGGCAGCGCAAGCGCGTGTAAGACTTTATTGCTAGATGGTTGATTGATAGAACAGCTGATCTCCTGTTGATATTTGATATGAGACTTTTATATTTGTTGCGCAAGATGGGCACGGGTCCAGGTAGTATTATATATATGACCGATCTTAAAAATTTTTTTAAACAACCATGTACGCCTTAAATATAATAATTCTGTGGACGTTTCATCTTCCAGCTGTTCAAATTAGGAATAAATATTCAAAACCCTTTTTTCGAGAAATCGGTTGTATGGGGTGCTGGTAGCGCGCTCCGCCTATCACGCCTTACATGTATGTAAAGATTATCAGTCATTCCAACTGATTTTCTTATTAAAAGTTTTGATTACATCGGTGATTTCGACGGCGAGCAACTGGCAATATTATGCAAATACTTCAGCTAATTTTAAAGACGCTCATGTCATGACTAATTTGTGCATATGACCATGGCGCCGCAGAATACATTGTCACATCAACAGCCTTCACTGTTGTTCTTATGTTGACAAAAAATATGTTGAGTAGGAGCAACAAGAACTAGCTATGATAGTTAGTTGTTATTGCAAAGCGGGGATTGCCCGCTTTAAAGTTGGGAGAAAGTTCTATAACAGCAAAACGTGGTGATGGTCGTATGCGTTTTTAAATAGTACGACCATCGCAGGAATGCGGGTACAAATCCCACTAGTGGAAAAAAAGGTCTTGAAGAGATTTATAAGGTTTTGTCGAAACAGCTGTCGCCTTGTTCGCCCTGATGTCGAGTTGTCTCAATTTCTTCGCAAACAGTTAACTAAAATCTGTTATTTTAATAGCTCCGTTGGTATTCTTAGGGTGACAGTAACAACTGTTGAGTTAACAATGTTATGGCTAACATACTTATAATGAAACTTGTTTAATGTTTAAATATGTTTTATTTAAGCTTAAGGTGAAAATAGTAAGCGTAACTTTAAGAATAGTTTTTGTAAGTGGTATGCTATGTGGAGGATATATGTAGACTGTGGCGTAATGTAGAACAATGTGGCAGATTTGATATGAGCGAAATCAGACAAGGCAAGGATAGAAAAGAAAGTAAAGGAAAGGAAAGCAAAGGAAAGGGGAAAAAGGCAAGATAAGATATGAAAAAAAAGAAAAGCGAGGGAGAGGCAAGGAAGGATCAAAACCTAAAGCAGAAGCCGGAACCGAAACCGAAACCAGACACGATAGCAAAGGTGATCGATGAGTCCCTGAAAATTTAGTATTTATTGAGTAGCTATCCTTTTGTCACCAAAAGTTTCTCAATATTGTATAGATTTGTTCTAAAAAAATTATCTATATTTTGTCGGTTTTTATTATCGATTTTATATCGAAAAATTTATGATTTTTTATCGAAAACGTATCGAACAACTCTCGTTGTCGGCATGTTATCGATTTGTTATCAAATAGTTATTGGTATATTATTCAAAAGTTAACGACATATTATCGAAAAGTTATCGATTTGACGATTTAAAATTGGACTCATCGGTTTTAATGAAGCCGATATCTTTAAGACTTTACTATAAAATCTATGATACATCTGTAACCCGGCTATAATAAGCCTATAAGAAACCAATAATAAACCGACAACTCGACGATAATAGTTCGCTGTCGATAATTAGACAATAGTAAAACAATGACTTGTTACGGATAGGAATCCGAAGATGCTTTTCTCAAAGACACCGAAGTAATTTGATATTACCAGTTTTTAGAGTCATGCCACCTATATTGGAGAGACCTTTCATTCTCCAGCTCACAAAAGACACAGCTTTGTGCAACCGATATATTTATCATATTTGGTGTTCCTTATAGTCCCCATTTAGAGTTCGTTGTTGTCGTTGTTGTTGTAGCGATAAGGTTACTCCCCGAAGGCTTTGGGGAGTGTTATCGATATGATGGTCCTTTTCCGGATAGAGATCCGGTACGCTCCGGTAACACATCACCATTAAGGTGCTAGCCATACCATCTCGGGAACGATTAAGTGGCCACATTAACTTTCAGACCATCCCTCCCTCCCCTACCACCAAGTTCCACGAGGAGCTTGGGGTCGCCACAGCCTCGTCTGTTAGTGAAACGGTATTCGATCCTCGAGGGTAAGGTTGACAATTTGGTTGGAGGAGTTATTTATGGCGCTACACAACCCCTTGAATACCTTGTCCTCTCTGCTTAGATTATTTGTTTTGGTCATTGGTAAGAGTATACACAATTTGGCACGTCTTTTCCCTGGGCATTAAATTCAGTATTTTTTGAACTGCTTTGTTTCCTAATTGTTTATGGTTTCCCTAATGTACCTTTGTGAGTTCAAAGAAGGTCTCTATCCCATAGGATACTGCTCACGAGCCTATCCTAACAACCCAGTGTTTTTGACTCCCTTTATACTTGGCTGTTGAATATAATAATACCTAATTTAAAACTTGTGACCTAGCTTGAACGAACAATGAAGCAAAATGAGCGGCTAAGGTACTTTTTACTTTTAAATAAAAAAGTCTACCTTTTACTGCAGTCATATAATTTTGAAACGAATGAAACACATTTAGGTTTTAATGTAAATATTTACCAGTATAAATTATTTTAAAATTATTTATAGAATAAAACTACCTTTAAATTTAAAGCTTACGCTTATTACGCAAATTAGCACCTGCTACTATTTTGTCATCTTTAATATCCTCTAAACCTTCAGCTTTGTACTGGTAAAATTCACAACGACATCTGTGGGAATTTACGCTACTCCAATATAAATGACAATTTTGAAGAAATATTGCATCAAAATAAACAAATGACGAGAATAAATAGTTACGAAAAGAGAACGTCCTTTACAATGTACAACTAAGCCACGGCTGCCACATCCGCACGTTTTTAGGGCCAAACTTCGCATTGAAAATCTACCAAAACTGTGAAGAAATGTAACAAGCTCTTTTAAATTTCAAACAACTCTTAAAACAGTGTAAGACTTGTAATAAGGGTGTGCCCGAATCCTTTAAAGTATTTCATATCAACCTGTGGAACAATTCGAAAGATTTCAATCTGTCTTTATGGTGATTTCATTTTTTGAAATCACGGGATCAAAAAATTGCTTTAGGAAATGTTTCATGCGATTAGAACTATTGAAGAATGTGCTTTTCAAAGTTACTTATATCTTTAGTAGCAGCATTAGTTATGATATCATCGGCCTAAACACACGCGCTGTTAGTTCTGCTTACTCCAAACTGGAAAAAGAAGCGGTAAAGATGGGTTTGAAGGTGAATGAGGACAAAACGAAGTACCTGCTGTCATCGAGCAAAAGTCAGCGCATATGCGCCTTGGCAACCACGCTATTGTTGGCAGTCATAATTTCGAAATAGTAAAAGACTTCGTTTATTTGGGAACCAGCATCAATACTACAGCACTGAAATCCAGCGATGAATCAATCTTGCCAATAAATGCTACTTTGGACTAAGTAGGCAATTGAAAAGTAAAGCTCTCTCTCGGCGAACGAAAATCATACTCTACAAGTCACTTATCGTACCCATCCTACTATATGGGGCAGAAGCATGGACCATGACAACATCAGATAAAGCGGCTTTGGGAGTGTTCGAGAGAAAAGTTTTTCGAAAGATTTATGGACCTCTACGCGTTGGCGATGGCGAGTACCGAAGAAGATTTAATGATGAGCTGTACGAGCTATACGCAGACATCAACATAGTCCAGTGAATTAAAACACAGCGGCTGCGCTGGCTGAAAGATGATGCTCCGGCAAAGAAAGTGTTTCTATCGGAACCCGCCTATGGAAGCAGAGGTAGAGGACGGCCCCCACTCCGTTGGAAGGATCAGGTGGAAAACGATTTAAACTCCCTTGGTGTGACCAATTGGCGCCGGTTGGCGGAGCGAAGGAGCGACTGGCGTGCCTTGTTGGACGGCCATAACCGTTTAGACGGTTAAGCGCCAATTAAGTAAGTAAGTAAGTAGCATTAGTTATTAATCCTCTATTATATATACCTAATAGGTCAAAATTTGTGTACCAAAATTTTATGCGAGTTAGTTTTCATCCTAAGTCATTTGTTTAACAGATATATTAGTGTCCAACATATTGGGACCGTCCGTATAGAAATCAACGCCTTAAGTGTGTTTCTTTTAAAAAATAAATGCATTTATGGAATGCATGCTCCGTCAAATCAAACAAAGGCAAAAAATGTGTTTCTTCCGCAAGTCGGTAGCGTCGTAAAACATAGTAACTGAAGGAATATAAACTACATTTGTGTCCTACTAGACACTGAGAATATTTCCGTAATTTTCTGAAATGGGCATGGTCTTAATGTGATTGAACTACATCCCGAACTGACGAATTAGATCGGTTGGGTAAAACTTCTAGAAAAATATACTTAAAGATCGGTTGACCCATCGCCGTTTTTGTAAATTCAACTTGATAAGAGTTCGAGCAGATCAACTAAAACTCCGTTTTACTTCCAAAAATAATCAACTTTCTGGCGCAAACCGAAATCTCATGAAGAAAGTTAAGTATATGGAAGTCGCTATGGATAGGAAACCATTCTGGAGTGACTTTATGGCAACGAGCTCCTGTAAGAGAGCAATTGTAATCTAATAGGGCTTTTCTCCCAAAGTAGTGGAAGGACCCGACGGAAAATTACTTAATCTGCCTTTTTGCTAGCAGTCGGTGCCACGAAAGTGCGGCGAAGAAGCGACTGCCGCGATTAGCGCCAAATAAGTAAATTGCATTCTCGATTTTAGTGTAGGGTAGTCCAGTTTACGAGTCTCAAAAAGATAAATACTTGACGCGATTAACCTCCGGAAAATATTTAGGCCGATCTTCTCTTCCAATTTGCATTGTGCTCCTTTTTATTATTCCAATATATTGGCGGGACACGTAGGTCCCATGTTTTATGCCGACTCCGAACAGCAGCTGCAAGGCAGACGAATTTTCGCTTCTGTTATGCCTTGTAACAAGTCACGCCATCTATCCCTATTTAAAGATAACTGGCATTAATTTATAGCACCAATGGAGGTAAAGGCTTCATCTACCTGCCTTTTGTATTAGCTGCATTATCTTCATATCTGCGTAAAGCACTTCAGCATCCACTTGAAAAAATGTAGCTGAATATAGGTATTTTAAATAACAGGGTAAAAGTGATGAGATCACGAGGAGAGTTTAGACGGCCTACATGCTTCCGGAGAATGATTCTGATGATGAAACTTTAGAAATAAGGGTAATAACTCAAAGTGCGACACCTTAAGGCTTTTTAAGCCTTTCACAAACGCGCAAACACACCTTTTTTTCTAAATAAGCCTCGTACCTGATAAGGATTTTCTGATAGGCATGCATCCCGCTAAGATGGTCGTTGGATCGAATGGTTATTGTCGCAGCTGCAGATGTTTTGAGCAGGGTCTGCTGTTTAATTGTCCAGAGATAAGTATAATACTTTTATCTACTCTGCTGAAGGTGTAGTTTTTTGAAGCAGCAAGTGCTTTAGACTACTCTATTATATCACAGTAGGCTCATTGGTGGACTCATTGTCGGCCTCGAAAAGCTACTTTTTCATTCAGTCCTGTATCTAATCAGATTTTTACTGAACCTGACTAAACTAAGCTATAACTTATAGTTAGAAAAAAACTTTCAGCAAAGGGGAGCGACAGTCTAAGCCTATACAAAAAGAACCATTTGTTTTTTCCTGTAGATCAGAATGGCAGCTGTGTGGTTACTAATCCAATATTGCCTAATTCTTGCGATTATAATTTAAGCTTTTCTTTTTTGCCCTTCTTTAACGGATATCTCTCTCTCTTTATCTAATGCTTTTCGTTACGCCAAATAAAATTTATTTGCAGCAGGATTTTAGTTGTCGCTTCTGCATTTCCTATGTTGCATATTTCTGTTTGCGATTCTCACTCCAGCTAAAGCACCAATGCTTATTTAAGCCACCTGAGCGTTTTGTCGTTTTTATTGCTTTTTGTTGTCGCTTTTTATTTCCGCATACCAACCAAAAATTTGCACAAATTTGTTGAACAAATTTGCCGACATAAATACGGACAACAATACAAGCGTAATTACAGAAATGTTGCAATATTCAGCGAATTTAGTGCGAAAGGGTGGTATACCAGAATAGAAGTGAGTGTGGCATGATGCGCATGCTGGGGTTTAAACGGGGGGAACGTGAAGGCATTATGGGCGTGGGTGGCATGTAAGCAGCATGAAGCTACCCGGTAAAAGCAAGGCCATTTAAGTTATGCTAGGCAATTAAATGCCGCCCAACACTGCGCTCTCCACTTCATTCTACACACGAGTGAGTTTGTTGTTGTTTTTATTCATGGACGTAAAATACAAAATTCCATGAATTAGTGCAAATGCAATTAAAAAATCGTAAACTTTGCAACCGTCATAATGGTTACGTGTAACTGCTCTTAGTTATTTGTAGGCATCAACAATATGATGATGTTAGTATGAACTCAAGCACACGAATAAATTGTGTTTGTGTGTATATACACTTTTTTTTTTGGGGCTTGTTACTATATTAGCACGCGGTTTTGTCGTAAAATATTTAATGATCTTTTCATCATCATTTGTTAGCTGTATGTATGTCGTTGCTCAAGATATCTAATTAACTTTGACGCCTAAGAATAGGCCATATATTTTGTTGAGGGATTGAGAATAGACACAAGGGTAGCGCGCGAATTCAAACACTTTTCTCTTTCCACTCAGAATCTGATTTCCGTTAGAGATCAAAATCCTTGCTAAATCATTTCCGTCATGACATTTCGTACACAAAGATTTAGCTCTGTGAGACCTAACACTACCACCTATGCGAAAAAAATCTTTTAATTACCGCATATGCTTGTTTCATAGAGTTTACAACAATGTTACTCCGACGAGATTTTTCGTTTCGTCAGGGACACTTAAACGGATTTTTTTGCAGGTCAAGTTTCACTAAAATCGTGACAAAAATGTTTTTTTCGGGCTAAAATTTAAGGCGAACAGGAGTTTTTTTTTGTATGATTTAATCGGGGATTGCCCGTATTGCTTTTTTTTTTAAATGTATGAAAACATTTATTTGAAGCAATTTTTGATTTTATAATTTATTTAATAATTTGGGAAACATTTTTAAACAACGTGACATCAGGACGGACAAGATGACAGCTGTTTCGATTATACCTTGCAAATCTCTTCAAAGCCTTTTCTCCCGGGAGTGGGAGGTTACAAACGCATTCAGCTACGTCATGCCTTAGTTGTTGTAAAATTTTTTCCACTTGCCCTCTTTTGCATATTTTATTCTTTTACCCATTGCATACTTCGTTTGCATTTATGGGTCAAAGCTATGCTTGTTTGTATGGCGGTTTTCAAAGAAACTTTGGTATTGTTGCTGTTTTTGTTCTATTTATAGAACTACAACGAATTAACCAATTTTGTATGTTTGTATGATTTAATCGGGGATTGCCCGAAGTATGCAATAGGTAAAAGATTAAAATATGCAAAAGAGGGCAATTGGGAAAAATTTTACAACAACTAAGGAGTTTTTTTTTTTTTCAAAAATATATAATTGTTGGCTTTGTAACTCCTGTAAGCAATAATTTATTTTAAGTAAAATGGAAATTAAAACATACAGTAACTAGGTTTACCATCTGTGTGTATTTATTTATAAATAATATGTATTGCTTCATCATATACATATATATACGTGCATATACTTATGCAAAATCGTTTACTTCAAGGGAAATACTTGAATAATTTCAATTAAATTGTGTTATTATTCATTTATTTCAATTTAATTGAAAAGCTTTATTTAAAACTTTAATGATGTTTGTTATAAAACGAAATTTATTCTTCGCTCCATAACACTCAATCTCTCAATAATTTCTTCCGGTGTTATTGGTACATCGCGATGAATCACCAACATTGTCAAACCATTCAGCCGTTCCTTACATGGAAATGAAAAAAAAAACTAAGATATTAATCTATATAAAGCAATGTATTTCAAATACCTGTCCAGTAGAGTTGCGGGATAAGTCTTTAATCTTTTAAGGGATGAAAATGTACGATCTGATGTGGAAGTGGAAACGGGGAGTGTTGCAAAAATTTTAAGCAATTGAAACAAGTTATTAAATGACGTTTTGTCGCAGCTTTGAAGTGCGTCCAGCGCAGTTTGTGGAGAAAGATTTTGTCGCTTTAAAAACGCCCTCCATACATTGGTTACTGCTACAATATTTTTACTTTCAATATAAACAAGTAAGGAAGGCTAAGTTCGGGTGTAACCGAGCATTACATACTCAGTTCAGTAGGAAAATGAACTTAGGGTAACCCTGGAATGTGGTTGTATGACATGTGTATCAAATGGAAGGTATTAAAGAGTATTTTAAGAGAGAGTAGGCCATAGTTCTATGGATGGACGCCATTTAGGGATATCGCCATAAAGGTGGACCAGGGCTGACTTTAGAATTTGTTTGTACGATATGGGTATCAAATGAAAGCTGTTAATGAGTATTTTGAAAAGGAGTGATCCTTAGTTCCATAGGTGGACGCCGTTTCGAGATATCGCCATAAAGGTGGACCAGGGGTGTCTCTAGAATGTGTTTGTACGATATGGGAATGAAATGAAAGGTGTTACTGAGCATTTTAAGAGGGAGTGGGCCTTAGGTCTATCGGTGGACGCCTTTTCGAGATATCGCCATTAAGGTGGACCAGGGGTGACTCTAGAATGTGTTTGTACGATATGGGTATCAAATGAAAGGTGGTAATGAGTATTTTAAAAGGGAATGGGCTTTAGTTCTATAGGTGAACGCCTTTTCGAGAAATCGCCATAAAGGTGGACCAGGGGTGACTCTAGAATATGTTTGTACGATATGGGTATCAAATGAAAGCTGTTAATAAGTATTTTGAAAAGGAGTGATCTTTAGTTCCATAGGTGGACGCCGTTTCGAGATATCGCCATAAAGGTGGACCAGGGGTGTCTCTAGAATGTGTTTGTACGATATGGGAATGAAATGAAAGGTGTTACTGAGCATTTTAAGAGGGAGCGGGCCTTAGGTCTATCGGTGGACGCCTTTTCGAGATATCGCCATTAAGGTGGACCAGGGGTGACTCTAGAATGTGTTTGTACGATATGGGTATCAAATGAAAGGTGGTAATGAGTATTTTAAAAGGGAATGGGCTTTAGTTCTATAGGTGAACGCCTTTTCGAGAAATCGCCATAAAGGTGGACCAGGGGTGACTCTAGAATATGTTTGTACGATATGGGTATCAAATGAAAGCTGTTAATGAGTATTTTGAAAAGGAGTGATCCTTAGTTCCATAGGTGGACGCCGTTTCGAGATATCGCCATAAAGGTGGACCAGGGGTGTCTCTAGAATGTGTTTGTACGATATGGGAATGAAATGAAAGGTGTTACTGAGCATTTTAAGAGGGAGTGGGCATTAGGTCTATAGGTGGACGCCTTTTCGAGATATCGCCATTAGGGTGGACCAGGGTTGACTCTAGAATGTTTGTACGATATGGGTATCAAATGAAAGGTGGTAATGAGTATTTTAAAAGGGAATGGGCTTTAGTTCTATAGGTGAACGCCTTTTCGAGAAATCGCCATAAAGGTGGACCAGGGGTGACTCTAGAATATGTTTGTACGATATGGGTATCAAATGAAAGCTGTTAATGAGTATTTTGAAAAGGAGTGATCCTTAGTTCCATAGGTGGACGCCGTTTCGAGATATCGCCATAAAGGTGGACCAGGGGTGTCTCTAGAATGTGTTTGTACGATATGGGAATGAAATGAAAGGTGTTACTGAGCATTTTAAGAGGGAGTGGGCATTAGGTCTATAGGTGGACGCCTTTTCGAAATGTCGCCATTAGGGTGGGCCAAGGGTGACTCTAGAATGTGTTTGTATGATATGGGTATCAACGAAAGATTCAAAACGATGGAGGCTCACTTTAAAAAATTGAAAGTGATATCTGAATCCCCAAAACGAAAGAAATGTATGCCCAACAATGACTCCAACTTGTCTTCGAGTCAGGGGCAAAGCTGTCCTCCTACGAATGTCCCTTCAACCGCGTTTACTAATACGAACAGGCTAACCAAAGACGTTATGAACAATGCAGCTCAGAAATCTCCACAAGAATCTCCACAAGGTTGTGTCGAGACTTCCAGTGAGACGATCTCTGGCAAATTAAACGATGCACGAACCAATAGTGGTACCTTTGCGGCTGTTTGTTCTACGTCACCAATGTTGATTTCGCTGGACTCCCCAATTCATCCTACACCTCCGCCGGTATTTTTAGCTCCAACAATAACAGTTACCGATACTGGGGTTGTTGCTAGCGATACAAGTGTACCTGAAAAAAATAGTACGGGCTCGATAACCAACGCTATAACGGCCGCACCTTCCCAGCTCTCTGGTGCGCTATCCGCTACTCCTTTGCAGGTGACTGCCGTGCCACCTCGTAGGGCTGTATTTGTGTCCCGATTACACGCCTCGCTTACCGAAAATGACATTGCTCATTACGTTTGCTCTAAACTTGGTGTTGCACCCACTAGTAACATCAATGTGTATAAATTTAACTTTAAATATGAGAGAGACATCTCCTCATTTAAAATATCCCTTTCAGATGAATATTTCGATAAGGTACTTGATTCCTCTTTTTGGCCCAAGCATACTGTGGTTCACTTGTTCACGAGAAAGGCGAGGGCCGAACCTGTTTTATTACAGCCAAAAAACGGTATGACGAACACAGTAATAACAACACAAAGGTAATTGCTGATCTGTCCCGTCTTCTCATTAATTATCAAAATGTTCGTGGTTTACGATCAAAACTTGTTCCATTCTTCCTTAATTCTTTCAACTTTTCTGCACAAGTTGTAGCTTTTACGGAGACCTAGCTAAAGCCTGATAATTACAATTCTGAGGTTTTTTCAAATAAATATGCTGTTTATCGGCGTGATCGCATCTCTAGAGCGGGAGGTGTCCTTATTGCTGTTGAATCTAACCTATCGTCTGAGTTGATTTCGCTGGACAGTATCTCCCATATCGAATTCATAGCAGTTAGGCTTTCATTCGGTAGCTATAGCGTAATTGTTTGCTGTTCGTATATACCACCTCGTTCGGATATGGATGTTTATGCTAGTCATAGCTCGGCCATCTGTGATTTGCATTCGCAGTTGGGAGATAACGATCGACTTGTTGTTGTTGGTGACTTTAACTTGCCAACAGTTAGTTGGGTTAATATAAGTGATTCAAACTTTTTAACTCCCACTGCTCAACATGAGTTTCTCAATTGCTTGTTAGACTCATCTCTTTTACAGATTAACAATGTTCCAAATAGTGGAAATAAAATGCTGGATTTAGTATTTGTGGATGGCTCGGTGGGTACTGCCCTTACGCAAATACCACCTTTATCCCTTCCAGAAGACCCTCTTCACCCTACGCTAGAGATATCACGTGATATCAGCCTACCCCGTAGGATTCAAGTACAGTCTCGTCCCCGATCTAGATGCTTCTACAAAGCGAATTTCATTATGCTCAATGATCTGTTGGCTTCCCATGATTGGTCGGATCTTTATGCTTGCACTGATGTCGATTCGGCTATCTCTATATTTTACAGTACGCTTGATAGCTTCTTTGATACCTGCATTCCTACTCGCTATACCCTATGTTCGAATAAGCCCCCTTGGTTTTCAAGGCAACTTATCAGACTTAATAACATCAAATCTAGGCTTTATAAGAGGTTCAAGAAATCTGGAGCATCTGCTGACCTCTCTAAATATCTAATAGCTCGTTCTAAATTTCACTGTCTTAATCAGCTTTGTTATAAAAATTACTTGAGTTGTTGTAAAGCCCATTTTTTTAGAAATCCAAAAAAGTTTTACAGTTTCGTAAATTCAAAGCGGAAAACTTCTGGGTATCCTTCCTCATTAACCTTTGGAGGTAAAAAAGCTTGCACTGATGACGACGTTGCTGAACTATTTTCTGAGTTCTTTAAGTCCACGTATTCATCCAGTGGTTTTCATTCTGGTCAATATCCCTATCGCTTAGATAGCTCGAATTACATTAGGAATCCTGCTATTGATGGTAATATTGTTCTTCAGAGTCTTCAATCTTTGAAGCCCACCTTTTCTCCGGGACCGGACGGTGTTCCTAGCTGCGTGCTTAGGTACTGCGCCGAAAATATGTATGAGCCTATTTTAAAATTATTTGAGCTATCTCTGGGATCTGCGTCATTCCCGGCACTTTGGAAACAGTCTTTTATTATACCCCTGCATAAAAAAGGTAGTAGGTCAAAAGTTGAAAACTACAGGGGTATTGCTAAACTTTCAGTCATTCCTAAAGTCTTTGAACAGATTGTCACCAATCAACTGCAATATCAGTGTTCTAGTCTTTTATCTCCATGCCAACACGGTTTTATTCGTCAAAGGTCAACCACTACAAATTTGCTTGTATTCACCTCTATAGTTATGGAAGGATTTTTAGCGAACAAGCAAACGGATGTCATCTACACGGACTTCAGCAAAGCATTTGATACCGTCAACCACGAGTTGCTTATTCATAAGCTTGATTTACTGGGCTTTCCGTTTCACCTATTAATGTGGCTGAAAAGCTATCTTTCTAACCGGACCCAAAAAGTCCTGTTCAAGTGCAATCTGTCGGAATCGTTCGGAGTTTCCTCTGGCGTACCCCAGGGAAGTCATCTAGGCCCTTTGCTCCTTGCCCTTTTCATTAATGACTTGCCACAGACAATATTATATTCCCATACTATAATGTATGCGGATGATATAAAACTTTGCTACACTTACTGTCCTACCGATTTGAGTTCCTTGGATCTTCTTCAGGCCGACTTGGACTCGTTCCAATGTTGGTGCACAACAAATTTATTAGCTTTAAATTGCTCTAAATGTAAGCATATGACATTTCACCGAGTGAAGCCAGCATTGAAATCTTATGTAATAGATGGTACGCCTTTGGAGCGTATATCTATTGCAAATGATCTAGGTGTCCTTTTTGATCCGAAATTGAATTTTAACATGCATATTTCATCTATAGCCAACAAAGCGTTGGGTTTACTTGGATTTGTTAAAAGATGGGCTAAAGAGTTCGATGATCCGTACCTCACTAAGTTTCTTTACACATCGCTGGTTCGTCCAATACTCGAGTATTGCTCATGCGTTTGGTCCCCTGTTTCTCAAAAGCATATAAAGCGTCTTGAGTCAGTTCAAAAGCAATTTTTGATATTTGCATTGCGCGGCCTAAATTGGGACTCAAGTCTCCACCTTCCCCATACAGAAGTAGACTTCTTCTTATTAACTTACCCACTCTGGAAAATCGGAGAATATTACTGGGGGTATTGTTCATCCATAAGCTCATTATTGGAGAAATTGATTCCGCGGACCTCCTCAGCCGCTTGTTTTTTGCGGTTCCCCCTAGAGTATCCAGACACTACGTTCCTTTCTATTTACCCCTTTGTCGACGAAACTTTGCTAAAAATAATCCTCTTCTTATCTGGTGCGCGCACTACAATGACTTGTATAGCTGCATCAGTCTTGAATGTACTTTCGCCACTATACGTAATGCAATACTTGCCTATCTAATTTAAGAGATACAAGCTAATTTAATTTGCCGGCATTTTATTCCTTCGATAAAAAACAGGAACTATCTCGCTTAAGGATGGAGGAACATTTATCAACATGTCTCATTAAGAAGGAACAAGACAGTACTGTGTTGATTGGAATCTGGTGCATTCCAACAACGTAAAAAACATGCTTTTTCAAGAGTCACTGACCGGAATCGTATGCATTCCGGCAGTATAATCTTATGGGTCAGGCATCGAGCTGATTGGAATCCGGTGCATTCCAACAACACAGGTCATGTTACTTTTTTATGCCTTGTGATGGCGTATCCTCATTACACTACTCTTAGCACTGCCGGATTCCCATGACATGCTGATTGGAATCTTGTTGCATTCCAACAGGGAGATTGGAATCCACTTCATTCCGAAGTCATGCTGAGCGGAATCTGATGCATTCCGCCAGTATAGATTTCGGCATAAGATCTTATTTCTGCTCATATTTCTTATTATTATTATATTCTGAAATTAAATAGTAATGTTCATTAATATTTCTTTGTTTGTAATATAACATTGTTGAAAGCTCGATATATCTTAAATTTTATCTTTTGAGTTGTATATTTATATATCTTTTATATTATACAGTCGACCATAGTTTGTCGTCGACTTTAAATAATAAATAAATAAATAAAAAAAATGAAAGATGGTAATGAGTATTTTAAAAGGGAGTAATCCTTAGTTCTATAGGTGGACGCCTTTTCGAGATATCACCATAAAGGTGGACCAAGGGGGACTCTAGAATGTTTGTACGATATGGGTATCAAACGAAAGGTGTTAATGAGCATTTTAAGAGGGAGTGGGCATGAGGTCTATAGGTGGACGCCTTTTCGAGATATCGTCATTAGGGTGGGCCAGGGGTGACTCTAGAATGTGTTTGTACGATATGGGTATCAAACGAAAGGTGTTACTGAGCATTTTAAGAGGGAGTGGGCATTAGGTCTATAGGTGGACGCCTTTTCGAGATATCGCCATTAGGGTGGGCCAGGGGTGACTCTAGAATGTTTGTACGATATGGGTATCAAACGAAAGGTGTTACTGAGCATTTTAAGAGGGAGTGGGCGTTAGGTGCATAGGTGGACGCCTTTTCGAGATATCGCCATTAGGGTGGGCCAGGGGTGACTCTAGAATGTTTGTACGATATGGGTATCAAACGAAAGGTGTTAATGAGCATTTTAAGAGGGAGTGGGCATGAGGTCTATAGGTGGACGCCTTTTCGAGATATCGTCATTAGGGTGGGCCAGGGGTGACTCTAGAATGTGTTTGTACGATATGGGTATCAAATGAAAGGTGGTAATGAGTATTTTAAAAGGGGGTACTCCTTAGTTCTATAGGTGGACGCCTTTTCGAGATATCGCCTTAAAGGTGGACCAAGGGTGACTCTAGAATGTTTGTACGATATGGGTATCAAATGAAAGGTGTTACTGAGCATTTTAAGAGGGTGTGTGCATTAGGTCTATAGGTGGACGCCTTTTCAAGATATCGCCATTAGGGTAGGCCAGGGTGACTCTAGAATGTGTTTGTACGATATGGGTATCAAATGAAAGGTGGTAATGAGTATTTTAAAAGGGAGTAATCCTTAGTTCTATAGGTGGACGCCTTTTCGAGATATCTCCATAAAGGTGAACCAAGGGTGACTCTAGAATGTTTGTATGATATGGGTATCAAACGAAAGGTGTTACTGAGCATTTTAAGAGGGAGTGGGCATTAGGTCTATAGGTGGGCGCCTTTTCGAGACATCGCCATTAGGGTGGGCCAAGGGTGACTCTAGAATGTTTGTACGATATGGGTATCAAACGAAAGGTGTTACTGAGCATTTTAAGAGGGAGTGGGCATTAGGTCTATAGGTGGACGCCTTTTCGAGATATCGCCATTAGGGTGGGCCAGGGGTGACTCTAGAATGTTTGTACGATATGGGTATCAAACGAAAGGTGTTAATGAGCATTTTAAGAGGGAGTGGGTATGAGGTCTATAGGTGGACGCCTTTTCGAGATATCGTCATTAGGGTGGGCCAGGGGTGACTCTAGAATGTGTTTGTACGATATGGGTATCAAATGAAAGGTGGTAATGAGTATTTTAAAAGGGGGTACTCCTTAGTTCTATAGGTGGACGCCTTTTCGAGATATCGCCTTAAAGGTGGACCAAGGGTGACTCTAGAATGTTTGTACGATATGGGTATCAAATGAAAGGTGTTACTGAGCATTTTAAGAGGGTGTGTGCATTAGGTCTATAGGTGGACGCCTTTTCAAGATATCGCCATTAGGGTAGGCCAGGGTGACTCTAGAATGTGTTTGTACGATATGGGTATCAAATGAAAGGTGGTAATGAGTATTTTAAAAGGGAGTAAGCCTTAGTTCTATAGGTGGACGCCTTTTCGAGATATCGCCATAAAGGTGGACCAAGGGTGACTCTAGAATGTTTGTATGATATGGGTATCAAACGAAAGGTGTTACTGAGCATTTTAAGAGGGAGTGGGCATTAGGTCTATAGGTGGGCGCCTTTTCGAGACATCGCCATTAGGGTGGGCCAAGGGTGACTCTAGAATGTTTGTACGATATGGGTATCAAACGAAAGGTGTTACTGAGCATTTTAAGAGGGAGTGGGCATTGAGTCTATGGTGAACCCCTTTTCGAGATATCGCCATTAGGGTGGGCCGGGGTGACTCTAGAATGTGCTTGTACGATATGGATATCAAATTAAAGGTATTAATGAGGGTTTTAAAAGCGAGTGGCCCTTAGATGTATATGTGAAGGCGTTCTCTTGATATCGACCAAAATGTGGACCAGGTAATCCAGAAAATCATCTGTCTGGTACTGGCAATTTATTTATATATGCAATACCACTAACAGTATTCCTGCCAAGATTCCAAGGGCTGTTGATTTCGCCTTGTAGAACTTTTTCATTTTCTTCTACTTAATATGGTAGGTGTCACACCCATTTTACAAAGTTTTTTCCAAAGTTATATTTTGCGTCAATAAACCAATCCAGTTACAATGTTTCATCCCTTTTTTCGTATTTGGTATAGAATTATGGCATTTTTTTCATTTTTCGTAATTTTCGATATCGATAAAGTGGGCGTGGATATGGTCGGATTTCGGCCATTTTTTATACCAAGATAAAGTGAGTTTAGATAAGTACGTGGTCTAAGTTTAGTAAAGATATATCGGTTTTTGCTCAAGTTATTGTGTTAACGGCCAAGCGGAAGGACAGACGGTGGACTGTGTATAAAAAATGGGCGTGGCTTTCACAGATTTCGCCCATTTTCACAGAGAACAGTTATCGTCATAGAATCTATGCCGCTACCAAATTTGAGAAGGATTGGTAAATTTTTGTTCGACTTATGGCATTAAAAGTATTCTAGAGAAACTAAATGAAAATGGGCGGAGCCACGCCCATTTTGAAATTTTCTTTTATTTTTGTATTTTGTTGCATCATATCATTACTGGAATTGAATTTTGACTTATTTTACTTATATGCAGTAAAGATATTAAATTTTTTGTTCAAATATGAATTTCAAAAAAAAAATTTTTTTTAAAAAGTGGGCGTGTTCTTCATCCAATTTTGCTAATTTTTATTTAGCACATATACAGTAATAGTAGTAACGTTCCTGCTAAATTTCATCATGATATCTTCAACGACTGCCAAATTACATCTTGCAAAACTTTTAAATTACCTTCTTGTAAAAGTGGGCGGTGCCACGCCCGTTGTACAAAATCTTACTAATTTTCTATTCTGCGTCATAAGTTCAACCCATCTACCAAGTTTCATCGCTTTAACCGCCTTTGGCAATGAATTATCGCATTTTTTCGGTTTTTCGAAATTTTCGATATCGAAAAAGTGGGCGTGGTTATAGTCCGATATCGTTCATTTTAAATAGCGATCTGAGATGAGTGTCCGGGAATCTACATACCAAATTTCATCAAGATACCTCAAAATTTACTCAAGTTATCGTGTTAAGGGACAGACGGACGGACGGACGGACATGGCTCAATCAAATTTTTTTTCGATACTGATGATTTTGATATATGGAAGTCTATATCTATCTCGATTCCTTTATACCTGTACAACCAACCGTTATCCAATCAAAGTTAAAATACTCTGTGAGCTCTGCTCAACTGAGTATAAAAATAAATAAAATAAAGGCAAGGCGCGATAACCTCCGAAAAGATCTAAGGCCGAGCTTTTCTTCCAATTTGCGTCGTGCTCCTCTCGATTTTCCCTACAAATTGGCCGGACGGGACCTACATGTTTTATGCCGACTCCGAACGGCATCTGCAAGGCAGATGAGTTTTCACTGAGAGCTTTTCATGGCAGAAATACATCCGGAGAGCTTGCCAAACACTGCCAAGCGGCGACCCCGCTTAGAAAAAAATTTTTTTTTCTTCTAATTGAAAAACCTTGTTTCTAAAATTTTGATGTTGCTTTGCCTACGATGTGAACCCAGGTTATACGGTGTGGTAGGCGGACCACGCTACCATCACACCACGGTGGCCGCCGTATACAACCGCCAATATACGGCTCATAAAACTGACCGAGTTTCAATAAGTTCCCGTCATTAACATCAGTACGGTTAGCCGAAAAAATTGAAGCAAATCCTTTGAGGATTGTTTTATGTTCATTGAATCGAGTATTAATTTCCGTTATTATATGGTCAATAAATTGGGTAAAAGACCGACACCTTGAAATAATCAAACTTTGTTAGATTTCAATCGTTTCTTTTTGGTTTCTATTCCTATGTCATTTACACACTTTTCACAATTTTTGCACAAGTTTTTAAAGTGATACTCGTCGGAGCGAATACGTTTCAACTCTGCAACTAAGGCATCAGCCAAATCTACAACACATGCCAAATCTATGTTTATTTGTTAAACTTTATTACATAAAGGCTGAATGTAGGAGAACATTTCCCCTATTATATGAATAGTTACAAAAAATTCGAAGTCCATACATCGTTGGTATATTATTGCGTCAGTTGAGGATGCATCGTCCCATTCACTTATGTCAGACAATGCCGCATGTACAAATGGAAATAAAGAAATGAAGTCAGCTACAGCCTTATATCTTGAAGTCCATCAAGTAACGCTTAATCGTTTAAGGACTTTGACGCTTGGTGCGTCTGCGGCTTCTATGCAATTTAAAATAGATGAATTTCTCTTTGGCGTATTAAATAATGCGTACAACTTTTCCACGATGCCTAAAATATGTCTTATTGGTGGTATTACGCTAGCTTTGGATATGGCTAAATTAAGCACATGTGCTGAGCAATGCACATAACAAGCAAAAGGACACTCCTCCTGCACAAATTTTTGAACACCGCTGAATTGACTTGACATATTCTTTGCGCCATCATATCCTTGACCAAAAATATATTGACAATCAATATTGCATTCTTTAAGGGTGTTTAGAATGAGCATTGCTAAATCTTTTCCACGGAGAGATTTCGCTTCAACAAAACGCAAGCAATTTTCTTTAATATGATTTCTCCATCATCATCTTCATCAACATATCGGACAGAGATCGAGACCTTAAATTTTAAAATTGCATTACTACGACTATCAAAAAAATTAGATTCAGAAAAAAATTAAGCTTGTAGCGTTGGAGCGCAATAAGTGAATGCGAATTTCTAACATCTAACCGCTTGTGTGAGTAGGTATGCTTTTATGTTTACACGCAATTTAACCAATATTCTTCCTATTGGGTATGTGCTTATAAACAGCTGTTTTAGTTAACAGCTGTTTCATTGCTGTTACCAATATAAGCATATTTTGAAAACATAAAAACTGTTTAATATGAATTACCTGCTCGATTGTTGGTATATCCGTTGTTTCATCTGCCAAAACTGAGAAGCACTGAGCTTTGTTAACACGATTTACAATCTTTTTCGAAATAATTTCATTGCAACATTTAATTATTTCGTTTTGTATATCACTAGATGTATATTTAGCATTTCCTATTGGATTATATAAAACTTTTCGAAGCGCTTCATCTCCCAAGGCCTTGTAAGCCAACATCATTTTAAAGTTCCCTTTATTAAATTATGGAAATAATAAATTTATGATTTAGAAAGCTCATTACAACTCCAAAGTCACCTTTGTTCACGGTCGCGGATATTACATTTATGTCACCACTGTCACGATAACATCTTAAAGCACTTCTGCCCGCCCTAAGCAAATTATGGCCTCTATCATGGGTATTATCCTGAGCCGATTTTCCATTATTTGTTGTTTTCTAGACAAATCGATTTGGTTTGCAATAGAATTGGAAGAATTGGACATTTGCACTTTGAATAAATTTGCATCGATTATGGCATTTTGGTGGTATTTTTTTTCCCTCATGCTCTCTAAACGCCTAATATCACCTGACATTTAATATTTTACATTTAGTATATCAACTCCACTTATCTCCTGGGCTTTTTTCCAATTATCAAATTTTGATACAACAAACTGTCCGTACTTACTACTGTGGCTACCGTCAGACTTTGCAAAAGCCACACATATTTTGCAAAAAACACCTTTTTCCACTCCTGAGTAAGCCAACGATATTGATTTAACCAGTTGAACTGAAACTTTAAGCCACGTTGGGCATGCTTTTCCAAAACTGGGAACACTGTTTGCTGATCGGTAGTCCATAAATTGTCCAATACTTCCAATTTTTCCATAGTCGACAGTGAAGACCGTTTAACAGCAAACTCACATCATTTTTAGTTGCTTGCCCGCTTGTTGAGGGTTCACAAGGTTCACAATTGACATCTGTGCTCTCTGCTTCAATGCAATGCTCCGACCTATTTTCAGTTTGAATCATCACAGTCTTTTTTGGATCAGGTTCACTTTCATATGGGCTTTTGCCCAGCTTAAAAAACTTTCTAATATCCATTTTTAATTATTTTTCTCACTTTCACACGTTTTGATTATTTCAATGAGCAGCTCTATTAATATGCGATAACTGAAACATCACATTTGAATTTTTCAAGATTTGACAGCAGCTACAGGGTTGTATTTCAAAATATGAGGATACCAGATGTACTTCGTAACTTTTGAAAAGTGAGGTATCGATATGTATCAAAAATCACGTATCTTAACTCATTACCAGTATTTAAATATTTGATTTAAATATTTGAAAATTGTTGAAGTGATTATACCGTTGGTTCCATGGAAGATTATACAGTTCAAATTGCGTCGAAAACTACCTCAGTTCATTTTGTTTTTTAAAAATTAACACCTTTTGCTTGTTTGCTAATTTTGTATTATTTAGTTTAATTTTATTTATTTTTTTATTATTTTATTTTGTTTATTTTTGTGTTAATTACTAAGATTTTTTTAAATAATTTTATAAATAAAAATAAATAAAATAAGATAAACTAAACAAAAAAAAAATTAAGTAAAATAATACAAAAATAAGTCCCCCAGCGGGTTAGGGGATCAGAATATACCCGCGGTAGGTATACCTGTCGTAAGAGGCGACCAAAATATCAGATTCAAGGGGCTATGTAGCGCAACCCTCCAAGTTGCCAGCGTAATATATAGCTTCTCCAAACCCAATTGTCAACCTCACCTATCCGCGGCGAATCCTGTTTCACTAACAGACGAGGCTCTGGCGACCCCAAGCTCCTCATGGAACTTGCGGGTGGGGAGGGAGGGAATGGCCTGAAGGTTTAATGTGGTCACATAAATCGTTCCCGAAATGGTCGGGCTAGCACCTTAATGGTGCTGTGGTACCGGAGCGTACCGGATCTGTATCCGGCAAAGGACCATCACATCGATAACACCCCCAAAGCCTTCGGGGAGCAACCTTATTGCTACAACAACAACAACAGCAACAAATAGCGACCTTATGACCGTACAAAATTCGTCTCCTTAGTAAAATTAAACAAAAAATACAAAATTAGCAAACAAGCGAACGGTGTCAGTTTTTCATAAATCAAAACGAACTGAGATAGTCTTCGACGCAAACAAGCGAACTGAGCTAGTCTTCGACGCATATAACGAACTGAGATAGTCTTCGTTGGGACCGACGATATGGAATTTCATGAGTACTGTATACTCCATGACAAAATTATTCATTAATATTACCTTCCCACGTACGTACTTATATAGAGGTTTTGATTTTCTCTTGTATTTTTTTGCTAAATCAGAAGAAAAATTGGTAATTTTAATATAAATTACAAAGTAAAATAAGTTTTTTATATGCTTGTGTGGAAATATTTATGTATTTGAACAAAACACATTTGAAGGATGTATACAAAACGAACAAACTAGCACTATTCCAAACGATTTTTTAAGCAACTTAAATTACTATGCGAAAAAAATAACAAAGGTAATGGACTCTGGCACGAAACCCAAAAGTGACCCCTAAGAAAAAAATAGTATTATCTCTGAGTGAGTTGAACTTACTAAGAACAACTATACAGCAATGCCATAGAACAAAAAAGATATCTGAAGATGACACAACGCGGAAACCGGGTTGTTCCGAACCTAATTTTACAAAGCATAATGGAAAATTGAAATTGGAAAATTTACATAAATTGCTTTCGGACTGTCTTTTCAGCTAAAAAGGAGCTTCAGCTATTAACTTTATGTCGAAAAATCAAGGCAATTGTACTTGACTTCGAACTTAAAGCTTTACAAAATATATGAAGTACCACGACTGATCAAACGGACCTAGTTTATTTGACGTACAAATAGTAAAGCGAACAATTTATAATAATTTATTCAAATGTGTAATTTTTTGAAAAGTGGTGGCTCATCATGATTTTAATTATTCAAAGCTTATCACTGTAATACTTAAATGTCAAAGTTATTTTAAGCCACAAAATAAGGGTATACGTTCGAATTTTAAAGAACATCTTTCATTCCTTCGTCGGCCAAAGTTTAAAATCGTACATGGGAACTATGCTTACAAATTTGAAGCTTTAACGATAAAGCTTAACTACTTATTTTCGTGAAAGCTATGACAAATGAAATTTTGTAAGAATATATACAAAACAATTTTGGCAACGATCCAAGCCAACCAACATCAGGCAATGACAAACTTACTTATCTACAGAAAATTTTTGGTAGCATTGTGCCGCTTCTGCAATCACATTAAGCTAAAAGGTTGTGGTTTACGTTGATTGAAATTCCTTTCCATATATGCGCATTTTCAATGTAAATAATTACCTGTTTATTTCAAATTTGTATTGCTAATCAAAACATGCCAAACTGCCAACAAATCCAAAAACCAATTTGCGCCAAAAATGGGAAACATCTTGCAAAAGTTAAATAAATGAAATAACAACCAACCGTTACCTCCATATTACAATTGAAAAAAGCAGGCGTTTTCTACCGCGAAATAGCAAGTTATCAAATTTTCAATTTAAAACTTGCTACATACCTCCTTAGGCAGTTTAAACAGAAAGAAATAAAGCAATAAAAGAGCAGCATAAGAGAATAAGTAAAGCAATGAATATATTTTCTTATACCAGTTACACTTTTTTATTTTTTCATTTCAATATCTGGTGCTTTCAACTTAATCAAATAGAAATGCTGTCGGTGCGCCAAAAATTGCGCTTTTCCGCAATGATTTTTAGACATAAAATGAACAATCATTTGCAGCTGGCTGTAAAATGGTTGGAAGGAAGCCTTTTTGATTAAAGACACGTGTTTTTGTTA
The DNA here is from genome assembly GCF_040869045.1 of Eurosta solidaginis. Lineage (NCBI taxonomy): Eukaryota > Metazoa > Arthropoda > Insecta > Diptera > Tephritidae > Eurosta > Eurosta solidaginis. Next base: position 217,403,209 of record NC_090320.1, read on the forward strand.
TCGCCTACAAAGTTACAATTTATAAATTATTTCAATGCTTGTGCGCATGTGAGCACTACAGTGTTTTTAAATACTGTGGTGAATATTAGTAAATAAACACAACGCTGTTAATAAATAAACACAACGACAGCAAGCCATTTACACACATGCATAGATGGCGACAAAGAATATGTCACACACATAACCAGCAGCTTGAAGCATAGAGATTATTTCACATACACATATGTAGTTAGCCGATACGAGTGAAGAAGAAAGAGAAACAATCACACATCACGTTATCACATTCACGCTAAGAGCAGAAGTTTTTACTCACACATACACATGCGTATATATAAATAACCAAGTATGAGATACAACTGTTCCAGAAGGAATGTTCATGAAAAGTCTAGACCAGTGATCGTCACCCCATAAGCGCTTTCACGCAATTGTTTTTGTAAAACGCTCAGGCAAGCGCTCCGCATAGGCAAGCGCACCACACATCTCCACGCGCACGCATTCTATCCACTCGCCAACAACCGAATGTATTCTGCTGTGCCCATTAGGAACTAAACTATTACAATTTCGTGTAAAATAACTTTTGAAGTAATATTTTTGGATATATTTTTGGTTGACCTGAACGAAAACATTGAAGCTTTGTTTGATTTATTGAATGGAAGGCATGTAGATGTATTTTTAAATGCATTCAAGAAAATAATGCGATAAGTTAATTTTGAAAGCTACCAACTCCGACTGGGTATGTGTGCGTTCCAGTGCAATTCTGTTCGCTGATTGGCTGTCGCTATTTTTTTAGAAAACGAAATGAAGAATAGAAATGCACTGACAAAAATTTATTTCGTCTCACTTGAATTTAAAAATTGAATATGTAATATACACATTAGTGAAAAGTTTAAAGAAGATAATTTAAGATTATCACCATTTATCTAATAGAATATAAAAAATAAAAGCCGTGTTTTTTAAAACGGTTTTATTTAGCTTGACTCTGTGAAGCAAACAGAATTTTGTATTTAAAATTTAAGTAACTTCCCGATAAACTACAAGCTTGAAACTTGGAATATAGGACACAACTCAATTACAATGCAATAATAAGAAAAAAATAGCCGCTAGGTGGCGCAAGGATCGGGATATTAAAAAAATCGTATTTGTGGTCCGATTTGGCTCACATTTGGAACACGTAATGCAATCATGAATAGAAAGTGACGTATGAAAAAAATCTCCGCTAGGTGGCGCAAGGTTCGAGATATTCAAAAAAATCGTATTTTATGAATTTTCGAAGTTTTTACAGTTTTTTTTTTTATTTTTTGATTGCAAAGTATGTGTGGTCACGCTTCCATAAGAAGCTTTTGGCGATCCCTGGTCTAGACCTTAGGTGAAATAGGTGAACGAGGCTAACTGAGAATACAAAATCAGCGCGGCGCAAGCGATAATCAACCAGTTTGATTTTAACACGCTTAAGTGAAGTACGCCATAATTGTAATGGTGAAGTACTACTTCCAAAGTAGTAAAAACAAAAAACGTTTTGTTATCTATATATATAAAAATGAATGCCATGAACGGGCTCACCTATCCAAACCAAATTTTTTGTTCTGACTATTCAGTAATGGTTTGTGTTTTGAAATTTTAAGAATCGGATCCCAGGGTCTCGAGATATAGGCCAAAACGTGGACGCGGGTAACCCTAGGATGTGTTTGTACAATATGGGTATTAAATGTAAGCTCTTGATGAATGCTATATTATAGAGTATTTTTCATACCGCTCCGTCACTAGGGTCTCGAGATATAGACCAAAACGTGGACCCGGATAACTTTAGTATATGTTTGAACTACATGAGTATTGTGAGGACCAAATAAATCCTCATTAATTTGGCCCACACAAAACGACCCCACAACATATTTGACACAACATTAACACAACAAGTGGCCACAAAAGGCTCTTACAACACGATCAACCAACAAGTCTCAGCAACACAACGAGCGGTCGCAACATTTAACAGCAACACGGCCAACCAACAAATCTCAGCAACACAACGAGCGCGCACAACATTCAACAGCAACACGGTGACCATGGCAACGCAACCATTTGAGCTAGCAACACCAAACACAACAGCCATAAAAGGAGCGACACAGCAGCACAGCAGTCAGTCAGCACGGAGCTGTGGTCGTGACCAGAGCTCCTAGCGAAGTATATCCCTATTGCAGTTGACCTTCTCTATGCAATAGGAATCCACTTCATAGGAGCGAGTCGTGGAATGGTGATTGCGGTTGACCTTCTCTACGCATCACCCCCAGAGACCAAAGGGCCCGCCACAGTAACGCGCAACCGCGACAGGTGACACCCGCTCACCTCCGTCAGTAGAAGTACGCCGGCAGAGGCCGCAACAGAGCGGCAACGCACTTAAACCAGCAGTCAGTCAGCACGGAGCTGTGGTCGTGACCAGAGCTCCTAGCGAAATATATCCCTATTGCAGTTGACCTTCTCTATGCTATAGGAATCCACTTCATAGGAGCGAGTCGTGGAATGGTGATTGCGGTTGATCTTCTCTACTCATCACCCCCAAAGACCAAAGGCCCCGCCACAGTATCGCGCAACCGCGACAGGTGACACCCGCTCACCTCCGTCAGTAGAAGTACGCCGGCAGAGGCCGCAACAGAGCGGCAACGCACGTAAACCAGCGCAGAGCGCGGCAGCAAAGCGCAGCAGAGGTCCGCCGACGCACAACGTAACCAAAGTCAGTCAGCACGGAGATGTGGTCGTGACCAGAGCTACTAGCGAAGTATATCCCTATTGCAGTTGACCTTCTCTATGCAATAGGAATCCACTTCATAGGAGCGAGTCGTGGAATGGTGATTGCGGTTGATCTTCTCTACGCATCACCCCCAGAGACCAAAGGCTCCGCCACAGTAACACGCAACCGCGACAGGTGACGCCCGCTCACCTCCGCCAGTAGAAGTGCGCCAGCAGAGGTCCGCCGACGCACAACGTAACCAAAGTCAGTCAGCACGGAGCTGTGGTCGTGACCAGAGCTACTAGCGAAGTATATCCCTATTGCAGTTGACCTTCTCTATGCAATAGGAATCCACTTCATAGGAGCGAGTCGTGGAATGGTGATTGCGGTTGATCTTCTCTACGCATCACCCCTAGAGGCCAAAGGCCCCGCCACAGTAACGCGCAACCGCGACTGGTGACACCCGCTCACCTCCGTCAGTAGAAGTACGCCGGCAGAGGCCGCAATAGAGCGGCAACGCACGTAAGCCAGCGCAGAGTGCGGCAGCAAAGCGCAGCAGAGGTCCGCCGACGTCCAACGTAACCAGGGTAAGCCAGCGCGAACCGCGGCAGCAGAGGTACGCCGACAGAGGTCACGTCAACGCGGCGACGCATAGCGCAGCCAGGGTAAGCCAGCGCCAAGCGCGGAGGCAGAGCGCAGCAGAGGTACACCGACAGAGTAATACAAGTAAGCGCCGACGTAGGGCGCGACAGAGCATCGCCTCAGCAATACAGGTAAACGCCGACGTAGGGCGTGACAGAGTATCGCCCAGCAAATACGAGTAGACGCCGACGCAAGGCGTGGCAGAGAATCGCCCAGCAACCAGCAATACAAACAGACGCCGACGCAAGGCGCAGCAGAGTAGTACAAGTAAACGCCGACGTAAGGCGCGTCAAGGCACCGACGCCACATACTAACGGGATCCGTCTAACGGAACACGGCGACAGAGCATCGCCTCAGCAATACAAGTAGACGCCGACGTAAGGCGCGACAGAGCACCGCAGCAGAGAGAGACGCCGTCATAAGGCGCGTCAAGGCACCGACGCCACATACTAACGGGCCCCAGCTAACGGAATACGGCCGGACCGCTAAGGCCCGCCACCGCAATCAAGGATACCGCAAGATAATCCAAGTGAAATTGAAAATGAAGTATACAAACACGTTTTATTTTATATTATAGAATTTAGAACCAATAAAGAGAGTGAAGTTTTTATATGAAATCGATTTGCAAGGTGCCCCTTTAATACAAATTTATTGTAAACGAACCCTGGGCACGGCGAGTATACCCCAGCAAATATCAAAGAAGCAACGGGGCACGAAAAGGCTTCGTTACAGTATCCATTGTAAGTTGTTGATAAATGCTAATGAAAAGAGGGATTTTCTTTTCGCTGGGTAACTAAGGACTCGAGATATACACCAATTGGGAACTCGCCCTCAGGTTAAGCGATTGCATTCTTATGTAATACAACCAGTTAAAATGGTGTATTCAATCACAAGGCAATATAATATTTTTACCTGAAGGCGCTGAAAGGCGCTCAATGTATGGTGAAATTATTTTGAAAAACACACCAAAAACCCATTTGCTTGGTCAGATTCATCCCACTTAGCCAGCGGATTATACGTTTTCATATTAACATACATACATCAATAATAGTTTAATCATTTACTAAACGATTTGTCACCTACTTAGCTACGTTCTTTCGCTCTGAAAATTTATGTAATTTCGTCTTAACTAGCTTACTTATTATTTCCACCTACCAACTTACTTGCATTATATTTATATCTACATGTATGTATGTAGCAGGCAGATCGACAAACAAAGAAGGCTTTGTTTGAAAAGACATCGAACAATATTACGGTGCATTTTTTTTTGCATAGAGAAATACATGAATATTTTGTATAGATAGGTATATAGAGCTTTGGCTCTTAGCATTAAGAAAATTCAAATTAGGAGAATAAATGACATTGGAGTGTGAACATCGGTGGAGCGTTTTCTTTGGTCTCAACACCATTCGTTAGCAGAATAAACGAAGCAGCCCAATACGTTCAGTAGTGTCCGAAATTACCGCGGTGCAAATTATTACATAAAAATGCAAATAGTGTTTTTGTTTAATAATTATTGAAGTTTGTGTGAATTTGTGAAAAGAAGAAATATAGCGCAAAGCGAATTTCCGAGCAAAAAACGATAAGTTTTGAACTGTTGCAGTGAATTACACGAATGCATGTGTGTTTCCTTATTTGAAAAAACATATGGTGTACCACTATTAATGTAGACATTTTTTTTAATTTAATTTATTCTTTTTTAATTGAAAGAAAAATACCGCGACCCACACGAGGAAATAAATGTAGGTCGCCGAACGCGTCATGCAAATGCTGCAGCATTACAAAGGCGATCACAGACTCCAGATGAATAAGCACGAGCAAATGCATCGCAGCGTGAACGTATTGCACGAAAAAGATCTGTTTTACCTGAAATTATGCGTGCTGCTTTTAATTACAACAGTCAGTTTGATTACAGTATGTACGGATATATTGGAATAATGGACGCAATATGTCCACATTGTGATGCGGCTAAATTTCCAGATGAAACGCCCGGCATGTGTTGTGCTAATGGCAAAGTGATATTGCCAGCATTAGAAACTCCACCCGAACCATATTCTTCATTAATTTTTTGGACTTCTGAAAATTCGAATCATAAAAGTATTCTATAGTTTTAAAAATTATTATGCAACATATACCTAAAATTGCATACATGTTGCAGATTCAGGGCCAAATTTATCATCAAGCTGGTTCGTTATTGCCATACCCCGACGTGATTCAATGCACCGACAATTGATGAAGTTGCAATTGTAATTCTTGGTGATCAGTTTCAATCCCGTGATATTATACTTCATCGCAGAAATGAGCAATTGCAACATGTTTCGGAACTTCATCGTAGTTACGACGCATTACAATACCCAATATTGCATTGGAAAGGTGACGATGGCTACCATATCAATATACCAATGATTGATCCACGAACAGGTAAATAATAGTTTAAGTGTGTTGACATTTCATCATTTGTATAAATTTTTTAAGTCACATTTTGCACTTATTTTCAGGTCCACATGTACAGAAAAAAGTTAGTGCCATGAATTTTTATTCGAATCGATTGATGGTTCGTCCACAAGAACAAAATTATATCTTGAGATGTGGTAAACTATATCATCAGTACATCGTTGATATGTATGCAAAAATAAAACAGAACGCCTTAATTTTATTCGTTTCAACCAAGCAAAATTAAGATCTGAACAATATATTCATTTGCTAGATGCGATAGCGAATTATGCTAATATTAATGACATCGGACGTTTAACTATATTGCCATCTTCGTATATTGGTAGCCAACTGAATGTGAACGAATATACACAAGACGCAATGTGTTGTGTACGAAAATACGGTCGACCAGATCTGTTCATTACATTTACATGTAATCCGCAGTGGGATGACATCAAAAACAATTTATTTGCAGGACAGTCGACAACCGATCGTCATGACATTACTGCGCCTGTTTTTTGGCAAAAATGTAAAGCACTTATGGATTTAATTGTGAAATTATATGTATTTGGGGAGGTGCGTTGCCGTATGTACTCCATCGAATGGCAGGAAAGGGGATTGCCGCACGCACATTTACTAATTTGGCTGGTACATAAAATAACTCCCGATCAAATCGATAACCTTATATCAGCTGAAATTCCTTATTACACTGCTGATCCTGAGTTATTTAAAGTTGTTGTTAAAAACATGATAAAAGGATCGTGCGGTGAACTCACCATGTATGATTGATGAAAAGTGTTCGAAACGATAACCAGGCAATTTACTTCAGACACAATAACGGACAATGACGGATATCCGTTGTATCGACATAGATCACCTAATGATAATGGCAAAACGGCAACCATTAGAATGCATAACCAGGAAGTTGAAGTTGATAATCGTTGGGTGGTTCCGTATTGTCCATTATTATCGAAAATATTCAATTCTCATATAAATGTGGATTATTGTAATTCTGTCAAATGCATTAAATATATTTGCAAGTATGTAAATAAAGGGAGCGATATGGCAATTTTCGGTGTTGCTGGTGATAATAAAAATAATGAAATTACTCAGTATCAAATGGGGCGCTATATTAGTATCAATGAAGCTGTCTGGAGGATTATGTCGTTTCCAATGCACGAAAGACATCCTGCGGTTGTTCACTTGGCTGTACATTTTGAGAATGCCCAACGTGTTTATTTTAATGTAGCAAATGTATTGGAAAGAGCAGCACAACCACCACCAACTACGTTAACAGCTTGTTTCAAATCATGCGAGACTGATACATTTGCGATAACTTTGTTATATTCTGAAGTGCTTAAGTATTACACATGGAATGTGTCTTCGAAAAAATTTCAAAGATGTAAACAAGGAACAGCAGTTCATGGGCATCCTGGCATTTTTCAAACAGATGCCATTGGGAGAATATATACAGTACATCCAAACAATGCTGAGTGTTTTTATTTGAGATTGTTATTAGTTAACGTGAGTGGCCCAAAATCTCTTCACGAATTGAGAACAGTCAACGGTCATGCCAACTTTTGCATTTGTTGGAGGATGATGCATATTGGAATTCAACACTTCATACTGCGTCTATTTCGACTCTTCCTCAACAAATACGAATGCTATTTGCCAACATGTATGCCATAAAATCCCCTTGAATTCTGGAACAAATATAAACATTATATTGCAGAAGATATTTTAATTCGTATGCGTCATCATGCAAGAAATCCTGATTCGTTGATAACTTTGGAAATGTACAACGAAGCTTTGATAATAATTGAAGATATATTTCTAACGATTGCAAGTAAAACATTAGTAAAATTGGGTATGAGCGCACCAAATCGTGAGATGCATGATCTGTTTGATCGTCAATTGCAACGTGAGCAAGAATTAAATTCTAATGATTTGCGTTTATTTGTACAATCGAATATAACCAAAATGAATATTCAGCAAAAACATGTATATGACACAATCATGCAAGCCATTTCCAATAATGCAGGTGGATTATATTTCTTGGATGCACCTCGTGGTACAGGCAAAACGTTCGTTATATCACTGATTTCAGCGACTATTCGATCGGAACAGAAAATTGCATTGGCACTTGCATCTTCCGGAATTGTTGCTAGATTATTAGAAGGTGGTCGGACAGCACACTCTGCATTAAAATTGTCATTGAATGTACAGGTGAATGAAACTCCAACTTGCAATATTTCAAGAAATTCTGCTATGGCAAAAGTCCTGCGATTAACGTCAATTATTTTATGGGATGAGTGTACAATGGCGAATAAAAAATTACTAGAAGCATTTAATCGAACAATGCAAGATTTACGTGGTAATCAACAGCTTTTTGGTGGTGCTTTGATATTACTGTCAGAGGATTTTCGACAAACATTGCCTGTCGTTCCTCGATCAACTCCTGCTGATGAAATAAATGCCTATTTGAAGTTATCAGTTCTTTGGAGATATGTACAATTGACACCGAACAATAATATGCGTATTCACCTACAAAATGATCCAGCTGCCCATCAGTTTTCAAAACAATTGTTAGAAATTGGTGATAGCAAAATACAAATCGATAGAACCATCAGATTGATCACTGTACCAAACAATTTTTGTAAAATTACGAAATCGATAGATGAATTGATTGAATGTGTTTTTCCAAATATTTTTCAGAATTACAGAAATCATGATTGGTTGAGAGAACGCGTCATTTTAGCACCGAAGAACATTCATATCAATGCCATTAATTTTCAAATTCAAGCAAAACTCCCAGTTGTAGTCACGACATATAAATCAATTGACAGTGCTATGAATTAAGATGAGGCAATGAATTATCCAATTGAATTTCTAAATTCATTAGAACCGGCTGGTATGTCACCGTATTGTTTGAATCTGAAAGTGGGTTCTTTGATTATATTATTGCGAAATATTAATCCAGCAAAACTGTGTAATGGTACCAGATTGGCAGTGAAAATTTTATTGCCAATTTTGATTGAAGCTACGATCTTAACTAGTAAATCAAAAGGAGAAGTTTGTTTAATACCGCGTATCCCTATGATTCCAACTGATATGCCATTTGAATTCAAGCGATTACAATATCCTGTGTGTTTATCATTTGCGATGTCCATCAACAAAGCCCAAGGGCAAACACTTAACATTTGTGATGTGAATTTGGAGGAATCATGCTTTTCACATGGCCAACTTTATGTTGCCTGTTCCAGAGTCGGTAGCCCCATCCGTTTGTTTATTCATGCTCAAAATGGAAAAAGAAAAAATATTGTTTATCCAAATGTTTTGGATTAAGTTTTAAAATAGCTAGCAAATAATAAAATATCTTTTTTTTTGTAATAAATGAGTTTGATTTAATATTTCACTTTATACGTTACGAAGCACGTACCGGGCCGCTAGTATTGAATATTTGAGTAATTTATTCGACAGTTCAGAGACTCGAACGTTAACAGAAGCTGCAAAATAATCAGGCATTTCCCAAAATTCTTTACAATATGAAAATGCCCTCTTATAAGGCTTGGCCCAATAAAATCGCGAAAACCTTAAATTTATTTGAATTAAGGGGTATCATCGATAGCTATAGTGGTTTTAAAAGAAAAAAGAATTGTGTTTTCCTCAACAAATATTGAATACAATAGAATAGTTAATTCTACTTCAAAATTTCTGATTTTCATACTCGAAATTCGAAAAAATAGGCGTCATGGATATTCCCACGGAACTATAAATGGTTTATGATAACTAACCGATATAACAAATTGGGCCGAGAATACTTCGGAAAATATTTATTTCGAAAAAAATTTGACCATTTTACCAAGTATAGCCAATCAGAGCTGGTAGAATCAAGTACAATTACCATTACTTTACAAATACCTACTCCGTAACTGAAAACACCAATTACCAAGTTAAAGTACATTTTATTGGTGCTTAATATTCAATAAACGCCTTTTCAATTTACTTTGTTTTTTTTTTGTGGGTAAATGATGTATATTGGAACAATTTTCCGTCATCCCTTGTCAAATTTGGTTTCGAGACAAACCGTTTGCGGCGTTGCGCCATCATCTTCTTTGAAGACAAACGAAAGTTCAGAACGAAAATCGACACGGATGGCACAACGCCGAAACAGGTTTGTCTTGAAACCATATTTAACAAGGGATGATGGAAAATCGTTCCAATACGAGGTGTGTTCAAAAAGTATCGCGAATTTTGAACGGGTTACTTATATTCGAATTTCGACTTTTTTGTGGTGTTATATTGGTACTCATGTCGCTTTGTTGACAGCTGCTTTGCTTGCACGTGTTTTGGCTAGTCTTCGATTTTTACCTATTCAAAAAACAAAATGGATCAAAGAACATGTAACGTGTGAAAAACGAAATTAAGTGCGCGGATACATTCCGAATGTTGACTTATCGGTGGTACAATGTGGTCTCAAAAGGTCGAGAAGGTGTGAACGCCGAAAAGCGTGCCGGGCGCCCAAGCACTTCAACAACAGACGAAAAAATTGTTGAAGTGAAGAAAATGGTATTGGCCATACGTCGAATCACCATTAGAGAAGTTGCTGAGGACCTAGACATATCGACTGACTCGTGTCATTCGATTTTTGTCAATGATTTTGGCAGAGACATGTCGCCGCGAAATTCGTACAAAAATTGCTCAATTTCGGCGCGACTTTTTGGATAAAAAACAACACACTAATGATGCCGCAGCCACCGTATTCCCAAAATCTGGCCCCCTGTGACTTTTGCGTGTTCCCTAAACTGAAGAGGCACATGAAAGGACGACGCTACGCTACGATTGACGAGATAAAGACGGCATCGAAGGAGGAACTAAACAAAATTTTTTGAAGGGCTTCGAAGATTGGAAAAACCGTTGGCACAAGTGTATAATATCTCATGGCGACTACTTTGAAGGGGACAAAATAGATATTCATGAATAAGTAATAATAAACACAAAATTCGCCATACTTTTTGAACACACCTCGTATACATTAGCTTTTTCAATTACTTTCAATATTTCAATTTAATTAAAATAAATTTTGGAATTATACTATGTTTTAGTTCCAATATGTGACGTGTTGCCATGTGTTTTTCTTTGTCCCTTTGCGTTCCGTCATTTTTCTTCCGTTAGTTCGCGTTGCTTCAATTTTTGTTTCACAGTTATAAGGTGCCCACCATTTTATTTTACCATACTTGCTGTTTGGAGTGCGAAAACTTTCCCTAAAACCAGTTTAGGGAAGCATTGCACGTCTCTAAGCCGCCAATTCGTCAGAATTGAGTTTAGGTGCCACCTTTTAGGTCCATTTTAATTTTCGACTCAACCGAGTCACGCCCGAAAATATTTTGGTTGAGCCGAGGCTGGCACAGCACGTCCACTCTGGCGAAAGGACAAGAAAAGTATGTAGAAAATTTTTAATTTAACATTTTTTCATTAAGGGGACCATCAAAAAACATTAAAAATAATTTTTTTATTAATTTTTATTTATTATAATTTTTTTTTTTTTTACCTTTTAAAAAGATTTTATTGTGGTTATTATCACTTGAATATACACATTTTTGAAAAACCCTGCACATAACAAGTAAGGAAGGTTAAGTTGGGGTGTAACCGAACATTACATACTCAGTTGAGAGCTATGGTGACAACATAAAGGAAAATAACCATGTAGGAAAATGAACCTAGGGAAACCCTGGAATGTGTTTGTATGACATGTGTATCAAATGGAAGGTATTAAAGAGTATTTTAAGAGGAAGTGTGCCATAGTTCTATAGATGGACGCCATTTAGGGATATCGCCATAAAGGTGGATCAGGGTTGACTCTAGAATTTGTTTGTACGATATGGGCATCAAATGAAAGGTGTTAATGACTATTTTAAAAGGGAGTAATACTTAGTTCCATAGGTGGACGCCGTTTCGAGATATCTTCATAAAGGTGGCCAAGGTGTGACCCTAGAATTTGTTTGTACAATATGGGTATCAAACAAAAGGTGCTAATGAGTATTTTAAGAGGGAGTGATCCTTAGTTCCATAGGTGGACGCCGTTTCGAGATATCGCCATAAAGGGGAACTAGGAGTGACCCTAGAATTTGTTTGTACGATATGGGTATCAAATTAAAGGTATTAATGATGGTTTTAAAAGGGATTGGTGGTAGTTGTATAGGTGGTCGTCTTTTCGAGATATCGCCGTAAAGGTGGACCAGGGGTGACTCTAGAATACGTTTGTACAATATGGGTATCAAACGAAAGGTTTTAATGAGTATTTTAAAAGGAGTGGGCCTTAGTTCTATAGGTGGACGCATTTTCGAGGTATCGCAATAAAGGTGTACCAAGGGTGATTCTAGACTTTGTACGATATGGGTGTCATATGAAAGGTGGTAAGGAGTATTTTTAAAAGGGAGTGGGGCTTAGTTCTATAGGTAGACGCCTTTTCGAGATATCGCCATAAAGGTGGACCAGGGGTGACTCTAGAATGTGTTTGTACGATATTGGTATCAAATTAAAGGTATTAATGAGAGTTTTAAATGGGAGTGGTGGTAGTTGTATAGGTGAAGGCGTTTTCCAGATATCGACCAAAATGTGGACTAGGGTGACACAGAACATCATCTGTTGGATACCGCTAATTTACTTATATATGTAATATCTGCCAAGATTTCAAGGGTTTTATCATTTCGCTCTGCAGAAGTTTTTCATTTTCGTCTACTTAATATGGTAGGTGTCAACCATTTTACAAATTTTTTTATAGAGTTATATTGGGCGTCAATAAACCAATCCAATTACGATGTTTCATCCCTTTTTTCGTATTTGGTATAGAATTATGGCATTTTTTTCATTTTTCGTAATTTTCGATATCGAAAAAGTGGGCGTGGTCATAGTCGGATTTCGTTCATTTTTTGCACCAAGATAAAGTGCGTTGAGATAAGTACGTGAACTAAGTTCAGTAAAGATATGTCGATTTTTGCTCTAGTTATCGTGTTAACGGCCATGCGGAAGGACAGACGGACGACTGTGTATAAAAAATGTGCGTGGTTTCAACCGATTTCGCCCATTTTCACAGAAAGCAGTTAACGTCATAAAATCTATGCCCCTACCAAATTTCAATAGGATTGGTAAATTTTTGTTCGACTTATGGCATTAAAAGTATCCTAGAAAAATTAAATGAAAAAGGGCAGAGCCACGCCCATTTTGAAATTTTCTTTTATTTTTGTATTTTGTTGCACCATATCATTACTGGAGTTGAATGTTGACATAATTTACTTATATACTGTAAAGATATTAAATTTTTTGTTACAATTTGACTTAAAAAAAAAAATTTTTTAAAGTGGGCGTGGTCCTTCTCCGATTTTGCTAATTTTTATTAAGTGTACATATAGTAATAGGAGTAACGTTCCTGCCAAATTTCATCATAATATCTTCAACAACTGCTAAATTACAGCTTGCAAAACTTTTAAATTACCTTCTTTTAAAAGTGGACGCCCATTGTCCAAAATTTTACTAATTTTCTATTCTGCGTCATAAGTTCAACTCACCTACCAAATTTCATCGCTTTATCTGTGTTTGGTAATGAATTATTTCACTTTTTCGGTTTTTCGAAATTTTCGATATCGAAAAAGTGGGTGTGGTTATAGTCCGATATCGTTTATTTTAAATAGCGATCTAAGATGAGTGCTCATCAACCTACACACCAAATTTCATAAAGATACCTTAAAATTTACTCAAGTTATCGTGTTAACGGACGGACGGACATGGCTCAATCAAATTTTTTTTCGATCCTGATGATTTTGATATATGGAAGTCTATATCTATCTCGATTCCTTTATACCTGTACAACCAACCGTTATCCAATCAAACTTAATATACTCTGTGAGCTCTGCTCAACTGAGTATAAAAACAATGAGTGTACTCCCCACTTATATAGCTACAACCAAAATCGACAAATTTTATGAAACCTGGTAGCAACATTGTCTTAAGACAATAACTGTTTGGTATTCTTTTATGGTAAACGATATTTGCGTATGTACATATGTATATAGTGTTTCAAATTTCCTATCATTTGATGTTGATGATATTTCTCTTTAAATATATCCTTAATATATAAGTGAGCGCACAAAGCTAGATTTACAATGTTCAGTTATCCTATTAACGGGTGGACGGATACTGATGGATTAAGCGATCTCTCGTTTTATTTTGAGTACTTTCATATATTAAGCTTTCATATCTGTTTATATTGCTACAACCCAGAAGCTTTATCGAAGTATGCTTTTCCCACGTTCCCATCAGCCATTTAAAGCTGCACTAAAATACTTTTTCACGTCTCCATCTTTCATACTTCGATTGAACTATCCAACGCTCCTACATGACTTAATACAAAATATCTATAAATTAAAGTTTCTGCAAACTCAACGCACTAATTTCAGAGTGTTTGATGTCAGTTGAATCAATTGCTAGCAATTAAGAGTTTATTTCCTTCTTCTTCTCATGCGTACATGCTTTCTCAAGCTCATGAGATGAATTAAAAACAAAGAAACACGAACAAAAAATTTAAGTAAAAGTTGAATAAATTGTAGCACTAGTTTTATTAAAAGTCGAATCAAAAGCGATAGTGAAATTGAGGTAGCTTTTTTTTCTTCTTTTTTTTCAAACAACTGTGGAAAGTTTTGATGCAGGCGATAATGAAATCAACAGTCTAGCTTACCTCGGCTTCAAGATGAACTTTGAGTATCTGCAATAGAGAAAAGTTTTACTTAAGAAACATTTTGAAACTATTTTTATTTTTTTTTTTTCTAAAGCTAGCTAAGTATTTGAAATTGTATTTCTTATTACTTATCTACAATTATATTATTAGTAGAAAATAATTGCATATGTCTCATAAGTGCCCAAATGTGGGGGCTGAAATGACTTAAGCTATCAGTAATTCGCAAATGGCATTTGAAATAATCTAAAGAATTGCGAATTCATATAAATGACAAATGTTTAAAAAATCGTTAACAATAGTGACCTATCACCTTTTAAATCTCCCTTCCATTACTTACTTATTTAAAGGACAAAATTCTGGGAAACCCAAATTGGCAATTCATAGTAATTCAATCGCGAGCAAAAAAAACAAGCCTTCTTCCAATTTCTGTACGTTCAAGACAACAACTCTCCCTGTAAACATATTTGAGCGGTAGTTGTGCCAATAGAGGGAATGAAAGATATTTCACAAGTCTGAATTCACAATGAAAAATAAAAATAAATGTAAGGCGCGATAACCTCCGAAAAGATCTAAGGCCGAGCTTCTCTTCCAATTCGCGTCATGTTCCTCTTGATTTTCCTATAAATTGGCTGGAGGTCCCTTACATGTTTTATGCTGACTCCGAACGACATCTGCAAAGCAGATGAGTTTCCACTGAGAGCTTTTCATGGCAGAAATACACCCGGAGGGCTTGCCAAACACTGCCGAGGGGCGACCCCGCTTAGAGAAATTTTCTTCTAATTGAAAAACCTTATTTCTAAAATTTTGATGTTGCTTCGCCCGGGTGTGAACCCAGGGCTTACGGTGTGGTAGGCGGAGCACGCTACCATCACACCACGGTGGCCGCCAAATGAATTCACAATGGACAGTCTATATTTTCACGCGATTATTGAGGGATAGGTAAAGTTAGGTTATGTGGTAGCTGTCAAGTTTGGGAATAGCTTTCTTTGACCCTTTTATGCGGGTCCGTTGTATATAGCGAATTGCTTCGTTGCAACGATAAAGCAACGAATAAGG
The DNA here is from genome assembly GCF_040869045.1 of Eurosta solidaginis. Classification (NCBI taxonomy): domain Eukaryota; kingdom Metazoa; phylum Arthropoda; class Insecta; order Diptera; family Tephritidae; genus Eurosta; species Eurosta solidaginis. The sequence continues at coordinate 217,418,796 of NC_090320.1, forward strand.
CAAACATTGATCTTGGAAATATCATCCAGAGAGTTGATTACATCTCGCCCGAAATATTTACCCCTTGTCTTCTCTAAAGCAAACACAGCTTAGGAAGTCCAGTATATTATGGCGAACCTCGTGATACTCAGTTCTGTCATACAGCACTAGCAGTACTGCTATAATAGACGGTTGTCTAAATTCAGGAATCCAGTACTTCGGTGTAAGCTAGACAAGCTCCCTTTTATAAAGAGTCACAGCTAATCTGCATATTCACTCACTGCACCCAGGTAACTCACAGGGTATTCAAAAGCCAACACTTGACAAAGATTCCCCCATCATCGGCATAAGCCACAACTTGGCAGCCCCTATTCTCAAGGTCCCGGCGCAGGTCGTTCATCACCACGACCTAAAGCAGGAGAGAAAGAACACCCTCTCGGGTGTGTCCCATCTCACATTTCACTGAGCCGTCGTTCCCCTCCTTCGAGCAATGCAGCGTGATATAATTGCACCACTTATTTGCCTATTTTATTACTGGTTGAGTTCGCTGCTGTTTGGAAACCTTCCGTTCTCCAACGAAATTTCCTGAAGAATTTTGGAACATCAGCCTCCAAACTTGCTCACGTCTTTTGGTTCTGCGTTTCCTTTTTTTTTTTTTTTTGAATGTCTTTCCTGAGTCAGCGCACTCGTACAAGCTGTAGCTCTGGGCCTTGCGAAAAATCCTTCAGTTTTGACAAGAAGTCAGTCATGAGTGCGATAAATGCTCCCTCTACTTCGAGAGAGCAGATGGATGCTAGAGCGCAAAAATTACCAGCTATATCTTTCTTGCGCACCTTTTATGTGTATCAAAGAGTCTCGTACATATCTCAGCTTCTAGGCAGATCCAGGATGCTGGAGCCAACCAACCGTAGATCAGAATGTGAGGGGTTCCATCCCTTGTGAATAAAATTACTTCCGAAGATGAGTGATTTAATAAATTTCGCTATTTCCATTATTTCGAGTTGGGATAACTCCGTGAGATCATTGTAAAACAGTTTAGTGCTGGAAGATGTATTAGTTGATGCAACACGCTTTCTTTCTCATCAATACATCTGCATTTGCAACATTAATCGAATCATGAAGTGCCCATTTTAGCAGTGTGAGTGTCTACCAAACAATGACCAGCGAGAACCTTCATTAGAGCCGATATATCCGACTTACATTTGATTTCTCGCTGGGAAATTGCTAGGGAATAGGGAAAATGTGTCCTATTTATAGTGTTTGTACCCTCACGAAAATTAAAAAGACCACATGAGCACCCAGGCAGATCTTATCTGGAAGGTGTGGCGATCGTGTTTCATCTGGTCAGTTCATCAAACTCTTTGTATGCTTTCATGGGATCTGTAACGAGGTACTAATCTAGAGCTGCTGTTTGGCGATCTCGTCGCAAGATTTGCGGCTTTAAATCTTCTACGTGTGTTCTAGGCTTTTTGTGCGTCCAGGCAGTTTGAAAATAAAAATATGGTCCTATCTTAAGCCTGAAAACCAACCGATGTAATGCACAGTAGAAAGCTAATATTTCTGCTTATAAATATTACAATGGAGGGATTTGAGTGTGTAGAGAAATATTTATTCAAACATTTTCTTTTGCGCTAAAGCCCAGGTCTAAAGCACTTTGCTGAATTGAATCCGGTATGCCAGTTCCGAACGTTTTGATATTAGTCGGGCTTACACCCAATGAGTTAGTGGACTTAGAATATTCCCACGGTATACAGCCAGTCGTGAGAGGCGACTAAACTCTACAGACCTAGAAGGTTAAACATGGTCAAATCAAATCGCTTCGGATATAGTTGGCCTGGTAACTAAATCATGCTAGTTTCCGAAACTCACCGGTAAATATTCGGCAAAGCACCATCTTAACAACCATGCTCCCCAAAACCTTGAGGGAGAAGACGAAGATGAAAATCGTTCTACCCCAAATGCTTCGGAAGCATTTTCTTAATTTTTTGAACTTCAGACTCTTAGGGTTTAGTTGCTTCATACGACAAACGTACCTACCCCGGTAATTCTCTGAATCTTTTAATCCACTTGGCCTAAATTTTTGTGAAAGAGACTAGCTCCCGCATTTCTACACCAACCTGACTGTCTACCTTAATTTCTAACCCAATTGTATATTGAAGACAACACTATTTCCATTAGATTCATAAAAGTTTGAAGAAATATTCCCAGCATCAGCGAGTTAGGTGGCTTAGAAATTCACCGTGGCAAGACAAGCCCGTCAAATGAAGTGACTATAATCCACAAACCTGAAAGATCGATAGGTTAAAATCATGCCCGCATCAGTGAGGCAAATAACTAATATGTCCTGCAAAGGACAGACGTATGTTTTCGGTAACAACAGCAGCAACAGAGAACTTTCCCTGCATAATAACATTAATTTCGTTTATCGCAGGAGTTATCGTCCAATAGGTTGAAATATAACACGAAAAGAAGTTATCTTTTCTAAGATCTCAGATGGATGAGAGTAGTTGTTTGCAATGTTGACGGTACTTTTGGTCTTATTCCATGTAATTTGACGAAATTGTATGTACTTTTCGGGAAGTCTTCTCCAATATTTGCTTTATCTTTAAGATCTAGCCAATAGCAGACTTTCGTATCTTGACACAAAACTTGAACGAATATGCTCGCAACTGGGTATATCAATGAGCGATGATATTTAGTTTGCTCTGATTTTGAATGCCTATATATAAGTGACTGCACAACAACAATTTGCTTGCAATAAAAATTGAATCTCAGAACGGACAGTTTTTAAGAGATATACCAACTCTTTGGGTGTAATTGAATTTGACTGACTGATTACGCTACCCAGTATACTTGCTAGCAAATGAAAGGGAGATAGACGAAGGGATAGTCTAAATATGCAAAATGCACTAACGAACAATTTCAATACATACATTTGCACATATGTTTGTATGTTGGCGTATGGCAAAGAAGAGTAAGTACACTCCTGACATATTCATTTAAAATAAAAAATAAATGTAAAGCGCGATAACCTCCGAAGAGATCTAAGGCCGAGCTTCTCTTCCAATTTGCGTCGTCCTCCTCTTGATTTTCCCTACAAATTGGCCGGACGGGACCAACATGTTTTAAGCCGACCCCGAACGGCATCTGCAAGGCAGGTGAGTTTTCACTGAGAGCTTTTCATGGCAGAAATACACCCGGACCGCTTGCCACACTGCCGAGGGGCGACCCCACTTAGAAAAATTTTCTTCTAATTGAAAAACCTTATTTCTAAAATTTTGATGTTGCTTTGCCCGGGGTGTGAACCCAGGGCATACGGTGTGGTAGGCGGAGCACGCTACCATCACACCACGGTGGCCGCCACATTCATTTGACAAACTATAATATAAATTCTACGGTTCTGAAAAAAAAATTAAAAAAATGTTTATGTCAATCATAAATGAGTGACAGCTACAAGTCTCTGATGCTGCCGCCTCTTTTTTTTCTACACCCAACCATATCACTTTAGCTTTCCTACTTTTACAACGGAAGAACGGAAACATTTTACAGGAAATAGTGAAATTGTATATGTACGTAGATTCGTATGTATGTATGAACTAGTGTGTGTTTGTTAAATAGACTTGTAAGCCAACTAACCACACTTGTCATTTGCAAGGAGTGCGTCAGCGATCTTGTGGAGCATTGAAGGGAAGAAAAAGTAGTTTGACTGCATGTGTATATTGTACACTGTATATGTAAGTAAGTAGGTACTGGTTCAGCATATTTTAGCAAGCGTTGTGACAAATCCATTTTTATACCTTTCATGAAAATTAAATGTTATATGTATTATGTTTGTCACGAATCTCAAAATTGTAAGTCCTCAAAAGAGAAGAGATAGACCCAAAATAAGTATACCGAAATGATCAGAATGACGAGCTGAGTTGATTTCGCCAGGTCTATTCCAACGCAAACTAGTCCCTCCATATTTGAGATATATTGATAAAATTTGGTGAGCGGGTGTATTTAGGTGCCTGATTAGACATTTGTCCAAAACGGCCGGATCGGACCACTATAGCATATATCCCCCATACAAACGATTTTTCAAAAAAGAGGATTTTTGTCATATCTCCCTCAATTTATCAGCTTGAAGCTTCCAAGTTCGCCATATTGTTTCGGATATTGCATATATTGTTGTCTGAAAAATGGATGAGATCGGCCGTATATATAGCATATATCCGCCACAACCATTTGATCGGATAGGAAGCTTTTCGTAATTTCTGCGCCATTTTAACAGTTAGAAGCTTCGAATTTCACCGAATTCTTAGGTATAGAGCATTCATTCTTGGCTGAAAAATTTTTATAGATCGGTCGTATATATAGTGTAAATCCCATATAACCAATTGTTCAGATAAGATACTTTTCGCAATTTAATTTTAACAGCTAGAAGCTTAAAATTTCACCAAATGCTTACGTATGGCACAGCCGAAGACAGTCCATTTCTTACTTGTTTTGTTGCAATTTAGCATAAGCGACATCGGTTTTTTCATGCCTTCAGCCAAGCTATGCTTGTATTTTGTTGTTGTATGTTGTTAGCTTCAACTTTTAAAATTTGTGTTAAACTCTGCTAGATTCATTGTACAAATATGAATGGATGCGTTAGTAGATTTTGCATTGCGGCAATCGAAATGCATTCGTCATGACGGGAGAGGTGTTAAAAGGCGCATCTCGATCTCAATAATCCGAAGGCACAAAATAATTGTATATTAACGAAAAACTGAAAATTACATCGGATCCCCTCCGAAAAAGGGGTGGGAACCCCGGACGCGCTTATAAAAAATTACCCTGGCCAGTCCACCAATGACTTGGGATCAAAATTAAGGCCGCGCAAAATCCCTTTGAACACATTTTGTTTCCTGTGTATAATAACAACATTAAAACAACCACATGAAAATTGCCATCTTCAACTGAAAATATCTCCGGGGAAAGTAAAAAATTTATCTTTACCGCCTTCGGATTAATAATACTGAGGTCAAGACGCCTCGTTTTACACCTGTCCCCATATTTTTGGATGCGTATTGGCAGTCGACCACTGTTCTAGACTTCTACTCTTAGATTCAACAAAAGTTTGATCTATATCAGATTACATGGGACGAAATAAGCTGAATGGCCTTTAGTAAATAGAACAGGATTTAATAAATGAATGACGGATTGTTTCAGAATTCCCATGCCTCCGAGTGTTGTTTTTTCATCATTTGATCTCATTCAACAATGTGATATTATGGAATGCTCTCACTGGCTGCATGCTTGAACGTTTGGTTCACAGCGAACAAACTCAAAGCTGCTTTCTTGAACTTGGTTATATTAGAAATGAATCAACTAATTATTTTCTTTTCCTTTTTGTAGGCAAAACAAAAGCAGATAAATTGAAAATAGTCATCCGACACAGCTAAGCTTCAAAGTGAGTGCAACCCTTTTCAAGTCGGTCTGTTGCCTCCTACTGGAGAATTTTGTAAAAGGTAGAGAGGTATGCTTATTATCTGATAGCCAAGCAGCGCTCATTCGCCACTTACATTTTTCAAGGCCGTCGATAACACTACTCAACAAATTTTGAACAACTTTAGTCTCCAAGAATAAAATAGGCCTTTCCTAAAGTGAAATTTTCTCCTGATTCCGAATATGACTTCCATTTTCCTGTGGCAGATCTTCTTTCCGAGATATCGGGGAAAATGTGAAAGTTCCCATTTTTGCAGAACACTACTTCATATAGGTACGGCAAAAATTTGTATTTTTCATTTTTCCGTTTTAATCGTTGAATTGTGCATTATACTAATTCTCATAAAAATTGCTTGCCTTCACCTCCCTAAGTATCTTCAGTAGTTTGGCCACTATGCCAAAAAACGTTCAAAAAATGTTGAAAAAAAAACGAAATTTTTTACAAAATTTCAGATTTAACCACTTTAAAATCGGAAAAATTCTATTGACGAAAAAAAGTTAGCCCTCCTATATTGTAGGTAATTTAACTACAAAAATTTTAAGCTTACCAGTACAACAATCAGACGTGCCGTTGAGACTATATCCCCGTTAACTTGCAAGCGTCTATCCTACAATTTTTTATAGAGACAATTTTTATTCAAACTACGTTTTTACTTTTTATAAGGTTTTATTATAGACATATGTTTGCACGTTGAGTATAACTCAGCAATTCAGTAAAAAACAACAACGACAACAACATTAAATTCATACATATCTACATCTAAAAAAAGTCAAATTGAGCGATTTTACCGTGGTGGTCAATAGTGAGGGACGTGGGTACTTTTAACTACCCGTTTATAATTCTCTGGGTTTGTCCCCGTATTATTGTCCAGCAATAATCTCCCGGCATTTCTTCATTCCAAAAACCTTGGTAACGCTTTTCAAAAATCATGAGGTCTTGATGAAACCTTTCACCCTGTTCATCACTGTCAGCACCTAGGTTTGCGGGAAAATTATCCAAATATGAATGCAAAAAATGCATTTTGAGGGACATGTTGCATTTCATAGCACTGTAGTTTTTCAACAAGGCTTCGACCATCTCTCTATAGTTGGGATATTTGTTGTTGCCAAGAAATCCACTAACGACTTGTCCCAAGCCGCTGTTTCTACCGATGATAAAAGATTCGCAAAATTTTCGTCTTTCAGCAACTTTCTAATTTGCGGACCAACAAATATACCTTCTTTTAATTTGGCTAGAGTTATTTTAGGGAAAAATTTCGTTTGGTACTGGAAGGATGGCGCATCCTTGTTTAAAGCCTTTACAAAATTTTTCATTAATCCTAATTTGATGTGAAGTGCTGGCAAAATAACTCGTTCGGGATTTACTAAAGGCGGGTTTGCGGTATTGAAGGCACCTGGTTCGTACTCATCTCTTGATGGCCAGTTTTCCTGAATATAATGGGTTTCTCTAGCACGGCTGTCCCAAAGACAGAGAAAACAGCAATATTAAGTGAAACCTCCTTGAAGTCCGAGAATTATAGTTACAACCTGGGATGTATTTCATATACTATTTATTTTAAATTGTACCACCGAAACTGCTTACCTTTAAGTCCGCACAAATTTTCCAATTAAATTGTTTATATTGAATGAGCCCAAGTAAATTGGATATGCTTAAATAAGTCTCTTTAGTATTCTCAGAATGTGCCACTGGTATTTACGGTAACGAATTTCCTTTATGGAGTAATGCTGCTTTAAAACTATGCTTTGAGCTGTCTATAAACAAGCGCCAATCATCCACTTTATTTTCTAATAATCCTTGAACATCATTGCAGTAGCAAATATTTTCACTTTTAGTAAAAAAAGGAGAGAAAGTCTTGTGTCTATTTCGAAATTTGGAAGTACTTGAAGGGCCCAGGCTGCCCCATTGCTGCAAACGGGATCCTAGAACTTCACTATCAAATTTCGATAATTTCAAATCTCTGGCCAAGTCATTAAGTTCAGCTTGTGAGACTCGATATGGGACCTCTCCTTTTTGTTCAATGTCTGAATTATCTGATTCGGAGTCACTTTTGCTTGAGGCTTCAAAACTTATAGGCGGCCTAAGTATGGGTAAGGTATGGACACGTAGTTTTGGTTTTTTAGCTGATGCCACATTTGGATAACTTATTAATTTCCTCTTTTTTCTCGTTTTACCTTTAAGGTCTATCACGCAAAAATAGCATTGGTCCTGGTTAAAGGATTCAGTCCACATCATTGGAACACCCAACTTCATGTTATGACCTTTAACCGCTGCCCATCTCATTAAAATTAATCTACAGGAGGCGCAAATAAAATGAGGTGTCCAAGATTTATCGAGATTTTTTACACGGAAACCGAAATAATGAAAGTATGCATTTTTGACAGAATTAGTTATTTTCCGAGCTGAGTTTCCGAAAATACAATGTCCGCAAATAAAGCAAAAATCAACCGGATTATTTTTACATTTAAAATCTCTTTTGCACCAAGCCATTTCGTAAATACATCTACCGATATAGTATGTATTAATTTGCACTAAAATTTCCAAAACAAAATTTACAACAAACAGTAGTGACAACTAAATACTTCATGTCTTTTTAAATTTATTAGACCCTAAGGTAAAGTGACCAAATGAAATGTCTTGCCAATTTTATCAAAATAATACTAAAATTTTAGGATAGACGCTTGCAAATTAACGGGGCTATAGTCTCAACAGCACGTGCGATGGTTGTACTGGTATGCTTAAAATAATCGTAGTTAAATTACCTACAACATAGGAAGGCTAACTTTTTTTCGTCCGTAGAATTTTTCCGATTTTAAAGTGGTTAAATCTAAATTTTGTAAAAAATTTCTTTTTTTTTCTCAAAATTTTTTCAACGTTTTTTGGCATAGTGGCCAAGCTACTGAGGATACTGAAAGAAGGTGACGTCAATAAATGTTTACGGGAATTAGTATAACGTATAATTCAACAGTTTAAAACGAAAAAATTAAAACTACAAATTTTTGCCCTACCTATATGAAGTAGTGTTCTGCAAAAATGGGAATTTTCATATTTTCGCCGATATCACGGAACTAGATCTTCCGCAGGAAAATAGAAGTCATATTCGGAATCAGGAGAAAATTTTACTTTAGGAAAGGCCTATTTCATTTTTTGGAAATTTTTTTTGTGTGCTGCGCAATGCAGCAAACTTAGCATTACATACAGGCGTACCAGGTCGCAGGAATATAGACAGCAATGAGTAAGCGAATGAACTTGCGAATAAACTGGCGAAGGCCGGTGCATCGCTAGATATCACTGAGGCAGGTGTGGTAAATTGACCGCTTACTTCAAGAAAAAATTGGCGTTCTTACATATCTCAAGAAAACCGCCATTCAAAATTTGCATTCTGCGGACTCATGTAGGATCACCAAAATTTTGCCAGAGTACAACCAACAAAAAACAGAGGATTTACATAAATTGTATAGAAAAGAAATACTTAGGATAAAAGCCTAGATTATAGAACATTGGCCATTTCGTGCTGTCCGATCTAAGAGACGTGTCAAAAAACTCCATAAATGATATCAACGGTTATTGCGAATTAACGAAATGGTTCGACCAAAATCAAGCTCATTCTACAGTAATTTAACATAAGTCCATGATAACTAATTGGATTCAGGAGAAAACGCATCAAAATGGAGCTTAAAGCCCTGCCTGGGCCTGACCTCGCTGTCTGGGTAGTGCAGCAAACAACCAACCAACCAAATCGGTTAATGCTGTGCGGAGTTATTACATTTATTTAATACTTATTTAGCGACTGTAATTTATAAATGTATTTATTGTATATCCCTCCAGCGCCTTCCCTCTATCCATGCCGGACAAGGTTTTTCCCCTCCCCCTTAGTTTAAGATTTCTATTCTATAACGAAAGCACTTGAAGAAGCTTTAATATATGACATTATATATAATAAAAAAAAGTAAGGAAGGCTAAGTTCGGATCTAACCGAACATTACATACTCAGCTGAGAGCTTTGGAGAAAAAATAAGGGAAAATCACCATGTAGGAAAATGAACCTAGGGTAACTGTGGAATGTGTTTGTATGACATGGGTATAAAATGGAAGGTATTAAAGATTATAGTTCTATAGGTGGACGCCTTTTCAAGATATCGCCATAAATGTGGATCAGGGGTGACTCTAGAATGTGTTTGTACGATATGGGTATCAAATTAGAAGGCGTTTTCGAGATATTGACAAAAATGTGGACCAGGGTGACCAGAACATCATCTGCCGTGTACCGCTAATTTATTTATATATGCAATACTACGAAAAGTATCCCTGCCATGATTCCAAGGGCTTTGATTTCGCCCTGCAGAACTTTTTCATTTTCTTCTACTTAATATGGTAGGTGTCACACCCATTTTACAAAGTATTTTCTAAAGTTATATTTTGCGTCCAAAAACGTATCCAATCATCATGTTTCATCCCTTTTTTCGTATTTGGTATAGAATTATGGCATTTTTTTCATTTTTCGAAATTTTCGATACAGAAAAATTGGGCGTGGTTGTAGTCGGATTTCACTTATTTTTAATACCAAGATAAAGGGAGTTCAGATAAGTACGTGAACTAAATTTAATAAAGGTTTATCGATTTTTGCACAAGTTATCGTGTTATCGGCCGAGCGGAAGGACAGAAGGTCGACTGTGTATAAAAAATGGGCGTGGCTTCTACCGATTTCGCCCATTTTCACGGAAAACTGTTATCGTCATAGACGCTATGCCTTTACCAAATTTCATAAGGATTGGTAAATTTTTGATCGACTTATGGCATTAAAAGTATTCTAGACAAATTAAATGAAAAAGGGTGGAGCCACGCCCACTTTGAAATTTCATTTATTTTTGTATTTTGTTGCACCATATCATTACTGGAGTTGAATGTTGACATAATTTACTAATATACTGAAAAGATATTCAATTTTTTGATAAAATTTTACTCCTAAAAATTTTTTTTTAAGTGGGCGTATTCGTCATTGGATTTGCTAATTTTTATTTAGAATACATATAGTAATAGAAGTAACGTTCCTGCCAAATTTCATCATGATATCTTCAACGACTGCCAAATTACAGCTTGCAAACCTTTTAAATTACCTTCTTTTAAAAGTGGGCGGTGCCACGCCCATTGTCCAAAATTTTACTAATTTTCAATTTTGCGTCATAAAGCCAACCCACCTACCAAGTTTGATTGCATCGCACATTTTCGGTTTTTCGAAATTTTCGACATCGAAGAAGTGGGCGTCCGATTTCGTTCATTTTAAATAGCGATCTGAGATGAGTGCCCAGGAACTTACATACAAAATTTCATTAAGATACAGCTCTGCTCAGCTGAGTATAAAAATATTATGAATTTTTTCCAAATTTTCGCCTGCGGCGCCTTTTGTGGAGATCAAAGCGAATAAAAAGATGTAAATTTGGCCGACTTAACACTTTTGCAAAGAGAGTTAATGTCAATGGCGAGAAAAAGGTTTTCTGATATTGTTATTGTTGTTGCAAAGAGAATTAATGTCAATGACATTGAATCGAACATGATTCTCACATTAATTCTCTTTCCGATTTGGAATTAATGTCATTGACATTAGTTCTCTTTTAAAAGCTTATAAATGTCAATTGATGCTAGTTCCATTGACACTATTACACGTCACCAAATCCTATCCTCTGTTATAAGACATTTGAATTAATTTATTAACCTTCGATAATTTGACCTTGATAGCATCTGCTAAAATACATCAGCTATTGTAGATAAACGCAAAATATTTGTTGTTTTAGCCATAAATGTTTAAATAGCTGATGCTTTTTGATACTAATACTTTGCACATACTGATATATTTATTTGTGCACGTTGAATATACACAAATATTGCATAAATTTGTGTATACATATGTACATATCTACATTAGAATACCGATAGAAGCCCTCTTACTCAAAAGTACCGATTTCCCTGTAGGGTATGTAAGTAAAAATAAACTCACATGAACATACGTATAAACATACGCCCTTGGTGGGGATTGTTTGCTGTGTACTTAATAGATTTGGTTTAACCCTTTAGCTGCAATTGCCAAAACCAGTTGGTGTTTGCGGTTGTTTTTAACATGTTGGCATTAAAATGATGATCACATGTGGACTTATGTCTATGCCAACATGAATACGAACACATACATTACTACATTCCCTTTTATTTGAAGGCAACTTCACATAAATTGCTACAACAGTCGAATTTATGATACTCGTAAATATTTAATATGTCAAAAGCGACTAAAAATTCTTTCTACATCTTCTTTTATATGCATAAATATTTGGGTACTTTTATTATCTTAATCAAATTAATGTATTTCGGATTTTATTTTATTTTTAGTAGATAGCTAAATTTTTGGATAAATTTCCCATAAAATAAAATTCCTAATAAACAGAGAAGAGTTTTCTCGATTAGCGACACGATTTTTCACGAAAAGAATATTGACGAGATAAAAGTAAGCTTGAGAAAGAATGATTTCCTTATGACAACCGTAAATCAATTACTTCGAACATACTTTACCAACATTAAGGAGACAACCAACATAGCCAAAGGAGAGGGAAAAATATATAAATCACTAGTTCATGTTCAAGGAATATCGGAAAGAATAAAATTTAAGAAAACTCTACAGCAATACAAAGGATAGAATTCCCAAACAAGAGAAGCCTGATGTAGTTTACAGGATTCCGTGTAATGGTGACGGGTCCCACTTATGCGATAAGGTATATGTGGGGACAACAAAAATTAAACTCAAGACAAGGATTTCCCCTCACAAGTCAAATGTGAAATTAAGAAGCAGTTTTTGGACAATAAGACGGCATTGTCATCACATTGCAAGGATACCGGGCATTATCCCGATTTCGATAATGTATCCATTTTACACGAGAAGAAAAATTACGGCAAAAGATATACTTTAGAAATGCTGCACATTACGAACACCCCTAATGACACGAAAATGAATTATAAAATAGGCACTGATCAGCTGCCGCGCGTTTACCGGGACTTAGTTTTAAGACAGCATCACTGTTTTAATTAGAACTGCAGCTCAACACAACAAATGCAGTGGGATGACCAATATATATGTAATTATGTACATCTGTATGCTAATGCAAACGATTATGTCTTTTGGTTCGTCATTCTATGTATTGTTGTTTTTACAGATTTTTGTTTATACTTACGGTGTTTTAAATTGTTTATATTTTAATATTTATTTGACTTCTACGCTTTCTTTTTTCGTACATCTTAGTCGGTAAAACATATTCAATTGTGTAAGTGGTATTATGTTTAGGGTGAAAAATTGTTTACATGTTAACTAATTGTTGTTTTTGTCCACAGTTTCTGAAGATGATCTCAGAATGAGATCGAAATATCGACCAAGTAAAATTAGAAGTACAAGCATTTAAACTGTTTAAATTTTTTAAACTGCCTTGAGCTCATCAATATTTAATAAACTATAATATTTGAAGGCAAATAAAAATATTTTTAAAATTCCTAAAAAACACGATTTTTGATTATACAACAAAAAAAGGACGTGTGGCGTTCGGGGACTGCCGCGGTAAAGCTATTACATATTATCAACTTATGCAATTATAATATTTATGCAACATTTTGTTTTCTTTGATATTAATTCAAGTTTTGTCTAAAACTTTAACTTTAACTTTATTTTTAACTTTAACTTTAACTCTAACTTTAATTTTAACTTTAACTTTAACTTTATCTTTAACTTTAACTTTATCTTTAACTTTAACTTTAACTTTAACTTTAACTTTAACTTTAGCTTTAACTTTAACTTTAACTTTAACTTTAACTTTAACTTTCACTTTAACTTTCACTTTAACTTTATGATAGAGATTCAATTTTATGTATTTGCTAACACCGAACCTTTTTCGAACCTTTTCGAACCTTTTTTGACAAATATCCGTTACGGTTGTTTTTGATTTAGTCGCCAAGCCCGCGATAAAATCTATGCAATAGCTTAAAAAGGCACCAATTTGTTAAAAAATTTAAATTAACATATGTTTTTTTTTTTTTTTTTTTATTACTACACTAAAATACCACGCAGGCTTTTTGTTCTGCCCGAAAACTGGTTTTTCTACATTGAAAAATTTAGCATCGCTTCCCTTCTTCACTATCTATCATATTCTCTTCTACTCTAACTTCCATTTTTATTCTCAGTTGAGCAGAGCTCACAGATTGGATAACGGTTAGTTGTATGGATATAAAGGAATCGAGATAGATATAGACTTCTATATATAAAAATCATCAGTATCGAAAAAAAAATTTGATTGAGCCATGTCCGTCCGTCCGTCGGTCTGTCCGTTAGTACGATAACTTGAGTAAATTTTGAGGTATCTTAATGAAATTTGGCATGTAGATTCCCCAGCACTCATCTCAGACCGCTATTTAAAATGATCGATATCGGACCATAACCACCCCCACTTTTTCGATATCGAAAATTTCGAAAAACCGAAAAAGTGCGATAATTTATTACGAAAGGCGGATAAAGCGATAAAACTTAGTAGGTTAGTTGAACTCATGACGTAGAATAGAAAATTAGAAAACTTTTGGACAATGGGCGTGGCACCGCCCACTTTTAAAAGAAGGTAATTTAAAACTTTTGCAAGCTGTAATTTGGAAGCCGTTGAAGATATCATGATGAAATTTGGCAGCAACGTTACTACTATTACTATATATACGCTTAATAAAAATTAGCAAAATCGGAGAACGACCACGCCCACTTTAAAAAAAAAATTTTTTTAAAGTAAAATTTTAACAAAAAATTTAATATGGTTACAGTATATAAGTAAATTATGTCAGCATTCAACTCCAGTAATGATATGGTGCAACAAAATACAAAAATAAAAGAAAATTTCAAAATGGGCCTGGCTCCGCCCTTTTTCATTTAATTTGTCTAGGATACTTTTAATGCCATAAGTCGAACAAAAATTGACCAATCCTTGTGAAACTTGGTAAGCGCTTAGATCCTAGGACGATGACTTATTTTTGTGAAAAAGGGCGAAATCGGTTGAAGCCACGCCCAGTTTTTATACACAGTCGACCGTCTGTCCTTCCGCTCGGCCGTTAACACGATAACTTGAGCAAAAATCGATATATCTATATTAAACTCAGTTCACGTACTTATCTGGACTCACTTTATCTTGGTGTAAAAAATGGCCGAAATCCGATTATGACCACGCGCACTTTTTCGATATCGAAAATTACGAAAAATGAAAAAAAAGCCATGATTCTATATCAAATACGAAAAAAGGGATGAAACATGGTAATTGGATTGGTTTATTGACGCAAAATATAACTTTAGGAAAAAATTTTATAAAATGGATGTGACGCCTGCCATATTAAGTAGACGACAATGAAAAAGTTATGCAGGGCGAAATAAAAAACCCTTGAAATCTTGGCAGGAATACTGTTCGTGGTATTACATATATAAATAAATTAGCGGTATCCAACAGATGATGTTCTGGGTCACCCTGGTCCACATTTTGGTATATATCTGTAAAACGCGTTCACATATGCAACTACCACCACTCCCTTTTAAAACCCTCATTAAGACCTTTAATTTGATACCCATAACGTACAAACACATTCTAGAGTAACCCCTGGTCCACCTTTATGGCGGTATCTCGAAAAGCCTTCCACCTATAGAACTAAGCCCCACGCCCTTTTAAAATACTCATTAACACCTTTCGTTTGATACCCTAATTATACAAACGCATTCTAGAGTCACCCTGGTCCACCTTTATGGCGATATCTCGAAAAGGCATCCACCTATAGAACTAAGGCCCACTCCCTTTTGAAATACTCATTAACCCCTTTCATTTTATACCCATATCGTACAAATTCTAGGGTCAGCCCTGGTCCACCTTTATGGCGATATCTCGAAACGGCGTCTACCTATAGAACTAAGGCCCACTCCCTTTTAAAATACTCATTATCACCTTTCATTTGATTCCCTTATCGTACAAGCAAATTCTAGAGTCACCCTTGGTCCACCTTTATGGCGATATATCGAAAAGGCGTCCACCTATAGAACTAATGTCCACGCGCTTTTATACCTTCCATCTGATACACATATCAAACACATTCCAGGGTTACCCTAGGTTAATTTTCCTACACGATGATTTTCCCTTATTTTGTCTCTACAGCTCTCAGCTGAGTATGTAATGTTCGGTTAAACCCGAACTTAGCCTTCCTTACTTGTTTCTTATAATTCTTGTCCATCCCTTATTCTATTTACCTGCCTCTCACTTCCACTACCAACCCCATTCCAACTCTTACACCCATTCCTACTTCTAATAAATGTCACACTCCCATTCCCACTTCCAGTCCAAGTCCCACTCCCACTACAACTCCCCCTCCGATTCCCTCTCTCACCCCAAATTTCGTCATATATAGAATCTCTTTACAAAATATCGAATACCTGCTTCACCTGGCCGACCTAGTTCAATATCTTTGTTTGTATAAACCTTTACAAAGCTATATGAAACTAACGCAATTTTTAAAAACGCTGACATTTTTATAAATAAGATTTAGATAGATAGTCTACCCGTCCCGTTATTATTCTACCAGTAAACAAGCGCATTAGTCATATTGTAGCTTCTGCAAAAAAAAATTCCTTCTTGCCTCCCAAAATTCCCTGCCTCCGCTCCGTATACTCGTCCTTTAACATTCTTACGCCACCTAGATGGTAGAGTGTCTGCCTTGCCAGAGCTATGGGTTCCATCCTCCAGCTTACAAAAGCGACAGTTTTGTGTAAAAGATAAATTTAATTTATTTAGGTGATATCATAAAAAGTTCGTAGATCATCTCTGATAAGTTTAATAAGTTTGGCTGATACTCTCGTTCCTGGGAGTATAAATGATTTGGTCTGTCTTTGCATTCAATCTCGTCTTATCTGAACTGATTTGTTTCCCAGTTTCATATGTTTTCCCTAGTGTATGCCTTTGTAAGTCCACAGAACGGCTGACTTTATAACCACATCCTGCTGCCTTGTCAACTCTCCCAGGTTTGGTCTTATGTATAATCCTCAATTCCTTCAGGGATCAGACCGTAACTGGAGAGTCAGGTGGAATTATACCCATCCTACTGTTGGCCCCACTCTATGCAATGATCCCTGTGGTCCCTTCCGCAACTCTCTGGCTTCGTCATACCTGATCCTCCTAGCCAGAAGAAGCTTTGGGCGCTTACGAGCGGCACCGTTTAGCTGATAAAGCTCCACAGCTTGCTTAGGCTTATCAGATCCCACTGGGCAGACGAGAACACTCAGCGCAAGCCCAAAGGTCTGAATCGACATTATATTTTGAGGCTGTTCAGCTCCAGTTTTGCTATTTGAACTTAAATTTAAATCGATATATGTACCCATGAGTATAGAGGCAATTATATCAGCTGGGATATAGCCCCAAATATCCTTGCAGGATTGATTAAAATTAAATGGTGCCATTGATCTGGAGGCTACCGTAATAAAACATACTATCATAGTGTTATTCATCTCATGGGCACGGTTAGTGCTCGGAAATACGGGTTATATAGAGTTTTCCTTTAGTGATCCGCCTTATGAATTATATAAATATTCGTTTGGTATGGTGGGTCTTGACTTAAAGAAAAGCTGCAGCTCTATCAGAAACTTAATAAGTTTGAATAAATGGAGTGCCGATGGGAGTTGGAATAAGAAGGGAAATCAGGTTATAGTAGGGAAGAAAAAAGTCGCCCCTAGATTACGTCGCCTAAGCCTTAATATGTATTACCACGAGAAGGCTTCGACAACTATTAGGAGGAAGGTGAAAGCACCAAGGAGTGGACGTTTCGGAATGAAGCTGGTATGTGCAAGGCAGGACATCACCATCAAAGACACACCGACTTCGTTCATACTCCAATTATCTGCCGAGACATATTTTAGCTCCACTATTTTACAAGAACAACTAACAAGTGGACGTCAAGATGCTATCATAGAAAGCACTGTAAATTCATAAAACTATACAAATCAGACTTTATGTTAGTAAAATCGGGAATTTCTTTTTTTTCAGCATATACATATTGTTACGAATATTAGCAAAACTAAGGGGTGCTACTATCTCTAAGCCGATGCGAAACAGTGATATCATGTACATCCATAGATCAATCATTATGTATCTACATAAACGAAACAATAATTGCGTCTACTCATATGTACCATTTACGTATACGAGCAGCGGAGAACCAATGCACAAACACATGCATATATCTTATCTGAATTGCTCACAAGAGAGGGCAATAATTTGTGCAAGTATTACACAAATGAGAAGTTATAAACGTAGTTGTGGCTGGCGATTTTTAGCTGAAACTAACTAGTAAGTTCTGGAATGGAAAAGCCTGGAAGTATGCAATGAGAAATTAAAAGGTATAAAAGGCGCGACAGTAGAGGCGAAGAGTGAGTTTCATTTGAGCTATCAATCAGTTTGGTTATTAAGCAAGCTATTCGTTGCAAAGTTTGAGTGTTATTGTGAAGAAATTGTGAGGCAATTTTGCATTATTAAATATTGGAGTTATTTATTCAACAGTTTAGTTATTTGAACTTAGCAGAGGGTTGCAAATAAGAGGATCTGCTAGTAAATTCGTTACAATATGTAATTTTTAATACTATATACTATGCCGTATATAAAAGCTACACGAACCTCATTAGTGTATGAACTTTTCATAAAATGCAAAAAAAGCGCGCTATTCTAAATAGTTTTATTCACAATTTTCTTACACCAAAATAACAATTTTCCCCTAAAAGTTTTTCAAAATTAACGCAGACTTCCGCATAGCTGCCCATTATGTGCCTCATGTCACCGAAAGCAAAAGTTATCTTTACGTTGAGTTCTCCGCGCGAGTTCTTTTGCACTTGTCAAGGACATCAACAACAGCGGCGACATTTTACGTTATTTTGTAGGTCAAGGCAAAACTTTCAAAATTACTGCGCAGCACTTAGACATTTCTTTACTTGCATCTACCAAATCTTTGACGTTTTTTTTTCTTTGTTGCAAAAGACCAACTTTGCATCTCATAATTTTCGTTAATTAACTGCGATGCCACGCAAATGCATGCAAAGTATTTTTACTTTCATCACTAAGGGTGAATAGCATAACGAATCAAAATAGATATAGTAACATATTCCCTGCAGAACGGAATACGTCGTAAAAAACTATATTAAAACAAGTACGAATGTCTAAGTTCTTTTGTATATTTCATTAAGCTTCAGCTTTTTGGCAGCATAATCTTGACTGCATTTGAATTAAATTTGAACATTTGAATAAAATTTACCATTGAAAACGAAGAAAACAATAGCATCCCGTTTTTAGATACACGCGTATATAGTGTCAACAACAACATAACATTAGATTGGTATTTAAAACCAACTGCTTCTGGGCGCCTCATAAACTTTTTGTCATCGCAGCCTTTAATAAAATATAAAATAAATACGGCAAAAAACTTTATACATAAAGTATTATCAATTATCAATCAACAGTATTATGACGCCAACGTAAGGAAAATTAAAAAGACACTTTAAACTAATAATTACCCCGACTACTTAATAAATAGTTTAATTGAACAAAAACAAATGAGCATAAGAAACAGAACACAAAAAACACCAAATATTAATAATAACCCGACAAAGCAATACTTTAGCGTCACATACATTCCTAGGTTCACAGAAAACTTAGCACACGACATTATAAATACACCTAACACAACACTAGCATACAGATCAAATTGCACTTTGGCTACTTGTTTTACAGAAACAAAAAGCCCAATAGAGATACACTGTAACGTAGCAAATGCTACGCCACAATATCTATTTCCCATTTAGCGCCCATCCCTAGTATTGTATGTACCGACATACATATACATACATACTGGCCCAACAACCATCGCGCAAACACTAGGCAAGCCAGCGATGGTGAACGCACAATGCTTGGGAATTTTCGTTCGTGGCGCGCTGTGCGCGACAATGCGAGCATAATTTTCAATGTGTTCATAGTTACATATGAATATAATGATTGGCCGGAATACACCAGGCTCACTTCGCCGTAGGTAAGTGAAGTGCGCGTCGGCCGCTATCGGCGGTCGACAAATGGTGCCCTTTGGGTTAGGAGGGTGCGCTACAAGGTCGGTTCCAGCGATGGTACGCCCCCCTGCTTATCGGGCGCCATGCCGGTTTACCCACATTTCCGGTGAGTAAGAAGGGATTTAAGCCCCCATTACTGATACTTAGCATAGACTTGACTTGACTTGGCGTAAACTTGGCAACTTAGTTACGATTATACTCCACTTGGCGCATAAAATCTGGCATCATAATCAGCGTTGAAATTTATTTTTAAATAAATGTCAATTTGTATGACAAAATGTCAAAATGAAATGGAAACAAACAAATGGCATCTCAAAATGTAAACGCCACTTAGAACTTACATAGAAAATCAAAATTCAACAGACTTCTAAGTCAAGTTAAGTTTTGAGTAATCAGTAACATGCAATGTTCATTTAACAGAACTGTAAGTGACAGTTCGCAAGCCAAGTCAAGTCTATGCTAAGTATCAGTAATGGAGGCTTTACACCCCCTATTACTCACTGGAAAGGTAATGCACGAGCAGCCTTCTCGGGTAGGCAGGAAACCCGTCCCAACGCCAATGACGGGGAGGATCTCCCCACTACCCTGGCAGACTGCCCGAGCCAATATAAATACATTCCAGGGACTCCATTTGGGTCGACGGGGGGTAAAGTTACAAGGTCGGTTCTGCCGATGGTACTTCCCCCTCCCCCCCCTCCACGGCCGATTGGGCAGCCCTAACATTTTGTAATCATCTCCTCTGAGTAAGACGGAGCTCACCCCCCTATTACTCAGAGGAAGGGTAATGCACGAATATACGGCTCAGGTAAGAGGGGAACACGTCCCAACGACTGCGGCATGACAAACTCCCCTACTACCCTAGCCGAATACCTGAGCCAATATATTGTAGTTAGTTAAACTAGCCTCGTACTAATAGAGACACTTCGCCGTAGGTACAACATCACCACGATCCCAACCCTCGGACATCCCATCCCGAAGTCTAGCCACCACCGTCGTCATAGCTATTTGGTGAGAGCCACCGTCACTCAGTACTCTCTCTTCGGGCGTGATCCTAACTACCGCCGACATTACTACCGCCTTTAGCACCCCATAGCGAGAGCCACCGTCGTCTCCACCATCTCGGCCACCGCTAGCTAGCACTCTATCTCTCTCTCTGCGGAGAGCCGTCGTCCTTGGATTATAATATCAGCGATACTACTTAGTGAACATCTCTCTCTCTCTCTCTCCTGGATTCAAGGTTGTGGATATTTTAGCCTGGGAGCCGCGTGTGTGTGTTCGAAATCAAAACACTAATTTACCGTGTATTTATTTAGGTGGGGGAAGTGGGACCTCCATCCGACTCTGGATTGACTTGAGCATACCTCAGCCTTTGACCAAACCCACCTCATAAATGGCGCCCGAGCAGGGACCTGTCTCCTCAGGCGACTGTGCCAAAACCAACGAGAGCACCAACACTGCAGGAACGGGTTCACCGAACACACAACCAACAATTGACACATAAATAAGCGAAACCACCACCAGCACGCTCAACGTCGACTCTCCAGGCAGGATTTACCTGCTGAAGAAAGAGATGCTAACCGAAGAATGCAAACGCTACCGAATCTACACCGAAGGACATAACATCGCCGAATTGCGCAGCACACTCAGCGCATACGTCCGAGACCAACGAAAGCGTAAGTCAACAGAAAATCTTTTGAGAGAGGTAGAGATGGAGATCGCCGCCGAAGAGGCCAGGCCAGTCACATCTACGCCAGACACCACGCCAGCCATCACAATCAAAGACATATCCCCCCAGCGCGAGCAGGGTGGCATAAGTAGCACGAAGGTCATGAACACAGTCCGCCGCTGGGATGTACATTACGCTGGAGGCGACACATTATATGACTGCCTGGAAAGGATTGAGGAACTGGCAGAATGCTATCTGATTAAGCCAGATCAACTCCTCCCAACCCTTCCGGAGATACTGCGTGGCAAAGGCCTTCAATAGTTCCGCCTGCGAAAACAACAACTACACACATGGGCTGACTTCCGCTCCGAAGCCGGAAAATTCTTTCTGCCGAAGCGACACATTAGCCAGCTAGAGGACGCTATCCGCCAAAAAAACAGACGAGGAGAGAAAAGGCCAAGGACTATATCCTCGCCCTCCAGACGATGATTCGTCGCCACCCGACTTTGTTCAAGGAAGATCATCTAGAACGCATATACGACGGACTATGGGTGGAATATCGACTTTTTGTGAAGCGGGGCGAGTTCCAAACGATAGAGCAGCTTATGGAACTCACCGACGAGTACGACCTACTGCGGAGCGAAGAAGCCAAACAGAGCCTACTGTTAGCACATACAGTTATGTTCATATTAATAGCAGTGCTTTCTTAGAACCCCAATAAAGTGGATTTATCTAAAGTAAGTCAAACCAAATTTAAAAACGTTTACGTTATTTAATAACGCAATAAGGCTAATTATATAAAGAGCAAAAAATATTTTTTCTACATCACGCCAAGTTGTTGCAAATTTGAAAAAGATTACACAAGTGTCAGAAAAGAATGTTCATAAAAATAGCAGTTTGAAAAGATTTTTATTAAAAAGTCAGTATAACTAAAGATATATAGTGAATTAACTCAAAAAACACAAATAGTTGACTAATTATTCGTTGTATAACCCCCATTTCGGATGACGGCGGCACATCTACGAGGCATGGAGTCCACTAAGCGCTTACATCGGTCCACTGGTATATTAGCCCAAGCTGATTGCACTACTCCCCACAATAACTTTGTATTGGACGGTTTTTTTCATCTACGGCGTGCTTTATATCCTCCCATAAGTTTTCAATGGGGTTCAAGTCCGGAGATTGAGCTGGCCACTCCATTACTGCAATTTTGTTCTCCCGAAAGAAATCCTTTGCTCGCTTGCTCGTATGTTTTGGGTCGTTATCCTGTTGGAAACCCTATTTTAGGATTTCCTCTTCTACATACGGCAGACGCAGGCGGTTATTGGAAGCGAAATTATGGACCCACAGCCCTCAGAAGGTACCACTTTTGACCTGGAGTGGCCAGCTCAATCTCCGGACTTGAACCCCATTGAAAACTTATGGGAGGATATAAAGCACGCCGTGGATGAAAAAAGACCGTCCAATACAAAGTTATTGTGGGGAGTAGTGCAATCAGCTTGGGCTAATATACCAGTGGACTGATGTAAGCGCTTAGTGGACTCCATGCCTCGTAGATGTGCCGCCGTCATCCGAAATGGGGGTTATACAACGAAAAATTAGTCAACTATTTGTGTTTTTTGAGTTAATTCACTATATATCTTTAGTTGTAGTGACTTTTTAATAAAAATCTTTTAAAACTACTATTTTTATGAACATTCTTTTCCTGACACTTGTGTAATCTTTTTCAAATTTGCAACAACTTGGCGTGAGGTAGAAAAAATATTTTTTGCTCTTAATATAATTAGCCTTATTGCGTTATTACATAACGCAAACGTTTTTAAATTTGGTTTGATTTACTTTAGCTAAATCCACTTTATTGGGGTTCTCAGAAAGCACTGCTATTAATATGAACATTAACTGTAGCTTAAGCACAGTAGTAATCGAGAAGCTGGAGGAGCAGAATGATCAAATAACGCACTTCCTGTCTACACTCACTGACCGTTACGATGGAAGAAACACCTGCTGGCGATGCAAGAAACGCGTACACCGCCGCTTCCACTGCACCAACAAAAGACGACTTTTTTGTGTCTAGATGCGGCCGAGACGGAATGTTATCCAGGGATTGTGCATGCTACGGAATGAACCGAAGTAATCCGATAACACCCGCACTATTATCATCCGTAGCCAAAGGGAAGGGGAACGACGGACGTTTCTACATACAAGTGTCCATCGAAGGATTGATGTTCCGCGCCCTGCTCGACACGGGGGCCACCGTGACATACATCAATGAAGCCGTAAGAAGGCATCTGGAACGACGAAAGACTCCACCGTTATCCAATCGTCGCAACGTGCAACTCGCCGACCAATCATGCATTGCGAGCACCCATTCCTACCCGGTCAAGGTCAAATACAATGGTCAAACAGCCAGTACGTTGGTATCTGTTATCCCTAATTTGGCCGAGAGTGTTATCCTGGGTATGGAATTTTTGGCAAAGCGCAACGTTACAGTCTCACTGGATGGAAAGCCCCTTACCACCGCCAGTACAACCAAAGCAAACGCACCCGTAACACTGCATTACATAAGAAAAGCGGAACACCTCAACGAAGAGCGAAAGAGAGAACACCTAGAGCCCACAGAAACACATCAAAAAGCACCCGCATACCTAAAAGGGCCAAACAATGCCGCAGAACACAGACACAACACAACACTAAAACAATGTTATTACCCGGTCATCCTCCTCAGCGATAATGGCGAGCAACTCGTCACTAACGCCCCGGCAATGATCCTGAGGGATCGTAACATCACCCACCGATTTACCGTAGCGTATGCCTCCCACGAAAATCCTACGGAACGGGTTATCAAAACAAGGGTGGCACAACGTACGAAACAAGACCATCGGAACTGTCACCAAGAACTACCAGAATCAACACACACATCAACCGCCGAAATAAACTTTAACGGCAACGTCGTTGGGCCGAGAGAAGCACGAACAAAAGATGCCATGCCCGAAGAACCGCCTCCATTCGACGCAGTACCGTGGCCGCTAAATAAGCCACGAATACTGGACGTTAAGACATTCTGGGGCCCGCCATTAATAGCCGGCCATCTAAACGCCATCGTATGCGACAAACCAACCACTCGTGATACTATACCGCATGCACCAACCCGAGAGCCACATGATACTACTAATGGAAACCACGCCCCAGACTTCTTCACCCGGACTATGGCTAAATCGCAAAAGGGTGTAATACGGCGCGTAGGGGGACGAAGATCACGCCATAATGAAGCTGAAAGATCATTCCAAGATGGTACGATTCGCTGGCTGAGGAGAAGCAAGATCCGACCTAGCTTGATAAGTTTTCGTAGCAAATGCTACGCCACAATATCTATTTCCCATTTAGCGCCCACCCCTAACATTATATTTTCCATTTACTGCCCACCCCTAGTATTGTATGTACCGACATACATATACATACATACTGGCCCAACAACCATCGCGCAAGCACTAGGCAAGCCAGCGATGGTGAACGCACAATGCTTGGGAATTTTCGTTCGTGGCGCGCTGTGCGCGACAATGCGAGCATAATTCTCAATGTGTTCATAGTTACATATGAATATAATGATTGGCCGGAATACACCAGGCACACTTCGCCGTAGGTAAGTGAAGTGCGTGTCGGCCGCCATCGGCGGTCGACAAGAGGTGCCCTTTGGGTTAGGAGGGTGCGTTACAAGGTCGGTTCCACCGATGGTACCCCCCCCCTGCTTATCGGGCGCCCTGCCGGTTTACCCACATTTCCGGTGAGTAAGAAGGGATTTACACCCCCTATTACTCACTGGAAAGGTAATGCACGAGCAGCCTTCTCGGGTAGGAAGGAAACCCGTCCCAACGCCAGTGGCGGGGCGGATTTCCCCACTACCCTGGCAGACTGCCGAGCCAATACAAATACATTCCAGGGACTCCCTTTGGGTCGACGGGGGGTAAAGTTACAAGGTCGGTTCTGCCGATGGTACTTCCCCCCCCCCCCCCTCCCCGGCCTATTGGGCAGCCCTAACATTTTGTAATCATCTCCTCTGAGTAAGACGGGGCTCACCCCCCCTATTACTCAGAGGAAGGATAATGCACGAATATACGGCTCAGGTAAGAGGGAACACGTCCCAACGACTGCGGAGGGACAAACTCCCCTACTACCCTAGCCGAATACCCGAGCCAATATATTGTAGTTAGTTAAACTAGCCTCGTACTAATAGAGACACTTTGCCGTAGGTACAACATCACCACCACCGTCGTCATAGCTATTTGGTGAGAGCCACCGTCACTCAGTACTCTCTCTTCGGGCGTGATCATAACTAGCGCCGACATTACTATCGCCTTTAGCACTCATTAGAGAGAGCCACCGTCGTCTTCACCATCTCAGCCACTGCTTAGCTAGCACTCTATCTCCCTCTCTCTGTGGAGAGCCGTCGCCCTTGGGTTACACTATATTGTCAGCGACACTACCTAGTGAACATCTCTCTCTCTCTCTCTCCTGGATTCAAGTTTGTGGATATTTTAGCCTGGGAGCCGCGTGTGTGGGTTTGTTAGAAATAAAAACACTAATTTACTGTGTATTTATTTAGGTATGGGAAGTGGGACAGCCATCCGACTCTGGATTGACTTGAGCATACCTCAGCCTTTGACCAAACCCACCTCATAACACCAACAAAGCAACATAGTGTATGAAATACGATGTAAGGTCAACCAAAACAACAACAATTTTTTCGACAAAGTCTATTTGGGCACGACCAAAAGGAGATTCGGCACGCGAGTAGCTGAGCATGAAGCCGACATACGTAAACAAAAGCCTAGTACAGCATATCACAGCATGCAATAGATAACAATCATATGTTCAACTTTGATAACGTGAAAATCGTAGATAAAGAAATAAGAACAAAAACCAGATATACATTAGAGAGCCTAAAAATTCTGCAAAAAAGGGAAGAGAGCATTAATTTAAGAGAGGACAGTGACAATATTGCCGCTGCATATTTAGTTTGTCTATAATTTAAGTTTAGTGTGACAAGTGTACCACACAAAATGGTATCGATCTCTTTCCTTTTTTTATACTGTTGATTGTTTGTTTAGTTCAGTTTTAAATGTTCTAATATAATTTCAACCACCTCATTTTATTGTAAGTTTAAATAAAAATTCACAAAAAAATGTATATTCATTGTTGTTACTTTTATGTCCAGTGTCATACAACTATATACTTGTAAAATTAATAAAACTTATGTACGTTGTTGTTTTTTGGGAAAAACAAAAATAAATATAGCGTTATGCGCTCGAAAATGCCAAGGAAATTTGGCGAAACGTCGGGCTGAAGGTGGAATAATCGTGATTTATTTGCACCATGGAAATTAATAGATCAAAGCAGCTTATAAAAAACTAAGAATTTACCAACAAACTGATCGGAAAAACTATACATTTAAACAAAACATGTGGGTTCCGTCCCGCCAAATTGTATGGAAAATTAAAAAAGCACGACGCAATTGGAAGAAAAGCTCGGCCTTAATCTCTTATCATTTTAAAAAGCGATCAGAGAGAGAAAGCCAACAAACCCACTCTCTAAATTTCAATTGGATATATTGAAATTTACAGAAGTTATCGTGTCAAGTGATGGGCGAAGGATGGGTAGAAGGCGGGTATGGCTTGTAGAATTTCTTCTCGCACCCCGATCATTCTAAAATATTGAAATCTTTATTTATTTCAATTAGTTCATATCATCACAAGTTATCGTTTTGCGGACAAAATTAATGTGCTCTGTGAGCTTTATTCAGTTGAATGTAAAGAAATTGAAAGGCCTCGAATAATGACAACCTTTTTTTTTTTGATGATGAATATTGTAATTATTTGAAGGCCTGCAATTTGAGAGCATTTACCCGAAGCTTCCGGTTCATTCGTTGGGATAATTTGTCTTCCCGACTGGTTGATGTCCTGCTGAAAGAAAAAGCAGGCGTTACATTAAAAATTTACTACGGAAAAGAGCAGATCACAGGACCATTACAAAAAGGGTGCGATATACGTCTGAGGATGTGTGAATTTGGCTTTGAAACTACGTCTTGCCCTTTTTTGGTCTTTCCCACCACCACACCACTACTTCGGCAAGACCGTTACAAATTTCTATACTTACTGCAGTGACACATTCAGTATGGGATTCATAATGGAGGAGGCACCTTATGATCAGAAAATCTCATGCATGTGTATGAATATTAGGGCACTATCCTGATTAAAATAAAGTTTTTAAATGTCCCATTAAAAAATTCACAACGAAGATATGTTCCATGAAGTGGTAGACGGACGACAAAACTGCAATTTTTTAGATGCGCTCACGAATCGAGTTCCCAACAACCGCATGTACCACTAACTTGTGCCAACAATTATCCTTTCTGATTTAACCTAAAATACACAATGGAAGCTAGATGTCGAAAAGACGCATGTGCAATGGACTACCAAAGACTTTACAATTTGGCGCACAATTCTACTTCCTGAACATCTCTGCGCGATGGAATTATCCGTGAACAATGGTACAATATCTCTATGGGACTTCGTATCGGCTCCGATGAAGGAATTGTATACTAACGTTAAGGAAAAAAACACTAGGAACGATGTAGAATGTTACAAATGAGGTGAGCGTACTTCCATAACTTGCATATTGACCACCACACCCACTTTCATTGTGGAACATGCTCGCATATAATTGCTATTCTTATTGTAACGAATTTCCTGCAAATCCTCTTATTTGCAATTTTCTGTTGAGTTCGAATCACTAAACTGTTGAATAAATAACTCCAATATTGAATAATGGAAAAATGGCCTTTATTAAAGTACTTCACAATAACACTCAAACTGTCCAACGAATAGCTTAATAACCAAACTGATAGCTCAAATGAAACTCCACTATTCAAAATAATACTGCTACTGCTCGCTAGATATCGTCTTAGTCGTAACTGCTTGACAACTCAAATCAAACTCAATTACATTTTACTCGCTTGTGCCGCTTTTATAGTTTACGCTGCATACATCTAGGCTCTTCTATTTCTAGAACTTACCAACTATTTCGAGTGTTTATAGTTCTCATATAGTTTCTACTTGTTTACAATTTTCTACTTTTCAGCGTCTCTCAGATGTATGTGAGTTTGTAGTTTACAGTCTCTCGCACACACATAGGCGTATAAGTAAATGCATCTGTGTGTGACATCTCTCGGCTGCCTTATATATGTGTATACATGATTTGATTATTGACGTGAACATCGCTTAGCATCGCCTTAGTGATGGTATAGATTAGGGATGCTAATATCCGTGACACTGCCCTCCACCTAAGTCTGATAGTCCCGATCAGACAAATCTCTCGATCTAAACGCTGCTAGCATCGCCAAATGTATCACTCTTCTACTCCGTGGTTTCTCAATGCTTTGTATGCGGTAGATGGTATCACTGATCTTCTTCACAACCTTGTACGGGCCTTCCCAACTGCACCGAAATTTGGATGGAACACCTTTCCGCCGGTGAGGGTTGTATAACAGTACCAAATCTCCCGCCAAGAAACCTTTCGAATTATTTTCCTTGTCGTACCTGTGTTTCATCTTACTACTCATTATCCTGGATCGTTCCCTCGCACTCTGTTGCTTTACCAATGAAGAACTACTTCGCAGAGCTTGCGCTGGACGGATTTCCTTTGCATAATCAGTATCGTTCCGAAGCTTCACAACAGTAGGCTTGAAACCACCCTTGCATTCTTTCTTCGTTTCAGTACGTCCGTTACGGCTTTTCAATGCCAGTATTTCTCTCACAGGTACCTTCGGTTTTGATTTGTTTGGCCCATTTGTTCCATCAACCTTTACCTTTGAATTTCGTGGCCTTCGTCGAGTCTTCTCAACCAGTACCCGATTACTGCTGAACCCTTTTTCCAAACTAAAGTTAAGTGGCACATCTTGGTTCTCATAACACATCACCCTTCTCTGCATATCGATCTTGATGTCATGGTCAACCAAGAAATCCACTCCCAATATAACTTCATCAACAATCTCCGCCACAACAAATTTGTGTAGAACCATGACCTTCCCAATCAATACTTCACATATCACTTCTCCCTGAACTTGGTTATACTCGCCAGTGACCGTACGCAACTTTGCTCCAGGTAACGGTTTTACTCTCCTGTTGACCAAGTCAGATCGGATCAAGGAATGAGATGCGCCCGTATCTACAGTCAGTATTCGTTCTTTGCCATCCACATTCCCTCTGACGGTAAGACTGCTTGATTTCCTTCCAATTTGCGACACAGATATCACAGGGCATTCAATAGCTGGATCTAGCTCTCTACCTCTTACTCGCTCTTGCTCATCTCCTCCAGCTTTGCGTTTACGGCCACCCACATTGTTGGAACTATTAAGACCAAGATCGCAATGACGTGCTATGTGACCGGACTTCCCGCATTTGAAGCATTTGATAACTTTTCCACTTCGCTTTTGCGATCCTTTCAGTGCCTACAATATTGCGTCTACCCACTCTGGCCTTTCTACTTCCACACGGCGTGCTTTGAAAACTGGCTTACACAGAAGCGACGCTGTTTCCTGAATCAGAGCTTGTGACACCGTTTCTGCGAATGTTGGCTTTGTGTTTGCGTATGTAGCTCGCTTTGTTTCGACGTCCCGTATGCCATTTATGAAACTCTGGATTTTTACCCTTTCAGTGTATTCCATGGGTGCGTCGGCATTTGCAAGATGAGCCAATCTTTCAATATCTGAAGCAAACTCCTGCAATGTCTCATTTGCTTTTTGGTAGCGGTTTTGCAACGCAATTTGGAATATCTGTTTTCTATGCTCGCTTCCATAACGTCTCTCGACAGCGGCCATCAATGCTTCATAGTTGTTCCGCTCTCCTTCGGGAATCGTCTGTAGGATTTCGGCTGCTGGCCCTTTCAATGCCACGAACAGAGCTGCAACTTTATCTTCAGCATTCCAGTTGTTAGCCGCCGACGTCTTCTCAAATTGTAGCTTAAAGACCTGGAATGGAACAGAACCGTCAAAGGATGGTGTTTTTACCTTTGGATTGCTTGCTGAAACAGCTGGGCGGTTTAATTGCAACTCTTGCATACGACCTCTCAAAGCATCCACCTCGGCTTCGATTTTTTCCTCAAACTGCGTTATTTTCTCGTCCATACGTGCTTCGAGTTTTGATGATATACGCGCCTCTTGCGCTTCGAGTTGTACTGTTATGCGTGCCTCTTGTTCTTTCAGTTGTGTCTCCATCTTTGATGTAATCTGTGTCGACATTTCTACCATACGCGTTTCTTGTGCTTCAATCTTCGATGTTATGCGTGTCTCCTGCGATTCTAGTTGGGATGATATATGTGATGACATTGATGATACTGTCGATGTTTGAGCAGCTATTGCAGCCAATATCATGTTCAAGTCTGTGCTCGCAACTGTCTGCGATGTTTCATTTTTCTCTTCAATTTTTGTTGTTGTCTCGTCCCCATCAGGATAAAAGGCATACTCGTCCACATCAATTCCTTGCGACTCCAACACCTCTCGTAGCCGTGCTTGAAGTTCGATCTTATTGCCGGTTGTATTTAATCCACGGTTCTCCAACTCCTTTTTCAGTTGCTGGATCTTCAATTCACTGAACTTTGCCATGTCCAAGTTGTATTCCCAATCTTCGGAATTTATTCAACAATTCCTCTTCTGACACCAATTGTAACGAATTTCCTGCAAATCCTCTTATTTGCAATCTTCTGTTGAGTTCGAATCACTAAACTGTTGAATAAATAACTCCAATATTGAATAATGGAAAAATGGCCTTTATTAAAGTACTTCACAATAACACTCAAACTTTCCAACGAATAGCTTAATAACCAAACTGATAGCTCAAATGAAACTCCACTATTCAAAATAATACTGCTATTGCTCGCTAGATATCGTCTTAGTCGTAACTGCTTGACAACTCAAATCAAACTCAATTACATTTTATTCGCTTGTGCCGCTTTTATAGTTTACGCTGCATACATCTAGGCTCTTCTATTTCTAGAACTTACCAACTATTTCGAGTGTTTATAGTTCTCATATAGTTTCTACTTGTTTACAATTTTCTACTTTTCAGCGTCTCTCAGATGTATGTGAGTTTGTAGTTTACAGTCTCTCGCACACACATAGGCGTATAAGTAAATGCATCTGTGTGTGACATCTCTCGGCTGCCTTATATATGTGTATACATGATTTGATTATTGACGTGAACATCGCTTAGCATCGCCTTAGTGATGGTATAGCTTAGGGATGCTAATATCCGTGACATTATTTTAAGATCAATGTAATTGACCTTAGCCCCTAATAGTGGTAGATATATTTAGTTTCATTTAAACTCTTGTGGCAGCATATCACGACTAGGTATATATTACTCGGTTTCAATCGAACTTTCAATGCCTTACTTGCTTATTAGTAGCTGAGTCGATTTACGCTTTGTGACTTATAAGAGAAGGGGTAATGTCATAATGTGTTAGAAGTGGAGTAAGAGGATGAATGATGTATGCATATACATGGATGAATTCCATTAACTATTCAACGGCATCAAAGTTGAAAAACGTTCAATGAACATTACCAAGCGCAAGTTCAAGCTATATGCATCATGTTTCTTGAATGCTTAATCTTTCGCTTATTATTGGCTGCCCTTATAAGTTCTTACCTTTTTAATATGTTTTCATAGTCAAAGTTGTTTCCTATGTGAGGTCAGGTTTAGTGACTTTACCAATTCCGTAAATAATTCTTCCCGTGTGTGAGTATTCAGAGGCAGCATCATCCCTATACTCTCAACACCAAAGTAAGCAGATGAGACCACTACGCACATATGTACACAGCAACGAAAAGAACATACGACATCACAATCAAGTGTACACATCCGCAAAGAGAGCAGATGACGTTACTCACACATAGAAGGCAACAGCGAATATAAGATGCAGCTGATGAGAGAAGTATATAAGCAAGTAATCGAGAAGGTTGTTCGCCAAAATTGTATGCCTTGGGAGAAATAGGCGACGAGGCAACTGAGAGTATAAAAGCGGCGCAGTTTAAGTTATGGCCAATCGGTTTGATGTTAAAAAGTTGTAAGTGAAGTAAGCGAATAATTTAAATTGTGAAATTCTACTATCATAGTAGTTATGTAAATAGTGAACATTTTGATATACTGAAGATTTGAGTTTACTTATTCGACAGTTCAGTGAAATGAACGAAGTCAGGTTATAATAGAGAATTCTTGATAATTGTAACAATATGTATTTAATTTTTGTCAAATTACATTTCCCACAAAAAAACTTAGGCCCTCATTATATATGTCACCGTGAATGTTTGCGTCGCATTCACTCACATTCACATTCACTCAGAATTCGTATTTTGTAACTTCTTACGTATTCGCGTTCATTCTCTTACGTAGTCACTAGGTATTCACCACGTATTCACTGAGACAGTCAATCCCAACACGTAGCCATTATAACCACTTATTACTTTTGTTATTTCGGTAAACTTTGCAGTGCATTTTTTTCGGAATAACATCGTTTTAACGAGCTGGCAATATTGCAGGTAAACACCTGATAATTGTAAATAAGAGACGGTGTAAATCAATAGATGTTAATATTGTTGTTAAGTGCAGTGTTTATTATTTCAATAATTCAAATTCCATTTTGTGAACATGTAAAAATAAAAAAGAAAACAAACATACTTATGCCTGAGTGTATCACTTTAGCCTCCTTTTTCAAATGCCAAATAAAATGTTAATACGAAATAAATGGAAAACATGGCTATGTTCATATCTTCTTCCCAGCTTCTTTTACATTTGCGGTGGTGCTTTCGAGTGATGTGTACTATTTGCTGGTAATTGTAATTTTTGTTGGCAATAATCCTCTACGGATGGAAAATGTGTTGCTGGCTGTAAAAACCGAGCCATTGTAACAGTAGCAGCACAACAATTGTCAAAGATAATACAACATCCTTGCAATAACCGACTCGTTGAGGCTCAATTTTTGCCAATGAAACTAAAGGCACCTATTTTCCCAGCTAGACCCCAAGTCTGAAGGTATAATTTTGATGCAAGGGGCCTTTATCGACCGGGGTGACGCGTTTCCATTCTTCTTTTGCTATGCCTTAATACACGGTTTTAATAATAGGGTTCATTGAGCTGCATCTAGTGGTTCGCTTAGATGCTCCATTTGGAAACCATTTAGCTGGAACTGCTTGGTCAGCACCCCATTTTCCTCTTTAGAGGCCTGTACTTACTCCAGTGAGAGTAGTGTAGGTCGGGAGTCTATATTGGCGACGGCTCACACAACTTCGTCAGCAGCTTTGATTTTATCTTTTCACCAAGTGCGAGCGGCATTAGAGGGGTGTCAGAGGCGTTGGTTCCACAATACAATTGAAGAGATGGTTGGTGTCATGTGGGGTTACAAGCAGGACATATGTTTTGTATGTCGGGGTTGATTCTGAATAGGTAAGAGTTTAACCTGTTACAGTATCTAGATCGAGGTTGAGCTAGAGTGACTCGCGTTTCCCTTGTGAGTGTGCGTTCCTCTTTTGCAAGTTTTGGGTATTGTTCTTCGAATACTGGATTCACCGGGCAATTCCTGGCACAAAGGTCCGACGCCGGTTTGTGGAGTTCACTGAGGACCTACTTGTATTTTTGGCTTCATACGGCTGTGTTGTCAGGTGCCGTATTTCCTCATAATGCTTAGGAGATTACTCCTTAAGCCCCTGGGCGGTGTTGGCTCATCAATCAGATGTCTGCTGTGATGCCTATGTTTCTGGGTATTCAACCGGAACTGTTTGGTTAGCATCTAATTTCTCTCCCTGATGGGGAGTATTCTCGCCTCTTTGTGTAAATGGTGTTCTGGGGACATAAGAAAACAACCCGAGGCGGTTCTAAGGGCAGTATTTTGGCAGGCCTGTAGCTTTTTACACTGAGTAGTCTTTAGGCTTGGCGATCACATCGGGGAGGCGTAGCATGCTATCGGCTAGCCAATTGCTTTGTAAGTGGTAATGAGCGTTTCTTTATCTTTATCTGGAGAGATCAGGAGATAGTTGTCTATTTTATTACCTATCTCATCGATGGGTGGCCCGTGATCTGTAGCCATTATCTTGCAGTGAGGGGCTTCGATATATAGAAGTTAAACAGAAGCGAGGATAGGACACCACCCTTTGGTACCCCTTACCTAATTCCTCTGGGCTTAGATGTTGCGTACCTGGATTGTACCGATGCTTGTCGATTATTTGCGATACACTTTTGAGACTCGAAATAATTCACTACGTTGTTCGAGAATCAGCAGAATCACCGATTTATAAGAACATTTAAAAAAAAAGTAGCACGGAGGTATAATTATTATAGTTATTAAAAAATCCACAATAAAATTATTATTTTTATTTTCCTATTACTCAGAATTAATTTTTGACATAAAACTAAGAAAGACGAAAGATAGTGACTCATTTTAGGCTTTTTTTTCTTGACTCGAAAAAGTCCGGTTAAAAACTATTCCTTCGTGAAGGTGCATGGGATTCCGGGGATACCCATAGCATTTTCATGACGAATCATGCATCCTTTTTCAAAAAAATCTACACAAAGAAATAAAATCCGGATATTTATTTTATAAGTCCGAAAATAAAAGGGTAATTCTCTACTTTAGCTCACAACTTGCTAAAATGGAGGTGTCAAAGACGGCGTTTTGATCCCAGGACCACGAATCCGAAAGCGGAAATTCAAATTTTTTTTAGGAAGATATTTCAAACAAAATGAAAGATTTTCGAACGGGGGTTGTTGTAATTTTTGGATGACTTTTGTTGGGTATCGGCCACAAGAAAAACTGGGGTAAAAGTGTTTTGCGCGGATATAGACTTCGGCCGCGCTTATAAAAAATACCCTGGGTGGGTCTATATCCGCGCAAAACACTTTTACCCAGTTTTTCTTGTGGGTACAACAAAATCATCAAAATTACAACAACCACGTGAAAATTTTCAATTTTGTTTGCAAATATCTCCTAAAAAAAATTTCCAATTTCCGCTTTCGGGTTCGTGATCCTGGGTCCAAAGCCCATCTTTGACACCTCTTTAGCAGTTGTGAGCTAAAATAAAGA
Source organism: Eurosta solidaginis (assembly GCF_040869045.1). Classification (NCBI taxonomy): domain Eukaryota; kingdom Metazoa; phylum Arthropoda; class Insecta; order Diptera; family Tephritidae; genus Eurosta; species Eurosta solidaginis. Next base: position 217,454,175 of record NC_090320.1, read on the forward strand.
ATTACCAATAAAAGTTAAATCCAAACTTATATTTTTTATTAACAGAATAAAAGTACGACCCTATAACTAAGATACGGTTCATCCAAATGAAACGAATTTTTCACCAATCCATTCTCGTAAATATCTGGATTTGAAACCTGTAGGGACACTTTAAAATTTTTGCTTCTAGCACTAGAAACTTGTTATCGAAAAATCATAACCAACTGTTGTTGTTCTTGTAGCGATAAAGAAACTCCCCGAAGGTTTCAGGGAGTGTTATTGATGGTCCTTTACCGGATAAATATGCGGTATGTTCCGGTAACAAGCACCATTAAGGTACAAGCTCGACCATGTCGGGAACGATTTAATATGACCACATTGAACCTTCTAGGCCATACCAACATTTTTTCTGAGGGACTTTTATTACAAAAGGAATAACTGTTCTGGTCCCTGGCTATAATTTGTATAGGTTTCGCTTATATTTTTTTTATTCCTGTACAATTTTTTAATGAAATGTACATTGAACGAAGCTCTAAATATAACCTTTATGTCTATGGAAAATTTCAATCTTTTTTTCCCGAAAAGCTAAGATTTTTACTCAAAAATTATAAAAAAAACGACAATGAAAAAATCAAGTGAATGAAGCAAACGCGACTCAGAAGCAAGTGAATATTTTGACAGTAAAAATGAGTGTTCGTGACACTTTGCGTCGCTATATAATACGAAAAAACGTAAGACAATCACCTACAGTCACCGATAGTCACTGAGAGTCACCGAAGTGAATGAATGCTTTTATATGATACGAATTTGGTTTCACTTGGGTGAAAGTGACTCTTCGCGTCGCTTTGCGTTATACATAATAACGCCGTTAACTGAAGATATACTGAAATTTTGTTAAAATCGGAGGAGTGACCTTGGAGCTCATACCTTCAAAGATACACACATACCCAAGTCGATGTATCTTTTTTTGTATATTGATAGATTATGCACAGTTGCAAATGTAATTGCAAATGACCTCAATGCAAAATACAGAGTGTAAAACTTTAACGACCGGCTAAAAATACTTCACTCAACAGAGGGTTAAGAACAATACAAATGTAGAATAAAATGTTTGCAATAAATGCTGAAAAGTTGTGTGGTCACTGAACTCGTATAATTCATGATAAAATAGAAATGATTTACATGCAGGTGCTTTCGACCTCAACAAATATTTCATAAGTGAGTTAAAACTAACTTTGTCTGTGAGCATATCAATTGAATTTATCAACATGCTGATGTATGCACTCATCCGTCACTGGAAATAAATAAAACAATTAAGAGTTAAAATAAAGTTTTTAAAATAACAGTTGCAAACAATCCCTAACTAGCTATGTGGCATAACGGATACCACAGCGGAAGTAACGCTATGGCTCATAGTAAATAAGTTCGCAAAACTTTTTACCGGTATGGTCATGTTTGTTTCTCTTAATGTCAATGAATGCCGGAAATGCTGTTTGGCAAAAAAAAAACATTTCGTACAAAACTTTTACTTGTAGTATGTGCAATATGCATGCAGATACATATACCCAGCTGTTGCGCAATTTTTGATCGTTTCGAGCGGTCTTAAGTATAAGGAGTGTAATGAGAGATACCTGTGTTATCAGGCTGATTTTTTTTTTCTGTGAAATTTCTTTGCGCGCGGTACTGGGGAATCCAAGATGAAAGTGTAAGTTATGGGTTAGCATGTGCGAAGTGTTTGAAAGTGGTATGCTATATGGGATGAGCGAAATCAGACAGCAAATGCGTTAGTGGAAACTAACGAAGGCATAAAAACAAATCTACGATATTAAGAGGGCGAAGTGAATCACAAGGGAATGTAAGGAAACTTATAGAAGATGAAACAGAATAAGAGAGGGAAGGAGATGATCAGAATAAGAAAATTAAAGCGAAGGTAAGAAAATAAAAGGAACAGAAGGAAAAAATGAGGGGAGAGGAAAGTAAAGATTAAAGTCCTAACCGAAGTCAAAACTAGAACTGAACGGCGTACAATAAAATTATTATCAACGGTCTCATGTTGTTTTGTTGATTTTTCGACACGGTGGATAATTGATGTATGTATATTGGGACGTTTCTCCGTCATCCCTTGCTAAAATTGGTTTAGAGACAGAACGAAAATTGACACTGATGATGGCACAATGCGGAAAATGGTTTGTCTCGAAACAAAATGTTATAAGTGATAACGGAAAATCTCTCCAATATGCATCTACTAACGGTTTGTTATCAATGAGTTATTGGTTTGTTATGGACGCGATATTGGTATGCTATCAATTTCATAGTAGCGAGTTATGGCGTGTTATAGGCTTGTTATCGATATGTTATCGAAGTGCTATAAACTAGCTTTCGACAACAAAAGTTATAAAATTTGTAAGGACGAGTTACCGGCCTGCTACCGAAAAATTTGGCGATATATTGCCAAAGTATTCTTAAATATTTATCTATAAATTATCGGTATATTATTTAGGTGCATTTTTAAGCAAGCAAGCTTGAAAAAGTGAGTATTGCGGTAAATGAGGGCAAGATGATGTACTTGCTGTCGTCGAAGAAAGAGTTTGTGCATTCGCGCTTTGCCAGCCACGTCACCGCTGATGGATATAAATTCGAACTCTGAATTATTTCGTTTATTTGAGAGCCACTACTAGCAGCAAAAACAATGCCAGATTAGAATGGAGAATATTTGTTGTCAACAAGTGCTACTTTGGACTTAGTAGACAACTGAAAAGTAAAATCCTCGCTCGACGAACAAAAACCACGCTCTACAAATCGCTCATCATACCTGTCCTGATATGATGTTTGGTTCGGAATCATGGACGGTGACGACGAGATCGCTCTTAGAACAGTCTCACCCCCCCAGCGGGTTAGGGGATCAGAATATATCCGCGGTAGGTATGCCTGTCGTAAGAGGCGACTAAAATACCAGATTCAAGGGGCTGTGTAGCGCAACCCTTCAGGTTGCCAGCGCAATATATAGCTTCTCCAAACCCAATTGTCAACCTCACCTATCCGCGGCGAATCCTGTTTCACTAACAGACAAGGCTCTGGCGACCCCAAGCTCCTCATGGAACTTGGGGTAGGGAGGGAGGGAATGGCCTGAAGGTTTAATGTGGCCACATAAATCGTTCCCGAGATGGTCGGGCTAGTACCTTAATGGTGCTATGGTACCGGAGCGTACCGGATTTGTATCCGGCAAAGGACCATCACATCGATGACACTCCCCAAAGCCTTCGGGGAGCAACTTTATCACTACAACAACAACAACAACAACGAGATCGCTCTTGAAAGCATCTATGATCGAAACGTTATCGATTTTCTATCGAAATGCTGTCGATTTGTTATCGTATGCTATCAATTTGCTATGAACTTGTTTTCGAAAATTGTTTTGGAAAAGCTATTAACTATTTATTAAAAAATATATCAATAAACTTCAATATGACAACGATGATACTTTAAGCCCATAATAAAAAAAAAAAAACATTGTCTGTTGTTACTGGTAAAAAGTTGACGAGGTTCTTCTCAAAGAGCCAAACATTTTTTTTCTGGTAAAGTATCTAACCTCTGTTGGGGTTTAACTTCAAACCCCGGGTAAGCTCTAGATATTCTTAAATATCTCACAGGCACTAACACATTTTTTATTCAAATAATTTAAGAAACATGAACAAGTCAAAAAGCTTGCAAGTAAGATTTTTTCACTATTTGCGTTTAACATCAAAAAGTAACTAACTAACAATTAAGGAGGCATAAGTTCGGGTGAAAGCGAACATTACATACCCAGCTGTACACTTGAAATGCTGTTTTTGTTTGTTTTGTGTGCTTAATAGTGTTACAAGGATGCGCAATAATACATATACATATGGCTCTATTCTGAACTAATTTTTCTTCGAGTTATGGCTCCCGAAACATAGAAAATGGCTTAGTCATAAAAGGGGTAGTTCCACGCCCATTTTTTTTAAATCTGAAGTTTTCCTATTTATTGTTATACATATATCCACTTGGGAAATGGAACACCATTGATATAAAGCCGTCTTATGCAAAGATGTTGTTTATTTTATTAATCCACGACCCTTTTAAAATCTTTTATATAAAAGTGGGCGTGGTCCTTAACCGATTTCGTTAAATCTTCTTCAAAGCATTCCTTATGGTAAAGGCAACCTCTCTGCCGAATTTTGTTACGATAGGTTTAACGATTTTTGACTTATGATTAATAATATTTGTAAAATTGATTTTATCACAAGTGGGCGGTGCCACGCCCATTTTAAACAATTTTTTCAAATTTTTATCAAGAGTCTCAATATCAGTCCACACGTCAAATTTAAACATTCTGGGTGTATTATTTACTAAAGAATCAGGTTTTTTGTGTTTTCCAAAATGTTATATATATAAAAAGTGGGCGTGGTTATCATACGATTTCGCTCATTTTCAATACCAATATATTCTGTGTCCAGAAAAGCTCGTGTACTAAACTTGGTGAAGATATCTCAATATACTCAAGTTATCCTGTTAACTGAAAGACGGACGGACGGAAGGACATGGCTGAATCAAATGTTTTTTTCGATACTGATAATTTTGATATACGGAAGTTTAAATCTATCTCGATTCCTTTATACCTGTACAACCAACCTTTATCCAATCAAAGTTAAAATACCCTGTGTAAAAGTAGAATTAGAAAAATTTTCGAAAGGGTTAGAGAAAACGTAACACATCAAATAGTACAGTTTTCGCCATCTTAATACTCTTAACGTTCGTTGTGTTGTCTAAATCAGAGAGGTCATACAAGAGCAAAATATTTGTGCTGAGCTCATTTCTGGGATTTCATTGATTAGATGTAATGGCAATACCCGATGTTTTTGTGGAACGTTACCAATATTTTTTAACATTTTTCGGATATTGAAACTATATAGAAGGTTCACCATATAGTACCGTCTCGGATAAGATTAGATATGTCTGCGTTGAAACTTCAAGGCCACCCCTCCTCTCCTTCCGTGAGGAACTTAGTGTCGCACTGTCTCAGCTGTTTAATATGTGATTAATAATATATTTTTATTTATTTATTTATTTAGAGTTTGTACAAGGAAGACTTGGTCTTTTAGGCAGTACATCAATCTGATTAAGTTATTATACGAAAATGATATTTACTTATTCATCTAAAGATATAACATAAATTAAATACACACAAAATTTCAATAGTATATATTATCATACATTTACTTAAAACTTTAAAGATTTAGAGTAACTTAAGAGTTAAGAAAAGAAAATGTTGCTAGTTTGCAACATCCTGCTTCTTTAATAGTTTTTGTTTTGGAGGGAAGTAACACGATTTGTGTCGCGTAGATAGAATTTACATTTGAGCTTGAGAAGCAATAAATAGCGGAGGAAGACCCTTGAATTACACTTTTTTAAGCCCTTTTCTTGCATCGAAGAAGCATTTAACAATGTCCTACGGCCATTGAAAGGGCGTTACTGTCACTAGAACCAAACCTACACACGTAATCACATTTATCAGTAGATTGCTGAGACGGTAGCAACGGGGGAGGGAGATGAAGGGTGTGCCACTGGGAGAGATTTTATGAATTATCAGGTGTTGCTTAACCTTCTCATTTTTTCCATGAAGCGACACAGAGAACACCCGAATTGTGGTACAACCGATGTCGGTTGTCCTTTGCCCAATAATAATCCGGTACGTTCCGGAAAATATCACCATTAAGGTATTAGCCCGACGATCGCGAAAACTGTTTAATATGACCACGTTGAATAGTTTAATTGCAGAATTATGAAGTGCATATATATCTTAGCTACCTTCGCCACCAGAAGGAGTTACTATCGTTTCCTACGCCGACGTCTGCACAATAATGGCCTCAGGCCCAGGCCCACAGATAGATGAGCTTTGCAACAGAATAAACGGCTACCTCCCTGATCTCACCAGTTTTTTCGCATCGCGAAACTTGGCATTATCACCCACTAAATCCTCCGCGACCTTATCTATAACATGGACGTCCCAAATGTCGACCATTTTGAACATCCACGTCGATGGCACTACGCTAACGACTGTTCTACACCCCAAAATCTTCGGTGTGACGTTTGATCAGGATCTACATTTTGGTGAGCATGTAGCCGCAATTGTATCGAAAATCCAGAGCCATAATAAGATCCTCTAATCCCTTGCTGGCAGTACTTGGGGAAAAGACAAAGAAACGCTCATTACCACATACAAAGCAATTGGCCAGCCGATTGCATGCTACTCGTCCCCTATATGGTCGCCAAGCCTAAAAACTACTCACTGGAAGAAGCTACAGGCCTGCAAAATACTGCTCTCAGAACCGCCACGGACTGTCTTCTTATGTCCCCAGAACACCATATACATAATGAGGCGAGAATACTCCCCACCAGGGAGAGAAATGAGATGCTAACTAAAGAGTTCCTGTTGAATACCCAGAAATCTGGGCATTCCAACAGACATCTGATTGATGAGCCAACACCGCCTAGGGGCTTAAGGAGTCATCTCGGTAAGCACTATGAGGAAATACGGCACCTGAGAACCCAGCTGTATGAAGCGAACAAACCCAAGCAAGTCCTCAGTGAACTCGACAAACAGGCGTCGGACCTTTATGCCAGGAATTACCCGTTGAATCCAGTACTCAAAGAACAGTACCCAAAACTTGCGGAAAAGGAACGCATACTCCCCAGGGAAACGCGAGTCACTATAGCTCAACTTAGTTCTGGATACTGTAACAGGTTAAACTCTTACTTATCCAGAATCAACCCCGACATACAAAATGTATGCCCCGCTTGCAATGTGTCCCCAGATGACACCAACCATATCTTTAATTGTAATGTGGAATCAACGCCTCTAACACCCCTTTCATTATGGTCCACCCCTGTTGGAACAGCAAGTTTCCTTGGACTCCCGTTAGAGGATATTGATGACAATTTGTGATCGGTCGCATCTATTACGTGGGGCGAAGCACTGCTACAACAACCACGTTGAACCTTCTGGGTCATCAAATCCCCTCTTTTCTTGAGGAGCTTGGGATCTCCAGAGCTTCGCCAGCTAAATAAACAAGATTCGCCACGTGTATAAGCGGCTGAAAGCTCATTTCTCATTGACAACGTTACTGAACTAGCTTTATCTGGAATTATATGGGCAAAACAATGTACCTTGGAACTGTCAAGCCGATCTTGATCCCAAATAGGCACTTGCGAAATGAACGTGCGGATTTCAAGTTTGGAATTTCGCTGTTCACCCGCTCTCTGCCTCTGAACAAGAGAGGCTTCTGTTATCGGATCAAGCACTAAGCTGATACCACCGCTAGTATGATGCTGACGTCTTTGTTGTAGCTACTTTACAAACGAGCAGTTGGGTATATAACGTAGGGTTATTAGCAGACTGTAAGACTTCCTTATTTGTTTTGATATCAATTCTTTGAATTTCCCAACTCTATTTGTTTGCCCATTCACCTTTTCATCGCAACGGAAGTTTTGTGGTATCACCTCAAAATTCTTCTAGAGTCTCTCCACTCACGAGCCAATTCTTACCACATTGCGCAATTTAGTTTCAGTACTTTTCTCCCTTCAACCATGCAGCTTATATTTACCATGCTACCCTCTTCCGTTCGCACAACTTTTGGCCTTTTGATACAGTCGACCGCAACTGACCTGTCATCCATTCTCACATTTCTCCCTTCCTTTCCTCTTCCTTTCCTACGCTGTTACGTCGGTATGTTTGTCATCTCATGTCATCTACTCTAATTGTTTGTAAGTAAATACTGGCCACAAGCGGCTCCAAAGTTAACTTGACACCAGCTCAGTACTGTTGGTCTTAACATCTGCAACAATAACGAAAAGTAGTAGCGCAGAAAAACATTGAAGTGCGTCGTGTTAGTGGCGGAAATAATTCCACAAGGTGTTTAATGTTGCCTTAACACTGCGATTGGCTCTAACATTACTGTTTGTATTACTCATTTATGTTGTTTGCAATCATTTTCCTGTTTTGCTTGGTTTTTTGTTGTTCTTCATTGTTTGTTTGTTTTTGTTGTGATATATATTACCGGATGCTTGACAGGAGTTGCTGCTTTGCGTTAACTCATTGTCATTTCATTTTGACTTTTGCAACAATTCCAAATAATTGGTTTGTAATTGAGCTAAGTGATTTTCAGTGTCATTTTAATATGGAATTAGAGATAGTATCCAGTTAAAAAGGAAGTTTATTGTTGTTTTTTTATTGCAAAAAATATATGTAGAATTAAATATGAAATTATTTACCCAAGATTACCCGAATGTTACGATGTGAGCTAATCTTTGTGGGATATGAATCCGGAACGTTCCGATATTTTCACTTTCTTGATGACTGACTGATTCGAAAATTATTTACTTCCCTCTGTAAAACTTCCCGGTCTCCGTACCTTGCTCACTTTTTCTCTGAAGAGGTTTCTTCACATGAATAGAATAAAAAGACTAAAAGTCTATCCATTAAAAGATTTCTTTATCTCGTAACCAGAACTATGTAACTTCGAAAATACCGCCTCGAAGATATTGGCTATTGCGTAACAAGTTATGCCTTGTTTAAACCCTGCTTGGCTATACCTGAACAAAAGAACGAGTAACGGACATATATTGGAAGTACCAAAAAAAATGAAGGCTTTCTTCGCCCGTTTTGGCGTAGCACAGTGGCGGTTTCATTTGTGTGTTGAGAAGTAGGTTTTACGACAAGCTTTGGAAGGCATAAAATGTGAGTAGCATCATCATATGCACGCTTTTTGTTGACCTCGGGCTTCTGTGTTTCGCACAATGCGCTTACCAAAACCTTTCATGTAATATTAAGGACGCAGATTACGTCGCTCTCTCCCATTCTAATTGTTCGACCATACTTCGTGGCATGCTCTTAATCAGCTCTACGCTCACAGCTCGGTGGATAGTGCAATGTTGTCCGGCACTTTTTCATTATTTAGGCGGAATATTTCCGACTTCGTCATGTAGGATTGCTTTGTCATAAAGGATTGGGGTATCGGTTTCGCCATCTCGAAGATTCCTCTCTTTGAGCGGAGTAGAGTAATCATCGGCTATCTATTTGATGAGTAGCTTTTCGATGACAAAAACGTTCTTTATTGCTTTCCACAATGTACTGGTTCGAGTCTACCAGATAATGGTCCTACCCTCGACCTCCAACATTCGCTAACCCTTATAGCGTTTTCTTTTCTGAAATAAATTGTTGCCTAAGTAAATGATAAAGCTGTAATAGAGCTACTCCTACCTCAGAAAATTTTGAACATTTATAGTTCATGCAAAGAACATGAATGGCTTGTATTAACTGATTTTCACAAACGCGCTGTCAATGATAATAAAAATTCATTAGCAATTATTTCCTTCATTTCAATTTTCTTCGCCCAAAAATATGTGAAGTTACAAAAATAAATTGTCACGATCAGCTAGCTTAGCAGAGTTGCACTGCCACACCGCCATTTTTTGCAAGGTAAAAGTGTAACCCTTTTGCGTTGCGAGCAGGCAACAATGTTCACAAAAAAAACGAAATACCCCGTAAAGATGTTACCTGCTTTTTAGAATAGAACAAAATATATTTACAACCCTTGCGTGGCATGCAAAAAGCATAAGACTTTTGCCAGAAAAGAAAACGCTATTAAACTCAATGGCTAAAAATATCTTAAACAGTATCAAGTGCGCAGAAAAGTATGTAACATTTAGTACAATGTGGTCATAGGGAATAACCGCCTAAGTCTTATGAAAGAGTATCTGAGTTATACTGTTATTCTTTGTTATCATATGCTACTCAATGTTGCATACTTTTCCCCTCACTTGTTACTGTTTTATTTAGCAATGAAGTTTTGGTTTAACTTCATTATTTTATGTCGAATATTTGATTGTAAGAAGATGTAGGCAGGGTGCATTTATTTTGATTTTTACCAATGGCCAAAAAGGCAAAACGTTTCCAGAAAAAAATTGGATTATGCAACAAGTAAAGAAGTCTAAGTTCTGGTGAAACCGAACATTACATATCCAACTGTGCACTTGAAATGCTGTTGTTTTTTGTTTTATGTGCATTCCTTTTTGATTTATGATTAATAATATTTGTAAAATTGATTTTATCACAAGTGGGCGGTGCCACGCCCATATAAAATATTTTTTATAATTTTTATGAAAAGTCTCTATATCAGTCCACACGTCAAATTTCAAGATTCTAGGTGTATTACTTACTATATAATCAGGTTTTTATGTTTTCCAAAATGTTATATATATAAAAAGTGGGCGTGGTTGTCATCCGATTTCGCTCATTTTCAATACCAATCTATTCTGGGTTCAGATAAGCTCGTGTATCAAATTTGCTGAAGATATCTCAATATTTACTCAAGTCACCGTGTTAACGCACAGACGGACGGACGGACAGACATGGCACAATCAAATTTTTTTGATACTGATGATTTTGATATATGGAAGTCTATATCTATCTCGATTCTTTTATACCTGTACAACCAGCCGTTATCCAATCAAAGTTATAATATCCTGTGTATAAGTACCGCTGGGTATAAAAAGAAGTCGAAGACAAAAATTGCAAAGCATCTGCCCAACAAGATGGGCCAATGCCAGGAAGCGGTGTGCCCTTACATTGAACTTCAGCCAGCAATATTCGAAGCCTTTGAAGAGATAGCACAAAGGAAAAACTACAAAACTTCAGCACAAGCTTCCCAGTTTCAAGCTGCTATTTCTAGCGTGCAATTCCAAACGTTGCTGTTTTTGTTGTAGCGATAAGGACACTCCCCGAAGGCCTTGTAGAGTGTTATCGATGTTGATGGTCCTTTGCCGGATGCAGATCCGGTACGTTCCGGTAACAAGCACAATAATACCAGCCCGATCATCTCGGGAAACGATTCGTTATGACCACATGAAACCTTCTATGTCATACCGCCCTCCCACCCCCTTGATCCATCAGGAGTTCGGGGTTGCCAGAGCCTCGGCTGTTAATGAAACAGGATTCGCCACGGGTAGGTGAGGTTGACAATTGGATTGGATAAGCTATATAATGCGCTGCCAACCCCTTGAGAGAGTTGCTCTACACAAGAAATCACGCATCAGTAAACATCAATTAAGGAGATGCAACGTTGATACAGAGAGCGTCATGCATTCATAACTCATATCAAGAGCCGTTACATGAAGCACCAACTAATTTTCGAAAATTTCGGTGTTTTGAAAAATGAATACAACGCTGAAAAATGCAATAAACTGCATGAAAGTGTTGTGAATTGTTCCATAACCGATTTTGCAATTGAAGTTAAAATGTGGAGAAGGCAAGTCGATGGTCAGAATTTTAAAACTTGTTTGATGCACTTGAGGTGGTTACAATTTTGATGATTACCTAAAAAATTTGTATACTATATTTCTTATTTATCTAATTTTTTCAGATGGTGAATTCAAATGCTTTCGAGCATGTAAATAAGATATTGCGCATATTAGCCATTCTACCAGTTTCGACAGCAACACCAGAACGCACATTTTCTGCCCTCAAAAGGTTAAAATCATACTTGAGGAGTATAATCAGTTAGGAACGTTTGAATGGACTCGCTTCATTGAATATCCATATATTAATACACCACTTTCTGTAAACGAAGTACTGGAATAGTTTTTCAAAAAACCTAGGCGATTGTTGGGAAATAGTTATGGGGAAAATTTGTTTCTTTATGCTATATGTGTTTAAAGCTTGAATATAAATTTTACTGACCGATTTCGGCTACGAACCAATTTTCATGTCCTAAAAAAGGTACGAAAAATACCTCACATCTACACCATCTTCTTCAATTTTGTAATTATCAAGCTTGAGATGCCGAACCCCCCCCCCCCCCCCCCCCCGCCCCCGTAAATCCGTCACTGACCACAACACTTGAACTCAACCTTTTCAAGGGGTTGCCAATGCAATTTATAGCTTCTTCAACCCAATTTGTCGACCTCACGTTCTGCAGCACAAGTTTCTCATCGAACTAGGGAGCAAAGGGCAGGATGGCCTTGAAGGTTCAATATCCTGTTACCGGATCTATATCCTGCGAAGTACCATCAACGCCGATAACACTAGCTGAAGGTTTTGGGGAGTGTCTTTATCGCTGAAACAACAACAACAGGTATACTTTAGCATTTCAATTTCCTGCGAATCCCTCAAACATTTTGCTTCCTAGTACTCAAATTAAAATGCGAGTTTTATTGACTTGAAAAGATTTTAATTAGTAGAAAAGTACTTTGAGCCGTATTATTGGTAAAACTTTTAAGTTATGAAATCCAATTGTTATACCGCAAAAGGCTCAACTAAAGAAACTCAGCCCACCTTGAAAAAGTCAAACTCATTGCAGCGCTTTTAATGGACTTAGTTCATAACTTGATTCAGAGACTCGACGTAATCGTTGGCACTAAATACCTGTACTTCAAATTTGATTTGCCGCCAGCTTGCTATACGTGGAATTACTTACTTATAGCATGAAATAACTTTTGTTGTATTTTAGGAAGCGAATATGAAACAATGCCAAAGTGACGGTATATGGGATAAGTAGCAAATGAAGAAGTTTGCTGTTGAGTGGGCAATTACTAACAGCACTGCCAACAAATAGTGCATAAATACTTTCAGGTTTGTTTTTCATAAATAAGGGCTTTTGGTGTGTGTGTGTGTGTGTGTGTGCTTGCGTGGAAAGGATTTGAGGGTGACTGCGTGCGGTCGAGAATGAGTTTATTTATACATATATACCGTCATATGCTCATAACTAACTGAAAACTCAACTCACTTTGTGGTAAGGTAATAAAATACTTTAGCGCGATTTTGAACAATAGTTTCAAAAGTGAACAATAGTTGCTAAAAATTTTGCAACAATGTACACAAGTATATAGAATGTAAAGAATTCACAGGTGTAGTATGTTGTACACATACGGTTAAAAAAATAAGTACACCAAACTGAGGATGCCATTGAATAAAATAAATATAATTTGAAAAAAGTAAAAGACATGCTTATAACTATTTAGTTTTAGTAAATACAATCCACTTAGAAGTTTGATATTGACAGCACCGAAGCACAGAGGTGCATGTCTCCGCTATTAAGCACAATTCGTTTTGAAGCGAGTTATTTAGCCACTGCCGCTAATTGCCGCTAGGCCTAGAGAGTTACAAACAAGTATACATACAAACGAAGCTAATATAAAAGTGTTAAAAATACATTTCTCTCTTGCAAAGCATACCTTTCCTTATGAATGTCTGGGAATCATAAAAACTATAGAAAGAGAGTATAAAATGACTCTTGGAGTCATAAAAGATGTCTCTTAGATTGGAGAGGTATTACAGTGAGCTGTATGAGCTTTTTGAAGATAATTTAGCGAGCAGAAACACAACGGCTTTGCTGGCTACGTCATGTTATGCAATTAGACGAAGACGTTTGGGCCAATAAAGTATTTCCATCACTGAGTTTGCAGAGCCATGTGAAAAAATAATTCACCCCAATTGGTGCCTCCAATTGGCGGCAGTTATCGCAAAATGGGTTAAACTGGCTTGATTTAATGATGAAGACTCCTATCTGAAAGTCGAAGCATTACGCTATCTACCATACTCCGATGAAACCTTAATAAGCAAAGAGTAAGCTATTTTAAGTTCCAGACCTTTCTAGTTGTAATATGGTATTATTCGTGCCCAACTATTCACCAGTACCTCGGTTACGTCTATTTGCGCCAAGACCTTAAATGGGACTACTTTCTGAAACCATTTAAACAATTTTTTCGAAGTTGAATACATACGAGCCCTCTACTTTAGTCCAGGTATTACAGACCAATCAGGTGCTGACTGCATATTTTAAACCATCTCGAAGTTTGATTGGTACATGGTTCCTTACTGGGCGACTTCCGGCATCCTTGATTTGGTAATTCCAGTATCAGGAATGGGAGCTGCTCTCTTTATTCACACAAAAAACTGCCAAGTATTTCGAGATAGAGTAGGCAGATTTTGGAATTTTTTTGATTATCAGAATTGTGATTATTATCCGTGACCGTGACTTAAGAGTGACAGAACAGTAATATGAAAAAACAATCGCGGTGCACAATAAACGCAATCACCGCTCGACTCACATCAGACTTAATTAAATTGACCAATAAATGAAAGCGGGAGTTGATCATTGGCATCGCAAACTTGACTTTGAAACTTTATTTGCTGACATGTTGGCAATTTTTTTTTTCCAGCTAGCAGTCATCTAATTTTTGTTGTGGAGGAAACGGAACCCCCACGATGTTTTGACTAGTATTATTGACAATTTGTCAGATATTAATCTATTAATCTTTCGAAAGTTAGCACCATAAATTTACAATCCCAAATATATCAAACCCGTTTTGATGTGACTACACTGAACTTTCTAAGTCTGCAGATTTTTGTTGGCACTTGCGACAGGTATTCCTACCGCGTTATATCTAATTCTATGCGCCTTAGCCCGCTCATACGCTACCGTATTTTAAGGGACTGAGAGCGGTTGAAAATCTTCTGTCCATACCTAATTTTTAACCGAGGTGTGGGTGCTTATGTTGCCAGGGTTTTACTGAGCTTGGCTACCGAATGAATTGCGCTGCATTTGTTTTTTTATACTCAGCTGAGCAGAGCTCACAGAGTATATTAATTTTGTTCGCATAATGGTACCCCGTAACGGCATAAACCAATCGAGATAGATGTAGACTTCTATATATCAAAATGATCTGGCGAAAAAATAAATTCAATTAGCCATGACCGTCCGTCTGTCCATCCGTCCGTCCGATAACTTTAGTAAATTTTGAGGTATCTTAATGAAATTTGCAAGTTTCTGGGCACTCATCTCAGATCGCTATTTAAAATGAATGACATCGAACTATAACCACGCCCACTTTTTCGAAATCGAAAAACGGAAAAAGTGCGATAATTCATTACCAAATACGAACAAAACGATGAATCTTGGTAGGTGCGTTGACCTTATGACGCAGAATGGAAAATTAGTAAAATTTTGGACAAAGGGCGTGGCATCGCCCACTTTTAAAAGAGGGTAATTTAAGAGTTTTTAAAGCTGATGAAATTGGGCAGGAACGTTACTCATATTGCTATATGTGTTCTAAATAAAAATTAGCAAAATCGGAAAACGCCCGCTTTAAAAAAAAATTTTTAAGTCAAATTTTAACAAAACATTTAATACCTTTACAGTATATAAGTAAATTATGTCAACATTCAACTCCAGTAATGATATGGTGCAACAAAATACAAAAATAAAAGAACATTTCAAAATGGGCGACGCTCCGCCCTTTTTCATTTAATATGTCTGGAATACTTTTAATGCCATAAGCCGAACAAAAATTTACCAGTCCTTGTAAAATTTGGTAAGGGCATCGCTTCTATGACATAACTGTTTTCTGTAAAAATGTGCGAAATCGGTTGAAGCCACGCCCAGTTTTTATATACAGTCAACCGTCTGTTCTTCCGCTCGGCCGTTAACACGATAACGGTAAATCGATATATCTTTACTAAACTTAGTTCACGTACTTATCTGCACTCACTTTATCTTGGTATTAAAAATGGGCGAAATCCGACTGTGACCACGCTCAGTTTTCCGATATCGATAATTTCGAAAAATGAAAAAATGCCATAATTCTATACCAAATACGAAAAAGAGATGAAACATGGTGATTTGATTGGTTTTTTGACGAAAAATATAACCTTAAAAAAAAAACATTGTATAATGGGTGCGATACCTACCCAATTAAGTAGAAGAAAATGAAAAAGGTCTGCAGGGCGAAATAAAAAGCCCTTGGAATCATGGCAGGAATACTGTTCGTGGTATTACATATATAAATAAATTGGCGGTACCCGACAGATGATGTTCTGGGCCACTCCCTTTCAAAATCCTCATTAATACCTTTAATTTTATACCCATATCGTACAAACACATTCTAGAGTCACCCCTGGTCCACCTTTATGGCGATATCCTGAAATGGCGTCCACCTATAAAACTATGGCACACTCCCTTTAAAATACTCTTGAATACCTTTCATTTGATACTCATATCATACAAACACATTCCATGGTTACCCTAGGTTCATTTCCCTACATGGTGATTTTCTCTTATTTGACAAAGGATGAAGGAAAATCGTTCCAAAAACCGTCACCCTTGGTCTACAATTGGGTCGATATTTCCCAAATGTATGTGGTATGGAAACCCACTTATAAACCATCTATGAAACCCTACGAAACCAACGCAGCTAAGCTCTCAGCTGAGTATGTAATGTTCGGTTACAACCGAAACCAGCCTTCCTTACTTTTTTTTTTTTTTTTTTTTTTTGATACACTGGTTTTTAAATATTGGCTCAGCTCTCACCAATATAACAGTTATATTGCATTAAAACACAACTTTTTCATATACCAATGTATATAATACCGGTCCACAGTTTTTTTTACCACCGATTCACCGACAAAATGGTATTGTTCACCATTTTTGACATTCGCTAGTCACTTGCCTAACCATCGTCAATCAATATCGACGGATCCTACGGCACCTGTACCCGGTCACCTGTTGTGCTTTCATAAGCCCAGTCGATTTATTTTAAACCGGTGACTACTTGACTCCATATCACCAATCACAAATTTCACAGGATCACCCGTTTATTGTTTTCCCGTTCACTCTGTTGAGGGCGGTTTGGCAATCGCCACCCATTTTACCGTCAGCTTGTGCAGCGTTTTCCCTCATTATCACCTGGCACCAAAAAAGTAGTTTTCATTCTCTGCATTGGCTAAGCACTATTCTGGCTTTAAACTATAGCCGCCTCCCAAATGGGAGCCCAAACAATCTTCTATTGACTAGAACGGTATGCATGAATTTGGTACACATTTCTCTTCCAGCATCACAGCTCTATCTCTCAATATAATAAATAAATAAATGCAAGGTGCAATAACCTCCGAAGATATTTTAGGCCGTGCTTCTATTCCGTGGTATGCTAAATTTCAGCTTCCTACAAGTTGGCCTGTCGGGATCTAAATATTTTACGCCAGCTCCGAACGGAATCTGCAAGGCAGATTAGATTCCCCCGAGATATTTCTCTAGCAGAAATACAATCGGAATGATTGTTAAATCACTGCCGAGGGACGGTCCCTCTTAGAAAAACCTTTCTATCAGTAACGTTTCCTAAAACCTCTCATACTGTTCAGAGGGACAATCTGGCTCACGTTTGAGGAATAGGTGTTATGTTGCCAGAATCGGATCTTTCAATCTGAGAGAGAGCTGCACTGAATGCCGTACCGATCATGCTCTATATCTTCCATTCGTAATCATAGCAAGCCTTCAAAAATGTGTTTTCAATAGGCAAAAGAATATGAGGATTATGTGCAAAATTTTGGAAATAAATATGATTGCAAACCAGGTTAATTTATCACTTTCTGTTTATTAAGTTATGGCCGAGACACAATGATGTTTTTCATACAGCTGGGTTCAAAGCAATCTTGTGCATTCCAGTAACAACGCCACAATCAACCAAGATGGCGCGCTTGTAAATACAAAGGAAGTTCAGATTTGGTTTAAGTTTATTTCACCTTGCCCATTAAAACACCAAACTTCGCGAAGAAGCGTTATAAACATTCTCACTATACAAGAAAAATACTTGCTAACACATTTTGGATTCCATTCATTTGCTAAATTGCAGTTTTTAACTATGAAAATTTTAGAAAAGTACCAACAAGTGGGAAAAATTATTTCTCTTGCAAATTGTGAAAGCACCCTTAGCCAAATCAAATGTCAAATTCTTCTTCTTATGCTTCGCCTGCAAAAAAATTTGGAAGATTGCTACTTTTTCATGTCAGATGGCGCTAGTGTCGCTCGATCTGCCGTTCTCCATAAAAATACGTACAATCTACTCGTAATGCATAAGACTGAGTTAAACGGATCTATATGAAAAAATGCCTATGTGACGGGGCTTTTAGTATAAAAGGGACTTCCCAAATGCATCCGGTATTAGTTCCAACACAGTTTGAGCTTAGTTTGAGGCATTTGCTATCTCTTTCAAAACTTTTCAAATCTGAATTTTTTTCATTTCAATAATTGTGTTTCTATTATTGTGTCAACTTGTACTTTCCAAAAAGAGTTAAAAAAGTGCGCACGCGGACTTCCTGCACACATTTTGCAAAATTTGAAAAGCAGCGGTGTGCAACCAACGATGAATAGAAACATAAAAGCGGTAAGCACGGTTGCCACTTTGGGTTCATTTGGACCAAGTTTGGTCCGCTCCAACCCCGTTTGGTCCGCTGGTCCTTTTTTTCAATTTTGGTCCCTTTTGGGCGAGCCGTCACGATTTTGGTACTTTGATTTGAATTTTTGAATTTTTTTACTTTCATAACAATACGCAGCGCTGATAAAAAATTTGCTTGTTTGAACACCCTGTGAATGCCAATCGATTTTCAGTAACTCTCACCAGCAGAGCCGATAGCTATTGACCGGTTTTGCATAGATCGCTTTGTCGTGTAACATTGTACGTGTCTCAAAGTAAGTGCATTGTGAACAAAACAAGTGTGATAACTTATCCGTCAACTGCCTGACAGGATGTTCAATATGGCCACTTTTTCGCATTTTGGCAGCGTTTTGACAGGGTGTTCAATATGGCGGCGCATAGGGTCAGCTATCTTCAGCGGTTGATAGAAAGAGATACAGAATGAGAAAACAATAGTCAAATGAAAATCAGATGATCCATTCTATTTGGAATTTTGACGCCTACGCAGAAGTTATCACATTGGTAAGAGGCGTTGGTGCAATACAACTAGCAAATTTAATGTCGATCCCGAAATAAAAGCGTATATGCTGTTTCTCGCCTATACTCTTAAAATTATAAATACCTTAAATAAAGAGTTCCAATCAGAAAAGATTCATCTGCCATTCCTATACCATCAAATTGAAGCACACTTCAAGCTTATCTTGAGCAATTTCATGCATAATGAGTACATTCAAAATATTAAAGGAGTTCAGAATTTTGTGTATTTGGTGTTTGAAACGTTGCTACAGCAAATGAAAGCTATGGATTCTGAACAACTTTTTTCGTTTTTTCGTTTTATGTTTTTTTTTTTTTTTTGCATATTTTGCTTTGTTTTGAAAGTTCTTAATTTGCGATTCAAAATTGAAGAAATAAACTACGGGTTTTTATGTTGCGTATTTGCCATGACGTAGCAAATGCATAGCCGTATAATTTTTTGGCGTTTTGTGTAAAACTACTACACTCCCCTATTGCTGCTTAAAAAATTTGATTTAAGTGATAAAACTTATTACCTTCAATTAAAAAATATTTTTTATATTTTCATTTTCAGAGCTTAAAGGCCGTTAATGAAAGACAAAAACTAAGTTTTTTCTTGTTCTCCCACGCGTTTCGATGTTTTCTACATCTTCTTCAGGGAGCATTAATTTCTATAATTACACACATTAAAATATAATTTAATTATGACTAAAACAATAACAATAATAAACAACACAACATTCTGGACATTTAAAAAGTTCCACTGCGTCCATTGGCTCGTAGACTGTTAAAAAAAAAACAATATTTTTGTTGGAAGTAAAGCTGAAGTATTTCTTGAAAGCTATAACTTCACAGATGTACAAAGACTTGCGGTAAAAAAAATATTTTTGATTTTTATATTGAACTCTTAAAGCAAATGCAAAAACGCTTTGAGTTTTCCAGATGTGATATACAAGTTTTATGTACAATTACTCCCGACAAGGTATTAGCAGACACCGAAACTTCTATAATACCGTTAATAAGTAACTTTCGTACTGCGATCAAGAAACCATTTTTACACAATGGCAGCTTTTAAGACTTTTAAATTGTGATTTAAAGCCTGATATAGACGTTTTAGCTTTTTGGGAAAAAGTAAGCTCCTATAGAAATGGTATGAACGAAAAGTGTTTTGAAGAATTTCTTGGTTTTTTATATGATTTACTGAGTCTGCCACATAGTTCGGAGGCCGCAGAGCGAACATTTTTTGAATTGTCTCTTATTAAAACCAAATTATGCAATAAATTGGAGTTTATTTCAGTCAACCACATAATGTTAGCCAAAGAACTTTGTACGCAAAACCCGGTCCTCATTACGTTTGGTCGGTGAAAAACAAATGCTGGTCCTAGAAAAGTTATATAATGAACGATATAAAACTGTTTTATTATACGTTTCTTTGGATGTAGCCCAGAATATATTATAAACATATATGCTTTAAGTTTTTAAATATATACAAATATATGTGTATAAGACTGAAAAATATGCCCATATGTGAAAAAATGTATTTAGTTATCATCATCAATAGGTTAGGTTAGGTTGAACTGGCCGGTCCATGAGGACCTCACATAGACTGAATAAGTCCGTAGTGTTACCAGAAGTTTGTTTTAACGACCAAACTGAAAAATCCTATCAAAAACCAGGACCTACATATGTTATAAAATAACTCCGTCCTATTGGCAAATTTTAGAATCTTCCTAGGATTTAAGGCACTTGCTGCTTCTAGATCTGACAGCTGTATCACTCCTACTAGCTGGAGTCTTAGCATGGCAAGCGCAGGGCAAGAGCACAGAACGTGCTCGATCGTTTCCTCCTCCAACCCGCACTTCCTACACCTGCTATCACTGACCAAGCCTAATTTAAAGGCATGCGACGCCAGAAGGCAGTGTCCAGTCAGAATACCCGCCATGAGTCTACAGTCCCCTCTTTTTAATGGTAAAAGCATCTTTGTTAGTCTAAGGTTGTAAGACCTGCACATAATCTTCGACACTTTACAGCCACGCGCTTGAACCCACGCCTTTCCTGCTTGGTCGATCATGTGCACCTCTCGCCTTCGCTTCATCAACAATAATTTTCATCAATTTTAATTGAAGCTCTTTTTGTTTGTTTGTAACGTCGTGTTGTTTTGTACTTTTTAAATTGTTGATCATTACATTGTTTGTATACCAATAAATGAAAACAAATTTAGGTTTTTTTTTGTGAAATTTGGTCCATTTTTGCGACGAATTTTGGTCCCAAATGTAAACAGGCTGTGGCAATCGTGGCGGTAAGTTAAGCTCTAAATATGATGCTACAAGAACATACATGCATACATACATATGTCAATCTAAGTAAAGCCACACGCAAGCGCTAAAAGCACAGTAAAAAAGTAAAAAACATACGACAAACAATGACAGCGATAACAATAAAGTTGGCAACAAATGCGCCAACAAAAACAACAATCAAATTGGGAACAACAACCACGATAACAATTTCTACTATGTAAGTATGTAACACAAGCAAACAAACGGTCATGTCCAAAGTGAGATGTAAATTAAAACAATATCAACTGTATTACTATGACGTGGTTGGCAGTTTGTATGGACTTGTAGTTAACAATCATAATTGTCATTAAAAGAAATGCCAACAGCAAAGTTGTTACAGAATAACGTTGTGAATAATAAAGAGACATATGTATTTAGTATGTGCAAATTAGGGTGGTTCTAAAAAATCAAATAGACGATTTTTTACAGTCTCACGGTAGTACCCAGATTGAACAAGTAAGGAAGGCTAAGCTCGGGTGTAACCGAACATTACATACTCAGCTGAGAGCTTTGGAGACAAAATAAGGGAAAATCACCATTTAGCAAAATTAACCTAGGGTAATCCTGGAATGTGTTTCTATGACATGGGTTTCAAATGGAAGGTATTAAAGAGTATTTTAAAAGGGAGTGGGCCACAGTTTTATAGGTGGACGCCATTTCAGGATATCGCCATAAAGGTGGACCAGGGGTGACTCTAGAATGTGGTTGTACGATATGGGTATCAAATGAAAGGTGTTAATGAGTATTTTAAAAGGGTGTGGGCCTTAGTGCTATAGGTGGACGCTTTTCGAGATATCGCCATAAAGGTGGGCCAGGGGTAACTCTAGTATGTGTTTGTACGACACGGGTATAAAATTAAAGGTATTAATGAGGGGTTTGAAAGGGAGTGGCCCTTAGTTGTATACGTGAAGGCGTTTTCGAGATATCGACCAAAATGTGGACCAGGGTGACCCAGAACATCATCTGTCGGGTACCGCTAATTTATTTATATATGTAATACCACGAACAGTATTCCTGCCAAGATTCCAAGGGCGTTTGATTTCGCCCTGCAGAACCTTTTTATTTTCTTCTTCTTAATATGGTAGGTGTCACACCCATTTTATAAAGTTTTTTCTAAAGTTATATTTTGCGTCAAAAAACCAATCCAATGACAACGTTTCATCCTTTTTCATATTTGGTATAGAATTATGGCATTTTTTTCATTTTTCGTAATTTTCGATATCGAAAAAGTGGGTGTGGTCATAGTCCGATTTCGGTCATTTTTTATACCAAGATAAAGTGAGTTCAGATAAGTACGTGAACTAAGTTTAGTAAAGATATATCGATTTTTGCTCAAGTTATCATGTTAACGGCCGAGCGGAAGGACAGACGGACGACTGTGTATAAAAACTGGGCGTGGCTTCAACCGATTTTACCCATTTTCACAGGCAACAGTTAGCATCACAAAATCTATCGTCCTACCAAATTTCACAAGGATTGGTTAATTTTTGTTCGACTTATGGCATTAAAAGTATTCTAGACGAATTAAATGAAAAAAGGCGGAGCAACGCCCATTTTGAAATTTTCTTTTATTTTTGTATTTTGTTGCACTATATCATTATTGGAGTTGAATTTTGAAATAATTTATTTATATACTGTAAATATATTAAATTTTTTGTTAAAATTTGACTTTTAAAAAAATTTTTTCTTAAAGTGGGCGTGTTGTAATAGGAGTAACGTTCCTGAAGAATTTCATCATGATATATTCAACGACTGCCAAATTACAGCTTGCAAAACTTTGAAATTACCTTCTTTTAAAAGTAGGCGGTGCCACGCCCATTATCCAAAACTTTACTAATTTTCTATTCTACGTCATAAGGTCAACCCACCTCCCAAGTTGCATCGCTTTAGGCGTCTTTGGTAATGAATTATCGCACTTTTTCGGTTTTTCGATATTTTCGATATCGAAAAAGTGGGCATGGTTATGGTCCGATTTCGTTCGTTTTATATAGCGATTTGTGATGAGTGTGAGCTCTGCTCAGCTGAGTATAAAAATAAGTAAGTCTAAAATTGGGGGATGTCGAACATTATATACCCAGCTGTGTGCTGCCATATATGTATATGTGAAGTTTACTTTCAAAAATGTTAAATGATATGAAAGCTAATATATACTTCTTATGCCTCGTTTTTCAGTGCGATTTGAAACTCTAGTTAAAGCTGACCAGAGTTTAACCTTGCCACTCGATAACATAAAATTTTGCTGCTAATCTCAGCAAGAGGCCGAAGTGGCAGGGTTAAACTCTAGTCAACTTTAACTAGAGTTGCAACTCGCACTGAAAAACCTGGCCTTATACACATGCAAATGTCGTAGTCACTTACTTATTTAATTGACGCTTAACCGTTAAAATGGTCCAACAAGGGGCACAAGTCGCTTTTTTCTCGATAAAATTTGTCGATTTTTGTTCGACTTATGGTGTTTAGAGTTTTATGGAGCGATTACCCGAAAAATTCAAAAATAATATAATAGATGTAATATATCCTAGTTTTGACACCCTTTCTACACCCTTTAACCATATCCAGCCAGAACTAAAGTTTATATGTGATTTATTGAGGTTGGTTTTATCGTTTAAAGGAGTGAAACTGAAAAAAAATCGATTTAAAGCTGGGAACAGAAAAATGGCAGTGGCTAATTTTATCAAATTTCTTTAACTATATTCTTCTTTTTCTATTCCAATAAAAAAATTCTATGAATTTTGTAGTTGGACCTATGCAAACCAATCTCGAAAACGTTTTCGAACAAATTCAAAAATTCGAGAAATATTTTTTGTGTATGCAAATTTGTAGCTCAATAAATTATAGTCTAGCAAGCTTTTAAAATTCGTATTGATTTTTGACAGGTCTTTTTTAATGAAGAGTGTTTTATATTTTCTACCATACAAAGGGTGAAATCAATGCGACTTCAGTGACATAATTCAAAGATTTTTCTTTAAATATGGAATCTAAAAAAAAAATGAAAAAATTAATTAACGAAGTATGATAAAAAAGTGTCACTGCTATTTTTCTGTTCGCTGCTGTACATACTATTCACATGTGGGTGTTTATACTTGTATTATATAGAATTTTGCAACTAATTGGTAAGAGCTGCACACGATTTTTTGCGTTTTTATTGCAAAATACCGACATCTTCGAAATACATCCATATGTACATGCCTATGTTAATATGTATGCACAAAGCACATAATGCATGCATTCCTACTTATTTACCGACAACACAGCGTACCTCGCTCAACACTTTTTGAGCAAATTTATCGCATTTCTTTTAGAAGTATACTCAATTCTGCTAATTTCTGAGTCTCAGACAAATCTTGTGTATTTATTTAAAATTTTGTACAGGCAAACTTAGTTTTTGATGTGTTAATATCTTTACTCACGGCATCCCCCAGCGAGTTAGGGGGCTTAGAATATACCCGCGGTAGGTATGCCTGTCGTAAGGGGCGACTAAAATACCAAATTTATTCAAGGGGTTGCCAGCACAATATATAGCTTCTCCAACTCAATTGTCAAACTCACCTACCCGTGGCAGATTTTTGACAGGCCAAGGCTCGGGCGACCCTAAGTTCTTTATGGATCTAGGGGGTGGGAGGGCGTTATGGCCTGGAAGGTTTCATGTGGTCATACCAAATCATTCCCGAGATGGTCGGGCGTGTACATTAACGGTGCTTGTTACCGGAACGTACCGGATCTTCATCCGGAAAAGGACCATCACCATCGATAACACTCCACAAGGCCCTCGGGTAGCGTTCTTATTACTACAACAACAACAACAACATCAGTTCATTCATATCTGCCCAAAAGTGCGTTTGTGGCTGTGCATTAAACATGAAAATTTGATATTATGCACTAAAAACCTTGAAATCGACGCTCTTCGCTGTGTTAAGCAAGTAGTAAACAAAGATGTACAAAAACAATAAGATAAATATCGTTTTTGTGTGCTTTTACCTATGATGATATATGGACTGTGTTCATACCCATATATGTACATACATATTTTTGTATTATATTCGCTTTTTTTGCAATTTACACAGTGCATTTGCCATTGTTCTTGTGGTTGCTACGTTTCTAACTCTCGTACTCTCTGTAGAGTTGTGCGATAGGAAACGAAATGCATTTTGTGTATGAGCGATGCATTTACAATACGATTCAGGTCAGTGCACGTAGTGGCAGTTGGTTACGCTTCACCCATTTCGTTACTGCAGTGAAGCTCGAGCTCAGCGCTACTTAATTCGAGATTAACTCAAACAAACGCAGCTAAAGTACAATTTTGTCGCACTTTAGTAAATATGCATAAATGCTTACACTGCACACTTTTATGAAAATTAAGCAATTCGTAATGGAATTCATACCGTTCTAAAATTTATATGCAAATATGTTGGTATTCATTTATGTGGCTGTGTGTAAACATATTCAGTTCCATAATCACCCAACTTTGTCAGTTTATTCTCACACTTATCCTTGCCTGGCCTTTCATAAAGGAATGACACCGATTCAAAATTATACTGCTGTTTCGATTTCTTCAAATAAAGTGTTTCGGATTTCATTTCGTTTCTCAGAATAAATTCCCGTTAGCTCTCGATTTGGTTTAAAGTTCTGAATGTTGAAGGAAGATTAAGAAAGCGGAGATTGACATATTCTTTTTTCAGGTTCATTTAAAAATTGATGGTTAATCTCCCTCATACTCTGGACCATAATATGACTCCAAACTTTGAAATGCATCGACTCCTCTATCTGCCGTTAAGAGGCTTTTTGGGGAGTTAATTTAACTGGAATTTATGTTTTAGTGTAAGATGGTCAGAGCGCAGGGCATGGGACAGATTCTTTCGAGATAACGCAAGTAATGCATTACCTAAATTTGCATGATTTTCAATGAGCAGAATGGAAATCTCTTCGTGATCAGTTTAGTACAGCATCAGCCCTGCAAGCCGTTTACTTAGGCGGCTTACTATGATCGATCACAGCCAGTAAAGGGGAGGAAGAGAGTGCAGGAAAAAGAAATGAAGAAGGAAAATGAGTAGATGAATGAGGAAGGGAAAGAAAAATAGGGGAAGGAGTGGGAAAGGAAAATGACAATCAGAAGGAGAAAAAAAAATTACGAGAGGTATAAGGAGAAGGAGAGAGAGAAGAACAGGGGGAAGGAGAGTGTTCAAGTTCTTAATTTATTTTTGATTACGTTAAAGGAGAAAACTTCCTAAACTTTGCAGCATCCAGGCTTTTCGAGTGTAAGATTCGCATCTTCTCTGTAAATACTCGTACTGTCTGCGCACAGACACTTCCCTCAGACAGATCTCCAAGTGGTTCCCTTTTTTCGCTATTATGCGAAGTAATCACCTTGGTGTTGTTGTTGTATTAACGATAGAAACACTCCCTGAAGATTTTGGCTAATCTTATCGATGGTGATGGTCCTTTTACGGATATAGATCCGGTATATTCCGGTAACAAAGACCATTTCGGGAACGACTAATATGACCACATTAAACCTTCTAGGCCATCCAGATCCCTACCCTCTAGTTCCATGTGGAACTTTGGGTCGCCTCGCCTGCGTAGGTGAGGTTGACAAATGGGTTACGGAAGCTTTGAAGCAATAAAGCTTTGTGTTGCGCTTATCAACCTCTTGAATCCCAAGTAATCGCAGTGTACAATTCATGGAATTAACCTTGTCCATATAGAAATTGTTTAAGGTAAGAGTTGACCTTGTTCGAAGGTGGTTTGATACGTATTTTTTCAGCTCAGCCCGAACACGTGCAACTCTTAAGCGCACATTAAGAAAGCAACCATGTTTGTTCTGTTTATAACATAATGGTGCTAGCTGCAGATCTTGATCAGTCATCATTTTATCTACACCTCAAATTTCTAGATTGAAATTAAGCTCTACCTGCTCTAGTTCCATGTTATTAAATCAGCAGCTACGTCTTATGTGCGTTGCACTCCAGAGGTCAGGACCTAATACTGATCACTGGGCTTCTCCGCCTTTTGTCTTCAAACTTAATTTTCCTTCATATCTAATGGCTGCTATGAGTCGTTGTTTTATACAACTTTCCATAGTTTTTCAGCCATGCCGGGCATGCATATAGAACGTAAAGGCAATGGTGACTTTGACCCACCTTATTATATTGGGATTAGAATAGGGTGCGTTTTCACATTGTGATGAAAATCATTCCTTTTTGCATTTGTTCTACATCTGCAGCAGCAAATTTATTGCTTCTGTGGGTAGCCCAACAGCTTCTGGTATCTTTCTTGGCTTTGCGCTCCACAGGGCCGTTATGAGCTCTCCTTTGCTGAACAGTTGTGTCGTAGAAGGGCTAAGGTAGGCATCGTGGTTGCCATTTTTGTTTAGTCGGGTTTTCAAAAAATAAGCAGTATCAAACGGTTAAGATTACAGTTTCGGATGCACTCCTTGCTTTTCACATGCTATTTTATTTATACGTCACATGCTAGCCACAAATACACACACATAATCATAAATTAATTTACACATGAATACTTGATATATCGTAATAACTCCTTTCGTTTGCTGCAATTTAATGCACTTCAACGCAAGTTCCAACCTTTAGATGAGTAGCATGAAAGCACCAACAACAATTGTAGCTTAAAACAATGATTGTAAGTTTATATGTATGTATGTACAGATGTATGCATTCGCGTTAACCCAAATGTGTGCCCAAATATGACAGTTGCAACGACCGCAAGCATATTTGCGCGAGTAAACTTTGGTTTCATGTGGCAATAATTTAAAATTTTTTTTATAGTATTAACTGTTCTTTTATTTCCTCTTTTATATGTAGCGCCTGATGGTGCAACATTTTTGTTGTATGGCATTGCAAGACTATGGAAATGTGTGCGGCATTGAGGTCAACCTAAAAGGGCTTAACGATGATGTACAGGCAATGCGGCAATTAAAGACAGTGAAGTAGTTTCCACATACATACATACATACATACATACGTAGGTATATATGTAAATGCGTTGCCATTATTGCGTTGTAGTGGTACGAAATTTCTTGGAATCTTTAATGTTAAAGTAAGCAGGATATGCATTTACGAGTGTTTCTGCACTACCAAAATTGATAGCAGATGAAAGCTGAGCAAACGCAAAATTTTAACGAATTTTATAATAATAAATCTACTTAGAAGCGTGCTTTGCTCACAGAGTATATTAACTTTGATTGGATAACGGTTGGTTTTACAGCTATAAAGGAATCGAGATAAATATAGAAGTATCGAAAAAAAATTTGATTGAACCATGACCGTCCGTCCGTCTGTCCGTCTGCCCGTTAACACGATAACTTGAGTACATTTTGAGGTATCTTGATGAAATTTGGTATGTAGCTTGCTGAGCATTCATCCCAGATCGCTATTTAAAATGAACGATATCGGACTATAACCACGGCCACTTTTTCGATATCGGAAATTTTGAAAAACCGAAAAAATGCAATAATTTATTACCAAAGACAGATAAAGCGATGAAACTTGGTAGGTGGATTGACCTTATGACGCAGAGTAGAAAATTAGTAAAATTTTGTACAACGGGCGTGGCACCGCCCACTTTTAAAATAAGGTAATTTAAAAGTTTTGCATGCTGTAATTTGGCAGTCATTGAAAATATTCATGATGAAATTTGGCAGCAACGTTACCACTATTACTGTATATGCGCTTAATAAAAATTAGCAAAATCGGAGAACGACCAAACCCACTTAAAAAAAATTTTTTTTAAGTCAAAATTTAACAAAAAATTTAATATCTTTACAGTATATAAGTAAATTATGTCAACATTCGATTCCAGTAATGATATGGTGCAACAAAATTCAAAAATAAAAGAAAATTTCAAAATGGGCGTGGCTCCGCCCTTTTTCATTTAATTTGTGTAGAATACTTTTAATGCCAGAAGTCGAACAAAAATTTACCAATCCTTGTAAAATTTGGTAGAGGCTTAGATTCTAGGACGATAACTGTTTTCTGTAAAAATGGGCGAAATCGGTTGAAGCCACGCCAAGTGTTTATACACAGTCGGCCGTCGGTCCTTCCACTCGGCCCTTAACACGATAACTTGTCACCCCTGGTCCACCTTTATGGCGATATCTCGAAAAGGCGTCCACCTATAGAACTAAGGATTGCTCCCTTTTAAAATACTCATTACCACCTTTCATTTGATACCCATATCCTACAAACACATTCCAGAGTCACCCCTGGCCCACCCTAATGGCGATATCTCGAAAAGGCGTCCACCTATGGACCTAATGCCCACTCCCTCTTAAAATGCTCAGTAACACCTTTCGTTTGATACCCATATCGTACAAACACATTCTAGAGTCACCCCTGGCCTACCCTAATGGCGACATTTCGAAAAGGCGTCCACCTATAGACCTAATGCCCACTCCCTCTTAAAACGCTCAGTAACACCTTTCATTTGATTCCCATATCGTACAACTAGAGACACCCCTGGTCCACCTTTATGGCGATATCTCGAAACGGCGTCCACCTAGGGAACTAAGGATCACTCCTTTTCAAAATACTCATTATCACCTTTCATTTGACACCCATATCGTACAAACACATTCTAGAGTCAGCCCTGGTCCACCTTTATGGCGATATCCCTAAATGGCGTCCATCCATAGAACTATGGCCTACTCTCTCTTAAAATACTCTTTAATACCTTCCATTTGATACACATGTCATACAACCACATTCCAGGGTTACCCTAGGTTCATTTCCTACATGGTGATTTTCCTTTTTTTGTCTCCATAGCTCTCAACTGAGTATGTAATGTTCGGTTAGACCCGAACTTAGCCTTCCTTACTTGTTTTTATTTTGTTTTCATACCTATCACTTATGGTGGTATTATAATTAATTAATTTTCAAACTGCCAAAATGTTCAAAATATCAACTTGTCAATATTTTGACGTTGTTGTGTCCTTGCCATAAAAGAACGCAAATTTATTTTGGTTAAGCAGCAAACTAAAGTTCACTACATGCAGTAAAAAATAGAGAGAGTATTTTTTATTATGGTCAACTGTAATAAGAGACGCCAGCAAATTTAATGAAATGCCAAGCGTTTTAATAATTTGCATGGAATATTTTGTATGAATAACAAGAGTTCCGACCGACGCTTTTGTGATAAATTTTGTTTAAAGAATAGCCACAGGCAGCATCATCACGTCGAACCGCAACACGCTGAGCTGTCTCGATTTTGAGCTTTTCACATGCCATTGAATACGACATCACGATTTGAATGCATTGATTTGTGGCAGCTGATAAACCCCTCATAAATCATAATACATATATAAACTGGTGTATATATAATATTGTGTACATTTGTACGTATTAATCGAATTGATGCTAGTGACATTTCGCTTAACGTTTCGAAAATAATGGCATGAAATTGGTATGCTTTTTTATATAAATAAAACGTCAGCATAAAGTAAAGTATGTCAAACGTCGATAACTTATAATTTAGCTTTCCTGTACCAAGCAAAGGCAGCTACAATCGTTTGAATAATTCGTGAGTAATCCTTTGGGTGTAAGAGATTACTCCTCTTTACTACTTAAAATGCTATGTATTGTAACGAATTTTGGAGATTTTCTGATAATTATGCAAATTCTACTAACGTATGAATCGCTGAACTGTCGAATAAATAACTTCAATATGGGCTTTATATGACTACTTTGTGAGTAGTACTTCACAATTATACTTCAATTCACAACTAATAGCGTGTTTAAATCAAACTGATTAGTTATTCCTCAGCTTGCGCTTCTTTTATACTCTATGTTGTCTCGTTCGCATATTTCTCCTAAGCTCTAGACTTTTCACGAACAATGGTATCTTATACTTGGTTATTTAGCTATATGCGTGCGCATGTGTGAGTAACAACTTCTGCTCTTAGCTGATGACTACATATGTGTATGTAAAATAATCTCTTCGCTTCGAGTTGCTGATTACGTGTGTGGAATCTTCTTCGTTGGCTTGTACATAAGTGTGGCTGCTTGATCTAATGTGCATATATACATAAGTGTGGCTGCTTGCTGTTCCTGTTGTCTGATTATTTACTAACAGCATAGTGATACTAACATTCGCCACAGTATGTATATCACGGTTGCAACACCACGTTTTTATTTGGGACCAAAATTCGTCAAAAAAGGACCAAATCTCGGAACAAGGTTTCCAATTTTTTGTTTCATTTTATTATGGTTCACTGTAAAGTATAAAATTTTAGAAAGGATTCCAATAAAAAATTTTACTAAACATAGCAAATAGGAGACTTTGCTTTAATTAAAACTGCATAACAAAAATAAAGTGTACTTTAAGGTATTACATTTTCACATTTCAGAGATAAGTCTATGTCTTTCACTAACCAAACGTTTGGTATCTATTTCTGCTGACAAAGCTTTTAGTTTGTTGTTCATTGCAATGGAATTAAATCCATAGCGCAGTTCGGTTTTAGTAAGAATCGAATCAAAAATTTGGTTCTGGTGTTGCTGAACTATGTGCCAAACTCAGTAAATCATAAACGAAATCAAGCAATTCTTAAAAATCAAACGTCTTAATAGTTTCAACAGGGCAATAGCGAAACCTGATTACATTTAATAAGGTAGTAGAAATTAGTTAATAGTGTTGATATTGAAATTAATGGGGTTCTGTACCTTCGGGAATAGCTTTACACAAACACTTTTTCCCGCTGTCAAATCCCTTTTACATTTTTTTCAAAATCTGATTATAAAAACAGAGTTTTTTAATTGCAATCCGTTGTAAATTTATAAAGTTATCACTTTTGAGAAGTATTTCTGACTTATTTCCAGTTAAAATATTTCTTATGCCAAGTTATTTAGTTTTCAAGTATCTTGCGGGGCTTAATGCCACAATAATCCTGAAACTTCTTGAACTCATTGAGCTACTTTGAGCTGTGTGAAAAAGATTTAAATATCGACGTGCTAAAAGAGATGAAAAGCTTTAAAAATTTTTACATAGACATTCTTAGTAAGCAATTTTGAAAGTGTTACTTTTTGTTTGGCACATTGAAATATTCCTTCACAAACTCTCAATATCTCCGAGTATACTTGAACATAAATTAAGTGAGAGGTAAGTACACCAAACAAAAAACAAATTAGTTTCATTATTTTACTTAGTTTTCAATTCATTTAACTCGACGGCCATTGTAATGTTTTCACTAGTGGCAAGCCCTGCCAAATTTCTTAGAGGCACACGTGCATTTAAAATAAAATCCTTTAGACCGACTAGGAAAAAAAGCTTTCTCGAAAGTGTTTGATAATCGATCGAAACATATAGCCACTAAAAAAAATGTGTTTCTTATAAGTCCGTGTCATTTGTTTGCTCTAAGATTCTTTTTAATGCCCCGCCTATACTATCCCCTATGTGAAATGTCATTGTTCTGCTACATTTTATTGACCGACCAATTTATGTGGTAAGAATTCCATGGAAGTTAGTGAAAATTATATAACCCACATTACACCAATACAGTTACACCGAAGATCCCGGGTACACACTCCGGGCAAAACAATATTAAAAATTTTATAAACAAGGTTTTTCAATTAGAAGAAAATTTTCTAAGCGGGGTTGCCACTCGCAAATTGGATGAGAAGCTCGGTCTAAGGTCTCTTCCGTGGTTATCGTGCTTTACATTTATTTTTTTATAAGAGGAAATGAAATAATTTTAGTCAATGGAACTGAATGGGTGCATCATAAGAGTATAACATTTTCCACAACTAAGGAATATGGAAACAAACTGCTGACGTCAATGAGATGATTATCGATTTGCAACAATATCATAAAGATGCATATGAGTATCTGGGAGGCTGGCAATACGAAAAATCGAAACGACGGTATACGCGGCAAAGACTCAACACTTATCTATGTAAACCAATTGTTGGGGTAGGCTCATTGAGCAGAAGGAGGTGTAAAAATATATAGCGGAAGAGATTTTACAGCAACGTTGATTCAACAAATCAGAGCTTATAGATTAAGCTTATGGCAAAAAAAAAAACACTGGCTGATCAGAGCTTTATTTTAAATAGCTCTGAATAGTCATGGAAAGATTTAGACAGTTGTGAAATACTCTCAGTTTTATGATCAAACCGCACTGACATTGTTCTGTCTATCTCTATCTATCCACCTGACATTCCTTTCGCTTATGCTCTTTCTCTCTTATTTCCCCTCCTCTCTGCATTTCTTGGTTTAGTTGAATCGGCTCATTAAATTTAGCTATCCCTTCCATTCTTCCGTAAATGTTCCCGCTTTCCCTTCCACTCTTCACGCTCTTACTCTTATCTTACTCAAACTTTCACTATGGCTCTTAATCTTATCCTTATTCCTAATCCTCCCGTTAACCTCTTTTCACTACTTTGTATTAAACCATTACCCTTATTTTTACTTTTACTCTCACGCTCCATCTTCCTATTGTTCTCTTAAATTTTCCGACTTCCCTTTAACTTCCTCAACTTTTTCTTCCCATTTCCATTGTTTTGTATTCTCTTTGATTTCATATCACCGCTTCCCACGATGGGATATATCGAGTTTGTCTTTTTTCTGCACATTACATTACTGAAGTAGTTAAAAAAAGGAGCAAAATAGTATCAAATATTTTCCCTCCGTAGTAGTTTCAAATTCATAACCGGATTATGGAGGCCGTCAAATTTGTATTGCTGTACTACTGACTTCCCCTGTTTGGTTTTATTGCGTTATGCATTGACAATAGAATCCGAAACACCAAGCAAAAACCGACTAGAATTCTTACTCAATTGGTCATTCAATAAAGCAATAATTAGATAATTAAGAACTTGAATACTATATGGAAGATCGAGTACAAAAAGGGCTTTAGTTAAGAAGACTTTACAAATTATTTCATTAAGCCTCTGTCTGATAATGGCATTAATGGTGTCAAATTTCGCCATTTACCATTCAACTTATTGTAATTGATATGACACAACATAATTACGCATTATACCGATAAAACTAAAGTCTTAATTAACTTTTCTGACTATTTAGACAGTCCACATGGTCAAAGTTCAGATAACCTTAAAATCATTTAATACTATTAATTTTTTGTATGCATTAATGTATTATCTATTTGCGGTTTTGTAAATATATTCAAATATTTCTCATCTGCATTGAAGAACCAAATTAAGCTGCATACTACGATAATACTCTAATTCTGCATAATTAGCTTCCCTAATAGAATCTCTAACGACATTAACTTTAATAATAATATATAATAATTTATGCAAGGACTTATCATCATCAATCAAATGACGTCATGTCGTAGCACACTGTCAATAATAAGTACTTATATATGTATGGCATGATATACATATGTACATATGTTTATTATTGTAAAACCTTTCTTTAATTCTCTTTCGTCTTTAGCTTCTTGTAACACTCCATAATTAGCAGGATAATGGTAACGTTTTAAATTAGCGCAACATCCAATGTCACCTTGAGTGATTGTCAATCACTTAGTTAACAACTAAAAAAACAAAAAGTGCAACCAAACTTGATGTTTGTTGCTCATTCATGCGTTTACATATTTGTATAGTTAATTGTGTGCACTCACATCATTCTTGTTTTGACTACAGCACATGCATATGTATGTAAGTAAGCGCAAGTCATATATGTGCAAGAGTATATAAACCAACTTTTATAGAATTGAAAAAGTAAAACTAAAAATAAATTGGAAATGCTGATTAACCTCGCACTCAGGCAGTGTACGGTTCGTTACTTTACTAACAGGATGATGAGCTCAGAAACCACATGAAAACTTTTAATGTGTGATGTATTTTAGTAAATCCGTCATTTCCCTGTAGTAAAATTACAACAACCAAACAAGGACGAAGGGAGGAAATATGATCGTACGTAGCTGCAACCGTTTCCCAGGTATGTAAATTGTAGACTTTCACAGTCGATTACAAATGTCAATGCCTCCTAACAATAGAGAGATATCTAATCAGTGGCATATAAAGAACTAATAGTGGGAGTTATGATTTAAATGGCCTTGGGCATCGAGATATCTATAAGTGAAATGCTTTTAAAAGTTCCTAGGTTTTAAATTAAGAAAAAATTCAAAATATAAGGCGAGATTGGATTCGAAGAGATTTAAGGCCGAGCTTCCCTTTCGATTCTAAGATCATGTGCGAAGCCTACCATATTACACACACAAAGTGGCTCCTATCTCTATAGGGAGAAGAATTAAGGCTCATGATGGGCATATTGACTGGACACTGTCTTCTGGCGTCATATGTTTATAAGTTAGGCCTCGTCAATAACAGCAAGTCAGGAAGTGTGAGCTGCATGAAGAAACGGTTGAGCACCTTCTGTGTTCGTGTCCTGCGCTCACCAGGTCAAGGCTCCAGCCATTATTTGCATCAAAATAAAATAGTATGTCTTGTAAAACATCCACAAGTTTCAAACAACACAGTATAATACAACTGAAAACAACAAACAGCATTATTAGTTCATAAGTCACGCAAAAGATAACGATACGTCTCTTCAACGTATTCCTAAAAAAAACATATATATAGGTACCAGGAAAAAAAACTTAATACTGGAAAACAACCGCCACTGACAAGCTGCAAATGGAAACTGAGAAAACAGAGAGTGAGAATGTTCGCTCTTTACGATTGTGGGAGACCGAGACCAAAATTAAAATGACCCAAGGCATACATCAAATAATCAAAAAGTCAACCTGGTTCCGTTGTCTCTATAAACCCCACCAAACACTTTTTAACACAGATTCAAGTAGACTGATGAATTTTTTATAAAAAGTACTTAAATTGTTACCGTGTTTAGGATTGCCTGGAGTACAATTGGTCGGTAGTACTGGTTACTTAGGACTGCTATAACTTTGTTATTGAAATTTTTTACAGAGAAGAGTTAAATCGGTTCTGTTTTCCAGACTTTAGCTTTGGTAAATACGAAATATATTGACTGGTGCCTTATTCAAATTTGGCAAACTTTTTATTCCCAGAGAAATAAAAACAACCCATTACATTGAATATATGCATAGAAAACTATAACACGTCTAAGGCCTTGCCATCTAAAATGTTTCAGCTTGACTGCTGGGTAAAATAAACATATATATGTATTTTCATACCACAGGGAAATGTGGTTGCAAATAGATGCAACATAATCGGCTTTCAAAGGGTCCCTCTCTCTTAGTTCTGCTTGATAATAATAAGCTTAAAATGTAGGAGTTACAAACTTATTAACACAGTAACTGACATATTCCTATTTACATTAGTTTCATTACCTTACTTCTTCTCCACACTATTTTTATACTCAGTTGAGCAGAGCTCACAGAGTATATTAAGTTTGATTGGATAACGTTTGATTGTACATATATAAAGGAATCGAGATAGATATAGACTTCCATATATCAAAATAATCAGGATCGAAAAAAAATTTGATTGAGCCATGTCCGTCCGTCCGTCCGTCCGTCCGTTAACACGATAACTTGAGTAAATTTTGAGGTATCTTGATGAAATTTGGTATGTAGGTTCCTGAGCACTCATCTCTCATCTCTGATCGCTATTTAAAATGAACGATATCGGACTATAACCACGCCCACTTTTTCGATATAGAAAATTTCGAAAAACACAAAAAGTGCGATAATTCATTACCAAATACGGATAAAGCGACGACACTTGGTATATGAGTTGAACTTATGACGCAAAATAGAAAATTAGTAAAATTTTGGACAATGGGCGTGGCACCGCCCACTTTTAAAAGATGGTAATTTAAAACTTTTGCAAGCTGTAATTTGGCAGTCGTTGAAGATATCATGATGAAATTTGGCAGGAACATTACTCTTATTACTATATGTACGCTTAATAAAAATTAGCAAAATCGGAGAAGGACCACGACCACTTTTAAAAAAATTTTTTTTTTAAGTAAAATTTTAACAAAAAATTTAATATCTTTACAGTATATAAGTAAATTATGTCAACATTCAACTCCAGTAATGATATGGTGCAACAAAATACAAACATAAAAGAAAATTTAAAAATTGGCGTGGCTCCGCCCTTTTTCATTTAATTTGTCTAGGATACTTTTAACGCCAGAAGTCGAACAAAAATTAACCAATCCTTTTGAAATTTGGTAGGGGCATAGATTTTATGGCGCTAACTGTTTTCTGGGAAAACGGGCGAAATCGGTTGATGCCACGCCCAGTTTTTATACACAGTCGTCCGTCTGTCCTTCCGCATGGCCGTTAACACGATAACTTGAGCAAAAATCGATATATCTTTACTAAACTCAGTTCACGTACTTATCTGAACTCACTTTATCTTGGTATAAAAAATGAACGAAATCCGACTATGACCACGCCCACTTTTTCGATATCGAAAATTACGAAAAATGAAAAAATGCCATAATTCTATACCAAATACGAAAAAAGGGATGAAACATGGTAATTGGATTGTTTTATTGACGCGAAATATACCTTTAGAAAAAACTTTATAAAATGGTTGTGACACCTACCATATTAAGTAGAAGAAAATGAAAAAGTTCTGCAGGGCGAAATAAAAAACCCTTAAAATCTTGGCAGGTATTACATATATAAATAAATTAGCGGTAACCAACAGATGATGTTCTGGGTCACCCTGGTCCACATTTTGGGCGATATCTGGAAAACGCCTTCTCATATACAACTACCACCACTCCCTTTTAAAACTCTCATTAATACCTTTAATTTGATACCCATATCGTACAAATTCATTCTAGAGTCACCCCTGGTCCACCTTTATGGCGATATTTCAAAAAGGCGAACACCTATAGAACGAAGGCCCACTCCCTTTTAAAATACTCATTAACACCTTTCATTTGATACCCATATCGTACAAACGCATTCTAGAGTCACACCTGGTCCATCTTTATGGCGATATCTCGAAAAGGCGTCCACCTATAGAACTAAGGCCCACTCCCTCTTAAAATACTCATTAACACCTTTCGTTTGATACCCATATTGCACAAACGAATTCTAGAGTCACCCCTGGTCCACATTTATGGCGATATCTCGAAAAGGGGTCCACCTATAGAACTAAGCCCCACGCCCTTTTAAAATACTCATTAACACCTTTCTTTTGATACCCATATCATACAAACAAATTCTAAAGTCACCCCTGGTCCACCTTTATGGCGATATCTCGAAAAGGCGAACACCTATAAAACGAAGGCCCACTCCCTTTTAAAAATACTCATTAACACCTTTCATTTGATACCCATATCGTACAAACGCATTCTAGAGTCACCCCTGGTCCATCTTTACGGCGATATCTCGAAAAGGCGTCCATCTATAGAACTTAGGTCCACGCCCTTATAAAATACTCATTAATACCTTTCATTTGATACCCATATCGTACAAACGCATTCTAGAGTCAACCCTGATCCACCTTTATGGCTATATCCCTAAATGGCGTCCACCTATAGAACTATGGCCCACTCCCTCATAAAATACTCTTTAATGCCTTTCATTTGATACGCATGTCATAAAAACACATTCCACGGTTTCCCTCGGTTCATTTTTCTACATGGTTATTTTCCCTTATGTTGTCACCATAGCTCTCAACTGAGTATGTAATGTTCGGTTACACCCGAACTTAACCTTCCTTACTTGTTTAGTTTACAAGAGTTTTAGTTCTACTTAATACAATCCTTTAATGTACATACGTATACGTATATTTATTTTTATATACACACTTATAAATACGGCTGTGCTTATAAACCTGTCCTTATCAGGAGCAGCTTAACAAAAAAAACTTGTATACTTCAGCATAAAAGATACTTCTTTTTAAATTATATGGAATAGATGATGTTTGGTTTCCAGCTAGTTTCTGTCTAGGAAGCAATTACGGGCATTTTGGCTTGATAGCATGAATCATAATCACTGATAGTCCCCTCTGATAACTCGTCACACCCTGTTGGTCAGAAGAGCCCTTCTTTGATTGAATGATAAATTCCATTTCTTCAAATAAAAAACATTAGCTGTGTTTTTTTACATGTATATACATATGCACTTAAACTTTATATGGACTGCTAAGAGCATAACTTTATAACCACTTATGAAATTGTTGCGCAAATTTAGTACTGATAAATTTCAGTATGCGTTATACTCAGTTGCAACTGAAATGTGTTTCTCAATTTTATCTCTACACAATTCTCCACGTCTATGACCAAAAAGTGTTGCTATTGTTGCAGCAATACAAATTAAATGAGGTTACCCTGCAATGAAATGTAAAAAACTTGTAATGTTGCCCCAAACAAATGGTATAATTTGGTTTAAACATAACAAACCCGCCTAAATTCATCAACTGTAAAAAAAATTGTTTTAGCACACATTTCGTTTAACGGTAGATTAGATAAAAAATAACAACCGACCTCCCAGAACAAAAACAAAAACTCAGTGAGATATGTTCTTTTTTACATTTTTCCGGCTTTTCACAGTAATTAGTATTTATTTTACTATTTTAAGATTGTTTCAGAAGTGTTTGTGGATATACTGGGATCATTTTGCGACTTTTAGTAATTTTTGGATCGTTACGGGACTATTTGGATTTTAATCTTTTGTAATCATATTAGGAATATATTAGAGAACATTTCTTGATTAATTGTGCGCCCATTTCGGGATTGATTCGTGGCTGTTTTCACATTGTTATGTTATCGTCTTGGGATCATTACCCAGCCATTTAAAAGTAATTACGGGATTATGTTAGCGATTTTATAGGAATCATTTTGGTCTGCATTGTAGCGTACGCTAACATAAATTTATGAATATGAGAAATTATTGGAATATTATTACTATCGGCTTTTGTCAGTATATAAGTGGTTTGTTATCAAAGAATTATCTGTTTATTGTCGAAATATTATTGTTATTGTTTCTTTTAAAACACCAATAATGTTTCGATAGCAAATCGATATTTTTCGATAAGTTTTTCTATCGATAACCAACTTAAAATAGTTCGATAACAAATCGCTACTTTTCTATAACACGCCGATCACATACTGTTAAACAGAAATTTTGAACACGCCAATTAGCTCTCAATAACTCAGCGATAACGTTTGTTACCGTTTCTTTCATTGGAACACTGTTTTATTTAAA
Source organism: Eurosta solidaginis (assembly GCF_040869045.1). Taxonomy (NCBI): domain Eukaryota; kingdom Metazoa; phylum Arthropoda; class Insecta; order Diptera; family Tephritidae; genus Eurosta; species Eurosta solidaginis. The sequence continues at coordinate 217,494,399 of NC_090320.1, forward strand.
ATTGTCGTCGGTTGTGGCAATTATTATTTGTGATCTCTGTTTTTAGGCACTTTTGACAAAATCCATATGATAACCTAATCGAATTCTGAGTGGTATATCACCATATCTCAGCTGCCGCCTAGAAAACATCCTATCTCAAAAGCGCCACATCTCAAAATTTGAAAATGGACGGCCTTTATGTGCTTTTGTGTCGAAATCGCAATATATGACCAGAAATCCAATACCTTCTGACATTAGTCAGCTTATGGAAATATTCTGATATAGGCGTTCCTTCTTGCCAATTCTGATATATAGCGCAATTGAAACAAATATTATCATAGGGCATTTTTGAAAATTGTTACCAGATAGGGTGGTTTTGAACAAACAACCTAGCTAGGGTGATATTCATTCCACTCAATCTATATGGACTAAGTTATTTTTGATTAGTTAGCTTGAAAAAATTGCGATTATTTTTTTATCTTATTGAAATTACTTAGTCATATTTTTCTTATTTTGGTTCCTCTAAGTTCGCACTTACTTTTGAGGTTCTTTTCGCTCTTCATGTGCATAAAAATATAAAAACAGGCTTTGGAAACGAAAGATCAACAACGAATATAAATTTTAAAAGACCTATAGCTTATACTTTATCTAAACAAAACAGATTGGATTACAAAACTGCATACTTTGAAAAAATGCATAAACCTTTAAATTAAAAACTCTACAGTTTCGTAAGCTTGTTTCGAATTTTCTGGAAACGTGTTTGATATTGGTTTGCCTTGTTTCAGTTATGAAATCCATGAAAGTTTTTTCTTAAATTATTATAAATAAACAAGTAAGGAAGGCTAAGTTCGGGTTAACCGAACATTACATACTCAGTTGAGAGCTATGGAGACAAAATAAGAGAAAATCACCATGTAGGAAAATGAACCCTGGAATGTGTTTGTAAGACATGTATATCAAATGGAAAGTATTAAAGAGTATTTTAAGAGGGAGTGGGCCATAGTTCTATAAGTGGACGCCATTTAGGGATATCGCCATAAAGGTGGACCAGGCTGACTCTAGAATTTGTTTGTACGATATGGGTATAAAATGAAAGGTGTTAATGATATTTTAAAAGGGAGTGGGCTGTAGTTCTATAGGTGGTTTCTTTTCGAGATATCGCCATAAAGGTGGACCAGGGCTGACTCTAGAATTTGTTTGAACGATATGGGTATAAAATTAAAGGTATTAATGAGGGTTTAAAAAGGGAGTGGTGGTAGTTGTATATGTGAAGGCGTTTTCGAGATATCGACCAAAATGTGAACCAGGGTGACCCAGACCATCATCATTCCAAGGGCTTTTGATTTCACCCTGCAGAACTTTTTCATTTTCTTCTACTTAATATGGTAGGTGTCAAACCCATTTTACAAAGTTTTTTTCTAAAGTTATATTTTGCGTCAATAAACCAATCCAATTACCATGTTTCATCTCTTTTTTCATATTTGGTAGAGAATTATGGTATTTTTTTGATTTTTCATAATTTTCGATATCGATAAAGTGGGCGTGGTCATAGTCGGATTTGGGCCATTTTTTTATACCAATACAAAGTGAGTTCAGGTAATCACGTGAACTGAGTTTAGTAAAGATATATCGATTTTTGCTTAAGTTATCGTGTTAACGGCCGAGCGGAAGGACAGACGGTCGACTGTGTATAAAAACTGGGCGTGGCTTCAACCGATTTCGTCCTTTTTCACAGAAAACAGTTATCGTCCTAGAATCTAAGCCCCTACCAAATTTCACAAGGATTGGTAAATTTTTGTTCGACTTATGGCATTAAAGGTATTCTAGACAAATTAAATGAAAAAGGACAGAGCCACTCCCATTTTGAAATTTTCTTTTATTTTTGTATTTTGTTGCACCATATCATTACCGGAGTTGAATTTTGACATAATTTACTTATACACTGTAAAGATATTAACTTTTTTTTAAATTTGACTTTAAAAAAATTTTTTTTTTAAACGTGGGCGTGGTCGTTCTCCGAGTTTGCTTATTTGTATTAAGAACACATATAGTAATAGGTGTAACGTTCCTGCCAAATTTCATCATGATATCTTCAACGACTGCCAAATTACAGCTTGCAAAACTTCTAAATTACCTTCTTTTAAAAGTGGGCGGTGCCACGCCCATTCTCCAAAATTTTACTAATTTTCTATTCTGCGTCATAAGTTCAACTCACCTACCAAGTTTCATCGATTTAGCCGTCTTTAGTAATGAATTATCGCACTTTTTCAATTTTTGGAAATTTTCATTATCCAAAAAGTGGGCGTGGTTATAGTCCGATATCGTTCATTTTAAATAGCGATCTGAGATGAGTGCCCAGCAACCTACATATCAAATTTCATCAAGATACCTCAAAAGTTGCTCAATTTATCGTGTTAACAAACGGACGGACGGACAGGGTTCAATCAAATTTTTTTTCGATCCTGATGATTTTGATATATGGAAGTCTGTATCTATCTCGATTCCTTTATACCTGTACAACCAACCGTTATCCAATCAAAGCTAATATACTCTGTGAGCTCTGCTCAACTGAGTATACAAAGAAGGATTTATGTCAAGAAATTTCATAATCAGTATAACTTCTATTTTCCTGTTAGCTACTTTATATGTTTAGATATTTCCTTTTGATGTATTTCGAAGATACATTTTAGTTGGAGGGTGAATTGGTTATTAAAACAAGTTTAATATAACATTTCATTTTCATGAAAGGTATAAAAATGCGGTTTTCATATCGACACCCCATAAAACTTAAATACTGCATACAAAGTCAAAAAAAAATAAAAAAAATTGCCAGTAATGTATGACATGCATTCACATCAGCTAATCCAATTTATTACACCGATTATGCGATTATGATTGTAAGCTTTATTGCACTTATAATCAATTATCATTTTATTAAAAAAAAACTTATTTTCTTTTCTCGTTTTTTGTTTGCTTGTGCAATGGCAACTTCGTAGATATTGCTAATGTTTTCATGTTTATTTCCTTCTTGTGTAATTGAGTAATCAAACGTGGAATGAATTATTTGCGCTGCAGCACTACTTCACACAATTATTAAGGAAATTACACGCAACAATGTGGCGCATGGCTAAATGCGCCCAAAACTCTGCTTTATTGAAAACAGTTTGAATAAAACGGAAATGGCATGCCATAAAGGAAATTGAAGGGAGGAAGAGAAGGAAATAAGCGGAAGCAGGGTGCGCACTAACTAAATGGCATTAAATTTAAAATGCAAATGTATAATGGCATAGCGACAAAGGGCAAAATATACAAAAAGAAAAAAAATTGCAAGTAAAATAATGAACTAACTTAAATCGCTTACAAAGCACTAGTTTAGGCCAAATAAATGAGCGAACAAATTTTGCAAAAGAACTCAAATATGCAAAGAAGTGTTTTTTGTTATACTTTTTTCCCCCATTTTCCTGGGATTTGCCTTAAATGCCGACTTTCACACGCCAACACTTTTTGCTAGCATAGGTTTTTTGCTTAACGACTTCTAAATTTTTTTTAACTATCCAACTAAATACGTACTAGGGATGATAATTTTTGAGAGTTTTTTGCCTCCCGGGATTTTTGAGATCTGAAAGTTCAATCCCGGAAGCAAGTGATTGTCCCGAAATTTTGCCTGTATATTTTTCCTTATGGAATTTGTAAATAATTCCAAAACATATGTACCTACAAATGAAGGAACAGTACAAACACACAAGTTATAGTAATTCATATTGTACCGAATTATTATGCACCTTCTGTTATCGTCCGAATTGCTGAACTGTCGAATAAACAACCCGAGTATTGAGTTTAATAAAATGTTTTTTATTCACATTACTACTTTGGTAGTAGAACTTCGCAATTAAACTACTCGCGTATTTCACTTACATCGGGTGGAAGTCAAATTGATTCACCTTAGCTTGCGCTGCTTTTACACTCTCACTTGGTTCGCTCGCCTATTTCTCCCAGGGTCTAGAACAGTGGTCGGTAAAATTTGAATGTAAGTGTATTAGTGAGAGCGGGGAACGGACATCCCAGCAGGAAACTAAAGTTTAAAAGGCAGCGTGCATTTATTAAAAAAAATTTTATCAAACTTTTTGTTTCAGAAATGATTTTAAATATTCCTGAGTCCCTTAATTCATCAATTTGTAGTGTCTTCGAAAGGTAACCAATATTTTTACATCTAAATTCACAAGAAACTTGGCTTGTCAAACCGGCTTGATATGGAAAATAGCGCAAGAATAGTAGGATCAATCGCTTAAAAACCATATCTCTGAAATTAATAAGAGTGCCGCACACAGAGAAGTGCAGAATGTTTAAAAGTATTTGGCTGACTTAAAAAAAATGCATAAAGATTCATTCACGTTAATTTTTAAACACTCTATACATATTTTTTTTTAATTTTATATTTGGCTTGGAAAAAAAGTGAGTCTATATTGAAACTGTAACAATTTTTATTAAAATAATTAAAAAAAAAAATAGTATTGATTACCTATTACAAATCTAACCCAAAAATGTGAAGATCAGTAGTTAATTATGGAAAAGCCGTCTCAATGGTTGCGTTTCCCTTCCATAATATTTCTCACAGGAAATCTTAATATTTTTTCGACAGCCGTGCGAGTGTTTATGCGTTGGTATATCGCTAACGACTGAAGGATGGAGAGTAAGAATGTGTATGAAGCAAGTATGGCTCAATTGAGACAGGACTCTCCGACCACTGGTATACACTTTCCGCAAACATTCGTCTCGAATAGATACTTATTTGTTTCCCGTACTTTTATCCCAAATTGGATTTGGCTATATACGTGAATAATGTCATTTGCGCTCTTTGTTACTGTGTATATGTGTCGTCGCTCTATACATGTATATGTGACTGTTTCCTATTTCTTCGCTCTTAGCCGCATTTTATATGTATATGTGACTATTTCAATTTCTCCTTCGCTTTAAGCTGCTGTTTAAATGGATTTGTGACCTTAACTGTTTCTGCTTTGCTTTCATATGCTGTTTGTGTCACTGCTTTTATTTCTTCGTCGCCCCAAGCTGCTGTTTATTACTGTACAGCATTTAAACCAGCTACACAGTGACGTATCGAAACTGCTAATATTCGACAGAAAATATGTGTTTTTCATTTCAGAGAACACAAAAAAAGTACTAAGATAGCCGAAAACATATTATAAGCATAAAACTTAGTTTTTGTAAGCCAAAAAAAAAAATTTATAAAAACTCAGGTCGAAAACGAATCTTAAAAAAAAGTTTTTGAATAACACAACTTCAAATGTATACCAACAAAACGAACTCCTTGCGCTTTCAGGTTCGAATAGCTCAAAAACTTGAAGTGGTTGAACTGTTTTCACAGCCAATTCTGTTTCAAAACGCCGAGACCTTCGTGAAGGTATGCATAGTGCTGTTTCAGGGTACACAATTTATTTGGACTTTTGCTGGCCTGCAATATAGCAGAAAAGGGCATTTTACGCTATTTGTGACACGAATATCTCGAAATAAAAAATGCAAGGCGATATGCTCCGAAGAGATTTGATACCGAGCTTCTCTTCCAATTTGTGTCGCGCTTCTTTTAATTTTTCGGACGAATTGGCATGACGGGACCTACATGTTTTATGCCGACTCCGAACAGCATCTGTAAGGCAGATGAGTTTTCACTGAGAAGCTTTTCATGGCGGAAATACACTGGGATTGTTTGCCAAATCATTACCGAGGGGGACTCCACTTATATTATAAAGACTATTTTCTCATTAAAAAAACTTCTTTCTAAATTTTTAATGTTGCTTTACCTGCGAATCGAGCACAGGATCTTCGGTGTGTTAGGCGGAGCACGCTACCACCACACCACTTTCGTCGCCTGAATATCTCGAAAACCTAAACACAAAAAGGAAAATCGGGCTTCAGATATAGGTACTGCGCAATCAAAACCTTTAGAAACCATTTGCGAAATTCCAGCCACAGATTTTTTCTTTTTTCTTCGCTAGTGTTATGCTTGTTCTGCTCTTAAAGGGAAGATATTTAAAGAACAAGTTTTGAATTATTTAAAAGGAAAATAAAGTTCCATTTCCAACCACCCAATATTTTTGTGACTGAAAAAATATGGGGATTGTTATCCCTAAGACGTATCTACCTATACACTTAAATCTAAAAAAAACTTCAAGTCAAAAAAGCACTTTCTATAGAAATCTGAAAGAACTAACGACTTTTTCACATGTGTGCTAAAGTGACGTTAAGTTTTACGAACCTTTATCTAGTTAAAAAGCGAATCTATTATTGTATCACCTACACAGCTCAGTCGTTATTGAATTCAGGAACTGCATAGCAAGAATAATTTCAAAAGTTGAGATTTTTGACTTAGCTAATTTTTGCAGTTATTTTATGATGTGATACCATTAAATATTTATTTTTGCTGTTACGATTATATGTATAGCACAATTTAAGTCATTATGATTGTAGAATAACGTGCGAAGAGAAAGAGGGGATGATGACAGTCGAGTAACGTCCTTGTACGAATAAATAAGTATGTAGTAAGTTCTTTGAAAAGTGGCAAATAAGTGGGTGGAAATGTATGTCACGGGTGTTGGTATGTACAAAGTGAAATAGAGAAATTCACAAAAGTGGAAACATAATAGTCACTTATATTACATTTGTGTACATTTATAATATTTGCATGGATTTGTAGGCAAAAGCTTCACAAATATGATACTTGTAGATGTCTGTGTTAACTACAGCGAAAATTTTAAACCTCGGTTCGCGGTTTAGTCAACCATGTGGCTACATGCTTTAATATTTCCATTTTTTTTTTCTTACTTATAGTTGCGGTATTTTAGTCTGAAACAAAATAAGTTCATTAGTTAATAAGAAACCAACAAATAACACGCAAACATATGTGTATCAATTGGATCATTTTTAATAGAATTTTAGATTGAACCTGATAAGGGGGGCGCCGGTAATTCGTTGAAGAATACCTGCCAACCCCCCTAATCCTTGGAGTTACTCCCACCGTTACTTTGTATTGATACTCGTTGTATGAGAGGGGTGAGATAGTTAAAAAAGCTATCCAACTTGCTAAGCCATCTAAAGCAGTACGCTCAGACGGTTCTGATATCTAAAAGCCTTGGCAATGAGGTATTCAAATATCTAGCGCTGGTCGTAAATCTGTCTTTGTCCACTTTCGTAATGACGCAAAAGCGGAAATTTGCGAGGGTGGCACCGCTACTAAAGCCTGGTAAACCAACTAGCGTTGGAGAACCATATTTTCCGATAACTCTCATATCGCCAGTAGCCAAGTCAATCGAAGCCATTTTGCTTCGCCATTTTACCGCAAACCTGCGTGTTTACAATCATTAACATGGCTTTCGAAAACAACAAAGCAGTACTACCGCGCTAAACGCCACCATCATACACCTAAATTGCGGATTGAATCGAGAAACCCCACCACAGTACAGTACTAGTAGCGCTATTCTTACCAAATTCTTACTGCAATACTTGGAAGGGTCCATCTTACCTCCTAGTCTCAAAAGATGTACTGCAAGTTATCTGCCTGGACGGCAGGTATCAATGCAATCAAGAACGTAACACATAAGCTCAAAGGAATTAAAGAAGGGGGTGCCACAGTGCAGTGTCCTATCCATACTTTAGTTTAACCTCTGTAGACATGTATCGAATCCCCCTTCGTCACCTGAAAGGATTTACCATTGTTTCTTTCACCAAAGACTGCACGATGATGGGAACAGGACCGGCCAACCCTTTGATGAGCTACGCAACAAAAGAGATGACTATCTGCCTAGTCTTTCTAGTTTCTTTGCCTCGCAAAATTCCACATTTTCACCGACCAAATCCTCATGGATTGCGTGAACTTTTTAAGTTAATCCGAGTTTAACCTGAACTTTGGGCGCCTTAACTAGGACGAGGCGGCCATCGTGGTGTGAAAATTTTGCTAAGCGGGGTCGCCCCTCAGCAGTGTTTGGCAAGCACTCCGTGTATTTCTGCCGTAAAAAGCTCTCAATGAAGACTCATTTGTCGCGCAGATGCTGTTCGGAGTCGGCATAAAACAAGTTGGCCCCGTCCCGCCAATTTGAAGGAAAATTAGAAAGGAGCACGACGCAAATTTGAAGAGAAGCTCGGCCTTAAATCTCTTTGAAGGTTATCGCGCCTTACATATATTTATTTATTTAACTAGGACGAGAATTAAAATTTAAGCCTAGTAGCCAAAATGGCAAGGTTAAATTGAGCTCAAATGAATCTGTAGTTTACACTCGTACTGAAAAGCCTCAAATTTGTATAGATTAATTCAATTATTGAATAAAATGTTTACCATTTTTTCCAAGAATTTTTTCTTAGACCCGGGTCAAATCGTAACATCCGTGATCGTATAACTCGATTTTCGGATTATGACATAGACGTACTACTTCGATCGTAATGTTGGATCGCAACATACGTGACGAGTGACTGAACGTACACGTTACGTTCCACTTTCATTCGAACACAAACTAGCGATCGTATACACACAAATTTCATTGAAACTTGTTAAAATAGATAAATAAATATAATATAATAACAAATTTTAAAACTCTTATTATTAACAAAGGTAGAATTCAAACAAGTCAAAAGGAAATATTGACGGAATTCATGGCGATACACCCGCTTTGGTATCGGCTTGCTTTAAATTTAGGTTCTCTAGAAAGTAACTAAAAGCTTCTTAAACTTAAAGAAACTGCAATAATTTTTTGTTACAAAGAAATAATACATAAATGATATGCTTACGCTTTGTTCGATAAGTCAAAAGGGTTACTTCACTGTCTTCATCGCCTTCAGACTATCTTTTCATCGCCTTCGCTATTACTGGAGCTCAAACAAAACAATAAAATTGGATCCAAATAGATAACATATAACAATAGAGAATCGCTAACAGAACGAATAGTGGGAAACAGTAAACCCTCAAATAGCGGGTAGGTAATTCACCATTGGGGGAAATGCGGCATGAAATTTGTCAATTCTAACGCTAAAAAATCTTTATTTTGATATAATAATCACGATTTAACTTTTTTCTAACGTTTTCAATAACTGCTTTGTGAAATTTTAAGGAAAACACCGCTTTGTTGTAATCTTCAAGTAGGTAAAGTGGTGATATACCTACCAGTTTGACTGTCCATCGTTGATTATTCTCTATAGATTTACGTCTCTGGATTCATAGCAGTGGTTTACTTTATTTTTTATATTTTGGCAAACAATTTGACAATTCAAAATCTGTTGCAGCTAAAAATACAATCCAACCTAATGTGGATTGTAAAATTTATTGTGAATTAAAAATAAATTACGTTCCGTTTGCTATCGTATATTATAATTCCATTTTGTTTATACGTTTGACGTATCACGTAGTTTTCTTTCATATGGTTGCCGATCCGTGATCGCATGTTACGATTCGAGTCCTGATCATAGTTTTACAAGAAGTTTCATGCATGCTACATATATAGACTGTCGATCACATAAAAGTTAGGGTGTATAGTATTTACCCAACCTTATTACAGTCAAAAGCTCGCAAGCACCTCTCTTTGTGGCTGCTCAATAAACTAAGGGTTAAAAACTAAATTGACATACTATGGGACATATATCTAAAAATGTGGTAATATTTCAAAAAATACAGAAAATCGTTAAAGATCAAGCAAACACCACGTGCGCCAGAAACTTTTAATGAGCAAAGATCGCTTTTGTAAATAGACTCGCACTGCCCGGATCGAAAATTCGAACAATCCAATTCCTTCCTAAAGAAAAAACTTAATTTTAAGTTTATATATAGATTTTTAGATATGAGACCTACAAATTTTGTCTTTATTTATGATGGACCACACCAGCCTCTTTTTATACTCAGTTGAGCAGAGCTCACAGAGTATATTAAGTTTGATTGGATAACGGTTGGTTGTACATATATAAAGGAATCGAGATAGATATAGACTTCCATATATCAAAATAATCAGGATCGAAAAAAAATTTGATTGAGCCATGTCCGTCCGTCCGTCCGTCCGTCCGTCCGTTAACACGATAACTTGAGTAAATTTTGAGGTATCTTGTAGAATTTGGTATGTAGGTTCCTGAGCACTCATCTCAGATCGCTATTTAAAATGAACGATATCGGACTATAAACACGCCCACTTTTTCGATATCGAAAATTTCGAAAAACCGAAAAAGTGCGATAATTCATTACAGAAGACAGCTAAAGCGACGAAACTTGGTAGGTGAGTTGAACTTATGACGCAGAATAGAAAATTAGTAAAATTTTGGACAATGGGCGTGGCACCGCCCACTTTTAAAAGAAGGTAATTTAAAATTTTTCCAAGCTGTAATTTGGCAATCGTTGAAGATATCATGATGAAGTTTGGCAGAAACGTTACTCCTATTACTATATGTACGCTTAATAAAAATAGAAAAATAGAAAATAGAAAAATGAAAAAATGCCATAATTCTATACCAAACACGAAAAAAGGGATGAAACATGGTAAGGTAATTGGATTGTTTTATTGACGCGAAATATAACTTTAGAAAAAACTTTATAAAATGGTTGTGACACCTACCATGTTAAGTAGAAGAAAATGAAAAAGTTCTGCAGGGCGAAATAAAAAACACTTAAATTCTTGGCAGGTATTACATATATAAATAAATTAGCGGTATCCAACAGATGATGTTCTGGGTCACCCTGGCCCACATTTTGGTCGATATCTGGAAAACGCCTTCACACCACTCCCTTTTAAAACTCTCATTAATACCTTTAATTTGATACCCATATCGTACAAACAAAGTCCAGAGTCACCCCTGGTCCACCTTTATTGCGATACCTCGAAAAGGCGTCCACCTACAGAACTAAGGTCCACTCCCTTTTAAAATATTCATTAACTCCTTTTGTTTGATACCCATATTGCATACCCACCTTTATGGCGATATCTCGAAACGGCGTCCACCTATGGAACTAAGGATTACTCCCTTTTAAAAATACACATTAACACCTTTCATTTGATACCCATATTGTACAAACAAATTCTATGGCCACCCCTGGTCCACCTTTATACCGATATTTCGAAAATGCGACCACCTATAGAACTAAGGCCCACTCCCTTTTAAAACCCTCATTAATACTTTTAATTTGATACCCATATCGTACAAACAAAGTCTAGAGTCACCCCTGGTCCACCTTTATTGCGATACCTCGAAAAGGCGTCCACCTATAGAACTAAGGGCCACTCCGTTTTAAAATACTCATTAACTCCTTTCGTTTGATACCCATATTGCACGAACGAATTCTAGAGTCACCCCTGGCCCACCTTTATGGCGATATCTCGAAACGGCGTCCACTTATAGAACTAAGGCCCACTCGCTTTTAAAATACTCATTAACACCTTTCGTTTGATACGCATATTGTACAAACAAATTCTAGGGTCGCCCCTGGTCCACCTTTATGGCGATATCTCGAAACGGTGTCCACCTATGGAACTAAGAATTACTCCCTTTTAAATACTCATTAACACCTTTCATTTGATACCCATATCGTACAAACGCATTCTAGAGTCACCCCTGGTCCACCTTTATGGCGATATCTCGAAAAGGCGACCACCTATACAACAACCACCACTCCCTTTTAAAACCCTCATTAATACCTTTAATTTGATACCCATATCGTACAAACACATTCTAGAGTCACCTCTGGTCCACCTTTATGGCAATATTTCGAAACGGCATCCACCTATAGAACTAAGGCCCACTCCCTTTTAAAATACTCATTAACACCATTCGTTTGATGCCCATATCGTACAAACAAATTCTAGGGTCACCCCTGGTCCACCTTTGTGGCGATATCTCGAAACGGCGTCCACCTATGGAACTAAGGATTACTCCCTTTTAAAATACTCATTAACACCTTTCATTTGATACCCATATCGTAGAAACGCATTCTAGAGTCAACCCTGATCCACCTTTATGGCTATATCCCTAAATGGCATCCACCTATAGAACTATGGCCCACTCCCTCATAAAATACTCTTTAATGCCTTTCATTTGATACACATTCCAGGGTTTCTCTCGTTTCATTTTCCTACATGGTTATTTTCCCTTATGTTGTCACCATAGCTCTCAACTGAGTATGTAATGTTCGGTTACACCCGAACTTAACCTTCCTTACTTGTTTTTTATAAATTTTACTCAGCTCTACAGGTTTCTCACAACACCGAAGATCATCTACCTGCTTAAAGACCAGGAGAGAACATCGTAATATTGTCAGTGGTTTATTAACTTTTCGATCTTGAAAAACATTTCAGATAATATAATCTTCTATCTGAGGCTTTCCCTTACTTACCAAGAAGCATATGACTTTGTGATCCACATGTCGTGGGAATACACCAACGGTGCAATAACTTAGTAGAAAATAGTGATTTACCACGTTTGCCAAGATAATACAAATACACTTCGCCAGAGACTAATAGACCGAGCCCAAATATTAAATATTGTTATGTCCCATCGTCCAAGCGTAATACAATTTGGTGATCATACAAAAGAAACACGTTGAAAAGTTCGTTCGCTTTCGCGCAATAGAAAGCAATTCTTTCTAACAGAATAAGGTTTAACGGCTTCAAACTAAAATCGTCACGCCAGGAGTTTTAGTTATTGCTTATCATATATGTGTTTTTTTATAAATCTCTTTTGACTACTGCAAAAATTGTGGGCTTAGCTTTGAACGATCCTCTCAAATAGAATAGGAAAAGCTTATGCTCTAATAGTTATAGTCTAATATATTCGATTGTATGCCAATACACCGCTGTTCAGTTTCGGTTTTCCAAATTTTGTTTTAAATATTATGTGACTTTCACAGCGAAATTCTCACAAGGACCCAGTGTATGACGTACTTTTATCATGCTGGAACAACATAAAAAAGTAAATATACATACATCAAAAAATAAATAAGAAATTCGTTCGCTTCGGTACAATATTCTTGAAAGATTTACCAGCCGAAATTGCTGCTGAATAGCTGACGGTATGTCTGACAATTTGTATTTATGTAAAAAGCAAAGCTTTGTTGTTATGCGGCAAGTTGTTGCCTTAAGTATTTGGTGTTTTTAGCTGACAGGCCGTGTCATCCGTAAGGCTCCTTGATGATCTTGATGTCTAACAAAATTAAATGTGCGCTTAACACGCTCGCCCCCATAATTACATGTAGAATCTAACAAGCACGCAAGCAAATATATTCAGTTGAATGTAATCTGTATACTTATCTCATATTGATTTATTAGATTATATGTATGTCACATTCATTATTCGTTAAGTATATCAGAAGTATTCGCAGTGCATTTGAAATATTTAAAGGAACACCTCGAGGTGTAACATTAAGTAAGGCGAGAAACATACCGCGGAGCAATAACCCGAGGCCAAAGTAAATGGAAGCTCTGTGCACTGATAACTTTGGATATAAGAAATGATTTTAACACCGCGAACTGGAAGCAGATAATGACAGCGCTATGAAACATTGGCACTCCTATTTACATGTTCAGAATAATTGGTAGCTATTTAAGCGACAGAGTACTCTTTTTGATACGGATGAGGCACCAAGAAAGCACAACATCACGGGCGGTGTCCCTCAGGGATCTGTTCTAGGTCCAAAGCTATAGAATGTGATATATGACGGTGTGCTACAAATCGACCTTCCCGGAGGAACAGAAATTGTGGGCTATGCAGTTGATATTGTCGTAGTAGCAGTGGCCAAGAAACTTTATCTGCTCCAAGCATTATGTGATGACGCCGTGGGAAGAATAAAAGTATGACTGACGAACATTGGGCTGAAAATGGCTAGCAACAAAGCAGAAGTGGTTTTGGTGGGCTCAAAGCAGACTGTGGATGAGTTAGTCCTCACCCAATAGGAGATTATAAAATAAATTCAAAGTCTTTTGTTGAAATATATAGGAGTAAACGTTGTCTCAAAATTAAATTTTAAGGAGCATTTCAGGGCGGTGGGGGAGAAAGTTTCTAGAGTTAGTGGAGCCCTATCGCGAATAATGCCCAACAGCGGGGGTCCAGGCGTAGCTACACCTCAGCTAGTACCCAACGTAACCAGATCGATATTATTATAAGCAGCATCAGTATGGCACGGATCTAAAATTAGCAGCCTACCGTGTTACTGTTATACGAATACTATGTGCGTATCGGACGGTGTCCAACGACGCTATCCATGTTTTATCCAGGAAAACCTCAATAGATCTCTTCTCAGGAGAAATGGCCGATCGGTATGGCATTGGAATCAGCCGACCATCTGAAGATGCTAAGAAAAGCGTAAGGTCAGGAACAATAGTTAGGTGTCAAGAACGGTGTAAAGAATCGAGAAAAGGGCGCTGGAGTTTCATGCTAGTTCGGAATATAGCGGAATGGTACGAGCGAGAACAGGGCGAACTAAACTACCACCTCACACAGGTATTGAGCGGGCACGGGAATATCAAGGTGTATCTACATAAGCGTGTGATAGAGGAGTATCCTTTCTGTCCAAACTGTCCCTTCGAATTAGAAAGCGCAGAACATGTAATGTTTCACTGCACTCGTTTTTACGGTGAAAGACTCTCTGTACACAGAAGTTTTGGGGAGGAGCCTTCCATTAGGAGTTTAGTTCCTCGAATGTACGCTGTGAGCAAAATGGCCTTATAGTTATGAAGAAATTGATGCAATCTGAAAGGAAATACCAAGTAGTGGCGACGAAATCGAATGGTTTAATCTAATCGCTAGCGATATTATCAGTACCAGTAACTGGAGCGTTACAGTTCATGGTGCTCTGAAACCTATTTAAGCTACGTCGGTCTGGGACAATAAAATTAACATTACATTGTCTTCCTTTAAGATATACTAAGATAACATTTTTTGGCATATTTCAAAATACTTCGCTTGGCGTTTCTAAATTCTCACCCTTATAAAATATTCTATTAAAATATTCCGCAATAAATTAAAATTGTTAGTTGATTGTTCTGCGATCCGGCCGAAGTGACCGGGTTCCATTAGAAAGCAATTTATAATTCCGTAGTCTTTTCTGGGAATCAATGCTTACTCTTTAAGTCTATTTACTAAAATTTTTCGGTTCCATTAGCATACTTACCCTGATACCCTTTGTTGCACCCCATCCTGGCGTAGGAGTTGACTAAAATCTACAGACCAGAATATTTCAGGAGTCAAAAAAATCTTTCGAAATTGAGTTGGGCATAGTGCTAAAAGGTGCTAGTATCGAACCTGGACCAAATATCCCTAACACATTCTTTGCCTACGGAGAGTGTTTTAAAATAAAGCAACATTATTTTGTAAATGAAGCACTTTGATACCACACACAAGTCGGGCAGCGTAAAACTGCATCTAATTCGGTACCTTATGTTAGCTAGCCCTTGACACACGAGAAAGAAACTTGCAACCATTTTGGCTGCAGTTCCTTCACCCGTGTTTAAGTATTTTAATAATTATTTCGACGTTCAGGCACAGTAAATGGTGTCTCCTAATTAAAACTGGTATTCTGAATATTTTTTTCCTTCACCTCCTGAGTGAATTCCGTGCTCTATTCTAATCGAAATCAGACCACGTTAATTGGAAGGCCCAACAACTTATTATAGCGTACATTCCGAATATTCCTTTCATTCAATTTCTTAGTGAACTCCGTGCTCTATTTATATCGAAATTAGGTCACTTTTATTGGAATGTCTAAGATGTTCGTAGAGCGCTGATAGGTGGACGAATAATTCCACTATTAGCTGTTCGGAGAAGATAGCGGTTCGGTAGAGTGAGATGGCGCCCTCCTCCCAATATGTTGCCCCTCTGCTCCCCTCAACAGGAAAATATCAAATTAAATATTGTTTTCTACCTACACTGTTATTTTCACTCCATTTCTATGGAGCTCGGGATTATATGGATTATTGATTGCATCAATCCATAGATTCGCTATACGCATTTCGTCTCTCAGACAGGGTTATCCTGATTGCTTTTGACGTTCGAACAGAATATCAAGAAATTCCAAATAAAGTGAGGGCTATTGGCCTGAAGTATTTTGCATTTTCCTGTGGAACTACAGCTTTGTGGAGTAAATATGAGATAGAGTGTGTGATACTAGCCTAAAATACCCTTATGCGTATTCAAAAATTAGACTTTAGAATTTCTTCAGGGTGATGCCACCGATATCACGACAATTATGTAGAAAACAACTATCGATTATGAAGCTAATATTTTCCTCGTCAATTTGTGAATCCAGTAATCCTCCCAAAGCCTGACATATTTATTATTATATAAAAATAAATAAATGTAAGGTGCGATAACCTCCGAAGAGATTAAAGGCCGAGCTTCTCTTCCTATTTGCGTCGTGCTCCTCTTGATTTGCCCTACAAATTAGCCGGACGGGACCTACATGTTTTATGCCGACTCCGAGTGGCATCTGCAAGGCAGATGAGTTTTCACTGAGAGCTTTCATGGCAGAAATATACTCGGAGCGCTTGCCAGACACTGCTAATTATATATTTTTTTTTTATTCGTATATCCAGGAAGCAGTGATTGGCAATACTATATTCCCCTAAAGTCTTCTTTTTTTGTTGCTATTTCTCCAGCTCTGAACATGAACAGAGCATAGAACAGAGCCGTAACATAAAAAGGTAAAAGCGCTTTTTATGTTCTGCTACGAGCTACGTCGTGTTTCAGAGCGGGAAGAATAGCAAAATAGAAGCTCCAAACGAAATCCCAATGGATTTGTGGAGCGACAGCAAAAAAATGCATTACTGTTAGCTCTTCCGGGCATTGTTATGCATATCTTTGTCTTCTCTTGCGACGCTTTTTAACTGAAACAAAATGCAATGCAGCATGGTAACAGAGTTGAGTGTTTTGATGCCAATCAAGAACAAGAAGCTGCAACAACGTTTTAAAGATCGAAAAATAAAACCACAAAGTACAAAAACAATAATATCACAATACGATATCAGCTCCAACAATAAAAACAAATGAAAAGAAAAAATGTCTGCATAACAATTTGCAACAGAGCAAATACCAATAACTTTTTTTTTTCTATCGCCCCACTACAAAAAATATTTCGTTCGGAGTTTTTATTCTGCTTTTTTATCCCATTTACAGCACGAAGTAACTTGCAGCAGGGCATAAGAAATGCTATCACTTGTTTATGCTACGGCTCTGTTCATGTTCAGAGCTGGAACAAGAAGCAGAGCATATTTTTCGATACTATTGCAACTCTGGAGTAACAAATACAAACACTGCCAGGAAGCTGATGTCGCGTTGTTTGGATTGATTCAATAAACTGAAAATTTGTGTCTATAAGGCAAAAGGAACTCGTTTTCTTTAAATTTAAAGTACTCTTAAATACCCTACCGAAACAAATCCAGTATGTACACAGAATGTCTGCTTGGAGCCCGTTTTACTTATTTTATGATTATATTTACTATACACCAGAAAAGAAAACCTCCGAACAGTCCCAAAATATTTGTATCAAAAATTATTGTAAAAGCGAATTAAAAGCTTTAAACATAAAATTCACAAAGATATAAAAATAAACGCGAAAATAAAAATAAACAACGGAAACAAAACAAAAATACATACATGAAAATCATCGTCAAATAGTAAAATAATATTCACATAAACAAAACTATCCTTTGTGTGGGGATAATCATTTGTAAGTATACTTTTACATATCATTTACATTCATAATCAGCATTTAAAAGCATTTTGTGTGCGGATGTGTGCGTGCAAGTGTAAAAGCAATAGGTTAAATAAAATTATAATCCATTGTCACATAACACTGAACTGCTACTGATTAAAATTTATATTATCTACAAATAATCGGTTGGGGCAAATATATAACTTTGTATTAGGGGTGTTGCGTGCTCCCGTACTCAAAGTAAAGCAAACGCGACCACAGGTGTGGAAAATACCCGGGCCTTGGGAAGTTAAGTTTTAGTATGTAGCCCATTAAGAGAAGAAGGGAGCTCTACGCTCGGAAAGGCTCGTTGCTACAGAGTTGTGAACCGGTAGAGCATTTCCACATAAAAAAAAGAAAAATATCAATTGATGCTCAAATAATTATAGAACGAGTCAACGAAGCGAAAACGCATGAAATACCATTTTTTTAGATCCCTCAATTTCTTATAAAAGTACTAGAAGACGCGGCAGACGTTGTCCTGCCCTAAATTTTGCTTATCTGCATGCATTTTAATCAGTTTTTCCGTCTGACTCTGCCTCCCCCCACCTCTTCAGTTTTTCCTAATCCTTTTATTCACTCCTCCCTCCGTCTTTTTCGCTTCATCTATCTCCATCTTCGTCTCATTCTATCTCTTTCACAATCTCCTTCTCTCTTTTCTCTTCTCTCAATTCCTTCTTATTCTTCTGCATCACTTATTGCCTGTCCCAGAGGGTGGTATGTATTTTATTCCAGGCCCAGTCCTAGTCTCAGTCCCAGTCCTTGTCCTAATCGCAGTCCTAGTCCGTCTCTGGATAATATATTAATCTGTACTAAAGCAGTCATCAACAGCTTTCATTTGATATCCATATTGTATAAACACTGTCTAGGCATTCACTGGCCCACGTTTTGGCCTATATATCGAGACCCTAGTCACCCAGGGGTATGAAAATTACCGTCTACTACAGCACTCATTAACAGCTTTCATTTGTTATCCATATTCAATAAACATATTCTAGGTGTACTCGGGCCCACGTTTCGGCCTATATCTCGAGACCCTGTACGTCGATCGCAACCAAGCCTATGTAGTAACCACCGCGTGAGGCTTACGCAACCTCTGTGAAAGATTGAACAAAATCGACCGACGCATCTCTTCAAACACCGGCGACCAACTGACACACATTTTAGCCTTTCTTTTTATAAATATAGATTCTTATTTTTCACACTTCACTATAATATTAAAACGAAATACGGATTTCCCACCCACCCCCACATTTTATTATTACGCATAAATAAATAAAAAAATTTGCAATAAAATAATATTGCGACTATAAACTGAGATATATATCCTATATTTCAAGTTAGATCAAACTACATACGGGGTGCAAAACAAATTCAAAATCGGTTCAGTAGTTTAGGAGTCCATTTGCGCCAAAAATAGTGACACGTGATTTTTATATATTAAGATTTATTGCCCTTCATTACATTACAATTAAAGTGCTGGTACACTTTAACCTTTGTATCAATACGACAAACCCTGCATGTTTTTTGCATTTCAAATGCGAAAGTAAACTTTTCTTATTACCGTGGGAATATTCGAACTTTTTGTATTCCTGTAAGTATCAGACATTTTTACACTCAGTTGAGCAGAGCTCAGAGAGTATATTAACTTTGATTGGATAACGGTTGGTTGTACAGGTATAAAGGAATCGAGATAGATATAGTCTTTCATATATCAAAATCATCAGTATCGACAAAAAATTCGATTGAGCCATGTCCGTCCGCCCGTCTGTCCGTTAACACGATAACTTGAGTAAATTTTGAGGTATCTTGATGAAATTTTGGTATGTAGGTTCCTGGGAACTCATCTCAGATCGCCATTTAAAATGAACGATATCGGACTAAAACCACGCCCACTTTTTCGATATCGAAAATTTCGAAAAATCGAAAAAGTGCGATAATTCATTACCAAATACGGATTAAGCGATGAAATTTGGTAGGTGAGTTGATCTTATGACGCAGCATGAAAAACTAGTATAATTTTGGACAATGGGCGTGGCACCGCCCACTTTTAAAAGAAGGTAATTTAGAAGTTTTGCAAGCTGTAATTTGGCAGTCGTTGAAGATATCATGATGAAATTTGGCAGGAACGTTACTCTTATTACTATGTGTATGCTTAATAAAAATTAGCAAAATTTGGTAGAGGCTTAGATTCTAGGACGATAACTGTTTTCTGTGAAAAAGGGCGAAATCGGTTGAAGCCACGCCCAGTTTTTATACACAGTCAACCGTCTGTCCTTCCGCTCGGCCGTTAGCATGATAACTTGAGCAAAAATCGATATATCTTTACTAAACTCAGTTCACGTACTTATCTGAACTCACTTTGTATTGGTGTCAAAAATGGCTGAAATCCGACTATGACCACGCCCACTTTTTCGATATCGAAAATTACGGAAAATGAAAAAAAAATGCCATAGTTATATAACAAATACGAAAAAAGGGATGAAACATGGTAGTTGTATTGGTCTATTGACGCAAAATATAGCTTTAGAAAAAAACTTCGTAAAATGGGTGTGACACCTACCATATTTAAGAAAAATAAAAAGTTTTGCAGGGCGAAATCAAAAGCCCTTGGAATCTTGGAACGAATACTGTTCGTGGTAATACATATATAAATAAATTAGCGGTACCCGACAGATGATGATCTGTCCACATTTTGGTCGATATCTGGAAAACGCCTTCACATATAAAACTACCACCACTCCCTCTTAAAATGCTCAGTAACACCTTTCATTTGATACCCATATCGTACAAACAAATTCTAGAGTCAGGCCTGGTCCACCTTTATGGCGATATCTCGAAAAGGCGTCCACCTATAGAACTAAGGCCCACGCCCTTTTAAAATACTCATTAACACCTTTAATTTGATACCCATACCGTACAAACAAATTCTAGAGTCACTCCTGGTCCACCTTTATGGCGATATCTCGAAAAGGCGTCCACATATAGAACTTAGGCCCACCCCCTTTTAAAATTATCATTAACACATTTCATTTGATACCCATATCGTACAAACAAATTCTAGAGTCAGGCCTGGTCCACCTTATGGCGATATCTCGAAAAGGCGTCCACCTATAGAACTAAGGCCCTTTTAAAAACTCATTAACACCTTGCATTTGATACCCATATCGTACAAACAAATTCTAGAGTCACCCCTGGTCCACCTTTATGGCGATATCTCGAAAAGGCGTCCGCCTATAAAACTTAGGCCCACCCCCTTTTAAAATTATCATTAACATATTTCATTTGATACCCATATCGTACAAACAAATTTTAGAGTCACCCCCCTTCCCCATCAAACTTATCTTTGCCGCTTTCTTCGGGCTTTATTGGGTTGGGATATTTGGGATAAATGAGTTTTTTAGAGGGGGCAGTGATCGAGATATTTACATACATTTAGAAAGTACATTTACATCATGTGAAATCTTGAGAAAGCTATTTCAGTAACTTCCAATAGAGCTAGAACCTTGAAATTGATATCGCGCATCAGAGCCGCATGAAAATGCTACATAAGGAAAAAATTAAGCTAGATGATCCTGGGACCGTGAAAATTAAAATTTCTACCGAACTTGGAAATTTAAGGAACTTCTCGATAACTCTGAGACCTGAAGCTGTGAACAAAGCTTAGAGCTGTGAAAGTTGTAATATTTAAAATAAAAGAATTTTCTAAGTGGAGAAGGGATCGAGGTATTTGGAGAGAAAGCCATTTTAAACATTTGGAATCTAGTGATTGCCAGTTATCCTTTGAACGGTGAATTGTATATCGGAAGAGCTCTTGGTGAAGCTCGGAAGATCAATCAGAATGAAAAAGTTGTGAGTCTTTTTACTTCTTTGAATCTATCAAAACAACTTATGGAATGGAACCTAGGCTTTGTCTAGGGTGACCATGCGTCCCGGAATTCCGGGATATTCCCGGATTTTGAAAAAATATTCCGCCGTCCCTCATGTTTCCGAAATGTCCCAGATTTTACTAAATTCGAAGTAAGACGAGAAAATAACCTGCGAACCAAATGTGGTTTGCTTTTCTGAGATTTTAAAAACCGCACAGTTCTTTTTTTTTCCTTTCCAGCTCATAACGCTAACTGTGGGCGATTGTTTTCATTACTGAATTCCCAATGGACGGACGAAAGTAAACGTCTCAATGTGGAAAACATGACGGCACATTATGATTGTGCAATTTAATTTTGCCAACTTGAAGTGCCACGATTTTTTTCGTTATTTGTCAAACCATATGAATGTTAAACTTTTAAAACAAATTGCTAGTTCACAGAAGTATGGAGTAACTCAGAAAAAAGTGGACAAAGATTCAACTTCTTAAATTAAACTTGATTTATACACTGAAGATTTGACTGAAGCTATGTATCATGTGTATGTTTCTCATGACCATAGGATAATGAGAGATTTATTGACTAAATATTATAATCTGTAATCGAAAGACTGACATGGATTTAGTGGCAATACTACGGTAATACCCATGGAAACAAAGATAGAAGTGAACGATACATGTAGAAAATTCTTCATGTGTTGCCATGAAATCGAAATTTTATATATCACACCTTCCTAACGTACGACTTAGATTTGTATATCGACGACCCTGGATTCACGCCACGGGAAAACTAACATCAAAATTTTAGAAGTAAGGTTTTTCAATTAGAAGAAAATTTTTCTAAGCGGGATCGCCCCTCGGCAGAGTTTGGCAAACACTCCGGGTGTATTTCCGCCATGGAAAGCTTCTCAGTGAAAACTCATCTGCCTTGCAGATATCGTTCGGAGTCGGCATAAAACAAGAAGTCCACGTCCCGCCCATTTGTAGGAAAACTAAAGGAGCACCACGCAAATTGGAAAAGAAGCTCGGTCTAAAATCACTTCGGAGGTTTTCGCGCCTTACATTTATTTATTAAAAAGTTCAAGGATATATCGGCCACATTTTTTGAAGTTCTGGACTATATTTCCACTATTTCACACAGTGGAATAAATGAACATTTCAAGTGAACAAAATTCTTAAATTCGAAAATTGAAAACCGATCCGAGTTCTATCTACAATTATTTCAAAATGCCTGATTGAGTGGCTATCTAACAAAAAAATCTTTTCTGTGCTTCTATGCTGCAAATACTGCACACCTAGATCAATAGGAAGTTAAATCAAAATTCTCCAAAGGTGTTTATGGTAACGGTAGTAAGTTTTTTACGTTTCGATTTAATCACTTTTGATCGATTCGATTGTTCTTGATGTGCAATATATTACTTAAAATGCCAATATCATCTTTAAGTGATCTCTAAGACATACCGAAATTTTTTGGAAATCTCTTGGGGCCACAGTAATAAAACCTCGATGTAGCCAGCTAAAGTATTGGACGTGCATAACGAATTAACAAGATTTTTGTAGATATTAGTAGCTATACAAAACTTATATTTTTTATTTATTTACAAGCGTCTTTATTAAATAAAATGTATACTTACAATATGGTAATTCTCTTCGCCAAAGCTCTGTAAAAGATGAAAATATATTTGAATAAGATCATTTAAAGACATGTTATAATACACTAGCTACTACTCGGCGCATTGCTGCAGTAGAAAATTATTTTTATAAACTAGTATTTATCTAAAAATATCCATGATTAATTCCCTCATCTTTCTTCGTTTTCCCTTATGACTAATACCCTCTTATTATTTTTCTTCCAGTTCCTCTTTCTTTTACTCTCTTTCATCTCTCCACGCCCCCTTTTCTGCTTCTCACTCCGCTACTAACTATCACCAATTTTATCTTTTGCACTCCCTCTGCTTCTCTCCCTCCCAACCCCTTTTCAACTATCCCCGTCCTGCTCCTTTGTCTCTCTTTAGCCCAGTCCGTCTCAATCTGTATACGCATCGATGCAAAGTGCGGAATAAGGCACCTACTTACTTGTCAACTTTCAAGAAGAAACACACCGGAGGAGGCAGGAGTCCTGTCAAAACACCGCCCCCAGGATTGCTACAAAATGCCTTCTTATGTCGAGAGGACATCACATACATAATGAGGCTAGAGCCCTCTGTCGATAAATTCCCGGCAAACCTTGTTGGCTGACGAGTGTGACCGTCTTAGAAAGATTCGTTTCCGTCACATGCAGCAAAATCAGTTTTCTGGACTAAGGTTAGGTTCGACACCTTCCTTAAGCAAGAGAGTATGGAGCAGTGCCGCTGCAAGGATCTGCTCTGAGGATTTGATAAAAGAGACTCTCAAGGAAGGCGCGCGACACTCTGGCACAACTTCGACCTGGATACCGATAATCGTAAAACTTAATTCCTCAGTGATCGCACATGTTAAACAAAAAAATTTTACGCAACGCGATTTACCTCCAAAGAGATTAAGGCCCTGACTCTCTTCGAATTTGCGTCGTTCTCCTTTTTTAGTTTTCCACAAAAATTGGCGGGCTCTCCATGTTTTATCCCGACTCCCAAAGGCATCTACAAAGCAGATAAGCTTCTCATATCAAAAATATTCTTGGTGTGTTTGACAAATAACTTTTTTCTAAATTTTCATTTGATCGGAACACGCAACCACCACACGCTCAAATTATGGAAGAAAAAACGTACCGTAGATGAATTTTCACTCAGAAGCTTTTCATGGCAAAAATACTTTCAGAGTGTTTGACAAACCTAAGTCACCTTAGCGCATTTGAGCCCTCACAGCCATGACCCACTGTTTTGTTTATATTCGAAATTATGAAGAAACTCATTTGCTTTAGAGCCGGAATAAATAGCGAACACAATAACAGTTTCGAAACTCAACGGGTAATCACTCTACCCCACAATTTGTTGAGTAAATGGTAATTGAAATTTATAGTAGGAAATTAAGACTTAAAGTCATCTCTCGTTGCGCTCTAAAAGTTGTTTGTTTTAGCCGCAAAAATACTCCCTGAGCATCTAAGTAAATGTTATGGATGTAAACTGAATAAAAAAACTGAATTGAATTGAATATAAATCCGGCACGCTGCGGTAATAGCATCGTGTGCTGGACTACCACAATTTATTTCAACTCTCGTAACTTCGGGTCTATGTAGTTCAGTGGCCTTCTACTACAAACATTACTTTCCATGGGAAGATTGTAAGCACCTCAACTCTGCAGTGAGTACTTTACAATTATCTCACTATACAATGTATTGCATTTGTATTTTGCAGTAAGACGGGAGTGGCCTCCGTTGAATATGGAGAGGTAAGCGGAGTTATATTTGGGTCTGCTAGTATTTCGATTAACGTTAGTTAGTCCGGAAGTCTATAAGATGAGCCAAAATCCTCTAGACGTTTGTATTATATATATATATTTATATATAAACTAGCAGACCCGGCAGACGTTGTTCTGCCCTAAATTTGGCCTACCTGTATATATTTTAAAAAGCTTTTTCCGTCTAACTCTGCCCTCTTCTTCTCCACTTTTCCTAATCCTTTTATCCTCCCTCCGTCTTTTTCGCTTCATCTATCTCGATTTCGTCTCATTCTATCTCTCTCTCAGTCTACCTCTTTTGTTCCAGTCCCAGTCCCAGTCCCACTACGAGTCTCAGTCCCAGTCCTAATCTTAATCCCAGTCCCAGTCCGCCTCTGGTCGGAAAAAATGATCGTAAATGCTACTTAATATAGGTAAATTTATATACCAAATTTCAGGCAAATCGAATACGACCTATGTAAATAGGTATGTGGGTATTATTAATTCATGTCTCTATTTCTTCTTCGCGTGCATATTTATCAGTTTTGTTAGGTTGATGCGACTAAATCGAATATCACAATGAAAATTACTTTAGAACTCTCAGCAACAGCTTTCATTTGATATCCATATTACCCACACATTCAAGGGGCATCGGGGTCAACGTTTTGGCCTATATCTCGAGACCCTAGTCACGCAGCGGTATAATATATTACTCTGTACCAAAGTACTCATCAACAGCCTTCATTTCATATCCATATTGTAAAAACACTGTCTAAGCATTCACGGACCCACGTTTCGGCCTATATCTCGAGACCCTAGTCACCCAGGGGTATAAAAATTACCCTCTACTAAAGCACTCATCAACAGCTTTCATTTGTTATCCATATTCTATAAACACATTCTAGGGGTACCCTGGTCTACGTTTGAACAAAATCGGCTGACCCACCTCTTCAAACACCGGCGACCAACTAACACACATTTTAGCCTTTCCTTATATATATATATAGATTTTTATTTTTCACACTTCACTATAATATTAAAACGAAATGCAGATATTCACTGCTTTTGAAATTCGGCTTAAAAATTGAACATGGAACAACTAAAGAATCTCCTGAATTAAGAAAAATGTCTTGGTACTTCTAAATCGCGGGCCCCCTCAGAAACCCCGGGTCCGGAGATAATCAACCCCCCCCCCCCCCTCTCTCTTGGCGGGCCTGGTGATTTGCTGTACTTGATATCATTCGCTATAATATTATTTATAGATAAGCAGGTTGTTTAATTAAACACCAAGCAATTACACGGAAGTATATCCGCACCACCTGAAAATATGAGTGCCGCTGCGTATACGTAACGTAAGATTTTCGAATGAGAAAGTGTTATTCGAAAAAGTTGGATATAGGTTATATTTAGACATAGTTCTTAAAATACCTCTTCATCGATCCCTAAACGAAGTTAAACTTTTTGATTTACACGACGACTCCGGCGCACTATCTCGGCGAGACGACTCTGGTTCTAAGAAACTTAATCACATAGAGTGTAAAGGAATAAAGACGGAATCTAACCACATTGAGACGAATTCATTTCGATGACAGCAACAAATATATTACCAAAGCATGACACAGATCTGGGGCTAAAGCATGTTACGCAATAAACAAGATATAGCCTTGAAGTTTCAATATGGTCTTATAAAATCGTTTCCGAGATTATTGGGCTAGTACCTTAATGGTGCCGTTGTGGATCTATATCTGGCAAGGGACCATCAACAGCGATACCACTACTCAAAACCTTCGGGGAGTGTCCTCATAGCTATAACAACAACAAAATAGATTTTGCAGCAACAACAGAGTAGTTGTGTGTCGCACTAAGCATTAAATAAAATATTTAGGAGCTACGAAAATTCGTTTAATATTAAGTCTCTAGTTTTGATGTTTTCGGTTGAAAATTAGGCTAATTTTATATTTGAAATATTATTTGTAGTATTGCTGTGAACATTTACCAATAAAGTGACAAACGTCTTCTGCCATCTGTAAGTTGCATTTGGTAATATATTTTAACGAATTTTGGGGAGTTCCTGACTATTTTGCAGCTTCTGTTAACGTTCGAATATCTGAACCGTCGAATAAATAACTCAAGTATTTAGTATAGCAAACCGTTCTTTATTTAGACTACTTTGGGCATAGTACTTCAAAATTACAATTAAAGCGTACTTCACTAGTAGCGTGCTTAAATAAAGTGATTGACAATCGCTTGCACCGCGCTGATTTTATACTCTCAGTTAGCCTCTTTTGCCTGTTTCTCCTAAAGTCTAGAATTTTCAAGAACATTCCTTCTGGAAAAGTTGTATCTCATACTTGGTTATTTAGCTATATACATGTATATCTGTAGTTTGTGCTTTTCTTCTAGCTATATACGTGATTAGGTGTGAGTAACAACTTCTGCTCTTAGCTGATGATAACGTGATGTGTGATTATTTCTCTTTCTTCTTCGCTCTTATCTGCTTCCTACATATCAAAAAAAAAACATATGTGTATGTGATGTGAAATAATCTATTTGCTTCAAGCTGCTGGTAATGTGTGTGAAATATTCTTGTTGTTGTTGTTGTAGCAATGTTTCGCCCCACCTAACGGTAGTTCCGCAAGTTTTGGGTACTGTTCTCTGAGTAGTGGGTTCACCGGGAAATTCCCGGCATAAAGGTCCGACGCCTGTTTGTGGAGTTCACCAAGTTTCTGTGTGTTTTTTTTGCTTCACACGGCTGAGTTCTCAGGTGCCGTATTTCCTCAAAATGCTTACGGAGATGACTCCTTAAGTCCCTAGGCGGTGTTGGCTCATCATTCAGATGTCTGTTGGGATGCCCAGGTTTCTGGGTATTCAACAGGAACTGTTTGGTTAGCATCTCATTTCTCTCCTTGATGGGGAGTATTCTAGCCTCATTATATAGATGGTGTTCTGGGGACATAAGAGGACAGCCCGTGGTGGTTCTGAGCGCAGTATTTTGGCAGGCCTGTAGCTTCTTCCAGTGGGTAGTTCCTAGGCTTAGCGACCATATAGGGGACGCGTAGCACGCAAACGGCTGGGCAATTGCTTTGTATGTGGTAATGAGCGTTCCTTTGTCTTTTCCCCAAGTACTGCCAGCAAGGGATTTGAGGATTTTATTACTGCTCTGGATTTTCGGAACAATTGCGGCTACGTGCTCACCAGAATGTAGATCCTGATCAAACGTCACACCCAAGATTTTGTGGTGTAGGTCAGTCGGTAGCGTAGTGCCATCGACGTGGATGTTCAAAATGGTCGACATTTGGGACGTCCAAGTTGTAAATAAGGCCGCGGATGATTTAGTCGGTGATAATGCCAGGTTTTGCGAGGCGAAAAAACTGGAGAGATTAGGAAGGTTGCCGTTTATTCTGCTGCAAAGCTCATCGATCTGTGGGCCCGTGCATGTGGCCATTATTGTGCAGTCAGCGGCGTAAGAAACGATATTAACTCCTTCCGATGGCGAAGATAGTTTTGATATGAAAAACTAAACAAAAGTGGAGATAGGACACCACCCTGTGGCACCCCTTGTTTAATTCTTCTTGGCTTTGATATTTCGTTTCTGAATTGCACCGATTCCTGCCGACCACCCAGATAATTTGCGGTCCACCTTTTAAGAGATGAAGGAAGGGTAGACCCTTCCAAGTCTTGCAGTAACGTGCCATGGTTGACCGTATCAAAAGCTTTTGATAGGTTTAGCGGTTCGAGTACTGTTCTTTGGTGGGGCTTCTGATTTACACATTTTGCGCGGTGGTGGTGCTATGGAGTTTTCTAAAGCCATGCTGATGACAGGCCAGCTGCAAATTTGCTTTGAAGTAGGGGAGCAAGATGGCTTCAAGCATCTTGGCTATTGACGATAGGAGAGATGTCGGGCGATATGACTCTCCTATGTTAGCTGGTTTCCCAAGCTTTAGTAGCGGGACCACCTTGGCTATTTTCCATTTTTCGGGAATGACAAAGGTGGAAATAGACAATTTGAAGACATGTGCTAATTATTGAAACCCTCTTTCCGTAGGCTTATAAGCATCGGCATGGCTATGCCGTCTGGGCCCACTGCTTTGGATGGTTTAGCATGACCGATGGCAACCCCAACGTCTTTGGCGGTTATGGTAATTGGTGACGCGCTGAACTTATGTTTATGTGCTTGTCTGTTGGCCCTCCATCTATTTTTGTCGACCGTAGAATGCATTACATATTGACGGCAGAAAGTGCTCGCCCATTTTTTCGCATCCGACAGCACTTTGTCGCCAAATGCGATGGAAACTCTGTCATTGTGCCTAGACGGAAATATTCTTCTTTACCTTCTACACATGTGTGTAAATGGCTTACTGTCATTGTGTTTATTTACTAACAGCATAGTGATATTAGAAATGCCAATACTCGTCACAATATTTTTTGTAGGCTCAGCTAATCTCACCGTGTACGCAGGATAAATCTAGCGGCATAAGCAATATCCTCACATATGGAATTTCTGAACTTGGTCGAATTGATTAACCTCCCAAACCTGTGCGCCGTAAGCCATGATAGAGCAAGATGAATCACTAAAGATTCTCATTTTCTGCGACAGGCATATAGTAAAGTTATTGACGCTGCTCAACTACGGTGCGTTAATGACGCTTTTCACATCAGCCAGCGCGCTCGGAAAGCCAGACCAGATCATCGTACAGGAGTATCTTCACGTTTTTGCAACCAACCCTCAAACTTCCACGCAGATAACCATCATATCATTTAAGTAAAATGAGAAAAAAATCGGACTTGAAAGACGAACTCCGTGTTTACAGGAAAACCTCACCTACTCGTGGCGACTCCTGTTCCATTAATAGCCCAGGCCCTGGCGACCCCAAACTATTGATGGAGATAGGGCGGGCTTGAACTAGAAGGTTTCATGTGGTCATACCAAATCGTTCCCGAGATGATCGCCTGTTACCGGAACTTGCCGGATCTGCATCCGACAAAGGACTATAAACACCTATAGCACTCCACAAGGCCTTCGAGGAGTGTCCTTATCACTACAACAACAACAACAACAACGCCAAGGTTTACCAGCGACCAAAACTATAAGACTTAGTTAAATAGCTGAGCTTCAGCTACTTTCTTATAGGTATAAAAACAGAGAAATCCGCCAGAGAACGCAGCGGACGAAGAAAACTTTTAAAACTGGACAAAATTGTTGCAGAATAAACCTATCCATGACGCCGGGATATATGTTTCTCAGCCAGGCTATGACGTAGTGAGAACATCAATATCCTATAAACACAATAACAAAAACCAGTTAGGGATTAATAAGAGCCATGGAATAACTTTCACGAATCATATGGATATATACCCATCCATGCCTGATTACAGATTGGAATTTTGGTATGCTTTACCCAAACCTCTGCCAGGAACCGCAGTAGTTTCAACAGTATCAGCCTGCTTGACATAAGCATGAAGTTATCCTAGCGTAATGAGGGAAAGCTCATAGCTGGAAAGGCTAACTTTACTAACAGGCTAATGCGGCTTATAGCCTACAATTTAATGCGAAAATTTTTATAAACCTCTTAGCACCCGCTATCAGTTCTAGAAGCAGCAGTAGCATAGGTCCAAGAGTTATTTTATAACATAGATCCTGGTTTCTGACAGAATTTTTTGATTTGATCATGCAGCAAACTTCTGGTAGCACTAATGAACTCATACTCTCTTTGTGAGGCCCTGCCGTATCAGCTAGTTGAACCTAACTTAACCTAAAAAACGCGCGGTTAGCCTAGAGCCTAGGAGAAATAGATGTAAACAGTGGTCATTGTGGCAAATGGGGGCAAGACAATGTATGTGCTGTAACGAGAGGATTACTCGGATAATTTGTGTGTTGTCTTTTTAGTGCGACCCTATTAATTAATATAAATTTAAGGACGTTGTCTTTTTGAGAATCCTTTTTGTCTGCAATTTTTTATTTTTTTGGACTCCGTTAGCAAATTCATATCGCTACTAACAAAAATCACGCTCTGTAATTATTTCGTCACATATTTCGCAATGTATAGATGGGAGTCGTAGTGAGGATTTAAGAGATGAAATCTTCAGAAAATTAATGATACTTTCTGTGATGATAAGATGTGTATCGAAAAAGGCTTTACGGTCCACGTAGCTACAAGTATAAAATAATAAATGTATGGCGCGAGAACAACCAAAGAGATTTTAGGCCGAGCTTCTCTTCCAATTTACGTCGTGCTTCTTTTAGTTTTTTCTACAAATTGGCGGGACGGGACATACTTGTTTAATGCCGACTCCGAGCGTCATCTGCAGGGAAGATGAGTTTTCACTGCGAAGCTTTTCATGGCAGAAATACACCCGGTGTGCTTGCCAAACACTGCTGAGAAGCGACACCGCTTAGAAAAATCTTCTTCTAAAAAACTTGTTTCTAAAATTTTGATAATACTTTGCCCGGTGCGTGAACCTAGGATCTTCGGTGTGGTAGGCGAAGCACGTTACCATCACACCACGGCGGCCGTAAGCATAGTACAACGAATAAACAGCCAACGAAGTCGCTACTAACTTGATCTCCCTTACGTCTAGGAACTAGGCTCTATTGCAGTCGAAGATTTTCTGTACTCTATGGTAATGGTTAGAGGTGTTGTGCTGAAACCAAACCGGAACTAACTTAAATTTTCCAAGTTTTCTCTGTGTCACGTTCTATAAATGTCACATGCTCTACGGTCTCTGCTAATAAGCCAATAATATCTGAATGATCTCAAAAGGAGTGCAAAAATATCAATTCGTACCAAACAGCTTACCATCTCATATTTGGCTTCCTTTCAATTTGGTACCCTTTAGCAAAAATATGCTTCAGTTGCAAAACTAACCACACAGTCTGACTGACATTCATAAACCAACAAAACAATATCTCCTACAACCATAAACGAAAGCACCAACATTGAGCCAAAAAAACAACAAGAGTTATAATTTAAGAAGAAAAGCGTCAAAACAGAAAGTGGGATTGAG
Organism: Eurosta solidaginis; assembly: GCF_040869045.1. Lineage (NCBI taxonomy): Eukaryota > Metazoa > Arthropoda > Insecta > Diptera > Tephritidae > Eurosta > Eurosta solidaginis. The sequence continues at coordinate 217,526,321 of NC_090320.1, forward strand.
GTCAATATCATAAGTTCCGACTTTGCAAACTCTCAACTGTTCAGCTGTTATATATTTTAGTTGGTTATGCGGTATTACATAGTTGGTTGACGCTGTGAGTGTGTGTGTGTGTGTAGGTGTATGTGATCCATTGCTTAGAATTTAAAGTCAACAAAACTTTGTTAACATGCTTATTTTTGTAAAAAAGAATTTTTAGTGGACAAATATTGTTTTCTCAACTAATGAATTGCATACTACTTGGAGAAGTTTGATAAAATTTTTAATGCAACTAATTCCTGCACCCTTTCTAGGAGATGAGAAAGAAAGTGTTTATAGTTGTAAAGAAAAAAGAAGCAAAGATTCGGAAAATTATGTTAGCCAGAAGAGAAAATCTTGTTCACAAATTTTGTTTTCGATACATTACTTTTAAATTAGTTTGTGTGAAGATGTTTACCGGATTTCAATTATAAAAAGGGTTATGAAAAATTCTGGTGGATGGATCGCCTACTTTTTTACTTATTTATATACCTACATACGTCTGCCATGATATACAGGAAAAGAAACCTCAAAATACTTAAGAAACTTTACTACATAGAGTAGACCCTAGGCAAGTTTGGCAAGGCCTCGAGTTTAATTTCTAAAACTCGCTTCGAATTTCCACTTGTCAAACTGTGAAGCCAACGTCGAGTGAGTAACTCAACGTATTGTGGCGAATATTAGCAGTTCTGTACATCACTATACTGCTACTAAATAAATACACAACAACAATTAGGCAAGCAATCACACTTATGTACATGAACACATCAAAGCAAGCAGCCACATATACACACATATAGTCAGCAGATAAGAGCGAAGAAGAAAAAGAAACAATCAAACATCACGTTGTCTCAGCTAAGAGCAGAGGTTGTTACTCACACATAGGCAGGCATATATGTAGCTATATAACCAAGTATGAGATACAATTGTTCCAGAAGCATTGTTCGTGAAAAGTCTAGATTTTAGGAGAAATATGCGAACGAGGAAGAGATTATAAAGGCACCGCAAGCTGAGGAATCAAATAAAAATAAATAAATGTAAGGCGCGATAACCTGCGAAGAGGTTTAAGGCCGAGCTTCTCTTCCAATTTGCGTCGTGCTCCTCTCGATTTTACCTACAAATTGGTCGGGCGGGACCTACATGTTTTATGCCGACTCCGAACTGCATCTGCAAGGCAGACGAGTTTTTACTGAGAGCTTTTCATGGCAGAAATACACCCATAGCGCTTGCCATACACTGCCGAGGGGCGACCCCGCTTAGAAAAATTTTCTTCTAATTGAAAAACATTATTTCTAAAATTTTGATGTTGCTTTGCCCGGTGTGTGAACCCAGGGCATACGGTGTGGTAGGCGGAGCACGCTAGCATCACACCACGGTGGCCGCCGAATAATGAATCAGTTTCATTTAAAAACGCTTTTAGCGAAGTACGCGATAATCGTAATTGTAAACTAGAGTTGTAAATAGAGACCACTTTGACATATCGAATATTGGTGTTATTTATTCGACAGTTCAGCGATTGGAACGATAACAGAAGGTTGTAGTTATCAGAAATTTCTCAAAACTTGTGGATTCTAAAGAAGCGACGTGTTACATGATGGCGTTGACGAAAAAGCACGAAGACAAAGAAAAATACGAAGCAAGAGACCAAGGCCAAGTGATCGAAGAGGCCAATTACGATGCCAATGAATATAAATTCGGATATGAAGTCGAGATTACATAGACAGACAAAGTGAAATATGAAGAGGAAAATCTGCGATTCAAGGGGTTGCGTATTGCAGCCCATTCAAGAGGGTGCCAGCGGAAATTATAGCTTCTTCAATCCAATTGTCAGCCTTTTTTATCAGGCGAGGCTAACGCGATCCCAAGTTCAGCACGGAAGATGGGAATCGGGATTATCAAGTAGGTTAAATGTGGCCATATCAAATCATTCCCATGGTGGTTGTGCTTGAGCCTTAATGGCAGAGGACCATTAACATCGAAAACAAATTCCCCGAAACCTTCATGAATTATCCTTATCACCACAGGATGAAAAAGCAAAGTGAAAGTTAAAAAGGAAACAAGGACTTTCTTAAAGACGACAACAAATATGAAAACAAAGATGAAGATGAAAGCCAAGAAAAACAGGAAAACTAAAATTAAGATGGTGGAAAAGATAGAACACAAGTCGGAGGTGAAGACGAAGGTACAAAAAAGACAAAAAAATATTAAAGCGAAAACGAATACAAAGTTTGATGCCTAGACAATGATTAAGCCGAATGTGAAGAACTACATGACGACAAAAATGAACTTGAAGACAGAGACAAGGAAACCACGTTGATGGGAATATGGCGAATATGAAAGTGAAGGTAAGGACGAAACCAAAACAAGACGAGGGGGAAACTCTAATAAAAACATTTGTTAAAACAACTATGAAAGTATTCAGCCCATCGGCTAGTAAGAGAAACCGCACCAAATTAAGCAGTCAAGTAAACTCAAAGGAGATTCCACATTTAAAAATAAGAGAGCATACTATATAATTTTCTCTTCGGCAGTGGCTAGGGATTTGCACCACCACTTTTTTAGATCTCCCAAACTCCAAAGCAACATAGCTATTCGTATGCATGCAGTTACCAATAGTCTCTCGTGCTTTGCATATTCCCACGGTAGGCATGCTTATAATTAGATGCGACTAAAATCCACAGGCCCGAAAGTTCGACGTTATTCTCTGAATTACGCTTCCTGTTGGGCCTTTAGAAAGTAATTTAAATATTATTATATTAACGATGTCGTTAAGGCAGAGATGGTCCATCTTAAAAACTAAATGCACGACATCAGCCGAACAGAGTGCTTTAATAAGACCTAACCAAACTAAATGATTGCAGACTACATACATAATTTTATTGCTGCATTTTCATTAGCAATTTATTAAACTTTTTACAGTATATTCTCATGCAATGTGTTTGAACATAATAAACATACATATATATAAATCTTTGCAAAAGAAATCCATCTTAAACCCGTTACTAATGACTCAATCTACCAAAGTATGTGAAAGGCCACAAAGTTTGCAGTTTACTCACCACAGAAATGTAATGCCAAATTGCGTTGTTAAAAAAATGTAAAAAAAAAAAACAAAAATATGTTTAACTTAACAAGAAACAGATTTCTAAGTCAACTAAGTGGACAGTTGATATATTTATATATAGCTCTGTATACATACAAACATATTTACATACGGCAAGAAAGCCACAACCTTTCTGACGCCAATTTGATGCATTGAATTGCAATTTGATTATTTATTTTCCTTTTAGATACTAAAATATGTTGCAACCTTACGGCGAATTTTGTGTAAATTCAACAAACCAATTTGGCCGCAACTGTTAGCTCTATAACTAACACAAAAAAAAACAGCAAAATTTGCAGTTGCACAAAAGTTTCGAAATGACAGAACGATCTTAGTGCAGCAACTTATTACATCTTCTCTTTCAATATCAGATTTTATTTTTTTGAAGTTACATGGTGGAAAATAAAATGTAAACTGTTTGTAGGCGATTTTTTCCTTTCCAAGAAGTTGTAAAATAGTTCACAGGAAGTTGAAACTTGGAAAGAGTTTAAAAATAATAATGAACAAGTAAGGAAGGCTAAGTTCGGGTGTAACCGAACATTACATACTCAGCTGAGAGCTATGGAGACAAAGTAAGGGAAAATCACGATGTAGGAAAATGAACCTAGGGTAACCGTGGAATGTGTTTGTATGACGTGTGTATCAGAAGGTATTAAAGAGTATTTTAAGAGGGAGTGGGCCATAGTTCTATAGGTGGATGCCATTTGGGGATATCGCCAAAAAGGTGGACAAGGGCTGACTCTAGAATTTGTTTGTACGATATGGGTATCAAATGAAAGGTGTTAATGAGTATTTTAAAAGGGAGTGGGCCTTAGTTCTATAGGTGGACGCCTTTTCGAGATGTCGCCATAAAGGTGGACCAAGGGTGATTCTAGAAGGCGTTTCCACAATACGGTTATCAAATTAAAGATATTAATGAGGGCTTTAAAAGGGAGTGGTGGTAGTTGTATATGTGAAGGCGTTTTCGTGATATCGACCAAAATAAATAAAGAAATAAATAAATATTCCTGCCATGATTCCAAGGGCTTTTGATTTCGCCCTGCAGAGCTTTTTCATTTTCTTCTACTTAATATGGTAGGTGTCACACCAATTTTAAAAAGTTTTTTTCTAAAGTTATATTTTGCATCAGTAAAGCAATCCAATTACCATGTTTCATCCCTTTTTTTGTATTTGGTATAGAATTATGGCATTTGTTTAATTTTTCGTAATTTTCGAAATCGAAAAAGTGGGCGTGATCATAGTCGGATGTCGGCCATTTTTTATACCAATACAAGGTGAGTTCAGATAAGTACGTGAACTGGGTTTAGTAAAGATATATCGATTTTTGGTTTGCTGGGTTGAGCTTATTGGTCGTCTAAATAAGCAAAATTTGTTTTTGTTTGATTTGCTTCAACGTAAGTAAGTAAGTAAGTAAGTAAGCTTCAACGCGTTTCAACGCTTCATGCGTCATCCTCAGGAAGCTGTTTATTGAAATATTTTAATAGTTTAAAATTTTTTTTTTTTTTTTTAACAACAAACTTGAAATTATTACTTACATTGATTAATTTACATAAGTAGTATCACATTTTTTTGCACTGTGTACAGAATACATATATATAGGTACCTTAATGTTGACATTTACTTGTTTTATTTTCTTTTCGCACAACCGCAGTATAGACATTACTTATGTTGTTTATATCTTCCTTGAAGTTCATTACATTGTTTATCTTTTGCTGTATTCTTAATCTCTCTAAAATTAGTCTTGTCTTTTCTCTTTTTTCTATATCTAATATTTGTGCATTGTCAAAGTCCGCTATATGGTTACTTTTAGTCAAATGTTGCGCGAGAGCTGTGGTCATTTTCTTGTTTTTTGCATCCGCTCTGTGTTCGTTTAGCCGTATACCCAGTTGTCGCTTTGTTGTGCCCACATATTACTGATCGCATTTTTCCTCATCTTTGCCGTTGCACTTTATTTGGTACACTACGTTATTTTGTTGCTCTTTTTCCACTTTGTCCTTTGTTTTGGTAAAAATATGTCGTATAGTGTTGTTAGGTCTGTGGGCGTAATTTATATTTTGAGATTTTATGGTTTTTTGGAGTATTTTGCTATCCGTTAAGCCCGGTATAAATGTTACTCCGATAAACTTTTGGTTTTTTTCCGATTTTATATCGATTTTTGTTAAACTTATCGTGTTAACGGCCGAACGGAAGGACAGACGGTCGACTGTGTATAAAAACTGGGCGTGGCTTCAACCGATTCCGCCCTTTTTTACAGAAAAAGTTATCGTGCTAGAATCTAACCCCTATCAAATTTCACAAGGATTAGTAAATTTTTGTTTGACTTATGGCATCAAAAGTATCCTAGACAAATTAAACGAAAAAGGGCGGAGCCACGCCCATTTTGATATTTTCTTTTATTTTTGTATTTTGTTGCACCATATCATTATTGTAGTTGAATGTTGACATAATTTACTTATATACTGTAAAGATATTAAATTTTTTGTTAAAATTTGACTTAAAAAAAAAATTTTTTTAAAGTGGGCGTGGTCGTTCTCTGATTTTGCTAATTTTTATTAAGCATACATATAGTAATAGAAGTGACATTCCTGCCAAATTTCATCATGATATCTTCAACGACTGCCAAATTACAGCTTGCAAAACTTTTAAATTACCTTATTTTAAAAGTGGGAGGTGCCACGCCCATTGTCCAAAATTTTACAAATTTTCTATTCTGCGTCATAAGTTCAACTCACCTGCCAGGTTTCATTGCTTTATCCGTATGTGGTAATGAATTATCGCACTTTTTGTGTTTTTCGAAATTTTCTATATCGAAAAAGTGGGCGTGGTTATAATCCGATTTCGTTCATTTTAAATAGCGATCTGAGATGAGTGTCCAGGAATCTACATACCAAATTTCATCAAGATACATCAAAATTTACTCAAGTTATCGTGTTAAGGGACGGACGGACGGACATGGCTCAATCAAATTTTTTTTCGATCCTGATGATTTTGATATATGGAAGTCTATATCTATCTCGATTCCCTTATACCTGTACAACCAACCGTTATCCAATCAAAGTTATTATACTCTGTGAGCTCTGCTCAACTGAGTATACAAATAAAATCTATTTCAGGTACCTTTCAAGCACCGTAGAAACATTGACGAGGAACGTTATTAAAAGTAGTAGAGCGCGTGATATTCGATTGATCGAATATTCAAATATTGCGAAAGATTTAGTACTCGATTTTCGAAATTCCAATTCTTTAAACTCGAATAATCGTACATCATCGATTATCCGACTAATGCTCATTGTGGATTATTCGAATAATCGCTGCTGAACGATAATTCGAATGTTGAAATATACATTAAGTAAACTTAAACATAAAACTCAATATTTTTCATTTTAACAAATGGTTGTATTTGCTCGTCCAGCCATAACAAATATGCTCTGCTACTGCTCCAGCTGTATTATAGAGTCGAGCCATTGCATAAAAGGCGATAGCAATGCCCTGGGGCGTATATAGGCTGTGTCTTGTTTAAGATCGCGGAAAATAGCAATATAATTACCACGAACAAAAATCTTTTGTATCAGTGCGATACGATAGGTAGAGTATTTTCCTCCACAGTTATTTCGTGCTCATATTGGTCACTCCCAGAAGGTTGTAGGAAGTGTTTCGCTGTCATTTCGGGATGGTTTTGGGAGCCATATTGGGATGGTTGTAGAAACTTTCATATTCATTTGGGGACTATATATCATGATTCTTCCGGGGAAATTTCAATGATCTAGCAGACTATTTCACCCACCGTAATCTAGAGATCACTTTGGGATAATTTCGGGATAGTTTTGGAGAAAATATCGATGCCATTTTGCAACTATTTTTGGTTTCCGATGACCTTGGAAAGTGTTTCAGGATTTTGCCGAGGTTACTTAGAGATGGCGATAGTTTCGGAATGGTTTTGTAGACAATTTCGGGCTTTTTCGGAACACGACATCGGGGCCCTTCCGAAGTTATTTTGGTATCAATTAGTTATCGTTGCATAATGATTTTGGAGACCATGTCAGGGCACTTGCAGCGACACTTTTCTCATAAATTCGGGGTGTTTTTTTAGACTATAAGGGGCTCTTTCGGATAAGTTTGGTATTAGTTTTTGGCGACTATTTCAATGTACTCTTAGGGTGGTTTATCCCACATATAATACAGCATCTGCTTTGTCAACCGGTTTTAAAATTGTACCTACACTACCAATTTCTACCAACTTGCAGCATTCAAGCTTTCTTTGATCACAAGGTATATGAGGTTGCAATTATATTGTTTCTTACAAAACACTGTTGGTGTATTACTGCATACATGACTGATGCACTGAAATGCTCGACTTTTCTTGCCACTAATTTTGTTACAGTTTAATAGCTGGTAAGAACTATTTCTAAAAAGATTTAGGGATTAGCGGAACTGAAGTTTTACTAAACAGTTTCAAATTTGTTATAAATATTATCCAAATAAAAATCATAATTAATCCCCAACATATGTGGTATTTAAAAACTAAGTGATACTAACCGTCTGCCTTTTTGCGTTTAATTAGGAGGATCTACGTTTAATCAAATGTGCTGCGAACAGAGCGATCCACAATAGTATTTAAATACTTTGCTTATGTACTCGTATTCATGGAGCTAAGACGCATACAAAGGTGAGACAAACTTTTTTGAGTTTCATAGAACTGTTTCGAGAAATCGGTGCTTAAAGCTCCCAACATGTCAGCCGATTGTGAATCATCACATCTCGAACGTACTTTTCATCGTAGAAAGATCTGGTATGACGCGTTGGAAAAATACGAACGTCTCCATTTTTATAGCTTAAAATATTTGCGATGACCACAAATACGTTGTTATGTTTTCTTACCGTAATCGGAAAGTACGGTACCCCGTAACGGCATAAACTAATCGATATAGATATAGACTTCTATATATCAAAATAATCTGGGCGAAAAACGCATTTAGCTATGTCCGTCCGTAAACACGATAACTTGAGTAAATTTTGAGGTATATTAATGAAATTTGGTGTGTAAGTTGCTGGGCAAGCGTCTCAGATCTCTATTTAAAATGAATGAAATCAGACCATAACCACGCCCACTTTTTCGATATCGAAAATTGCGAAAAACCGAAAAAGTGCGATAATTCATTACCAAAGACGGATAAAGCGATGGAACGCAAAATAGAAAATTAGTAAAATTTTGGACAATAGGCGTGGCACCGCCCACTTTTAAAAGAAGTAATTTAAAAGTTCTGCAAGCTGTAATTTGGCAGTCGTTGAAGATATCATGATGAAATTTGGCAGGAACGTTACTACTATTACTATATATGTGCTAAATAAAAATTTGCAAAATCGGATGACGAACATGCCCACTTTAAAAAAAAAATTTGTTTAAGTCAAATTTTAACAAAAAGTTGAATATCTTTACAGTATATAAGTAAATTATGTCAAAATTCAACTCCGATAATGATACGGTGCAACGAAATAAAAAAAAATAAAAAAAAATTTCAAAATGGACGTGGCTCCGCCCTTATTCCTTTAATTTGTCTAGAATACTTTTAATGCTATAAGTCGAACAAATTGACAATCATTGTGAAATTTGGTAAGGGCATAGCTTCTATGACGATAACTGTTTTCTATGCAAATGGGCGAAATCGGCTGACGCCACGCCCAGTTTTTATACACAATCTCCTGTCTGTCCTTCCACCCGGCCCTTAACACGATATCTAGAGCAAAAATCGATATATCTTTACTAAATTTAGTTCACATACTTATCTGAACTCACTTTATATTGGTATTAAAAATGGATGAAATCCGCTATGACCACGCCCACTTTTTCGATATCGAAAATTTCGAAAATTGAAAAAAATTGCATAATTCTATACCAAATACGAAAAAAGGATGAAACATGATAATTGGCCTGGTTTTTTTACGCAAAATATAACTTTAGAAAAAACTTTGTAAAATGGGTGTATTAAGTAGAAGAAAATGAAAAAGATTTGCTGGGAGAAATCAAAAGCCCTTCGAATCATAGCTGCTAAAACTCGTTCAAACTCGCCCATTTCGGGAGAGGTGTTTTGAACCCAGGACGACGAATTCGAAATCTAAAATTAAAAATTTTATTTCTGTCAAAAGATGTTTCCAATAAAACGAAAAATGGTCTCGGAGCGCTCCGAAACGGGTGGTGCGGTAACCATAGTATTTTTGAGCAGAGCAGAAAAGGTTTGCATTGAGAGTCGCGCTTACAAAAACTTAGCCTGGGTGGGTCCAACATTGGTGTGAAGTATAAAAGTAAACTCTTGCAAAACACGTTTTTTTTTTGTGCGTATGACAAAATCATCAGAATTACAACAGCCACATGGAATTTTTAATTTTTTTTGCAAAAATGGAAAGAAATAAAATTTTCAGTTACCACTTGCGAATTCGTGATTCTGTGTTCAAAGCGCGTCGTTTGACAGCTCTCCCGATATTTTTGGACGAGTTTTTGTCTTCATTTGGTAGGTACATACATAACCTTCGCCAAAATCTAGATTTTTCGAAGTAATTTGTTGCACAGATTTCTAAAAAACTCAGAGCCCTCCTTTGTCTACACTTGGATGTGAAATTTCTTTCACTTGCGCCGAATGATGCAAATCAAACTATTTTGCCATCTAAGAAAATAAATTGAAACCACGATCTCTTAGTTTCTTGTCATCAAATGTTTGTATATTGAGTGCTATTTATATCTCAACATGCATTTGCTTTCTATAGATTTTGATTGCCAATCCCATTGACACATATTAAGCGTATTTCCGTTTTCTTACATCCGATATTCGCCTGCCAAAAAACTAAAGTTTTCCATGATTTTTCTTGTACTTCTTGCGAGTTCTTAAAATATTTTTTTCCCTGTTATTATTTAAGTGCGTTTGATACTTTCCTAACTTTTGAACTATTTGTCGCTACTTGCTTTTGGCTTTTTATAATATTAGCGTGGAAAGTTTGTAACCAGCGACACTAATGGCCAAACTGAGTGAAATGGAATTTGTTTGTCTCAGCCAATTCAAAAAAAGAAAGAAAATCACACAAAGAAAATAAAGTTTGTGTAAAAATGGGAAATCTGAAGGGATATTTTTTCTATGTTAAATACATATATTCGTGCATTTCTATCCTGTGGGTATAAGAAAATTTAAATTTATGAAAAATTTATTAAAATTTGAGCTATTTTACAGCAAATAAAATTTTAATTATGTTGTAATATGCGGAAAATTTGATATCTTCAGGGAAATCCCCTCCACTTACATACTTCTATCGAAATTTCGAATTGCGAATTTAAAAAATGCATCCAAATTTTAATTACGTTGAATTGAGGCTAACCTGTTGTTATTGTTGTTGTTGTGACAGTTCTTCGCCCCATCCAATGGGTGCGACCGACGACAAATTATCATCAATGTCCTCTAATGGGAGTCCAAAGAAACTTGCTGTTTCAACAGGGGTGAACCATAATGAGAGGGTGTTAAAGGCGTTGGTTCCACATTACAAGTAAAGAGATGGTTGGTGTTATGTGAGGACACATTGCAAGCAGGACATACATTAGCCAGATCGAAGTTTAGCTAGAGTGACACGCGTTTCTCTAGGGAAAGTGCGTTCCTCCTCTGCTAGTTCTATTTTGTTTTAAGTACCGGCTTTGCCGGGCAATTCCAGGCACAGAGGTCCGACTTTTGTTTGTGTTCTCAGGTGCCGTATTTCCTCATAATTCTTACGGAGATTACTCCTTAAGCACATGGGCGGCGGCGGCATAGCCTTATCAATCAAATTTCTGTTGAAATGCCAAGGCTTATGGATATTCAACGGAAACTATTTGAGACCATAGTGCAGGACTATAGCTCTCTCAAGTATATATTTAAACTAATTCTTTACCAAGGTTTTATTCATTCAACTACCGTTTTCGATAATCAGGAGGTTACTAATGAGCACTCATAACTTATATAGACTTGGTTGGTTGGTTGGTTGTTGTTCCGCCCGGATACCAAAGATCTTAACCTAAGTCACACACGGGGCGCAATTTTGATGCACATTTCTCCTCGAACCAATTTCTGTTGACTTCGTATGCGTAGTCGATACTGCGTTCGATCATTTGAAGCGGACCATGAACCTGCTGATATATTTTACAGAGCCCTTAGCTACTTCCTTAAGTTGCAAGAGCATATTACTGCCCATAGTTAGAAACCTAGTGCGTGCTAGAGCTAGGCATTCACACAAGTAGTGACCGACTGCTTATTTGCTGCCTTCCTCGCCGCAGCTACTGCAAATGATGTTAAAAGGGATCCCCATTATTTCAGAATACAGGCCAAAGGGGTCTACAATCTAAAGCAGCTTGAGCCCCTCCACTGAGGTAGGGGACTGCCAAATAGAGTTCATGCTGCATATTTAACTGCCTAGAAAATTACAAGTTTTTGCAGTTGAGAAAAGTTTTAAGAATTAATTATTATAATGATGTCCATCACAAAATTGGTTTTAAAAAAATTAGAGGGTAATTAAGCACCTTAAATATACTGGATTCCCAAACTTCAAATTCTGTATAGTAAACCCACTGGTAGTCAACTTACTTCAGTCTTGAGATAATGGTTTAAGCACTGACTGGAATATTTTAAACCTCACTGCGAAACTCTTCAAGTCTGGAACTCCCTTCATCTTTTAGTATTTTGAAAAGAGTAACAAAAAAGTGGCGGGTTGTTTAAGTTTTGTCCTTAGCTCAACCATACCACTACTGAGGTAGAAGATCAGTCAAATATATTTGATTACCATAGAGTTATAGTAAACTTTGTTAAAGTTAGACCTTTATGAAAAGTTGTCGTGGTATTTAACCGATTTTGATTATCTTCACTCAGCCTATATAATTTGGTAAGGATAGTGTTTCTGCCAAATTTCAATGTAATACTTTTAACGGCTTTTGATTTACGGCTTGTTAAACTTTCAATTTTTCTTCCTCTAAATGTGAAAGGATCCACGCCCATACTACAGAATTTTTTAGAATTAATGTTCTGCGTCACAAAAGCAATCCACCTACCAAATTTCATTAGCTTAACGGTATTCATTTTTAATTATCTCATTTTGTTCCATGTTTCTAAAATTTCGATATCGAAAAAGTAGGCGTAGTTATCGTTCGTGGGCGTGGTATTCGCTCATTTTCAACACCAATATATTCTGGGTCCAGAAAAGCAAGTATGCCGAATTTGGTGAAGATATCTCAATGCTTGCTTAAGACGGACGGATATGGTTTAATAAACAATTTTTTTTTTTTTCAATACTGATGAATGTGTTAAATTGAAGATAGATATCTCGATTCCTTTATAACTGTACAAACAACTGTTATAAAATCAAAATTATAATACCCTGTGTTCGAGTACAGCTGTGTACAAAAAAGTTTCGACCGTAATTGCAAAAAAAAAAAATTATTAAAATTTTGTATCGAAACCCACTCATCCAATTATCATCTTCTCAATGACATCAAAATCTGCAAACAGTCCCTCTGCGCAAAATTTTGTATTTGATCTGCCAGATAATTGAGAAAGCGAGCTCTTCCACTTAGTTAGAGACATGTAGCTGTTAAATGGGAAATTATGAAATAATTTTTTAAGCACACTTTTGAATTAATTACCAACGCATAAAATGAAAAATTATTTAATCTTTTATTCATTTAAGTAATTTTGAACATTAAAGTAATCAAGCTATCAATCAAATACAAACTATGAATATTAAGTAAATTATGTAGACAGTCAAATTATAGTTAATTTCTTTCCACCATTTTGCTGTATAACAACTAAGGTTTGTTCTGTTATACAATCCAAGTTTTGCGCAGCTTTCACGAAACGAAAAGCCTATTTGCCGGCGCTTATTTGTTCTTGTCAATACATACCATTCTAAATACGTGATTTCTTATGACACTCGCTTCACTCGTATTTCATAAATAATTTATTCCAAAAATGTGTTGTTTATTAGTAAAATTTGTTTTGTTTATTGTTGTTTCCGGTTATCTTGTAGCTACATTGTGATATTATACTGAATATTAATTACGAATATTAACAAATTTCCGAAGAATGTGACAATCATACACGCGCACATCTTTATTTGTTTAAAAATAGTCAAAGAAAATAAGGCGAATTTCATAACTACAGAACCACAAAATACTGCAAAGAATTCTGGGGATTTCTTATACTTATGCACCTGCTACTAACTTCGAATCGCTGAACTGTCGAACAAATAACTCCAATATTCAGTATTTCAAAATGGTCTTTATTTAGACTACTTTGCGAGTAGTACAATTATGCTTTACTACCACGTACTTCACAAAAGCATGTTTAAATCAAACTGATTAGTTATTCGTCAGCTTGCGCTGCTTTTATACTCGCTGTTGCCTCATTCGCATATTTCTCCTAAGGTCTAGACTTTTCACGAACATGGAACAGTTGTATCGCATACTTGGTTATTTAGCTATGTGCGTTTGTATGGGTGAGTAACAACTTCTGCTCATAGCTTATGACCACATATGTATATGTGAGATAATTTCCTTGCTTTAAGCTGCTGGTTATGTGTGTGGAATATTCTTCGTCGCCTTATATAGCTGTTTGCTGTTTTTGTTGTTGTGATTATTTACTAACAGCATAGTGATGCCAAAATTCGCCGCAATATTGAAATATATATATATAGTACATTAGTATATATATATACTTTTTATAATGGATGGCGTGGAATTAAATTTTTTTTTTAAGTAGTTGGTGCTGCCACGCCCCTTTTAGAAAACTTTTAGTTCATTCCATCTCCGCAATCATTCGAAGAAGTCATCCAAAATTTATATTAGATGTTCCATTTATAAGTAGGGGTGCAATATGTATGAGTGTGGGAGTTAGAGTAGGAGTGCAAATTAGAGTAAGAGTGGGAGTGGGAATAGGTGTTGGACCGGAGTTGGAGTGGGAGTGTGAGTGAAAGTGGGAGATAGAGTGAGATGGTAGGGAGAGTTAAAATGTGAGTGAGAGTGGAAGCGGGAATTTAAGTGAGAGTAAGAATTGGAGTGGGGATGGTAGTGGCAGCTGGAGTGTACGAGTGGGGAGTGACAGTGGAAATGAAAGTGAGAGTGTGAGTGCTTGTCAGAGTGAAGTGGGAATAAGAGTAGGAGTGGGCTGGGGATGGGGTTGGAGTGGGAGGCGGAGTAGAAGGCGGAGTAGAAGTGCGAGTGCGAGTGGAAGGGTGAGTGGAAGTGATAGTGGGAATGTGAAGTCTGGAATAAGAAAAAAAAAATGGGGATAAAGGAGACGAGAATTGTATAGAGTGAGGTGGGGAAACGAGGCTCACATTGTGAATGATGCAAAATCAAATTTTCAGGCGGGGCAAAGTCTGTCTGGAACACCAGTAATCGAATGTTTTTGCATACCTTTTATCCTAATTTCAATGACAACTACCATTAGCATTGTAAAATCTAAAAATATGTGGGGCATTCTCATTTAAACTTGATCATTTTGAACACACGAAAAAAATTTCAACAAAAAATTTCTAAAAAATTCTGACAAGTTTAGAATTTTAAAAAAAAATTTTCAAATTCTTCTGCATATGGTTCATTTTTTTTCTGATGTCTTTATTTAGAGTGAGAATTCAAAAACTCTAAATGGTTCGAAATTTCCTTCAACTATAATTATGAAACGCACTTTATTATTTAGAAATAGTTAGTCGTAAAAAGATTACAGTTATTTACAAGTGTCAACAAAAACGATGACAGTTTCCCAGACAAGGCGATATAAAACGAATTTGATTTTCTTTGTGGAAGTACGTTAATATGTCGTAGGGATAACAAAATTACGGTGAAAGTATTTACGCAACAAAAGCTTGCGAATAGATCAATAAAAAATTATCTTAATTAAATGACTGTTTGCCATATATGCGGTTACAAAGCCTACATGCTAAGTAAAGAGCGTGGAAGTATTCACTCATAATTAGTTGTAAATATTTACTACATTTACTGTAAATGTTGACATAATTAAGACACAACTGGGTTTGCACCACTCGTATTTAAGTACACACGTGATGTATATATTTTGTTTATTAGAAGTATTGTAAGTTTTGGATTTACATATATATATATATATAATGTATAAGAGAGAGAGAGAGAGAAATTAAGTAGGTAAAGTTTAGTTTTAGAAATATGTTCTATATGAATGTATCTGTATATTTGGAACTCACAATGCGATTAAGGCAATAATTTCACACAGTACTTCATCAAGATGTGTTCTGGAATGCAAAGTAGTATTGGAAAAACTTCGCTCAGGCTGGAACATACATCTTTACTCGGTTCCCGGTCATAAAGGGATAGAAGGTAACGAAAAGGCCGATCAGTTGGCAAAGGAGGGTGCAACATTCGCTGAGTCGACGATAGACGTCCCAATCCATTTGGAAGAAATCAAAAGGAGTCAGGAGTTACATATGATACATCAAGCAGGAAAGGCGTGGGCAAAAGCGAGTGGCTGCAAAATTACGAAGATTATGTGCAAACCCTACGATATTAGACTCCCAAGGTGGCTCATATCTCTGAAGAGAGAAGACTTAAGCTCACAATGGGCATACTGATTGGACACAGCCTTCTGGAGTCACATGCCTAGTTAGGTCTCGTCAGTAACAGCAAGTGCAGGAAGTGTGAGCTGCAGGAAGAAATGGTTGAGCACGTTCTGTGTTCATGTCATGCGCTCGCCAGGTCAAGGCTCAAGCTATTAGGGGCGGCAGAGTTGCCAGATCTGGAGGCAGCAATTAAGCTGGGTCCTAGAAAACTGCTAGTATTTGCCATTTTCTATAACATATGTAGTGTCACCTGAATGGGGTTCTTCCGTTTGGTCGTCAAAAAGTTATGGTAAAACTATGGACACATTCAGTCTGTCAGGTCTTTATGACCGGCCAGTTCAACCTAACCTAACATAAGAGTAAGAGTAAGATTTATCTAATCTAAGTAGGACTAGAGGAGGAGTAAAAGTAAAAGTAAAATTAAGAGTAAGAGTAACATTTAGAGTAAGAGTAAGTGTAAAGGTAAGAGTAAGAGTAAGAGTAAGAAAATAGTAAGAGTAAGCGTAAGAGTAAGAGTAAGAGTTGGTAAAAAAGTTTGAGCAAGATTAAGTGAGAGAAAGTAAGAGTAAGAGTTGGATAAAAAGTTTGAGTAAGAGTAAGTGAGAGAGAGTAAGACTAAGAGTTGGATAAAAAGTTTGAGTAAGAGTAAGTGAGAGAGAGTAAGAGTAAGAGAAAGAGAAAGGGTATGAGAAAAATAAAGGGAAGAGTAAGAATAAGAATAATAATAAGAGAAAAAGTTTGATTGATTTTTATTCACTTGCCTTTTTATACTCAGCGTGCTTTGCACACAGAGTATATTAACTTCGATTGGACAACAGTTGGTTGTACAGGTATAAAGGAATCGAGATAGATATAGACTTCCATATATCAAAATCAGCAGTGTCGAAAAAAAATTTGATTGAGCCATGTCCGTTCGTCCGTCCGTCTGTCCGATAACACGATAAATTGAGTAAGTATTGAGATATCTGCACCAAATTTGGTACACGAGCTTATCTGGACCCAGAATATATTGGTATTGACAATGAGCGAAATCGAATGATAGCCACGCCCACTTTTTATATATATAAAATTTTGGAAAACACAAAAAACCTGATTATTTAGTATATAATGCACCTAGAATGTTGAAATTTGACGTGTGGACTGATATTGAGACTCTTGATAAAAATTTGAAAACATTTTTTAAAATGGGCGTGGCACCGCCCACTTGTGACAAAATCAATTTTACAAATATTATTAATCATAAATCAAAAATTGTAATAAAATTCGGCAGAGAGGTTGCCCTTACTATAAGGAATTCTTTGAAGAAAAATTAACGAAAATTGTTAAGGACCACGCCCACTTTTATATAAAAGATTTTTAGAAGGGTAGTGGACGAATAAAATAAGCTATATCTTTGCAAAAAAGGCTTCATATCAATGGTATTTCATTTTCAAATTGGATTTATAACAATAAATAGGAAAAACCTCAAATTTAATAAAATGGGCGTGGCACCATCCCTTTAATAACTAAGCAATTTTCTATGTTTCGGGAGCCATAACTTGAAGAAAAATTAACGGATCGTAATAAAATTGGGTGCATAAATTTTCCCTATAGCAGCAAATATTTCTAGAAAAAATCTTAGCGAAAGAGAGCTTTTTATCAATAGAATTTTACTTTCTAAATTGAATTATAACATTAAATTGGAAAACACTAAAACTTTTGAAAATGGGTGTGGCACCGCCCCTTTTTTGTTTAAGCAATTTTCAATGTTTCGGGGGCCATAACTCGAATAAAAAAAATAAATGTAAGGCGCGAAAACCTCCGAAGAGACTTTAGGCAGAGCTTCTCTTCCAAATTTGCGTCGTGCTCCTTTATAATTTTTCCTACGAATGGACGGGACGGGACCTACTTGTTTTATGCCGACTCCGAATGGCATCTGTGAGTTTTCACTGAGAGCTTTTCATGGCAGAAATACACTCGGAGTGTTTGCCAAGCACTGCCGAGGGGCGACCCCGCTTAGAAAAATTGTCTTCTAATTGAAAAACCTTATTTCTAAAATTTTGATGTTGCTTTGCCCGGGGCGTGAACCCAGGGCATTCGGTGTGGTAGGCGGAGCACGCTACCATCACACCACGGTGGCCGCCATAACTCGAAAACAATTTTCCTATCTTAACAAAATCGGGTACACATATTTTCCTTATAGCAGGAAATATTTCTAGTAATAATGGATAAGATTGGTTAAGGACCACGCCCACTTTTATATAAATTACTTTAAAAAGGGTCGTAGGCAAGAATAATAACTTAAATCTTAACGAAAAATAGTTTTGTACCAATCGTATTTTTATTGTTCTGTTGTATGTTTATTTTCAAATAAACAGTAGGGAAATCCCCATATCTGAAGGAAAACTGCATTATTACCCGCTCAAGGTCATTAATGTTAGCATCTGTATCCTTTTTGCTTCTTTTAAAAGAAAATTAGTTTAGAATAGAACCATATGTATATGTATTATGGCACAGCCTTGTAAACTATTAAGCAAACAAAACAAACAACAACAGCATTTAAAGTGTACAGATGGGTATGTAATGTTCGGTTTCACCCGAACTTAGACTCCCTTACTTGTTTTACTTAAAATTTATTTTTTATAATCACCCCGAAGAAGAACGCCGGAAGACAGTAACGCACAGCCACAGTTACGCGTACCAGCGCACTGAGTCCAGTCGAGGCAGAGCGGAACAGTTATAAGCCACACATATACCAACAACGCTGAAGTCTGACTATGTAGGGAAATTCCCTATTTCTGGACTAGTGCACTGCTAGAGCATTAAATAATTATGGTCTTACTATGGTCCAGAAATTTGTATTACTTGTTAATGCCATATCTACAGGCGAGCTAATGTATTTAATTAAAATAATTAAAGACTGCAGCTATTCAAAACCCCCTACGATTGAAGCAATAAGCAACACATTCAAAACATTTGCAAATGGGGCAATTTCCATTTCATAGAACATCACATGTTAACAGGGTCAGTTGAAAGCACTGCGAGGGGAAATTACTAGAAGTAGTACTGTCTCTTAATGAGATAGTTCTGCGTTGGCTCGGAACTAGTGCTATTCACTGCTGGAAAGTTCTTGCATTTCTAAATCGTTTGATCTAAATATCAATTAAAGAACAACAGCGCTTTACAAATGGCACAGGAGAAATTTGCAGCAAAGTGGCAATGTGCGACCAATTTCTTCTTCGAGGCTGCAGATTTACCAACTATTGGTATTGTTAGCGATATGCTACCTTAATTGGAGGGAATAGAAAAAGTTAACGCTATTCATTTAATGATTATCTGCTGTTTAAAGTAACAAAAATATAACAAATAGACATCAGAGATATGTATGTTGCACTGCAAATGACTGCTACAGCTCGTTTCAAGTTAATATGCTTTTGGGCCTTTTTGAAACCAATTCCTGGAACTTACATTTTAACTGAACACAAAGAAAAGGAAAGCTTCAGAAAAGATAACTGCTCATTTTGATCAAAGATTTTCGCAGTATACTAAAATTTTAATTTATTTGATGGACTCTTAATATCCATAGAAACTTTCAGTGATTAATTTACAAGTTTTAGACGCCCGTTTAAATTGTACTAAAAAATTTAATTCTTCTCATACCAACATACATGTGCATCAAGGTAAGTATGTATATTTTGTTTGAGTGCCAGCTTTGAATTTTACTTAATTCCCCAATCTCTCTGTATTTGCTTTAATTCTGTTTTGCCATTTCATTTTCTTTATACAATGTACATTTTGTGTTCAATTTGTGGCGAAAACACCTTTTTTTGTTTGTCTGCAGAAAGTACTTGTTTGTACTCGTAAGGTTTTTCGGTAAATATTGTATTATCCTGTTATCAAAGAAGAATAAAAATCGCCAACCAAGCACGTAAAAGCAATACAAACATTTTCGAAAAAAAGCTTCTTACTCACATATTTACAATGTAATTCCGCACTAGGTAATCGGTGTGGTTGGTCACTTGCAACTGCAAAGTAATTGCATGACCAAGTTTTAGCAAAAGTGAGTCGTATGAGATGGAAAAATTTTACTTTGTCTTTGTGTATGAGTTTTTATATGGTATATATGTGTCTGGTTTAGTCAGTAAAATTGTCCTAATTCAGCACGAAGATATAGTGCGCACTTAAGTAACCATAAAAATACCGTAACATCGCATTGCACCTGTACATATGCACAGACGTACACATGTTTGTATGTTGTTAAAGCTACCTAAAATTTCTAAGTTCATATGAAGCTGCTCGTTTTATTTATATATACCCAGGTGGGTATTTTCACAAAAGCACACTTCTCGGATTATCTGTGATTCGTGATTATCTGTGACCTCCCTGCATAATCAAATGATATAACTGTAACTGAATTGTAAGGCACGATAACCTTCAAAGAGATTTTAGGCCGAGCTTCTCTTACAATTTGCGTCATGCTCCGTTTCAAATTTTCGTACAAATTGGCGGGACGGGACCTATATGTTTTATGCCAACTCCGAACGGCATCTGCAAGGCAGATGAGTTTTCACTGAGAAGCTTCTAATGGCAGAAATACACTCAAAATGCTTGCCAAATCACTACCGAGGGGCGATCCCGCTTAGAAAAACTTCCTTCTAATTGAAAACATTTGTTTTCTAAAATTTTGATGTTGCTTCGCCCGGTTGTGAACTCAGGATCTTCGGCTTGATAGGCGGTACGCTACTACCACACAACGGTGGCCGCAACCGAAAGATATATTTTCTCGTTAGTGCGCGATTCGATATCTGTTAATGATAACACATTCAGTTTAATATATCGGCTTTTCTAAGCCAGACAACTGCTTTGTTCCCGAATAACGGAAAAACTCATATGTTTCCCGGCATAAAAAATTTACGTAGTAGAGGAGATATGAGCGAACGCATTTGGTAACGAAAACTTATCGACATGTTATCGAAAAGTTATAGGTTTTTTAACGAACATTTTTTTAGAAATGCTGTCACAAGATTATTGATATTTCGAAAATGCATCGAAACTATAAATATTTTATCAAAAAGTTATCAATATGTCACTGAAAATGTATCGATTTATTATCGACTATTTATAGAAAAAATACGTTACCACAACGTTGTCTATTTATTGACGAACATTTTTGATATTTATTGAAACTTATCGGCGTGCTATCGAAACCTTATCGATTTATAATTTAAAAGTTTGAAAAATTCGGATTTTTTAATGCGGATTGCTTTATTATAACCGGCTTTAATTTTATTATTCTTTAGATCACGAGTCTCCCTTTTTTCTTTACCAGAAATCTCTTCTTCTTCTTTCACAGACTTGTATTTATAAACTTATACTGAAAAGGGACTCGGGGTTGTTGTAACCACAGATTCATTATTAGAATTATGAAGCATCATAACGTTATGATCCATCACTTTATTGGTTATCAATTGTTCGTTAAAAAAGAACCGATATGCTATCACAAAGTTACTGATTTGCTGTCGCAAACTTATTGAAAAGCTATCGATTTTTTATCAAACAGTTATCTATTTCCCATCGTAATTTTACCAATTCATAGGTTTGTTATGGAACAAATACTTATAAAATTTATATGTCGAAATCTTAACGCATCCTTAAATAAGGCGATAAGAAGCAAAAGGAAAACCAATAAGAAACCAGCCACTCGGCGATAAGAAGGCGATAACAAACCGAAACCCGACAAAATAATTCGCTGTAGGAAATAAGCCGATAATAAAACAATTAATTGCCACTATCGGTTGTTACTGAAAAAAGGTGACGGAACTCTTCTCAGAAAGCCCGAAACTGTTTCATTATCTTAAAGCTTCCTCTCTCCTGTTTAAACTCAAGCTCTGAGCAAACCTTAAAACGTTAGCTTTCGAGAGTTAAGGTTAGCTGGTCCGTGAGGAGCTCGCATATACTGTATGGGGGTATAGGGTTACCAGAAGTTAGCTTAACGACCAAACTGAAACCCCCATCAGAAACCAGGACATATGTTATAAAATAACTCCGTCCTCCGTTGTCAAATGACAAAAGCTTTCTAGTAGTTTGTAGACGTGCCGAATTTCATGGCGTAGCAAACGAAGCTTTTGGGCATTTGTTTTCAGTCACACCTCTAGGCCTCATCTGCCAAACAGTGCCAAATATTGCTTACGTCTATTGGTCCATACAGCTTCAACAGAAATCATTCGCCAAAACAAAAATACGTTCGCCATTTGCTACCACCAGGCAGAGACATCTTAATATCCCAGAGAGTTAATACAGAGAGAGATGATTAAGGGTAAATCGGGATCAAGCTCGGTTCGCATATATGTGGGTCGGCTTTTCTCGTCAACAGCGCAGATTTCCTCCGCACTACTTTGACCTGTGACGCATATCACTTCTGTGGCTAGCTGATTTACCAATTCGTTCGTTATAAAGAGAGAAATACGGAGAGGTAGAAAGAAACGCAAGGAAACGAAAGAAGAAAAGAGTGTAGGAAAAAGATAGGGAACGGGAGTAGGAAATAAAAACTGTTTAAAAGTCAGGCAGTTAGAACAAAGTTATGACAGAACAACGTCTTCCAGGTCAGATTAAATCTCATATATACAACTAGGTATAAAAGTAGAGTGCTTTTATAGAAAAATACCATTAAGTATATTTTCAAATGTGTGTACTTTTGAAGCAACATCCAGTACCAAACGACCAACAAAAAATAAATTGTCCTTTAGCTTTAACTAGATATTTTCTTTAGAAATTTGCCGTAGTGCTAGAGTACTTTGTTGATTTTTGCGCAGTTGTTGCAGCTTTCATTTCTATTTACAATTTTACCTCTGATGTACACAGTTTCGTGGCAAATAGATACATTTCGACCATTTGAATGTGGGAGTGTTTGCGTAAGCGCTCAATGGTGTATGTACGTACATATATAATGCATTTCCGAAAGTAACACAAATATCCTTTTCAAACTGCAAAATGTTTTCAATTTTGTCGAAAATCAAAGCTCTTTGCTTTTAGGTATATTTGTGCGTGTATGTACTACCACACATATGCATCTATTAATAAACACCCCATTAAATACCCTTGCAAAAAATGCAATTAGTCTAGGATGAATCCGGGATGAACCCCAAAGGTTTATGCGACTAATGCCAGTTTTGATTTCTTTGTATGCGTTGAACTGTTCCCTTTTGTTTGAGCATGTCCTGTGAAGAGACTAATTGTACACATTTATACCCGAACGGGAACGATAGGACCAATCCCCTTTGTATCCATATGGGAACGCATGTATACTAACCTCTTTTCTCATCAAAAAGTGTTAGTTTTCATATGGTAAGAGGTTAAGTACACTTTAAACACAGTATTTAAACTTGCAAAAAAATTTTAGATATATCTATGTAAAACAAGTAAGGAAGGTTAAGTTCGGGTGTAACCGAACCTTACATACTCAGCTGAGAGCTTTGAAGACAAAATAAGGGAAAATCACTATGTAAGAAAATGAACCTAGGGCAAACTTGGAATGTGTTTGCATGACATGTGTATCAAATGGAAGGTATTAAAGAGTATTTTAAAAGGGAGGGGCCATAATTCTATAGGTGGACGCCATTTCGGGATATCGCCATAAAGGTGGATCAGGGGTAACTCTAGAATGTGTTTATACAATATGGGTATCAAACTAAAGGTATTAAAAGAGGGTTTTAAAAGGGAGTGGCCGTTAGTTGTATGTGTGAAGGCGTTTTGCAGATATCGACCAAAATGCGGACCAGCGTGAACAAGAACATCATCTGTCGGGTACCGCTAATTATATTTATATATGTAATACCACGAACAGTAATCCTGCCAAGATTCCAAGGGCTTTTGATTTCGCCCTGCAAACCTTCTTCATTTTCTTCTACTTAATATGGTCGGTGTCGCACCCATTTTACAAAGTTTTTCCTAAGTTATATTTTGCGTCAAAAAACCGATCCAATTACCATGTTTCATCCCTTTTTTCATATTTGGCATAGAACTATGGCATTTTTCCATTATTCGTAATTCTCGATATCGAAAAAGTGGGCGTGGTCATAGTCGGATTTCGGCCATTTTGTATACCAAGATAAAGTGAGTTCAGATAATTACGTGAACTAAGTTTAGTAAAGATATATCGATTTTTGCTCAATTTATCATATCAACGGCCGAGCGGAAGACCAGACGGTCAACTGTGTATAAAAACTGGGCGCGGCTTCACCGATTTCGCCCATTTTCACAGAAAACAGTTATCGTCATAGAATATATTCCCCTACCAAATTTCACAAGGATTGATAAAGTGGGCGTGTTCGTCATCCGATTTTGCTAATTCTTATTTGGCAGACATATAGTAATAGGAGTAACGTTCTTACCAAATTTCATCATGATATCTTCAACGGCTGCCAAATTACAGCTTCCAAAACTTTCAAATTACCTTCTTTTAAAAGTGGGCGGTGCAACGCCCATTGTCCTAAATTTTACTTATATTATATTCTGCGTCATAAGGTCAACCCACCTACCAAGTTTCATCGCTTTATCCGTCTTTGGTAATGAATTATCGCACTTTTTCGATTTTTCGAAATTTTCGATATCGAAAAAGTGGGCATGGTTATAGTCCGATTTCATTCATTTTAAATAGAGATCTGGGATGAGTGCCCTGGAACCTACAAACCAAATTTCATCAAGATACCTCAAAATTTACTCAAGTTATTGTGTTAACGGACAGACGGATGGACGGACGGACGAACATGGCTTAATAAATTTCTTTTTTCGCCCAGATCATTTTGATATATAGAAGGCTATATCTATCTCGATTAGTTTATGCCGTTACTGATTATCATTTTGCGAACAAAATTAATATACTGAGCTGAGCAGAGCTCATTATTAAGTCGCCAACTCATTCCAAGAGAGAAGTCATTTAAAATAATTCGGATCAATCACCCATAATTTTTTTTATTTAACTCATTTCGTTGCCTTTTTTTATGTTCTTAAAATAGGCTACATAGATTTAAACCTGACCCAAAAGGGACTAGAGGGATCAATTTTGCCCCAATGTAGACAAAAGAGATCAATCGGATACCACTCTCTTTAGGGATTAGTCGCACCATTTTTGCAGGGTACATATTTGTATGAATGTTTCTTAATGCGCGGCAGCCTGCCAATATCAGCGCATAACTAAAATTCAATGTTTATTTGGCAGAATTTGCAAGGACGAACGAATGCCTCTGAGCTATTATCATTACATAGGACAGCAAAAGTTTCGTTTGTTATTGGGCGTTGTGCACAGATGTCCAAACTTTGGCTCAATCAATGGTATCCAAACACTTAGATTTTGTCTATCAATTAATAAATGGATTTCTTAAACCTGTTTTTGGTTTACTGGAAATATTGTTTTATTTCCTTCAAATCATAAGAGCACAAATGTAGAACATTGATATCGGACTAGAGCTGGCCAAATGACTTTAAGTGGAAGGAATCGTGTCAAAAAATTGTAAACTCTTAAATAAAAGCTGAATTGGACACTAACTTCTCGTTCGGCCTATAGCTCTTAGTTAAATATAATGTGCTCAATTCTATAGATATTTTTCTAAAATATATGGTCAAAAACCTCTGTTCTGGTGAGGCTTATGAAACTTCCAATAAGTTACTAAGTTAACTTTTGAACAGAGGTGTATGTCTCGGGGTCATGAAAAAATCGTTTAGCTACAAGAAGTATTGTATATATAAATAACTAGCAGACCTGGCAGACGTTGTTTGCATATGGTGACGAAACGTGAGTTCCGATCCACAAATTGTGTGCTAATGTAAATGGAGTAAACTCTAAAATAGAGCAGAAAAACTCTTCTTCTCCTTGAACAAATGAATGACAGAACGTTTTATCTTGGCATAGTTCTCAACTTAAAATTATGCTGGAAAGAAGAGTTGAGAAGGTGTGAGGTCTGACAGCGTTTAAAACTTAAAAGAACTGGAGACTGTCCTCGTACATCATCAATTGTAATTAGGAAACAGTATTTTTACTGACACTATGTTAGGTTAGGTTGAACTAGCTGGTTACGCCGACTTCGAACGGCATCTGCATTTGGGTACGAATGGTGGGTGAGTGAACAGTTGCTTAAATATCACTTTCGCAGAATTCATTTCAACTGAAAACCAAGTCCCGTTAGTTTGCTGTCAGCACTACGTAGAATCGGCAAATTTATTTAAAAGCTACGTTAAAACAAAAAATAAGATTTCAGCATCCAGTGTTTATTTTTAGTAGCCGTTTATACTATGTAAATTAAAAGCAGAAATATGTACATATAAACAAACACAATAATTCGTTTGTATTTAAAACAAGTAAGGAAAGCTAAGTTCGGGTGTAACCGAACATTGCATACTTTTTTCTATTCTGCGTCATAAGATCAACCCACCTACCGTCTTTGGTAATGAATTATCGCACTTTTTCGGTTTTTCGAAATTTTCGATATCAAAAAAGTGGGCGTGGTTATATTCCGATTTCGTTCAATTTATATAGCGATCTGAGATGAGTGCCCAGGAACTTACGTACCAAATTGAATTAAGATACCGTGGTGTGATGATAGCGTGCTCCGCCTACCACACCGAATGCTCTGGTTTCACACCTCGGGCAAAGCAGCATTAAAATTTTAGAAAAAAGGTTTTTCAATTAGAAGAAAGTTTTTCTAAGCGGGGTCGCCCCTCGGCAGTGTTTGGCAAGCACTTCGAGTGTATTTCTGCCATAAAAAGCTCTCAGTGAAAACTCATCTGCCTCGCAGATACCGTTCGGAGTCGGCATAAAATAAGTAGGTCCCGTCCGGCCAATTTGTAGGAAAAATTACAAAGGAGCACGACGCAAATTGGAAGAGAAGCTCGGCCTTAAATCTTTTCGCAGGTTATCGCGCCTTATATTTATTTTTATTTGACCTCAAAATTTACTCAAGTTATCGTGTTTATGGACGGACGGACGGACATGGCTAAATGAATTTCTTTTTTCGCCCAGATCATTTTGATATATAGAAGTCTATATCTATCTTGATTAGTTTATGCCGTTACGGGGTACCGTTATGCGAACAAAATTAATATACTCTGTGAGCTCTGCTCAGCCGAGTATAAAAATAAATCTGTGTTGTCACTTGAAACCATCCAAGTGATGCTTCTGTCACTTTGATTTGTTTGTATAACAAACTTCTTGTAATCGCGTAGCATCCATACCCAAAATACGTTTGAATACAAATACGATATGCATAATAAAGAATTATTTATAAACATAAAATCAAATTGTCAAGAATTTGAAATTTGGAATTAATTTGACAACTTCGAAAAAGCCTAAGTCGCAACGCACTTTATATTCATTGCTGATATAGGCACTTCTGTTGGCGGCAGTAAAAATTTAAAACCTCATAAATATGATGCTATATAGCGCTGTTGTTTCTATTGGAAGCAGCAAAAAACGATTGGCCACAGACGTAGAAATAAATTGGAATCTTTTTTGCACTCCCAGTTTTTTTGTACTGCTTCTGGCTTGTTTGTAAAAAAATATACCACATTTCTTGTATGCATTGCGGCACATAGTGGCTATGGTTAGGGGGACCAACAAAATATCCTGATGTTTCATGATAAAAAATAGGCAAAAAATATATTTTCTTGTGAGCTCAAAATTGATATACAAGTATAAATTAAACTAATCACCATACCATACGTTGGTCTCGCGCAGCTTATATATCGTGCACATAAACGGAGCCCCCTTGTCTGCTTTTAGGAGAATTGGCATCACTCGCATGTCATATTTTCAAAACTTTGTACTTGTCACATACCTGCTATCTTAGATAAGAAATTTCTATATACAAAACTAACTGGTATTGAAATAGATATAGAGGAAGTAACTTCTATATGTAAGAAAACAATCGTGTAGTACCTTATTCAAAAATACAGTTCTAGCTCCCATTTTCGCTAGATGTCGTAACATTTAAAAAGTTCTTGATTTAATCCGAGTATACAACAAGACAAAGTTAAACATCCGAACTGACATTCAAAGTGAACAGACGTGTTTTCTGTGCTGATAAGCGTATCTTATTTTATTCAGTTTGTTTCTAAGTTTTTTACCTTTAGTGGTTCAAATTAACATAATGGTCAGATGTGCTAAATGTAATTTGCAGTGCTTTCAAGGAGATTATTTATTTTGTGGTATTTGCAATTACAAAATCCACATTGAATGCTCAAATATTTCAGTTGATGCTGCCAATATGCTGAAAGATAATAAAAACTTATTGTACAAGTGTAACAATTGTGTTGCTACGTTCTTTCGTGCTAAAGTTCTTACTTACTTACTTAATTGGCGCTTAACCGTCTAAACGGTTATGGCCGTCCAACAAGGCGCGCCAGTCTCTCCTTCGCTCCGCCAACTGGCGCCAATTGGCCACACCAAGGGAGTTTAAATCGTTTTCCACCTGGTCTTTCCAACGGAGTGGGGGCCGCCGTCTACCTCTGCTTCCAGAGGAGGGTTCCGATAGAAACACTTTCTTGGCCGGAGCATCATCTTTCATTCGCATAACATCGCCTAGCCAGCGCAGCCGCTGGGTTTTAATTAGCTGTACTTTGTAGATGTCTGCGTATAGCTCGTACAGCTCATCATTAAATCTTCTTCGCCATCGATAACGCGTAGAGGTCTATAAATCTTTCGAAGAACTTTTCTCTCGAACACTTCCAAAGCCGCTTCATCTGCTGTTGTCATGGTCCATGCTTCTGCCCCATATAGCAGGACGGTACGATAAGTGACTTGTATAGTATGATTTTCGTTCGCCGAGAGAGGACTTTACTTTTCAATTGCCTACCTAGTCCAAATTAGCATTTATGCTGATGTTGTTGCTAGTGTTGATGTTGGTAAATCGTGCTAAAATTCACAAAGCTTTAAAAAGTGTTGACGTGCTGCAAAATTTTTTGAAGTTGTTCAATCCAACTGAGACACAATCGGATGGTAAAGCAAACAGCAACAATAAAATTCATACACGCTCTACATCTAAGGTCGTTGCACCTACGTTACCAACGGACCAATCTACCTCTCAGCAATCAAAAATTGTTAATTCCGTGACTTCTGCTGGTGTTGTCGATGCTAACATTGAGACTTCAAGTGTAAAAACAATGACTTCTATACAAGCTGATGCTGTCTCTCAGACGTATGCGGGTGCTGCAGCGAGTGTTGTTAGTAATGCTCAGTCGCAAAATGTTGTCTAATTGCAGAACAAAGACGAAAATGAGGTGAAAGCAGATAATGGAAAAGCGCTTGTTGTTGTTAGTGGTAACAATTCTAATGCTGTATTGGATGTGTTTGTACGGTACAAGTGGCTGCATTTGTCATCATTTAAGCCTTCTCTTACCGAAGACAATATTGTGCATACACCTCTATGCACGCTAATATTGATGCTTCAAATATACGCTGCACAAAGTTGATAAAAAAAGTTACAGACATCAAATCTCCAATAAGAGTAACTTTTAAAATAAGCGTATTAGCAACGGATTATAGCAAGGTCTTTAATGCTGCGCTATGGCCGACAAATGTCACTATTAGGCCTTTCCTTTTCAGAAGGCGGGCGACACTCCGTCGGCTTAATAGATACGGATGACACTAGGCCTATTAAACAAATGCATAATATGTGTTTCAAAACCAAGGAGAATTAAACAAGGGGTGCCACAGCGTGGTGTCCTATCCCCACTTTTGTTTAATTTCTACATATCTAAGCTACCTTCACCACCGGAAGGAGTCACAATCGTTTCCTACGCCGATGACTGCACAATAATGGTCACAGGCCCAGGCCCAAAGATCGATGCGCTATGCAATAAAATAAACGGATACCTACCTGATCTCTCCAGTTTTTTCGCCTCGCGAAACCTGGCATTATCACCGACTAAATCTTCCGCGACCTTATTTCAACATGGACGCCCCAAATGTCGACCATTTTGAACATCCACGTCGATGGCACTACGCTACCGACTGTCCTAAACCCCAAAATCTTGGGTGTGACGTTTGGTCAGGATCTAAATTTTGGTGAGCACGCAGCCGCAATTGTTCCGAGAATTCAGAGCCGTAACAAAATCCTCAAATCCCTCGCTGGCAGTACTTGGGGAAAAGATAAAGAAACGCTCATGACTACATACAAAGCAATTAGCCAGCCGATTACGTGCTACGCGTCACCCATATGGTCGCCAAGCCTAAAAATCACCCACTGGAAGAAACTACAGGCCTGCCAAAATACTGCTCTCAGAATCGCCACGGGCTGTCTTCTTATGTCCCCAGAACACCATCTGCATAATGAGGCGAGAATTCTCCCCATCAGGGAGAGAAATGAGATGCTGACCAAACAGTTCCTGTTGAATACCCAGAAACCTGGGCATCCCAACAGACATCTGATTAATGAACCAGCACCGCCTAGGGGCTTAAGGAGTCATCTCCGTAAGCATTTTGAGGAAATACGGCACCTGAGAACCCAGCCGTATGAAGTGAAAAAACACAAGCAGGTCCTTGGTGAACTCCATAAACAGGCGTCGGACCTTTATGCCGGGAATTGCCCGGTGAATCCAGTACTTAACGAAAATTATCCAAAACTCACGGAAGAGGAACGCATACTCCCCAGGGAAACGCGTGTCACTCTTGCTCAACTTCGTTCTGGATACTGTAACAGGTTAAACTCTTACCTATCCAGAATCAACCCCGACATACAAAATGTATGACACCAACCATCTCTTCAATTGTAATGTGGAACCAACGCCTCTAACACCCCTTTCCTTATGGTCCACCCCTGTTGAAACGGCAAGTTTCCTTGGACTCCCGTTAGAGGATATTGATGACAATTTGTGATCGGTCGGGGCTATTAGGTGGGGCGAGCATTGCTACAACAACAACAACAACATGTGTTTAATTCAAAGCCTTAAAGTTTTTTACCAAAACATGTCTGGAATGGGGACAAAAGCAAATTCGTTGTATGCTGCTACATCCCAATGTTTTTATGACGTCTTTGTGCTAGTTGATACTTGGCTTAATCATGACTTCTGCAGTGAAGAATTTTTTGATAGAAATGTTTATATTGTCTTTCGAAGAGACCGGGATGGTATGCCGTTGAATACTACGCGTGGAGGTGGTGTCTTAATTGCAGTGAAGTCAGATTTACATGCAATTGAAGTAGCGCTAACAAAAACTGTTCCCATAATTGAACAACTTTGTGTTTCTATTTCTAGTGAGGAAGACCTATTTTTCATCTGTGTGTCTTATATTCCACCTACAACTTATGCAAATAAATAATTGTGCGAATGAACTTAATAGAACTTTGGACATAATATTTATTAGTCCTGATTTAAAATTTAATATACATAAGTCTCTGGATCCCATATCTGCCACTGATAAGCATCATATTCCACTTATTATGGAACTAGAAATTTACAAATATCCTTGTCATCGCGGAGATACTACTCCTAAATTTAATTATTCGCGTTATGATTTCAATCTAATTAATAATCTTATCCTATCTGAGGAATGGTTAACCGTATTCGCGGATCGTAGTCTTACTGAATGTTTTGATATATTTACAAGTAAAATTGCTAAAATATCTAATGAAAATATTCCCCGTTTTCAGGAGGTGTTTATGAAATTCCATGGCATAATAGACAATTAAAAAAGCTTAGGAATCTACGCAATAAATTCCACAAGCTTTATAAAAATTCTGGTAATTTGCCACATAAAATAATGTATGAGAAACATATGGTGGAGTATAACTGTTTAAACAAATTTCTTTATACAAATTATTTATTAGGATTCGAAAGTAATATTAAATCCAATCCCAAGGAATTTTGGAGTTTTATTAACTCTAAACGTTCGTCTTCGATTATTCCGGCTTCAATATCTTACAATGATAAGAAATCAAATACTATTTTTGAAAGTGCAAATCTGTTTTCCGAATTTTTCAGATCTAATTTTGTTGATGACGGCATACTGGATGATGCCTCAAGTGTTCCGTTTATTTCATCTTCGCTTGACTTTGGTTCTTTAGTGTTAACGGACGAGGACATCATCGACGCCATAAAAAATTTAAAGTGTTCTAAGCAAGTAGATGTGCACCAATTACCTTCATTCTTTCTCAAGCAATGTATTTCATCTTTGGTGGAACCAATACTATTCCTATTTAATTTGTCCCTCAGATCAGGAAGCTTTTTGGATGAGTGGAAAATTACATCGGTAATTCTAGTTTTTAAAAGTGGATGTAAAAATGATGCATCGAACTATCGACCAATTTCTAAAATAACTAATACTGCCAAATCGTTCGAAAAGGTCATTAGCTCAAAGCTATCATTTGCTGTCATACCATACATACCTCTGTTCCAACATGGTTTTATACCAGGTCGATCTACAGTCACAAATCAAGCTGTTTTTTCCCAATTACTGCATCTCAGCGTTTGCAGATGGTCTGCGAGTCGATTCCATCTATACGGATCTATCTAAAGCATTTGATAGAGTATATCATACCTTATTAATTCACAAACTACAGTTATTTGGACTTCACTCATCATTTTTAGCTTGGGTGAAATCATACCTAACGAACAGAGTTAACTTTGTGTTTGTTGAAATCTCATATAGAGCAACCTCAAGGAGGTATTCTTGGCCCTCTATTTTTTGTCATTTTCATCAATGATTGTTTAAAGTGCTTTACAGAGTGTGAACATTTGCTTTATGCCGATGACTTAAAGATATTCAAAAAGATAAAAAATCTCTCTGATTTTGAAACATTAGAGATTGAAGTAAAAAACATTCTTGCCTTCGTAATAAACTATCTATTAATATTGATTAATGTTGTTCGGTTACCTTCTGTAAAATTAGGTCACCACTTCAGACTTCGTATTCTATTTCTGGTACCTAGATCCAGTAATAAAATCAAAGACATTGGCGTTTTATTTGACTCAATTTTTACCCTTACAGAACATTTGAATTATGTCATACCTAAGGCGTATTCCTCATTAGGGTTTATTCTGCGCAATAGCTCTGAATTTAAGGATACATACACTAAAAAATTACTTTATAATACAAGAGATAAGCTCTAAATTGTAATATGCTTCCATAATCTGGAATCCGTTTATGAAGTACATTCTAATAGAATTAAAAGGGTTCAAAAAAAGTTTTTAAAATCGCCTTTTCCGATATTAGGTCTGATTTACCTATTCCATCTTACGTTTCTCGTTGCAAATTGATTAATTTGCATAATCTTGCCAGTAGAAGATTGATTTCCGGTTTAGAAGTTCTTCATGTTGTCTTAAATGGAGCGATAGACTGTCCGTATTTATTACATTGCATAAGGCTTAATATTCCAACATGATGTCTGCGTCATAATGATTTATTTGCAGTTGACATTTGCTAAACAAAGTATGCTCAGAATGAACCTATTATCAGAATATTAACTGAGTTTAACTTTAGATATATTTGCTAATCGTAATGAATTCAAACAAATACTATGCTTGTACTACTCATAGACTTTTTAATTATTAATTCTTAGTCTGTAAGATTTGTAAACCATTGACTTAAATAAATAAATAAATAAATATCAGACTTCTTTAAAATAGATACTATTTTTCAAGTTCTTGATTCAAGTTTTTTTTTTTTCAAGTTTTTGATATTGCACAATATATCTGCACAAAGGTCGCAGTGCTTCCAAACCTAGTTATAATAATAAAGTTTTTGATATTTGATTTATCCTAATATCTTTCAACATAACTTGAAACGTGCTATCCTTGTAAAAGCGATCCGCTTCCTCTAACATTTGTCCACAAATTGGTAGGGCCTGCTATTCTCCTCATGGCTACAGACGGCATCTGCTGAAGCAGACAATATTTTGACAAAAAGGTGTTTATGGCAGACATACACTTGAAGGATTTCAAAATCACCTTCGAAAAGGTAGCTTCTTTGCTTGAGAAATAACCAGAATTACTTTAATTGAATGAAATGATAATTGTTTCGAAAAAAAGCAATATGGTGGTTCCGGATATTGGCTTGCTAGCAAATACATATATGATAATTTAAATATATTCGGGGCAGCTTTTGGAATTTTGCGGGTTCCCGCCAACAAGTTGATTAGGGATCACATAGTTTACTAAATTTTAAAAAGGTAGGCTTTTTTCCATATGGAGCTTAAGTAATTTTTGATCGGCAATCGCAACAAATGGTCCTGAGCCTCATGTTAGCCTCGACCATTTGTTCTTTCTAGAGACATAAACTGAAGTAAGCAGACGCAACGGTTTTCGGAGAATGATGTGATTTTTGACTGTGTGTTATTATTCACAATTTTTATCTGTGACTGCGACTGAGATGAACAATATGATCTCAATGGCCTCACAGCAAAACCATTAGCGGCGCTAATGTGAATCAATAATCGCTGCATGAAAATGCTGGTCCACTGTTAGGTTGAACTGGCCGGTCAATAAAGACTTCATATACTTTAAATGTGTCCAAAATTTGTTTGACGACCAAAGGGAGAACCTCAATCAGGTTCCAGGACTTATGTTATAGAATAACTCCGTCCGTTTTGCAAATACCAGAAGTTTTCTAGGACCTAGCTCAATTGCTGCCCCGAGATCTGGCAACTCTGCTGCCTCTAAATGCTAGAGCATTGATCTGGCGAGCGCAGTACACCAACACAGAACGTCTGCAACTTTCACTTCCTACATCTGCTGTTATTGGCAAGCATGTAAAACCAGAAGGAAGTTATCAGCTAGTATGCCCATGGTGAGCCTTAAGTCTTCTCTGTTCAGGAATATGAGCCACTTTGTGAGTTGACTCTTGAGATTATTGCCTTAATCACCGCTTGGCTATTAATATATGTAATAACGCAACTGCAGCTTAAGCTTGATTCCTCCAAAATGTCTGCTGCTTTCTTCGCAGCTATAATTTCCGCCTGAAAGACGCTGCCATAATCTTCTAAACCGACACAATAAACATCGAACCGTCGTAACGTTGTGCTTCCATATAAAATAATACTTACGCAAGCTACTTGGAGGTCTGCTGCGCAACTATAATGAGGTTACGAATGTTACTAGTTCCAGAAGATCCAATTTCAAGTATGTTGGCGAGGTTTCGTGAGAGTTGTTATGAGGAAAAAAGAATTTTTGAAGCAACCTTAAGTATATCGTTTGAAATTTTGTACCTCTTTTATTGTTAATATTTATTTATTTATTTATTTATTTATTTATTTATTTATTTATTACAGCGTAAGCCTAGTTTCAACAATATTTATTAAATCACATTGTAGAACTTATCTTATAGGTAAGGTTTTACAATGTTCATATAGCCTGATTTTAAATACATAAATTTCTTCACAATTTTTTATTTCATTAGGCAATTCATTAAAGTTTTTAAATCCTTTATGGAAAAGGTTTTGTTTGTCCACTTCAGTTCTATAGAGTGGCAGTTTAAAATCTTTTTTTCTACGGGTATTAAAATTATGGGTTTCGTTTATATATACAACATTATTTGTTAAGTATTCAGGTACATTTCCCTTTCGTATATTGAAGATCATTTTCATAGTATAATAAAAAATAATTTGTTTGACACTTAGCCATTTTAGTTTTATTAGCATGTCGCTTATCGACGCATCTCACTTTTCCCGTAACACAAATCTCATACACCTATTTTGCAATATCTGAAGTCTATCTATTTTTGTATCTGGTATAATGAATAAGACTGATGGGCAATATTTAAAATTAGATTCAATCAATGTTTTGTATACAATATCCTTAAACTCTCTATTTATAAATTTACAGGTTCTTTGCATAAAACCGACTTGTTTAGCTATCTTTCCTACAGTGTATCGAATATATTACAATTCCAAGATATTTTATTGATTTTATTTGCTCTAACATTTCATCTTTCACCCTGAGCTGAATACTCGCAACTTCGCTTTCGATTTTTCGGCTAACAACCATATATTTTGTTTTACTCACGTTAAGTTTAAGTCTGTTACCACATAGCCATTTATATAAACTATCTAAGTCACACTGCATTTTTGTCAATGCAGTTGTTAAACTACTTTCACTTATTCTAAGCAGAGCATCATCCGCAAACAGTTTTGTGTTACAGTACTTTACAGCTTTAACAATATCATTAATATAAATCAAAAATAATAAAGGAGCCAATACAGAACCTTGCGGTAACCCTAATGGGACCGAAATTTCGTTCGATACTTCATCACCGATTATGGCTTTTTGTTTTCTGCCAGTCAAGTAATTTTGGAACCACTTTAATTCTATACCCTGAATTCCCATGACTTTCATTTTCTGGAGCAAAATGTCTCGGTCCACTGTTTCGAATGCCCTTTTCAGATCCAGGAAAACGCAAACAGTGTCTTTTTTGTTATTTAGATCTTCCTTCCAGTTAGAGATCACTATATTCAG
This sequence comes from Eurosta solidaginis, assembly GCF_040869045.1. Lineage (NCBI taxonomy): Eukaryota > Metazoa > Arthropoda > Insecta > Diptera > Tephritidae > Eurosta > Eurosta solidaginis. The sequence goes on from NC_090320.1 coordinate 217,562,445, forward strand.
TGCCGTTTCACATGAGTGTTTTCTTCTAAATCCCGATTGTTGACTTATTATTAATTTATTGTCTTCCAAGTAATTTTCTAACTTATTTTTTATAACTGTTTCCATAATTTTTTCATCACATGGTAGTGTATTTATAGGTCGCATTTCCTCAGGTTTATACGTATTTTTTATTTTTTTTACTGGTATAATGGTCGACGTTTTCCATCTTTGTGGTACAGTGCCTGTTTCCATGCTTTCATTTATAATTTTTGCATAAAAATAAGCTGTATACTCTATTGAATCTTTTAAAACTCCTTCTGATAAAAGATTTTTGCCACCAATTTTGTTCTTGAATAGCCGAACTATTTTGACAATGTCATCTGCTACAACTTTATTAAATTTGAATGTCGAACTGCTATCAGATACGGTTAAATTTAAATCAAAATGTTCGATACTTTGGTTTATTTCTAAAACACTGTTTACGAAAAAGTTATTGAGCTCATTCGCAATTTCGATCTTTTCTTCGATTTGCTTATCTAATATTTGAATTTTGTTTATTTCTTGATGATCTTTTTTCAGGTTTATGGTTTGCTTTAGATTTTTCCACATTTCTTTGCTATTATATTTACTAATTAAGATTTTGTTTTCCATATATTTCGCCTTTTTCTTTTTGATAAGTTTTTTGTATCTTTTGTTTATTTCTTTATAATTGTCCCAATTTCCTGTTTTCCTAGACTCATTTAAAAGATTATATTTAAGTTTATTTAATTGTGTAAGGTCATGATCATACCACTTATTCATTAGTCTTACTTTCACTACTTTTTCAAATGTTAATCCTGTCATACATTGTAGAATTGCATTGTTTACTATGTCTAATTGGGATTCTATACTGGTTGAATCATTTATCACAAAACCGCATGCGCGCAACAAGTTAAGTAGATTTTCTTTATTATAAAGCTCCCATGAGGTAATTGTTTTTGTTGTTCTCATTTTATATGGTGCTGATGTATTAATTTTTATTTCTATCGTTTCATGATCTGATATTTTATACTTGTCCATGTTTTGACAAATAACATCATTCGAATTTGAGTATAGAAGGTCGATTTTTGTTTCAGTTGTATCTGTGATACGTGTGTTGAAGAGTATTTTTTGGCTCATTGCCAAATCATTAAACATATCTGTTAATTTCTTGCTATAGGTGTTGTTGGCATTATTAACGTTAATGTTATAGTCTCCAACCACGAAGCAATTCACACTTAACTCAACTTTTTCCAACAATATTTCATTTAGATAATTTAAGAAGTCAGAATCACTCGTATTAGGTGAGTGATATAGAACCCCTATTTGCCATTTTTTATCGCACTCTTTTAGTTTTATTACGATGCACCAAATGTTATTATTAATGCTGTTATTATATATAACGTTGTATTTGACAGAGTTGTGAGCATATATTAAGACACCTCCTGTGTGTCTGCTATGTGAGTCACATCTAATTACCGTATAGGCATTAATATGTAACTCTGCTTCTCTAATATCACCCGTGGCACATGTTTCCGAGCACAATAGTAACGCAGGTTTCTGCTCCACAATAAGATTTTCTAGTTCATTTTTGTTAGAAATAATACTACATATATTTAAATAGATACATTTAAATTCAAAGTTTTTATTTGGTTGCTATTTCTTCGCTTTTTTGCTCTGCAGATAGCGTATATATGCAGGGCACTTAGTACTATAGGCATAGTGATCCACTTCAACATCTATAACTTTTCTTCTCACCAAGTCAAAGCAGTTAACACATCTTATGATGTTTTAGTTACACTCTTTAACATCATGCTGTTCACCACATTTGCTACATGCTTGTTTAAATGCACAATCACTAGCTTTATGTTGGAAACCTAGACATTTAAAACATCTAGGTACATTTATATGTTCAAAAACGCTACAACTATCCCATTCAACTTTTATTCTCTTCTTCTCAATTAGATGCTCATACGTTTCACAATCTGTTTCTATAATAATATTATAGCTTTCTTCTCTTTTATTGCGATCTTCATAAACCTTAATAATTTTTAACTCTTTATTATCTTCAATATCGTTCTGTTTTTTTACACACTCAATAATTCTCTCATCATTTAATTTTGTTGAGAGCCCCACTATTTTTAACGCTCTCCGCTTCTTCGTTTCTCTCAATTTTTCCGTAGCATATTCTTGACCAATTTCTTTGTTTACTTTCTTTTGTACTTCTTCTACTGCTTCACTGTTTTTGCACTCAACTATTATCGCACCTTTATTTATATTAGTAAAAGTCGTGATAAGACCTTCGGTTGGTTCGATTACTTTTTTTAGTGCTTTCTTAGTTTCTTTTGTATTTTTGTTGTTTATAGGTTTAATAACTATTTTGTTTGCGTTTCTTTTTGCCATTTCTGCATATGATGATTTTGCATTTATTTGTTTCTTTTCAGCCCGCATTTCACTTAATTTATCGCAGCTGCTGTTTGGACTCTTATGTATCTCACTTATGAGCTCCTGTTTCAATATTTTGCATCTTTCACTAAATATTTGTTCTATTACTGCATTTATTTCAACTGTAAAGTCATTTTTCATTTTTTGCATTTTATTCGTTATTGCATCCTCCACTATTTCTTTAACATCTGATCTTTTTAAGTTTTTTGATTCACTTTTTTCAATAGAATGTTCTATTTCAATAAATTTTGTATTTATGTTTGATAAGCTACACTGGTTACAATACCATTTAATATTTAAATTTTCATTTAGAAATTTTAATTCTGCTCTTTTTAAATTGCTACACTTCACACAAAAAACATTATCACAGCCCCCACTGCATGTTAGCATATCTTCCACTTGCAGTATTTTTGCTGTGCAATCTTTACACTCTAGCTGAGGCATCATTAAAATTTTATTTATTTTTATTTTTTTTATTTTAAGAGTCACTGTCTCAATAATTTATAAGTTTAAATATCCAATTTCAATAATTGACTTTTAGTTTATGTTTAACAGCAATTTATGAGATATACCTTTGCATTTACCACTAAATTTTAGCAAAAGCACAGAGCAACACATAACACGTCCGTTCTGATCGATGCTTGTTCTTTGGATGTTATGGTCTCCTTACAAATTGGCGGAACGGGTCTTATGTTTTACGGCGACTCCGAACGGATATCTGGGTTTTCACTGAGAAGCTTTTCACTGCTTAGAAAAAAATGTTTTTCCTAATAAAATATTGTCTAAATTTTTGATGTTGTTTTGCCCGCGAATTAAACCCAGAATCTTCGATATGGTAATTGACGCTACCACCATACCATGGCGACCTTGCAATATTAAAATATAAATCTCTTCCATTTTTTAATTCGCTCAAAATTCGTTAATAGTTCTCTTTTAAAGAGAACTTTCATTAGTCCCACCATCGCTGCTTTTTGTCTTTTCCACGTGTCATTTTTTTCATATGTACAAATGTACTTGTTTATTTACATTTATATAGCGATAGTTAAAACCAAATATTTTTTTTTCTCGTTTTTTTTTGGGGGGTTTTGGTTTTCGTTTTCATTACATGTGCTTTATCAATTTATTTCCTACGCAACCCACAAATGATAAGTCAACAATGTTGCTTGACACATAGAACGCTTTTCCGACACAACTGCGACAAAATGTGCCACCATCAGCAGCGTTTTTTGCTACATTTTTATAACCTTTTTTTTCGTTCTCATACATTTACTTAGTTACACAAGTTTTTGTTGGGGGTGCCTGGTTGGGAGCAATCGCCAACATTGACAGCTCAGCAGCTTGGCGACCACAGCAACAGAAGCAACAATCGAGCAGCAATAGCACAACCATGACAGTCATCACTCTGTCAAAGTGACAAATAGGATCGTTTACGTGGTTGCTTGACAATGTCATTGGCAAGCGTGTGTGTGCGCATGGCAAGGGAAAACAGGCAAGGTCATACTCCCTCACCAATGTTCTTATGAGAATAACTTCTATAAACAAAGATATGAAATTTGTGTAACAATGCTAACTTTGGCTAACTCTCAAGTGGGTGCTTTTAACAGTGAAAACAAACGCTTAGTCGCATTATTGAATACACATATACATCTGTATGTATTGGCAAATGTTAAATCCACCAATAGTTAATGTCATTCACGTAACCACGTACGAGAAGAGAGAAGGTAAATTAGCCATATGTAGTTTGAGTCAGGGGTATACTTGGTAACTTTTAAATTACTTTTGTCAGCTGTGTAAATGAAAAATTGACAAAAGGGGTGAAAATTCACCAGCGCATAACAAATTATCCCATTAAGCAAGAAAGGCCTAAAAGCTTTGCTTAATAAGTCAGGCTTACAGACTTAGATATGAATTGAGATCTCACTTTGAAATTATATTGAAAATTTTATTTGAAGCAACATCTGGCACACCAGACATAAGACGTAAGTAGAAAATTTTCTCTGTAAATAGATTTTGGGAACAAAAGGGTAAGACCTGCATATTTTTTCTTGCCCTAATATTTTTCTTGAGGTCATGCCTCCCTCATGCAATGTGTTTTCAAAAATTGTTGATGTATTCCTAAACCGATTGAGTACCAAAAGGAGATATAGACGATATCTACTCGAAGCGAAATACGCCAGCTAGTGGCTGGTAAGACGCATGTCTCAATCTGTATTCAAAATATGGTCGGACGAATGCACGTCTGGCGATTGGAGTCTTAAACCCCTTTCCGCAGTTCACAAAAAGGGTAATCCTGAGACTGTGCAAACTTTCGCGGAATCAGCCTTCTTAGTATTGCATATAATGATGAACAACATCATTAGATCTGTCAGAATTAGGAACGACATCTCTGAGTTATTGAAAATAAACGAGGCTTCAGACAGTGTACGCTCCTTGTTATATCTTTAGTTTGATGCCACGCTAGAAAGAAATAGATATTTTCTGAAGAATGTAGTCGCTCTGGGAAATTATTTATAACTGCAGCCACGTTACTTTTGACGGATGTTCATAAATTCAAAACTGTGACGATTTTCGTCTATCTGGGAAACAGCATTTGACTTCACATTTATATTTATTAATTGGATGCAAAAATGGAATGCATTGTTAAAATTAGTTCGAGATTAGTACACATTAAATTGGCTTAGTTTCTACTACATATTTTATTCAATCTGGGGTGATCATTCATCGAACACATTCGACTTTTGGGTCGTTTTGGCGCTGGCGTCACTTTGAAAGAAGGAACGTTGAAAGCATGGCGCAACGATACAAGGTGGCAGCATGGGACAGCTGATTATAAACTTTTTTATTTGATTTGATACATCAACTTCCGGCGCAGTACGGTTTTGACATTTGTCCATCGAATTTACAAAAACAAAGTACATGCAATTTTTATTTATGTTTGTAGGTATGTCACCATGCTGCCACCTTGTATCGGTCCGCCTTGGTTGAAAGTTTTCCTGCTACAACGTCACATAACGAAAGTTTTTTAAATTATTTTGCGTTACTGTGACGTGGCCGTTGCGTGGCATGTGGACTAGGAACATAGCGACAAAGATTTGTGTGTTCAAAGTCAGCTGTTGACGCAATGCAAGCGCCAAGTCGACGCAAAAGTCGAATGTTTTTGGATCTCTACTATGTTTAAATGCTTTCCATCACTTTCTTTGCGTCCACAATCCTTCGAAGATTATATTTATATGTATAGCTTATCTTTTAATGATTAGCTGATACTTTCGGGATACTTTTTATACTCAGCTGAGCAGAGCTCACAGAGTATATTAATTTTGTTCGCATAACGGTAATCCATAACGCCATAAACTAATCGAGATAGATATACTTCTATATATCAAAATGATCTGGGTGAAAAAAGAAATTCATTTAGCCATGTCCGTCCGTCCGCCCGTCCGTCCGTAAACACGATAACTTGAGTAAATTTTGTGGTATCTTGATAAAATTTTGTATACAGGTTCCTGGGCACTCATCCCAGACCACTATTTAAAATGAACGAATCGGACAATAACCACGCCCACTTTTTCGATATCGAATATTTCGAAAAACCGTAAAAGTGCGATAATTCATTACCAAAGACGGATAAAGCGATGAAACTTGTAGGTGGGTTGAACTTATGAAGCAGAATATAAAATTAGTAAAATCTCAGACAATGGGCGTGCCACCGCCCACTTTTAAAAGAAGGTAATTTAAAGGTTTAGCAAGCTGTTATTTCACAGTCGTTGAAGATATCATTATGAAATTTGGCATGAAACTTACCCCTATTACTATATGTGTTCTAAATAAAAATTAGCAAAATCGGATGACGAACACGCCCACTTTTTAAACGTTTTTTTTTTTTTTTTAAGTCGAATTTTAACAAAAAATTGACCGTTTTTACAGTATATAAGTAAATTATGTCAAGATTCAACCCCAGTAATGATATAGTGCAATAAAATACAAAAGTAAAAGAAACTTTCAAAATGGGCGTTCATTTAATTTGTCTAGAATACTTTTAATGCCATAAGTCGAAAAAAATTTTACCAATCCTTGTGAAATTTGGTAGGAACATAGATTCTTTGACAATAACAGTTTTCTGTGAAAATGGGCGAAATCGGTTGAAGCCACGCCCAGTTTTTATACACACCCGGCCGTCTGTCCTTCTGCTTGGCCGTTAACACGATAACTTGACCACAAATCGATATATCTTTACTAAACTTAGGTTACGTACTTATCTGAACTCACTCTATCTTGGTATAAAAAATGGCCGAAACCACGCCCACTTTTTCGATATCGGAAATTACGAAAAATGAAAAAAATGCCCTAATTCTTTACCAAATACGAAGAAAGGGGTGAAACATGCCAATTGCATTGGTTTATTGACGCAAAATATAACTTTAGAAAAACTTTGTAAAATGGGTGTGACACCTCCATATTAAGTAGAAGAAAATGAAAAAATTCTGCAGGGCGAAATCAAAAGCCTCTGGAATCTTGGCAGGAATACTGTTCGTGGTACTACATATATAAATAAATTAGCGGTACCCGACAGATGATGTTCTGGGTCACCCTGGTCCACATTTTGGTCCATATCTCGAAAACGCCGTCAGATATACAACTAAGGGACACTCCCTTTTAAAACCTTCATTAATACCTTTAATTTGATACCCATATCGTACAAAGCATTCTAGAGTCAGCCCTGGTTCACTTTTATGGCGATATCCCGAAATGGCGTCCACCTATAGAACTAAGACCCACTACGTTTTAAATAATCATTAACACCTTCCATTTGATACACATGTCATACAAACACATTCCAGGGTTACCCTAGGTTCATTTTCCTACATGGTGATTTTCCCTTATTTTGTCTGCAAAGCTCTCAGCTGAGTATGTAATGTTCGGTTACAATCGAACTTAGCCTTCCTTACTTGTTATTGACTATTATTATCAAATCATCACGAAATTACTCCATTTTGTATTCTATATATAAAAATTAAAAGGTCTGCCACTCAGGATTTGCCTTTGTAAAACCCAATTGTATATACTTATATTAACCGAACTAATTTTTCAGTCCATTTGTTGTGCCAAAAGCAACAGTCGCCAACAACAACATCTATATATATATATTTTTCAATTGTATTTACCCAGAAAAAAATTTAACCTTATATAAGGCTTATGTCATCAGGCCTCAATTCTATAAGAAATTTTAGTTGTATGGCGTAATTTTAGTTGTATGCGTTGTAATAAAATAATACATCAAATGATTATAATGTTTATGAGCCAGGTAGAATAAGGAATAGTATGCCATAATAAAAATAAAAATAAAATCTAATTTCCTTGAAAATATTACGAAATTTTATCTGCTAGGTTCTATTTACCATGTATATTTTAAGCAGGGATGCACCTTAACGTTAAGCTAATCGTTTATCAAAAAATGTCCACCGTTTCTGTTGAAACACTTCGAAATATTATCGATAAAGAAATTATCAAGATAAATTGTATCTCGTTTTTAACCGAAACGAAAAGCTTTCGTTAACGTTAAAAACGTTAACAAAAACGTGATACTTTATGTTTGAATTGTGCTGGCAATGCTATAGCCATTGTGAAGCCGTAAGGTGGTAACAGCGAGCGGACATACACACACAAACTCCATGTAATTTGTTTGTGTAATTCGTTGGTGGTAATGTCAAAAATACTCTGAGAAATGTTCGTACTGTCAAAATTCATGAGAAAAGTTGCAATCAGCTTGGCTAATGCTTTCACCTTTAATGACTCCGCCATCAATCAGCTTTGCCAGCACAGTTTGAAATTAATAATCAACATAAACGATTTGATTTCGTTTTGATAGGGCAGAAAACGAAACAAAATCATTTCGTTAATTTGACGTTCTTAACGTTAATAAACGAAACGAAATGACTTTGTTTCGTTTTCTGCCCTATCAAAACGAAATCAAATCGTTTATGTTGATTATTAATTTCAAATCATTTCAACAAAATCATTTCGTTAATTTGACGTTCTTAACGTTAATAAACGAAACGAAATGACTTTGTTTCGTTTATTAACGTTAATTATCGTAACGAAATGATATCGGTTCGTTGGTTAATCATGCCTGCTTTTAAGTTTACGCAACATTAATTTTTTTGATTTACCTTAGGGATAAGGCTTATTTGTAGGATAAATAAGCCGTAAATAAGTCGTTACTGCACGGCGTATGTTTTACTCTTTTTACCATATTCTAGAATTTATTTGTCAGGAGTGCAATGAGTATTCCTAATTGCTTACAATCCGCTTATGCCAGTCTTTGCTGGGTATAATTCAATTGGTTTCCTCTTTTTCTTGATTGATGTATTTAAATTTTGTATTTATCCTCTACAACTGAAATTTGATACGTCACTTATGTATGCGTATAAGAGGCCCTAAAGAGTTTGTGGGTCTTAATATCTTCTGTAGGTATGTATGCATATATGCGTATGTATTTTTGTATACGCTCTCCAATGTGTTAAAATTTTTGCAAGATTTATTTTAAACTAGCCTTTACCCGCGGCCCCGTCCGCAAGGAGAAAATAAAATATATGTGCTATTCACGTTAGCCTGCTTATCAAGTTGTCTGTTTAAAAATTTTTTCTGTCAATGTATTTTATTTTTTAATACAGTAAAAAAAAAGAACTAACTGAGCTGATGGGCACGCTTACATGAATAGTACAATACACTTTTTTCGAATTAAAAAAAATACATTTTGTTTCTAAGTTAAATTAATTGATATGACAGGGGTGAAAGAATTACTACTCATAGAACAAAGGAGTGAAACTACAATTATCTAAAACCAAAAAGAAGTTTTTAAATGAAAGCAGTGTTGCTTTTTCGGGTATTTAGTTGGTTAAAATATTACAAAAATTTTAATTATAGTTGTAATAGTTCGTTACAGGATTCATTTAAAAATAGAACGAAAAAGCTGTGATATATTAAAGATAAAACATACCGAATTTTAATTACGAATAATTTGCCGTAAATCCACGGCCATGTGTGCTGAATTACCGTTTTCGAAGAGACCTAAAATGATCCCGGAAGTGTCCCTAAATGACACCAAATAGTCACGAAATGATGCCGACGGGATCCTGGACAAATCTCGAAAACTATCCAGAAATGATGCCGGAAGGGTCCCAAAATAATCCCGAAGTAGTCACGAAAAGTCCCGAAATGACCCTGACGGAATCCCGGACGGATCCCGAAAACCATCCAGATTTGATTCCTGAACGGTCCGAAAATGATCCCGATATAGTCCGAAAAAGTCCCGAAAAAACTCTGACGGGATCCCGGACAAATCCCGAAAATCGCCCAGAAATTATCCCGGAAGAAACCCAAAATGATTCCGAAATAGTAGTCACGAAAAAGGCCCGAAATGACCCTGACGGGATCCCGAAAACCATCCAGAAATGACTCTGGAGGGATCCCCAAATGATCCCGGAAAAGTCCACAAACCATCCAGAATTGATCTCTGAAGGTTCCGAAAATGATCCCGAAATAGTCCCGAAAGTCACGAAAAACTCAGACCCATCCCGAAAATCATGAAGAAATTATCCTGGAAGGGTCCCAAAATTACCCCGAAATAACTCCGACGGGATCCCGAACAGATCCCGAAAATCATCCAGAACTGAGCTCTGAAACGTCCGCAAATAATCCAGAAATAGTCCCGAAAAAGTCCCGAAAAAACTCCGTCGGGATCCCGGACAGATACCGAAAATCACCCAGAAATTATGCCGGAGGGGTCCCAAAATGATTCCGAAATAGCCCCGAAAAAGTCCCGAAATGACCTTGAGGGGATCCCAGACCGATACCGAAAACCATCCAGAATTGATCTCTAAAGGGTCCGCAATTTATCCCAGATAAAGTCGCGAAAAAACTACGAAGGGATCCCGAACAGATCCCGAAAATCATAGAGAAATTATCCCGGAAGGGTCCCAAAATGATCCCGAAATAGTCCCGAAAAGGCGCGAAATAACCCTGACGGGATCCCGGACGGATCCCGCAAACCACCCAGAAATGATCTTTAAGGGCAACTGACCTCGAAATAGTCGTGAAAAAGTCCCGAAATTACCCCGACGGGATCCCGAAAACCATCCAGAAATTATCCCTGAAGGATCCCCAAATGATCAAAGAACAGTCTCGAAATTCCCTGAAATTTTCCCGAAAAAGTAAAAAAATAAACCCGACGGGATCTCGGACGGATCCCGAAAACGATCCAGAAATGATGCCGGAAGGGACCAGCAAAAGTCCCAAAATGACCCCGACAGGATCCCGGACGAATCCCGAAAACCATACAGAAATGATGCCGGAAGAGACCCCAAATGATCCCGCAAAAGTCTCAAAATGACCCCGACAGGATCCCGGACGGATCCTGTAAACCATCCAGAAATGATGCCGGAAGAGACCCCAAATGATCCCGCAAAAGTCCCAAAATGACCCCGACAGGATCCCGGACGGATCCCGAAAACCATCCAGAAATGATGCCGGAAGAGACCCCAAATGATCCCACAAAAGTCCCAAAATAACCCCGACAGGATCCCGGACGGATCCCGAAAACCATCCAGAAACGATGCCAGAATGGAGCCCAAATGGTCCCGAAATGACACCTACGAGATCCCGGACGGATACCGAAAACCATCCAGAAATGATGCCGGCAGGTACCCCAAATTATCCCGAAATAGTCCCGAAATGACCCTGACGGGATCGCGGACGGATTCCGAAAACCATCCAGAAATGATGCCGATAGGGTCCCCAAATGATCCTGTATTAGTCGAGAAAAAATTCCGAAATGACACCGACGGGATTCCGGACGGATCCCGAAAACCATCTAGAATTGATACCGGAAGGTACCCCAAATGATGCCGAAATAGTCCCGAAATGATATCGACGAGAACCCGGACGGATACCGAAAACCATCCAGAAATGATGCCGGCGGAGACCCCAAATGATCCCGCTAAAGTCCCAAAATGACCCCGACAGGGTCCTGGACGGATCCCGTAAACCATCCAGAAATGATGTCGGAAGAGACCCCAAATGATCCCGCAAAAGTCCCAAAATGACCACGATAGGATCCCGGACGGATCCCGAAAACCATCCAGAAATGATGCCGGGAGAGACCCCAAATGATCCCGCAAAAGTCCCAAAATGACCACGACAGGATCCCGGACGGATCCCGTAAACCATCCATAAATGATGCCGGAGGAGACCCCAAATGATCCCGCAAAAGTCCCAAAATGACCCCGACAGGATCCCGGACGGATCCCGTAAACCATCCAGAAATGATGTCGGAAGAGACCCCAAATGATCCCGCAAAAGTCCCAAAATGACCACGACAGGATCCCGGACGGATCCCGAAAACCATCCAGAAATGATGCCGGGAGAGACCCCAAATGATCCCGCAAAAGTCCCAAAATGACCACGACAGGATCCCGGACGGATCCCGAAAACCATACAGAAATGATGCCGGAAGAGACCCCAAATGATCCCGCAAAAGTCTCAAAATGACCCCGACAGGATCCCGGACGGATCCTGTAAACCATCCAGAAATGATGCCGGAAGAGACCCCAAATGATCCCGCAAAAGTCCCAAAATGACCCCGACAGGATCCCGGACGGATCCCGAAAACCATCCAGAAATGATGCCGGAAGAGACCCCAAATGATCCCACAAAAGTCCCAAAATAACCCCGACAGGATCCCGGACGGATCCCGAAAACCATCCAGAAACGATGCCAGAATGGAGCCCAAATGGTCCCGAAATGACACCTACGAGATCCCGGACGGATACCGAAAACCATCCAGAAATGATGCCGGCAGGTACCCCAAATGATCCCGAAATAGTCCCGAAATGTCCTCGTCGGCATCCCGGACGGATCCCGAAAATTATCCAGAAATGATGCCGGAAAGGTCCCCAAATGATCCCCTAATTGTCCCGCAATTACCCTGACGGGATCCCGGACGGATCCCGAAAACCATCTAGAAATGAAGCCGGTAGGTACCCCAAATGATCACGAAATAGTACCGAAATGACCGTGACGGGATCCCGTACGTATCCCGAAAACCATCTAGCAATGATGCCGGAAGCTACCCCAAATGATACCGTATTAGTCGATAAAAAGTCCCGAAATTACGCCGACGGGATCCCGGACGGGTCCAGAAAACCGTCTAGAAATGAAGCCGGAAGGTACCCCAAATGATCCCGAAATAGTCCCGAAATGACCCTGATTGGATCCTGGACGGATCCCGAAAACCATCTAGCAATGATGCCGGAAGGTACCTCAAATGAACCCGTATTAGTCGAGAAAAAGTCTCAAAATTACCCTGAAGGGATCCCGAACGGATCCCGAAAACCATACAGTAATGATGCCGAAAAGGTCCCCAAAAGATCCCGTATAAGTCGAGAAAAAGTCCCGAAATGACCATGACGGGATCCCGGACGGATCCCGAAAACCATACAGAAATGATGCCGAAAAGGTCCCCAAATGATCCCGTATTAGAAGCGAAAAAGTCCCGAAATGACCCCGACGGGATCCCGAACGGATCCCGAAAACCAGCCAGAAATGATGCCGGAAGAGCCCCCAAATGACCCCGGAAGAGCCCCCAAATGATCCCAAAAAAGTCCCCAAATTACCCCGACGAGATCCCGGACGGATCCCGAAAACCATCCAGAAATGATGCCGAAAGGGTCCCCAAATGAGCCCGTATTAGTCGCGAAAAAGTCCTGAAATGACCCCGACGGGATGCCGGACGAATCCCGAAGACCATCCAGAAATGATGCCTAAAGGGACCCAAAATAACCCCGAAAAAGTCCCGTAATGATCCCGGAAACCATCAAGAATTTATCTCTTGAAGGTACGCAAATTATCCCGAAAGTACCCCGACGGGATCCGGGACGGATCCCGAAAACCATCCAGAAATGATGCCAAAAGGGTCCCCAAATGATCGCGAAATAGTCCCGAAATGATTCCGGAATAGTCCCGAAAATGTCCCAAAATAACCCCGACGGGATCCCGGACGGATCCCGAAAACTATACAGAAATGATCCCGGAAGGGTCCCAAAATGATCCCGAAATAGTCCCGAAAAAGTCCCGAAATTATCCCGGCGTAATCCCGGACCGATCCCGAAAACCATCCAGAAATGATCCCGGAGGGTCTCGATATGACCCTTACGGGATTACAAATAAGGTGAAGCTAATTATAAAACCATGTTAATAAGGCAGCAGGCGCATTGGAGCGAATAAAAAGTTACATAGAAACATACAGGTAAAGCTAATAAAGGCGTGCTAATAAAAACAATTGATGGAGGGCGGATGGCGGGAGTAGAGGAGAGGACCACTGATCGTTCCTCCAAAATTGTCTAGATCTCGTTCTGTATGTACCAGATACCAAAAACTATTGATTTAGGAGAAAATTTATATTGAGTTATAACAATTTATAGATTTTACACCAGAGGGGGTGATAAAGGGGGGGTGGGCGGGCGGAGGGTGTCACTGCTTACTTTGTAAGCCCTCGACTTATTTGACCCCTTGAGTCTGTGATATTGGTGAAGGCCAGTATACGGAAAGTTATAATGTGTAAAAATTATTGAAAAATAACTTCTCGAAGGGGTTGTGGGACCCCCACCCCTCTTTCCATGTTCGAAAAAAATTTCGCTAGTAGACTACTGTCTGTGTCCCAAATTTCATCAAAATCCGTGTAGCCATTCTGGCGTGATTCAGTCGCAAAGACGGAAAAATATAATAATTAAAATATAACTGTTCCTAGGGTGCGGGGACCACGCCCCTTTTCAAAAATATATAGTTAGTAGATCCTTCTAGACTATTGGCTATATGTGTGCAAAATTTCATCCAAATCGGTCCAGCCGTTCTTGCGTGATTGAGTCACAAAGACAAACGTCTGGACAAACATCCAAACATCCAAACATCCAAACATCCAAACATCTTCACATCCAAACTTTGCCATTTATAATATATATTAGATTATATTCCACTTGTGCCCGATATATGGGATAGTTTTTTTCAAAACCAAGTAAAATTGGATTCCTGTGGTTTTAAGTGTTTCGTTTGGTTTTCAATAGGTTTCAATCTTTTTCATCACAGCCGTATAGTATTTAAATATACATGAGAAAAAGCCACATAAAAAGTGTGCGCGCTTTTCAGTTTCGAGAAAAATATAAAAACAAAAACCTGTTTAGTCGGCTTCCTTTTGTTTTCATCTTATGAGCGGCGTTCTGGGGTGTAACTTGCGTGGTCTTTTACACCCAGCAGTTTTGAGACAATCTATACACAGTATTTCCGAAAAATTATCAAATCCCTTATCAAGTCAAAAATTCTTTGAGACCTCCGAAAATCTAAATTCAGAGTAAACATTTCCTCCATACTTTGAGAAATTCCATTCAACTTTTATTGAATAGCTTGCTCGAAATTTATTTCGCACTTACCTTTACATTCGGAATATAAATATTGGTGTTACATACGTATCAGGTGTATGCATATGAAACCGGTATTTTTTATTTAAAAAAAAGCACATTTATTTCAAGAGAATGGTAACGAATATTTTATTCAAAGTAAGCGCTCTCGCTAGCTACACATTTTGGCCACCTCTCAGGCAATTTATGGATACCTCGTCGAAAAAAGCCTTCGTTTTTGAAGCAAACCAGTCATCGAGCCATTTTTCAACATTTTCGTATGAAGTGAAGCGCTGTTCGCTAAGTGCGTGCCCCATCGATGGAAATAAGTGAAAATCGGATTTAGCCACGTCTGGAGAGTAAGCGGGGTGGGGTAGCGGTTGCCAGCTGTACGACTCAACCAATTCCCGAGACTGTTTTGTTCGGTGTGATGGTGCATTTTCATCGAGAAAAATCACTTTGTCATGCCTAATTTCATATTCTGGGCTTTTTTGGTGCAGAGCACGGTTCAAATTGGCCAATTGTTGTTGGCAGCGTAGGCCATTAACAGTTTCGGCTGGTTTTAGAAGCTCATATCAGATTACACCACGCTGCTACCAGAAAACACAGGACATTGTCTTTTTTCCGAAGCGATTTGGTCTTGGGGACGATTGTGCTGGTTGGCTAGGGTCCACATACGGTTTCTTGCGTTTGGGATTCACGAAATAAATCCGCTTTTCATCGCCAGTAACTACCCGATGCAAAAACGACTTTCTTTTTTGTCTGGCGAGCAGCATTTCACATGTTGTTTTCCTGCTGCCTGTCGTTCAGCTTATGTGGCACCCATCTTCCGCTTTTCATGATCTTTCCCATGGAATTCAAACATCTGGAAATGGTTGTCTGGGACACATTTAGATGTTCTGCGAGCTGTTTTTGCGTCTGATTATCGTCTTCATCTAGCAAAGCCTGCAGTTGGACGTCCTCGAACAATTTCGGTGGTTTGCCGCGGTCAGCGTTTCTCACATCAAAATTACCACTTTTAAACTTGTTGAACCAATCATTATACTGCATACGACCAAGAGCGTGATCTCCGTAAGCTTCAACAAGCACTCGATGAGATTATATCACCGATTTACCCAAATGGAAGCAGAAAATTAATGCTCCCCGCAAATCGTTGTTTGAAGGCACGTATTTCGACATTTTCAAGAGCGAAAAAAACACGATGTTGTATGAAACTTGAAATGTTTGGTATTGGATATTCTTGACAGATTATAAGACGCCAACCAGCGCCAATGGTAAGTTTTTACTGTTCCTACAATTGTGCCTACTGAACGCTAGATGCCAATACCGGTTTCATATGCATACACCTGATATATGCATAGAATGCCTCATATTTATATTATATGAAAAGGTATTGAACTGATAAAGGCCGCGCCTCAATGAACGCTTTCATATCGGTGCGTTTAACGTTATCTTATTCATGGTGAGTAGATTGCACGTATTTTTATTGAGAGCGGCAGACCGAGCGACACTGGCACCATCAAACCAGCAAAAGTTGACAAGTTTCATCTTTTGCTACATGTAAAGTAAAGAAGAAGAATTCGATATTTGCTTTGGCTATTAGTGTATGCATACTTTACAATTGAAATAATTTTTCACATTTCTGGTACTTTTCCAACGTGTTTTACAGTTAAAAACTGCATTTTAACATTATAATAGGACACAAAATATGTTAAAAAGCATTTTACTTGTAAAGTGAGAATGATTATAAGTTTTTCGCGAAATTTTGTATGTGAATGGGCAAGGCGAAATAAACCTCAATTGATAAATCTGAACTTCCTTTATATTTACAAACGCAACATAATGCGTGATTGTGTCGATTTTACTGTCGTGCACAAGATTGCGTTGAATGCACTTTTATGAAAGAGTTCAATATGAATCGGCCATAACTGCATATAGTATATGCAAGTACAATGTCTTGTAGAGTAGTAGAATGTCTTGTAGTTCCAAAAGTCAAAATAAACAAATTAATTTTTATGAACGTTGATATTTAATCTTTTGTGCCACCCATATTGACGAAAATCCCACGGTGTTGACCATTCAGTACTTTTGTGTATCTTTATAAGGGTAAAGTCGATTTCAAATCAGAAAGTTGCAATTTCCATATGCAACATGTTGCCAATGATTGAAGTAGCAACTTGTTTTCCTCGAAAAATAAAATAAAAAAGATTAAACGAGGTGTATCATAGTTTTGATATGATATTTTTATCTTATTGTAGGGTAAACATTTTTTTCCCTTAAAAATAACTTAACGAAAAGCATGCCAGCTCCAATGACTTATTAACCTAGTTTTTTTTTTATGAAGAAGCTCAAATGGTGTTGTTGTTGTTGTAGCGATAGGGACACTCCCCGAAGGCCTTGGAGAGTGTTAATGATGTAGATGGTCCTTTGCCGGATGCAGATCCGGTACGTTCCGGTAACAAGCACCATTAAGGCACCATCCCGCCCATCTCGGAACGATTTAGTATGACCACATGAAACCTTCAAGACCATACCGCCGTCCCACCCCCTAGATGCATGAGGAACTTGGGGTCGCCACAGCCTCGACTGTTAAAGTAACAGGATTCACCACGGCTAGGTGAGGTTGACAATTGAGTTGGAGAAGCTATATTTTGTGCTGGGAAAGTGTTGTTGCGCAACACAACTCCTTAAATCAATTTGGTATTTTAGTCGCCTGTTATGACAAGCATACATGCCGTGGGTGTATTCTAAGCTCCCTAACACGTTCACATTTTTCTCTCTGGTGTTAAACAAAACAAGCGACCGGTTTTTGAGAAAAGACTTCAACTTTATTCCTTTCCTTATTGATTTTATCTCTCAACTCCCTCATTATAATTCTCCATAACAATCTGATTCCATTCCCACTCTCATTTCCACTCCCAATCTCATTACCACTCCTTCTCTCATTATTGGACACCCCTCTTCTAGTAAATACTGGGACATCGCGAATTTATACGTTTCTTCCACTCCCACTCTCATTCCTACCTCCACTTTCATAGCCTCTCCCACCGTAATTACTTCATTTATATAGAATCGATTTATATTATATACATACATATATACCAGATTCTGCATACCCCTTTCAAAAAAGTACGGAGATAGAGCGAATTAAAATTTTTGTTTCACTTCTCCGACTTTCATTTCCATTTTAAGTTCCACCCTCACGCTCACTTTCATTTCTCCTACCTCTCCTACCTAAATAACCACATATACAGAAAATATGTACCACAGCAAGTATAGCGAGTTTACAATTTTTGTCTCACTTCCACTCACTTCTACCTACACTTTCACTCTTGCTCCTACTTCTAATCCCTTCACTTGTATCGTAATTTTTTTGTTTTGATACTTGGATATTCTGTACGAAATATTGGAAACCCGCTTCAGGTAATACGGGGATAAAGCGAATTTATATATTTACTAATATTTATATAACCAGCCAGAAAATTTTCGGGTGACCTCATGAACCTACTGTCAAGTTTTTGTAAAGATCGGTTGAGTACTTTGGACGGCCATAGGTCATACACACACATCCATTTTTATACTCAGTTGAGCAGAGCTCACAGAGTATATTAATTTTGATTGCATAACGGTTGGTTGTACAGGTATAAAGGAATCGAGATAGATATAGACTTCCATATATCAAAATCATCAGTATCGAAAAAAAATTCGATTTAGCCATGTCCGTCCGTCCGTCCGTCCGTCTGTCTGTCCGTTAACACGATAACTTGACTAAATTTTGAGGTATCTTGATGAAATTTGGTACGTAGGTTCCTGGACACTCATCTCAGATCGCTATTTAAAATGAACGATATCGGACAAATACCCCGCCCACTTTTTCGATATCGAAAATTTCGAAAAATCGAAAAAGTGCGATAATTCATTACCAAATACGCATTAAGCGATGAAACTTGGTAGGTGAGTTGAGCTTATGACGCAGAATAGAAAACTAGTAAAATTTTGGACAATGGGAGTGGCACCGCCCACTTTTAAATGAAGGTAATTTAGAAGTTTTGCAAGCTGTAATTTGGCAGTCGTTGAAGATATCATGATGAAATTTGGCAGGAACGTTACTCTTATTACTTTATGTCTGCTCAATAAAAATTAGCAAAATCGGAGAACGACCACGCCCACTTTTTAAAAATTTTTTTTTTTTAATTCAAATTTTAAAAGAAAAGTTAATATCTTTACAGCATATAAGTAAATTATGCCAATATTCAACTCGAGTAATGATATGGTGCAACAAAATAAAAAAATAAAAGAAAATTTCAAAATGGGCGTGGCTCCGCCCTTTTTCATTTCATTTGTCTAGGATGCTTGTAATGCCATAAATCGAACAAAAATTAACCAATCCTTGTGAAATTTGGTAGAGGTTTAGCTTCTAGGACGGTAACTGTTTTCTGTGAAAAAGGGCGAAATCGGTTGAAGCCACGCCCAGTTTTTATACACAGTCATCCGTCTGTCCTTCCGCTCGGCCGTTAACACGATAACTTGAGCAAAAATCGATATATCTTTACTAAACTCAGTTCACGTACTTATCTGAACTCACTTTATATTGGTATAAAAAATTGCCGAAATCCGACTATGACCATTAATAATTATATACCAAATACGAAAAAATAGATGAAATATGGTAATTGTATTGGTCTATTGACGCAAAATATAACTTTAGAAAAAAACTTGGAAAAATGGGTGTGACACCTACCATATTAAGTAGAAGAAAATGAAAAAGTTTTGCAGGGCGAAATCAAAAGCCCTTGGAATCTTGGAAGGAATACTGTACGTGGTATTACATATATAAATAAACTAGCGGTACCCGACAGATGATGTTCTGGATCACCCTGGTTCACATTTTGGTAGATATCTCGAAAACGCCTTCACATATACAACTAAGGGTCACTCCCTTTTAAAACCCTCATTAATACCTTTAATTTGATACCCATATCGTACAAACACATTCTAGAGTCACCCCTGGTCCACGTTTATGGCGATATCTCGAAAAGGCGTTCACATATAGAACTAAGGCCCACTCCTTTTTAAAATACTCATTAACACCTTTCATTTGATACCCATATCGTACAAACAAATTCTAGAGTCACCCCTGGTCCACCTTTATGGCGATATCTCGAAAAGGCGTCCACCTATAGAACTAAGGCCCACACCCTTTTAAAATACTCATTAACACCTTTCATTTGATATCCATATCGTACACAAAAGTTCTAGAGTCACCCCTGGCCCACCTTTATGGCGATATCTCGAAAAGGCATCCACCTATAGAACTAAGGCCCACTGCCTTTTAAAATACTCATTAACACCTTTCATTTGATACCCATATCGTACAAAAAATTCTAGAGTCACCCCTGGCCCACCTTTACGGCGATATCTCGAAAAGGCATCCACCTATAGAACTAAGGCCCACTCCCTTTTAAAATATTCATTAACACCTTTCATTTGATACCCATATCGTATACAAAAATTCCAGAGTCACCCCTGGTCCACCTTTATGTCGATATCTCGAAAAGGCATCCACCTATAGAACTAAGGCCCACGCCCTTTTAAAATACTCATTAACACCTTTCATTTGATACCCATATCGTACAAACAAATTGTAGAGTCACCCCTGGTCCACCTTTATGGCGATATCTCGAAAAGGCGTCCACCTATAGAACTAAGGCCCACACCCTTTTAAAATAATCATTAACACCTTTCATTTGATATCCATATCGTACACAAAAGTTCTAGAGTCACCCCTGGCCCACCTTTATGGCGATATCTAGAAAAGACATCCACCTATAGAACTAAGGCCCACGCCCTTTTAAAATACTCATTAACACCTTTCATTTGATACCCATATCGTACAAACAAATTCTAGAGTCACCCCTGGTCTACCTTTATGGAGGTATCTCGAAAAGGCGTCCACCTATAGAACTAAGACCCACACCCTTTTAAAATACTCATTAACACCTTTCATTTGATGCCCATATTGTACAAACGCATTCTAGAGTCACCCCTGGTCCACGTTTATGGCGATATCCCGAAAAGGCGTCCACCCATAGAACAAAGGCCCACTCCCTTTTAAAACACTTATTACACTTTTCGTTTGACACCCATATTGTACAAACGCATTCTAGAGTCAACCCAGGTCCACTTTTATAACGGAATTCCGAAAAGGAGTCCACCTATAGAACTAAGGCCCACTCCCTTTTAAAATACTCATTAATACCTTTCATTTGATACCCATATCGTACAAACAAATTCTAGAGTCACTCCTGGTCCATCTTTATGGCGATATCTCGAAAAGGCGTCCATCTATAGAACTTAGGCCCACGCTCTTTTAAAATACTCATTAATACCTTTTATTTGATACTCATATTGTACAAACAAATTCTAGAGTCACTCCTGGTCCATCTTTATGGCGATATCTCGAAAAGGCGTCCATCTATAGAACTTAGGCCCACGCTCTTTTAAAATACTCATTAATACCTTTTATTTGATACCCATATCGTACAAAATAAATTCTAGAGTCACCCCTGGTCCACCTTTATGGCGATATCTCGAAAAGACGTCCACCTATAGAACTTAGGCCCACTCCCTTTTAAAATTATCATTAGCACATTTCGTTTGATACCCATATCGTACAAACAAATTCTTGAGTCAGGCCTGGTCCACCTTTATGGCGATATCCCTAAATGGCGTCCATCTATAGATCTACGGCCCACTTCCTCTTAAAATACTCTGTAATACCTTCCCTTTGATACACATGTCATACAAACACATTCCAGGGTTACCCTAGGTTCCTTTTACAACATGGTGATTTCCCTTACTTTGTCTCCACAGCTCTCAACTGAGTATATAATGTTCGGTTACACCCGAACTTAGCCTTCCTTAGTTGTTATACATAGCGTGCTTTGCGCACAGAGTATATTAACTTTGGCAACATAACGGTTGATCGTAACGGCATAAACGAATCTAAAACAAGTAAGGAATGACTAAGTTCGGGTGTAACCGAACATTGCATACTCAGCTGAGAACTATGGAGACAAAATAAAGGAAAATCACCATGTAGGAAAATGAACCTAGGGTAATCCTGGAAAATGATTGTATGAAATGTGTATCAAATGGATGGTATTAAAGAGTATTTTAAGAGGAAGTGGGCCATAGATCTATAGGTAGACGCCCTTTAGGGATATCGCCATAAAGGTGAACAAGGGGAGACTCTAGAATTTGTTTGTACGATATGAGTATTTTAAAAGGGCGTTTGCCTTAGTTCTGGAGTTGGCCCCTTTCCGAGATATTGCCATAAAGGTGGACCAGGGGTGACTCTAGAATTTGTTTGAACGGTATGGGAATCAAATGAAAGCTGTTAATGAGTATTTTAAAATGGAGTGGGTCTTAGTTCTATAGGTGGACGCCTTTTCGAGATAGCGCCATAAAGGTGTGCCATGGGTGACTCTAGAATTTTTTTGTACGATATGGGTATCAAATGAAAGGTGTTAATGAGTATTTTAAAAGGGCGATTGCCTTAGTTCTGTAGGAGGACGCCTTTTCGAGATATCGCCATAAAGGTGGACCAGGGGTGACTCTAGAATTTGTTTCTACGATATGGGTTTCAAATGAAAGGTGTTAATGAGTATTTTATAAGGGCGTTTGCCTTACTTCTGTATGTGGACGCCTTTTCGAGATATCGCCATAAAGGTGGACCAGGGATGACTAGAATTCGTTTGTATAATATGGGTATCAAACGAAAGGTGTTAATGAGTATTTTAAAAGGGCGATTGCCTTAGTTCTATAGGAGGACGCCTTTTCGAGATATCGCCATAAAGGTGGACCAGGGGTGACTCTAGAATTTGTTTCTACGATATGGGTTTCAAATGAAAGGTGTTAATGAGTATTTTATAAGGGCGTTTGCCTTACTTCTGTATGTGGACGCCTTTTCGAGATATCGCCATAAAGGTGGACCAGGGGTGACTCTAGAATGAGTTTGTACGATATGGGTATCAAACGAAAGGTGTTAATGAGTATTTTAAAAGGGATTAGGCCTTAGTTCTATAGGTGGACCCCTTTTCGAGATATCACCATAAAGATGGACCAGGGGTGACTCTAGAATGAGTTTGTACGATATGGGTATCAAATTAAAGGTATTAATGAGAGTTTTAAAAGAGAGTGATGGTAGTTGACAGGGTGACCCAGAACATCATCTGTCGGGTACCGCTAATTTTTTTATATATGTTATACCACAAACAGTATTCCTGCAAAGCTTCCAAGGGCTTTTGGCTTCGCCCTGCAGAACTTTTTCATTTTACAAAGTTTTTTCTAAAGTTATATTTCGCGTCAATAAACCAATCCAATCACCACGTTTCATCCCTTTTTTCGTATCTGGTATGGAATTTTGTCATTTTTTTTTTATTTTTCGTAATTTTCGATTACGAAAAAGTGGGTTTCCTTAAAATTAGCGAAATCGGTAAGGGTCACGCCCATTTTTATATAAAACATTTTTAAAAGAGTCGTGGACGAATAGAAAAAGCTTTGTCTTTGCAAAAAGATCTTTATATCAATGATATTTCTTTTGGCTGTAGGCGTGACACCACCTACTTTTTCAAAATTGTAGACCGGGTGACTACGTGAACCTATCGGTTGGGTACACGCATCCATATTTATTTTAAACTATGAAAGTTTTACACAGAAGTGTCGCAATCATAACAACTTTAATAAATATTTCTTTTTTAATAAAATTATATACATAAATCATATTTAAAGTGGTTAAAACCACATTGAAACACTCAGCTGCTGGGAAAATACTTGATCCTCACTTCTAAGAAGATTAAATTTTGCTTAGTGATTTTTATACCCGCTTTACTTGTACACAGGGTATTATAACTTTGATTGGACAACGGTTGGTTGTACAGGTATAAAGGAATCGAGATAGATATAGACTTCGATATATCAATATCATCAGTATAGAAAAACATTTGATTGAGCCATGTCCGTCCGACCGTCCGTCCGTTCTTCCGTCTTTCCGTCTGTCCGTTAACACGATAACTTGAAAAATATTGAGATATCTTTGGTACACGAGCTTATCTGGACCCAGAATAGATTGGTATTGAAAATGAGCGAAATCGGATGATAACCACGCCCACTTTTTATATATAACACTTTGGAAAACACAAAAGCCTGATTATTTAATAAATAATACGCCTGGGACGTTGAAATTTGACGTGTGGACTGATATTGAGACTCTTGATAAAAATTTGAAAAAAAATTTTAAAGTGGGCGTGGCACCGCCCACTTATGATAAAATCAATTTTACAAATATTATTAATCATAAATCAAAAATCGTTAAAATTCGGCAGGGAGCTTGCCTTTACTATACGGAATGCTTTGAAGAAAAATTTACGATATCAGTTAAGGACCACGCCCACTTTTATATAAAAGATTTTTAAAAGGGTAGTGGACGAATAAAATAAGCTATATCTTTGCAAAAAAGAGTTTTATATCAATGCTATTTCATTTCCCAATTGGATTTATAACAATAAATAGGAAAAATTTCAAATTCAAAAAAAATGGGCGCGACACCGCCCCTTTTATGACTAAGCAATTTTCTATGTTTCGGAGAAAAATTAATCGAACGTACTAAATTGGGTACACAAATTTTCTCTATAGCAGCAAATATTTCTAGAAAAAATGGACGGGATCGGTTAAAGACGACGCCCACTTTTATATAAATGACTTTAAAAAGGGTCGTAGGCAAAAATAATAAGTTAAATCTTAGCGAAAAATAGTTTTGTACCAATCGTATTTTTATTGTTCTGTTATATCTTTATTTTAAAATAAACAGTAGGGAAAACCCCATACATGAAGGAAAACTGCATTATTACCCGCTCAAGGTCATTGGTATCCTTTTTGCTTCTTTAAAACGAAAATTAGTTCAGAATAGAACCATATGTATATGTATTATTAAGCACACAAAACAAACAAAAATAGCACTTCAAGTGTACAGCTGGGTATGGAATGTTCGGTTTCACCCGAACTTAGACTTCCTTACTTGTTCTGGGATGAGTTACTTAAAATTCTATGCGGCATAAAAGTGCAACATATGTAACAACTAAGCTCCTAAAAGCAAATGTTTATTTATTCGTATGAGCAACACAAACAAAACTTAATGGCTTAATTAATTAAATTATAAATTCAGATGCGTATTCTAGCATAAGCTTAATACAACCACACAAATTCTCGTAGCAGCGCCCACAATAACTGCAAAACGCAATATGTTGAAAGCACTGGCATAGCTTCGCATGGCTCAAATTCTCCGTAGACTTATCGATATTTCCTGCAAGTTTCCCTGCAGCAAAATCTTATTCATTCAATTTTAGAAATTGCTCGCGAAGTGAACATCAAACAATGTTGGCGCCGCTGGTAGCAGCAAAGTCAACAAAATTCCTTTTTTTCAAGCGTTTTTTTAGCTTGACAACATATTTTCAAACCAATTTCTTTTGAAGAAGGTGGATGAAGCAAAAGGACAAAAACAAAATTCACTCAAGCAGTGGCAAACCATACGGTGTAAGGCAGTAAACTGTCATAAAGTTTTTAAGCTTATCGCTGTTCCTACATGACAGGTGACCGACAGAATCTGATTGTAAGGTTTATGCACCCAAAATTGCTAAACTTTTCACTCTTGCAATTTTGCAACAAATTTTCTAAGGAAATTTTATAAGAATTTACTAGGTTAACTTCTACTGATAGTTTAAAGCATTTTTTTATTTTGGTTTATGTGACTAAAAATCTCTAAAAATGTTTGACAAATTCAAACAGTTATAAATAAGAAACCGAAGGAAAAAAGATCCTCAGAGGACTCCCATGAGATATATATAGCAGCCAACATGAAAACAGCAGTGGGAGTTTACATAAAATTTCGCTTATTATATTTTCCCTTGAACTTCGACGATTTGAATGAGCTGAAACTATGTAAACAAATCTCAAAAACGTTTTCGAAAAAAATTTTAGAAAATTTAGAAATTCTTAATAAACGTTTTTTTTTGAAATGAGTATTCAGTTTTGTAGATCAATCAATTCCGGTATAACAAAGTTCAAATCATTGTGTTCAAAACAAGTGTGATATCTTATCCGTCAACTGCCTGACAGTATGCTCAAGATGGCTACTTTTTAGCGTATTGGCAGTATTTTGACAGGATGATCAACATGGAAGAGATACAGGATAAGATCACGTTAGTCACTTTAAAAATCAGGTGATCCACTCCGTTTGTAATTTTGACATCTATACAGAAGATATCATACTTGTCTTATCCAAAATGGTACAAGTTATTACTTACTTCCTTTGTTGGCGTTTAACCGTTTGAACAGTTATGGCCTTACAACAAGGCGCGTAAGTCAGTTCTTCGCTCTTCTTACTGGCGCTAATTGGTCACACCAAGGATATTTAAATCGTTTTCCAGCTGGTCCTTCCTTTTGCTCTTTATTTGCTTCCATAGGTGGGTTCTTATAGAATGACTTTCTTAGCCGCAGCGTTATCTTTCATTCGTACAACATGGCCTAGCCAGCATAGCCGCTACCTTTCAATTCACTGAATGTTGATGTTGAAGTCTGCGTAAAGCTCGTAGAGCTTATCATTAAATCTTCTTGGGTATTCGCGTCGCCAAAGCGTAGGGGTCCGTAAATCTTTCGAAGAGCTTTTCTCTCTAACACTCCCAGAGCCGCTTCATCTCATGTTGTCATCAGTGTTGCCATTTTGGTGCTTTTGGAACCAGATCTAGCCCTTTTTTTTGCGGTTAAGCGCCAAATACACGACACGAACATTTCCGCGAACATTCCCGTTATGTCATGTTTCTGCGACCTTTTCTGTCGTGTATGGTGGTGTTTGCCAGTTCGCGCAAATGTTCGCCAAAAATCAAAATATTTTAATTTTTGCCGAACATTTGCGCGAACTGTTCGTGCGGGTATGGCGAAATAGCTCATAATCGTAGTAATTTCTGAACGGAACAGACGTGCGCGGAAAAGTAAAATGGACAATAAAAAATGTCTGAATGAATTTATTGAAATGTATAAATCTTTGCCATCATTGTGGCAAGAAAAAAGCAAAGATTATTGTAATAGAATTAAAAAGAATAATGATTATGCGACTTTAATCGAAAAATTAAAATTATATATAATTATATAAAAATTGTGAGTGGCAAAATTTTTTGTAAAAGTTGGTCAAATATTGCCTTGCTCATACGAACGTAATTTTTAAAATCATTTTGTGACGTGAATTCCAGTTCTTTAATAAGCTCACTTTGCCCAAGAACTGCTCGTTTTTTAAACCATTCATGGCACCAAATTCTTTTTTTGCGATCTTCTCTCTTTTTTTTACGCTTAATTGACACAGCGAGCAATATTGCTGCAGCACAATTGTTGTCCGTATTCATCGCTGTCTGGAAGAGAACTAATGTTCGGCCAAAAGTTCGTATGGTGTATGGCCAAAGCTGCGAACAAGATTGCGGGATGTTTTTGGAAATGTTCGTGTCGTGTATTTGGCGCTTTAGCTCAAAAAATTGCGGTTTAGCTCCTAGCTCTTTTTCTGCCCCTTTTTAAAATGTTTGCTCCTCTTTAAGTCCAAATCTATTTCGGAAATACGTATTGTGAAATTTGTAATGTGTTTTATTGGTGTCGAAGTTTTATTTTATTTGTTTAATTATGTATGATGTGGCAACTCGGTACTCAACTGGTAACAAAAACTTTAATCGATAAACTGTTTAATGAGGTTGTATATTTGCTTTCCAGCTTGTGCAACAGCATAGTGTCACCTTCTAAGAGTTTCGACCCTTTAACTTCAGATTATAATAAATTTTTGTCTCCCGTACCTTATTTTGATTACACCTTTGAAAAATATATACGAATTAAAAAAGAAGATAAATGTATAGAAGAATTTATTGAAAATAAAGATACGTAACATATGTCGCGACTTCATAATTAAATTAATAGAGCAATTAAGGCAACGCTTGCCGCAAAATATAGAAACGCTTAGCAAATTAGATTTCTTTTCAGATGAAAACACATTGAGGATTGTGAAACCTCAATTGTTTTCATATTTCACAAATGGTTAAAAATGCAGTGGAAGAATATCTATCTCCAAAATTTGAAAAATGTGATTTCAACTTTAAGTTTTTGGTTTGAGCTTAAAGAGTTTAAGAACGCGTTAAATAAAAACCCTTTCCAAGCGCTTGTCGATTTTGTGCTTACATTTCTTTTGCTGCCAATAAGTAGTGCTGTAGTTGAAAGAATATTTTTAAACATGAGTTTAATAAAAAGCAAACACAGAAACAAAATGAATTTAGTTTTGCTGAATTCGCTTCTGACAATAAGAAGTGGTCGTAAACGGCTGAATAAATGCTATCATGACTTTGAAATAAACAACGACCTCTTAAAATTAATTAACACAAAAAATATTTATGACTGTAGACTTAACAATAATTCATCTTCTGAAGATGAAATCATAGATTTTGAAGTCTAAGGTCCTTCATATATATCTCGTCCCAACATAAACTTAAATATCGCAGGATATCTTACCGCCAAATGGCAAAACAAAAGTTAAAAAATAAAATGTATTTTTGTTGTAAAAAATATAAAATGAACTATAAAAACAGTATTATTTATGTACAATTTTTTTTTTTTTTTTTTTTGTGAGTTTTCTGTATCTTTTTTATAACTTTGTTGAAGTTTGATTTGAAATAAATGTGAAAACTTACATATACTTTTAGCTCTTTTTGCAACAAGTTTTGGATTTTCTTGAAGAAATTTAGCTCTTTCTAGCCCTTTTTTTCTAGATAATAATAAATAATAAATTTGTTTCCTGGCAACACTGGTTGTCATGGTCCATGCTTCTGCACAATATAGAATGACCGGTTCAATAAGTGAATTGTTTTCGATTTTCGTTTGCGAGAAAGGACTTTACTTTCCGAATGCATACCTAGTCCAAAGTAACATTTATTGGCAAGAACGATTCTTCGCTGGATATCAGAGGTTGTTGTTTGTATTAATGCTGGTTCCCAAATAAACGAAGCCTTTTACTACTTCGATATTATGGCTGCAAACAGCCAAGGCGAAAACGCGCAGACTCTTTGCTCAATAACAGCAACTACTTCGTTTTATCTTCATTTGGACATCAAACCCATCCTTTCCGCTTCTCTTCCGGGTGTTCAGGCCGAAGATATCCATGTTATTAGCATACGTCAGTAGTTACATGCTTTTATAGAATATTGTTCCAGATCTGTTAAGCTAATATAACTTCCCCCAGCATCAAATTAAAGAAATTGAACGATAGGGGGTCACCCTGTCTGAAACTTCATTCAGTTTTGAACGGCTCGAAGAGGTTTTTCCCAATCCTGATTGAGCTGATGATTTTCTCAGCGTCATATTGTCACACAAAGCGGCATTTTGGCAGCTGCCTTTTGTGCTGTCGAAGGGGACTTCAAAATCGACGAAGGGGTGATGTGCGTCAAATCTTTTGTTTAGGGACATGAAAACAATTCAGACATCACAGGGCATAGACAGGCCAAAATGTTTACACTCCCGACAACGAAAGTATCAGCCAAACCCATTGATCTAAGCAGGGAGGACCTACGAACTCTCACTGGTTATTACAGGGGACACTGCAGTCAACGATATCCCCTTAAAAAATAAATGTAAGCCGCTATAACCTGAGAAGAGATTTTAGGCCGAGCTTCTCTTCCAAGAAGTTGTTTTATGCCGATTCCGAACGGCATCTGCAAGTTAGATGAGTTTTCACTAAGAAGCTTTTCATGGCAGATATACATTCGAAGTGCTTGCCAAACAATGCCGAGAGCCGTCCCAACAAAGAAATATTTTCTTCTAATTGAAAAATCTTGTTAATAAAATTTTGGTTTGCCCGGGCGTGAACCCAATTAAAAATGGACCATTGTATGTTAAAATTGGTTTTTCGAGTGTGGGCAGGACATTCAAACTCCCATTTCATTGAGATTGCCAAAATTCCAGATTGCAGATTTTAAAATCAGTATATGTGACCCGGTCTACGAAAAGGTGGCTTATGACTCAAAAAAAAAAAACAGTCGTTTACAGCTGCTTCTCGCAATTTCTTTTTTGAGTTATAAGCCACCTTTTCATAGACCGCGTCACAACATATATTATCAGATATCTAATACTCGATATGATTTTTTTCCTACAATGCGGAATCTGGTTGTTCGCTATTCAAAATTCACAAAAACTGCTACAAACAAATTATTAAATTAATTTTAAATAAACTTTAATAACAGTGAGCTTTTTGGTTGCAAATTCAATGTAAACAAAACATACATACATACACGAATATATGATTTCATCAATGTAACAAAAAAATTTATTTTCTGCATATTCCAATTTTATCTCACTCGAAATGACTAATGTGTATATAACTTGTTTGCGGAAATACCGCAAAAAATTCGATTATTAAAGCAGCATTTGTTGAAAAACATACAAATGTGACAAATTTAGTGAACAACAAGTAAGGAAGGCTAAGTTCGGGTGTAACCGAACATTACATACTCAGTTGAGAGCTATGGAGACAAAATAAGGAAAATGAACCTGGGGTAACCCTGGAATGTGGTTGTATGACATGTGTATCAAATGAAAGGTATTAAAGAGTATTTTAAGAGAGAGTAGGCCATAGTTCTATGTATGGACGCCATTTAGGGATATCGCCATAAAGGTGGACCAGGGCTGACTCTAGAATTTGTTTGTACGATATGGGTATCAAATGAAAGGTGCTACTGAGCATTTTAAGAGGGAGTGGGCCTTAGGTCTATCGGTGGACGCCTTTTCGAGATGTCCCCATTAAGGTGGACCAGGGGTGACTCTAGAATGTGTTTGTACGATATGGGTATCAAATGAAAGGTGGTAATGAGTATTTTAAAAGGGAATGGGCTTTAGTTCTATAGGTGAACGCCTTTTCGAGAAATCGCCATAAAGGTGGACCAGGGGTGACTCTAGAATATGTTTATAAGATATGGGTATCAAATGAAAGCTGTTAATGAGTATTTTGAAAAGGAGTGATCCTTAGTTCCATAGGTGGACGCCGTTTCGAGATATCGCCATAAAGGTGGACCAGGGGTGTCTCTAGAATGTGTTTGTACGATATGGAAATCAAATGAAAGGTGTTGCTGAGCATTTTAGAGTGGGCATTAGGTCTATAGGTGGACGCCTTTTCGAGATATCGCCATTAGGGTGGGCCAGGGGTGACTCTAGAATGTTTGTACGATATGGGCATCAAACGAAAGGTGTTACTGAGCATTTTAAGAGGGAGTGGGCATTAGGTCTATAGGTGGACGCCTTTTCGAAATGTCGCCATTAGGGTGGGCCAGGGGTGACTCTAGAATGTGTTTGTATGATATGGGTATCAAATGAAAGATGGTAATGAGTATTTTAAAAGGGAGTAATCCTTAGTTCTATAGGTGGACGCTTTTCGAGATATCGCCATAAAGGTGGACCAAGGGACACTCTAGAATGTTTGTACGATATGGGTATCAAACGAAGGGTGTTACTGAGCATTTTAAGAGGGAGTGGGCATGAGGTCTATAGGTGGACGCCTTTTCGAGATATCGTCATTAGGGTGGACCAGGAGTGACTCTAGAATGTGTTTGTACGATATGGGCATCAAACGAAAGGTGTTACTGAGCATTTTAAGAGGGAGTGGGCATTAGGTCTATAGGTGGACGCCCTTTCGAGATATCGCCGTTAGGGTGGGCCAGGGGTGACTCTAGAATGTTTGTACGATATGGGTATCAAACAAAAGGTGTTTCTGAGCATTTTAAGAGGGAGTGGGCATTAGGTCTATAGGTGGACGCCTTTTCGAGATATCGCCATTAGGGTGGGCCAGGGGTGACTCTAGAATGTGTTTGTACGATATGGGTATCAAATGAAAGGTGGTAAGGAGTATTTTAAAAGGGAGTAATCCTTAGTTCTATAGGTGGACGCCTTTTCGAGATATCGCCATAAAGGTGGACCAAGGGTGACTCTAGAATGTTTGTACGATATGGGTATCAAACGAAAAGTGTTACTGAGCATTTTAAGAGGGAGTGGGCATTAGGTGTATAGGTGGACGCCTTTTCGAGATATCGCCATTAGGGTGGGCCAGGGTGACTCTAGAATGTGTTTGTACGATATGGGTATCAAATGAAAGGTGGTAATGAGTATTTTAAAAGGGAGTAATCCTTAGTTCTATAGGTGGACGCCTTTTCGAGATATCGCCATAAAGGTGGACGAAGGGTGACTCTAGAATGTTTGTACGATATGGGTATCAAACGAAAGGTATTACTGAGCATTTTAAGAGGGAGTCGGAATTAGGTCTTTAGGTGGACGCCTTTTCGAGATATCGCCATTAGGGTGGGCCAGGTGTGACTCTAGAATGTTTGTACGATATGGGTATCAAACGAAAGGTGTTACTGAGCATTTTAAGAGGGAGTGGGCATTAGGTCTATAGGTGGACGCCTTTTCGAGATATCGCCATTAGGGTGGGCCAGGGGTGACTCTAGAATGTTTGTACGATATGGGTATCAAACGAAAGGTGTTACTGAGCATTTTAAGAGGGAGTGGACATTAGGTCTATAGGTGGACGCCTTTTCGAGATATTAGGGTGGGCCAGGGGTGACTCTAGAATGTTTGTACGATATGGGTATCAAACGAAAGGTGTTACTGAGCATTTTAAGAGGGAGTGGGCATTAGGTCTATAGGTGGACGCCTTTTCGAGATATCGCCATTAGGGTGGGACAGTGGTGACTCTAGTATGTGTTTGTACGATATGGATATCAAATTAAAGGTATTAATGAGGGTTTTAAAAGCGAGTGGCCCTTAGATGTATATGTGAAGGCGTTCTCGCGATATCGACCAAATTTTGACCAGGTGATCCAGAAATACATCTGTCGGGACTCTTAATTTATTTATATATGCAATACCACTAACAGTATTCCTGCCAAGAGTCCAAGGGCTGTTGATTTCGCCTTGTAGAACTTTTTCATTTCCTTCTACTTAATATGGTAGGTGTCACACCCATTTTACAAAGTTTTTTCCAAAGTTATATTTTGCGTCAATAAACCAATCCAGTTACCATATTTCATCCCTTTTTTCGTATTTGGTATAGAATTATGGCATTTTTTCATTTTTCGTAATTTTCGATATCGATAAAGTGGGCGTGGTTATGGTCGGATTTCGGCCATTTTTTATACCAAGATAAAGTGAGTTCAGATAAGTACGTGGGCTAAGTTTAGTAAAGATATATCAGATTTTGCTCAAGTTATTGTGTTAACGGTCGAGCGGAAGGACAGACGGTGGACTGTGTATAAAAACTGGGCGTGGCTTCCACCGATTTCGCCCATTTTCACAGAGAACAGTTACCGTGATAGAATCTATGCTCCTACCGAATTTGAGAAGAATTGGTAAATTTTTGTTCGACTTATGGCAATAAAAGTATTCTAGACAAACTAAATGAATTTTTCTTTTATTTTTTGTATTTTGTTGCATCATATCATTACTGGAGTTGAATTTTGACTTAATTTACTTATATACAGTAAAGATATTAAATTTTTTGTTAAAATTTGAATTTAAAAAAAATTTTTTTTAAAAAGTGGGCGTGTTCTTCATCCAATTTTGCTAATTTTTATTTAGCACATATACAGTAATAGTGGTAACGTTCCTGCCAAATTTCATCATGATATCTTCAACGACTGCCAAATTACAGCTTGCAAAACTTTTAAATTACCTTCTTGTTAAAGTGGGCGGTGCCACGCCCATTGTCGAAAATCTTACTAATTTTCTATTCTGCGTCATAACTTCAACCCACGTACCAAGTTTCGTCGCTTTATCTGTCTTTTGTAATGAATTATCGCACTTTTTCGGTTTTTCGAAATTTTCGATATCGAAAAAGTGGGCGTGGTTATAGTCCGATATCGTTCATTTTAAATAGCGATCTGAGATGAGCGCTCAGGAACCTACATACCAAATTTCATCAAGATACCTCAAAATTTACTCAAGTTATCGTGTTAACGGACGGACGGACGGACGGACGGACGGACATGGCTCAATCAAATTTTTTTTCGATCCTGATTATTTTGATATATGGAAGTCTATATCTATCTCGAATATACTCTGTGAGCTCTGCTCAACTGAGTATAAAAATGTGTAAAGAGTGTAAAAAGCCCAGCCATTCAATTTCGGTGTCCTCAAAAAGGACTTCTGGACGGAGTATACTTGGATTATCTGGGACACGATTTGGTCATCCGAAAATGCTTCGAAGGAAAATTTTTCTTTTACTTATTGAAAGGCGCTACTCTCCTTTGGCCCTTTACTGGAGTCTCCCCATGAGTATGAGTTAAGCGCGCAGGAAACTCCTGCGGAACACCCTACAAACTTCTCTGAATGGCTGGAAGCAAACTCCCTGAAATAGGCTATATCACTCTGAATAAATTAAGTAACGCGTGAACGTATGGCATGAAATTGCTTGTAATATAAATATAATAAAAATATTTTGCTTACGTGGGAGTATAAGGTGAGAGTTGTATAGATTTGTCTGGTACTACATGACACACTTACAACCATTTCTGATGGTATTTTTTCATATATATGTATTTTGTTATCAGATGTAAGTGCGTTCAACAGCTTTGGTATATTAATCATAAAATTCTATTAATCATCAAATAATTTTGAAAGGAAGTGCTGAATGCGAAAATTCACACACAGACACCACTAAATTAACACATCCGGCAGTTTACATTTAGAGCAGTGGGGGAACGGGAGTGGGGTACATTGTACATAGTAATATGCGGTAACTTCGAGCCATGAGTAGCATGAAATAATCTAGGCTTATAAATTTTTGAAAAGTAATCACCACGAAAGTTTATCTTGGAAAAGACCGAGGACAGTTTAAAGCCCTTTTTAATACAATTGACAGGATATATGAGAAACTCTATTCAGTGTCTAGGAAATGATAATCTCATTTCTGGATATCTGAATTGAATATATCCCTTTCTCGTTGGCTTTTTCGAGACCACTGTTTTGATGAAACTAACACACGGGGCTAAATTTGGTATTAACAAAAGGTTAATCTTAAACTAGCCCATTAGCTGCGGCACAGTCCTAACGAATAAAATATATTATAAAATTTCGAAATATCCCGACATGATCCAGTGATGAACCCGCAATTTTCCATAGAAGGAAAGATGTACAGAATTTTTTAGAGCAGTTGTTCCCAATATTCCCCATTAACTTTTTTACGAAATTATCCCTAAATGGTATTGAAATAGTTCCGAAAACACTCTAAATGATCCGTCGAAAGTTCAAAAATATCACGCAGCAATCCTCCCGATATGATTCCTGACCAGCCTTGAAATTAGAGCGTACAATTTCTCGAACTTGTTCGAGAAGAGATTTCTCGCGAGATTCTTGAATCTCGAATCACTCGTAAGGCTCACGAGCTTCTCTACTTTCAATTCTCAATTTTGCACAAGCGAAAATTTTGACAAAACCACAACTAAAAAAACAGAAATGTATAGAATACTGCCAATGCAGCGACTGGATTGAAAGTCGAGAAGTTCGCGAGTATTCGAGAAGAAATCGTAAGCTCTACTTGAAATGGCTTCAAAAACATTCTGGAAACGGTCCGAAATAGTGCCGGAAACAATATCAAAACTATATGTAGAAAGTCGCGAAATAGTTTTTTTTTTTCTAAGAAAAAAAAACAAACTGATCCAAACAATCCGGAAATGGACCGTGAATAGTCCTGAAGTGATATTGAAGTAGTAGTAGTTCCGATCGAATTTTGAACATAATTTTGAAAAAATTATAACGAACCTGGCACAAATAGTACCGAATTTATCCCAAAAGTCATCCCGAATTGTTATCGAAATGATCCAGAGACAGACCCGACATGATTCCAAACACAATCCAAAAATGGTCCTTGAACAATCCTGAAGTAATCTGGAACTAGTTCCAAACGCGCCACTGCTCATTTCTCCAAAATTGATTTCGCCGGTAGATAACTAAATATAATATTCATAGCTCAATCATATACCACTACTGAGGTAGAATATCAATCAAATGCAAATAAATTTGTTGTGGATCAGAGCTTAGAATACAACCACTCTAATAAATTAGCATTTGTTTCAGGCACTGAAGATGAGATCGCCAAGTGTGTATACAACATCAAGTCGAATGCTGTGGGTGTGGATGGACTTAGTCTACGCTTTTTAAAATTAATATTGCCCTCTGCACTCCCCTCTCTTACACATCTCATAAACTTTGCCATAACCTCATCTACGTTTCCAAACCAATGGAAAGTAGCAAACATTGTCCCTATAGCCAAGAGCAAAAACTATGACTGCCCTCAAAATTATAGGCCTATAAGTATTTTACCAGCTTTATCGAAAGTGTTTGAAAGGTTTATTGCTAATCAAATAACATCTCACCTGAGCAAGAATAGCCTGCTGGCTGACAGTCAATCTGGCTTTAGAGCTGGTCACAGCTGTTCCACAGCCATGCTCAAAGTAATGGATGATATTCGCCCCAGTCTCGATGGCAAATTACTTACATTTTTAATTCTTTTAGATTTTTCTAAAGCTTTTGATACTGTCAATCACGATATATTACTTTTGAAGCTGAAACATTATTTCGGTTTTGACTCAACTTCAATTGAGCTTATTGAAAGTTACCTCTCGAGTAGGCAACAACAAGTTCAGTGTGGTGAAGTAATTTCTGAACGTAGTAAAATTCCCTCAGGGGTACCTCAAGGATCAATCTTGGGTCCTATACTATTTACAACTTTTATCAACGACATCGTTCATTGCTGTCAAAATTCGTCAATACATTTATATGCTGACGATACTCAGATTTATTTTTCACGCCCAATAGGACTTGGGGAAGATCTTGTCTTTAGGCTAAACGAAGATCTTGATAAAATATCAGTTTGGGCAGAAACAAATGGCCTTTGCCTGAATGCGGAAAAAACACAGGTCCTGCCAATATCGCACGATTCGGTTGATCTAACTGCGCTATCACCCATAGTTCTCGATGGAAATATATTACAGTATCAATCCGTCGTTACTAGTCTCGGTTTTAAAGTCAACACCCGCTTAACATGTACACACCACATTTCCTGTAGGATATCAAAAATATACAATACTTTAAGAAACCTGTGGCATACCTGTTTTTGCCTACCTCATAACATAAAACTTAAATTAGTTAAGGCTCTGATTGTGCCTCAAATAAGATATTTTGAAAATGTGTATGGAGATTTAGACTGCGAATCTAAAAATAAACTAAGTTTGACTATTAACAACGTGGCAAGATTCATCTATTGTAAAAGAAAGTTTGACCACATTTCACCATACTCAAAAAATATACTTGGATTTAGCATAGAAGTCTATCTAAATGTCCGAAATGTTTTGTGTTTATATAAAATAATTAAATTTCAACAACCTAGATATCTTTATGAGAAACTAAAATTTGTACAATCTTCGCGAACTCACAACTTTGTAGTCCCTAGGCATAGCACAGTAGCGGCTTCTAGATTATTCTTTGTTAGTGTTGTGAAATTGTGGAATTCTCTACCTATTCCAATAAAATGCATTAAGTCATATGGATGCTTCAAAACGGCAGTAACAGATCTCTTCAAACACTTCCTCCTGTTTCAACCTACATACCTACAACGACTGTGTCGTATTGTCTAGAACTAATGTTAGCTTAAGCTTAAATTTAAGAAGAAAAATTGTATTTAACCTCGTGAATATGTGCAATGAAAGACTCCAAGTCTTAGTGTACTTTGAGATAAATAAATAATAATAATACCATAGAGTTATTGCAAAGTTTGCTAAGGTAAGTTCTTTAGGCTTGGTCCTCAAGCGATTTTAATTATCTTCCCTCACTCTATATAATTTGGCAATGATAGTGTCCCTGCCAAATTTCAATGAAATATCTTAAACGGCTTTGTTACGGCTTGTTAAATTTCCAAAATTTCTTCATCTAAATGTGGGTGGTGCTACGCAAATTTTCCAAAATTTTTGGAAATTTATGTTTTGCGTCATAAAACCAATCCACTCCCCAAATTTCATTAGCTTAACGATATTCATTTTTTAATTAAATCATTTTTTC
Organism: Eurosta solidaginis; assembly: GCF_040869045.1. Lineage (NCBI taxonomy): Eukaryota > Metazoa > Arthropoda > Insecta > Diptera > Tephritidae > Eurosta > Eurosta solidaginis. The sequence goes on from NC_090320.1 coordinate 217,600,511, forward strand.
CATTTCTCTAAATTTCCGATATCGAAAAAGTGAGCGTGGTTATATTCCGATTTCGCTCATTTTCAATACTACTCTATTCTGGGTACAGAATAGCTCGTATACCGTGAAAATATCTCAATATTTGCTCAAGCTATCGTGTTAATATAGGGACAGACGTACGGCCGCACAGTCGATACTGAAGATTTTGATTTATGGAAGTCTATATCTATCTTTATTTATTTTTATATCTATCTCGATTCCTTTATACCTGTAAAATCAACCGTTATCCAATCAAAGTTATAATAACCTGTGTACACGTACAGCTGGGTATAAAAAGTTTCAGGTGACTGGACGGAGATCGGAGTTCGTCATTGCAATCTTTTACAAAACCTTTTTAAAATACGTAGAGTTAATATCACTAAAAAGTAGCTCTCCTAAAGAGGTGGTAAAACCCTAACGCCCTCTTTTTCAAAAGATCCCTCCACGCTATGCTCAAAGACAAACGTTGGACATCTGAAAAAATCCTAACGCCAATTTCATACAGAGGCCTAATGAAATAATTGGTCAAGTTTTCTACATTAAAACCCTAATTGAACTCAATCTTCCATGCAAAATACAAATTGTTAATTACCTCACTATTACTTCATTGAATGCCTAATCGAGTGAAAAATCCAGTTGGTTTTGCTTGTTGCTTCGAATTTTATTGTCAATGTATGTAACAAATGACAATCAAAAATTAGTTAACTTTACGAAAAATAGAAAAACACATAAAAATTCAAAATTTAATTTTCGCTGCATTTTCTGCAAAAGATAATATGGCTTTTTCGAAAATAGGCAAATATTTGGTTAGGTGCAACATCTATGGGTATTTTTTTGGAGCTACTGACAGATGTTCGCTTAATGAAGCAAAAGGTCCTGTATGAAAAGGTAAACTTAATTATTTCATTAAATAGATTTGTGATTCGATTAAGTTTCTGTGTGAAAACGGTATAACATCCATGTTTTTAAATTAATAAATTTTTCACTCATTTTCCAGGTAAAAAAATTAAGAGCTTAGGTGTGTTAATTACTTAAAACAAATGTTCACTCTCTCACTGTATTTAGTAAACAACTACTTGTTTTATAGTGTATTTTGAGGGAAAATTTACAGATTGCATATCTTTGAAAAATTGATTAATTATATAAATATGTATTCAAGTAAAACCACCTACTTAAAATGGGGAAAATTTTTTTAAAACAATTTTCTTCGAATTCAGAAAAATCGCTATGAAATGGGAAAGAACTAAAATATTTGTATTACACCTGACGCAATAAAACTAGACAGGTTAAATCAATATTACCAAATGGAGTCGCATTTGACAACGCATACCCTCATGAATTTAAGTGTTCCATATTTGATATTATCTGCAGCATTCATTTTATCAATATCATGCAAATATTAGATTAATGCATTTCGGAAATATAAAGTAACGTGCAGGGAAATAACGCATATGGTCTGCATTTCCTTATTTAGAGCGTTTACTACCTTTTCCTGAGAGGAATTGGAAAGGTTTTAGTCAACGGAACTGCCTAAATCTTCAGTGTAACACATTGTCCACAACTAAGGACTATGGAAACATATTGCTGATGTCAATGAGATGATTGGTGAGCTGGAACAATATAATGAAGGTACGGATGAGTATCAGGGAGGCTTGTAATGCAATTACAATAACTGGGGATTTATGGTATACAGTCCAAGACCCAACATTTATCTATGTAAACCAAGCATTAAACACCGTTCATTGAGCAGAAATAGGTGGTGGGTGTAAAAATATATAACGGCAGAGGCTCTACAGCAAAGATACTTCAACAAATCAGAGATACAAATAAATAAATGTAAGGCGCGATAACCTACGAAGAGATCTAACGCCGAGGATCTCTTCCAATTTGCGTCGTACTCCTATTGATTTTCCCTACAAATCGGCCGGACGGGACCTACATGTTTTATGCCGACTCCGAACGGCATCTGCAAGGCAGATGAGTTTTCACTGAGAGTTTTTCATGGCAGAAATACACCCGGAGCGCTTGCCAAACACTGCCGAGGGGCGACCCCGCTTAGAAAAATTTTCTTCTAATTGAAAAACCTTATTTCTAAAATTTTGATGTTGCTTTGCCATACGGTGTGGTAGGCGCAGCACGCTACCATCACACCACGGTGGCCGCCAAATCATAGAGCTTTCAGATATAACTGATGGCAAAAAAAAGTTTGGCTAATCAAAACATTATTCGAATAACCCTGAAAACGTTTAGACAAACGTGAAATACTTCCAGCCGTATGATTAAGCCCGACAGAAATTGTTCTTACTATTTCTATTTATTCATCAGACTCTACTCTGTGCCCAACACTATTCCTTCCTTATTTCCTCTCCCCTCTCCCCTTTTTAATCCGCTAATTCAATTTGCCTAACAATTTCGTTCTTCTGTAAAGCCTCCCGCTTTTCTTTTTACTCTTCCAATTTTTGAAAAATATCGAAGTATAGCTCTCACTGTTACTCTTAATATTATCCTTACTCTTTATATTCCTGTTAACCTCTTTTCACAGAACCATAACAAATATACTTACTTTTACTCCCACTCTTCATCTTCCTCTGTTTCTACTTATTCGATTTTTCCCCAACTTCCTTTGCTTTTTCTTCCCATTTCCTTTTCCAACAATTACCTTCCCTACCACTTTAAAATTAATGACTGGATTATGAGCGCCGTGAAATGGTTGTTGTTGCAGTACTGATTTCACCCGTCATTGGCTGTGTCCGAGTGTGCCTAAATTGAAACCTAAAAAATAACAAACCTAAATCACTGGGCATACTTTTCAACCCAAATTGAAAGGAAATTTTAAAAAGAAACAAAATATTTCGATTTGTCTTCAATTTTGTTTTTTAATTTTAAACGCATATGAATTGCGCATCTGCATACAAACATAACATTGACCATATAATATAGCTGAGAACGCGATAGTGTGGACTGTAGCAATCGATTGGTGAATATGGTACCTATTTGTGTTTTGTGGTGGCGGCAAATCGCCTCACTATGATGACTGCAGCTGTGAGTCAAAATCTGCCAAACTTGTCTTAGATGGTCACTGATTTACCAAAAATATGTAATAGAAACTAGACTACTTACATTTTGTTAACACATTTTCTCTTTCCAACCATTCTTGGAAATATTCGTTCTTCTAGATCAGGGTATATTTATATTTGTATACAAACGAGCACACACACACACCACACAGTCAAATAATTAGGCACAGATTTGCATGAGTGCCAATTAGAACATCATATCCAAAGCGCCTAAGTATAGGCTTTGAGTTTGCAAAAAAATCTCTTAACGAAGAGCTTCAAATTTCCCTTTAATACCATACAACTTGAGCTCTAACCGAAAGACGTGATAAGTGCAAAGTTGCAAAGCCAAAAAAAAAAAAATAAACATAATGTAAGATAAAATTAATAACCTGCCACATAACCTTTTTTGTTTAGCATGACCATAACCAAGCCAAGTTAGCAAGCGAATTAACTTAAAGATAATTTCAAGCAAATAAGAATACAAAAAATTCTTTTTAAGAAAGTACACACTCATCAACGCGGTAGCTGACTTTTATTTATACGTTCATAACCTTAGTGCTTGTTAGACGTCATTTAAAAAAATCGGTTTTCTTACCTTATTTTTTGCTATATGCCACTCGAAAAGCAAGTTGAACTTTTAGCCCTCTGACCTTGCATTTACTCTTTTTTTTTTGCATTGTTAATTCCAACAATGCAAACTTTGCAGCTTTACGGGCATTGTTGTTGCTGCTATTGTTGCGGTCATGTTATTTTTGTGTTTTGCTTTGGCCTCTGACAGGATGCTTAAAAATTCCGACAAAACCAGTAGCAATAGCATCACTAAACGCCCTGTACACTTAAGCACCCAGCGAGCAGACACTGAATGGGCTCACCTGAATGATATATTGCCTGTGTGATGACTTTTGAAATGGCCCAAACTCTAAACTATGTTAGTTTTTTTTTTTGTAATTGTACATGTACAAAGTGTGTGTTTATATGTTTTTATATATGGGACATTCCATAATCATAGATCAAGGAAGAAATGCGGCGCGTTATATCTCCGACAGGATTAAGGCCCATCTTTTGCACCAATTTTTGATGTGGTACTTTTAATTTACCCTACAAATTTGTGGGCCTATATGTTTTGTGCTGACTCCAAATAGCTGAGTACCTTTTAATGGCAGGAATACACGAAAGGCTTGTCAAACTACTTCATGTGGGGACCCCTCTAATAAAAAATGTCTTAAATATTTTTATATAAGCTATGGCTTCACTTTAGTCGGCCAATTTCGGTTAAGTTAGCCAGCATACAGGATGACTGACACGAGGTCAAGTGATCTTACTATTGACCTGACATTGCCATAGATTCAATTGAACTCTTAACCAAATCAAATGATAACATGGACAAACTTGAAATCGGTACAACGTCACAGATGTTGGTATTATAGCTACTATTTATAATAACTTTGGTAAACATAACGGTTGCCTGATGACATGAAGGTTGGTTGTACAGGTATAAAGGAATAGATACAGATATAAATTTATATCAAAATCATCAGTATCGAAAAGAAAATTGACTAAGCCATGCCCGTCCATCCCTCCCTTAACATGATAACTTGAGAAAATATTGAGATATCTTCAACAAATTCGGTGTAAGGATTTATTTGGAACCAGTATAGATTGGTGTTGAAAATAAGTAAAATCGGATGATAACCCCGCCCACTTTTTATATATATAACATTTTAGAAAACACAAAAACCAGATTATTTAGTAAATAATACATCCAGAATGTTGAAATTTTATGTGTGAGCTGATATTAATGCTTTTTATAAAAACTTGACAGCATTTTTTAAAACGGGCGTGCCACCGCCCACTTGTGATAAAATCAATTTTGCAAATATTAATAATCATAAATCAAATACCGTTTAACCTATTATAATAAAATTCAGCAAAGAGCTTGCCGTTAAGGACCACACCCATTTTTGTATACAAGATTTTTAAAGAAAAAAAAATGAGCTTTATATCATTTAAATCTCTTTTCTCAAGTAAAATTATAGCAAGAAATAGGAAAATATTCAAATTTTTGAAAATGGGCGTGGCACCGCCCTTTTATCACTAAGGAATTCTCTATGTTTCGGGAGCCATACCTCGAAGAAAAATTACCGTATCGTGATAAGATTGGGTACAGATATTTTGTAGCAGGAAAAATGTCTAGTAAAAAATAAATAAAAAATATTGTCTAAGATAAACGGTTTTATTGAAAACAATACTTACATGAAGTAATAATAATACTAAAAGCTAGAAAATATTAGGTAGACCCTAGGTACTAGTAATCATACTCCTCATCAATATAGGGCGTTGATCAGACAATTAACTAAAAGCGTTGGACACGTCAAATTTCTGTTGATAGTCATAAGTAAGGCCAAATAAACCTTAACCAGGTTATGCCACGCCTCACACTTTTAGAAATTTCACGCGCCCAACGCTTCTATTTAATTGTCTGATCAACGCCCTATATTGATGAGGAGTATGATTACTAGTACCTAGGGTCTACCTAATATTTTCTAGCTTTTAGTATTATTATTAATTCATGTAAATATTGTTTTCAATAAAACCGTTTAGCTTAACAATTTTTTTAATTACTTTATTTTCAAGTTTTAAGTCTTAATTACCGATTATTTCTCATTCTATTTAGTTCATTTAGTGACTTGTTATTACAAGGACTCTTTCCGGCCACCGTGGTGTGATGGTAGCGTGCTCCGCCTACCACACCGAATGCCCTGGGTTCACACCCCGGGCAAAGCAACATCAAAATTTTAGAAATAAGGTTTTTCAATTAGGAGAACATTTTTCTAAGCGGGGTCGCCCCTCGGCAGTGTTTGGCAAGCACACCGAATGTATTTCTGCCATAAAAAGCTCTCAATGAAAACTCATCTGCCTCGCAGATGCCGTTTGGAGTTGGCATAAAACGATAGCCCCACAAATTCAGAAAGCAAAAATTCAGAAACACATTTTTTCATAAAGCATCCTCTATCCACCCTTTTTTCAGAAAGACAAAGTTCAGAGGTCAAAACTCAGAAGTCATCCTTCTCCATCCACCCTTTTTTCAGAAAGACAAAGTTCAGAGGTCAAAACTCAGAAGTCAAATCTCAGAAGTCAAATTGTAGAAGTCAAATTTCAGAAGTGAAAATTCAGAAGTAAAATTTCAGAAGGCAAAATTCAGAAGTCAAAATTCAGAAAGTAATCAGACGACAGAAAAAACATAAAATTTTTCTCAAAATTCAAAAACGTTTATTTTTTTGGAAGGAATTATGTATAAAGAAAAACTAGTACAATCTAAAATTTTGAATTGTTTGCAATAACAAGCATGTAATTAATTAATTTTTTTCGCGTTTATCTTTTTCAAATGAATTTACAATTTTTGTTGTTATATCGGCCTGCTGATTTGTAAGATCGCGGGTTCGAATCGAGCTCAAGGCCTAACAATAATTATTGTATCATTATTATTGTTATGATACATTTTTTCTTAATTGAATAAATTTTTAAATAGAATAGAAGAAAGAAAAAAAATTAGACAACTGCCAAAGCTCGTTGTATAGATCCATTTCGGGAACTCTTCATCGGCAACGTTTAGGCACCTCTGCTATAACCATTCAGTTATCACAGCGGTTGTTTGTTTCTCTTCATTATTTTTACTTATACCCTATTTCTTGCCAGTTGATATTCACAGCACTGTGACATCTGTTGCAGAATGGATGATGAATTACAAGTCCAATTTTCATGGCAATGATGCCATAGTGGCATATTTATTGACACTTTTCCCCCGTGCTGTGGGATGTATTAACAATTTTTGTTGTTTAAATTAAGAAAAAATTTATTATAGCAATAGTAATGACAAAAAAGTTATTTTTAGGCCTTGAGCTCGATTCGAACCCGCGATCTTTTGAATTTACAGTATTAAAAAAAGAAGTCTTTATATTTTGTCTTGCGTTTCTGATATGGCTCGCCTCCAGCTGAAAATTTCTGAATAGTGATTAAGACAATTGCAGTTTCACCGTATGATTCGCGGTTCGAATCTCGGTGAAACCTTTGATAACATTACGAAATTGCATGATGATGATTACGTTGGCGGTTTTCGAAATGGTACCATCGCAATATGCCAGAAATTGTTTCTTTCTTTTCAGTTTCTCTTAGAAAACATAATATGTAATTGAAATTCAATTATTATAAGCCGGCGTTAAGCTCATTAATTCTTAAATATAAGTATTGCTGAAGTTTGGTTTCTATTATTGCCTGTTCGTTTTTTATTTTATTTATGCAATTAAATATGTTAGGGTGTTTCCCAAACGCACTTCGAATGACATTGTGCCACCTTTCGATGGAATTATTTGTACGGACTTCACCCAATTTGATGATATTATACATATTCCATAATTCGATTTAATATAACGCCTTCATACGACTTTGCTGTGTTCCAGGCTGAAAAAAAATTCAGAAGTAAAATTTAAGAAATCAAAATTCAGAAAGTAATCAGACTCTCTGAATTTTAACTTCTGAAATTTTACTTCCGAAATTTGACTTCCGAATTTTGACTACTGAAATTTTACTTCTGAATTTTGACTTCTAAAATTTTACTTCTGAAATTTGATTTCTGAAAAAAGGATTCTGACTAATGTTTTCTGAAAAAATATTTTTCTGAATTTTTGTTTTCTGAATTTATGGGGGGAACCGCATAATGCAAATAGGTCCCGTCCCGCCAATTTGTAGGAAAAATTAAAAAGGAGCACGACGCAAATTGGAAGAGAAACTCGGCCTAAAATCTGTTCGCAGCTTATCGCGCTTTACATTTATTTTTTTTTTTTTTCCTGACAATTTGTTACAATCTAAGTATTCGAACTCCAAAGTACTTTGATGTCACTTCTACCGGACTGTATGTAATATTTGTTCCAAATAAGAGCGAAATCGGACCACAAATACGATATTTTTAAATATTTCGATGCATGCGCCATCTATCGGAGTTTTTTCTTATTATCATCGGGTTCTGAACTATATTCCAAGTTTGAAGCTTGTAGCTTATCGGGAAGTTACTTAAATTTTAATTACAAAATTCGTTCCGGCCGGCTAGCCTGTCAAGTCAAGCTAAATAAAGCCGTTTAAAATGGACGGGATCGGTTAAAAACTAGAAGTTTAAAAGAGTCGCAGATTAGAATAATAAGCCATATCTTACCTAAAAATAGTATTGTATAAATTTTATATTTCACTTAACAAGTTTTATTGTAAGAAAAATTGAAAAACATTTTTTTTTTAAATGGGCGTTGTTGCCACGTGTTATGTAGAAAAGTAACTTATCTTACACCCGAACTTAGGCACCCTTACTTGTACTAATCTAAGTTGGCGAGTTTAAAATGGTTTGAAAAATCATGCCAAGCAATTTCTAAAAAAATTAAAACTTGATAGAACAAGGTGAATTGTCAGGATAAGTTTACCTATGACATTTTTGAATCATAACCTGCACCAACAATTTGATAATGCAAATGCATTAGTAATTTTAGACATACGTATGTCTTAGTGGGGGTAATTAAGTACCCATCCGGCTATAAGAGTTTAGATACCCTGATAATTACGGGTACGTTAAAAGATATAAGCCATATGGTAACACAGCTTCTATGACTTTTACAAGAGATCCTGAAAATTACCCATTAAATCATATAACGGGTAGAGCTCGTGATATTCGATTCATCCAATATTCTAATGTTTTAATATTCGATTTTCAGAGTACGATTAATTCGTGGATATATCAGGGAGGGAGCGGACGTCTCCTGAATTTCTAAAGCTAAGGATATTTGCAATGATCACAAATATGTTCCCAAAAAATTTAAATATTGTATATTTTTGACCAGTTTTTGATTTTCTTACAAAAGAATATTGATTCTTACCGAAAGTTTTGTATGCTTACTTATGTTTTTCTCATCGAAATGGAAATGTTTGAAAAATTTTACTTGGGAAAACCATTGCAAGATCTTAATATCCACTAATAAGTTAAATTAACCAAGATTCAACAAAAGAGAAATATGAGTTACATGCATGGCGCATACGTAATTTTTTTCTATCAACACTTCATACAAAATCGAAGTTCGGCGCAACAGAATCCTTAAATCGCTTGCCGGCAGCAATTGGGAAAAGATAAAGAAACGTTGCCAACGATGAACAAAGCAATTTCCCAGTCGCTGATGTGCTACACACCACCAGAGTGGTCGCCCGGTCTTAAAAACACTAAGTGGAAAACGCTGCAGGCCTGTCAAAGAGCTGCACTCGATAACTACAACGGGATGTATCTTTATAACCCATTAACATCAGCTACATAGCGAGTCTAAAGAGCTACACTTTAAAGAGCACAACTAAATGCTGAACAGACAGTTTGTGCTTAATTTTCACAAACCAGGACACTCTAGCAATGAACTGCTTAATCTAGCCCCACCTCCAAGAGGGTTAAGGGAGCGCCTCCATAAATATTATCATGAGATTCAGTAGCTACCAGCACAGTCGGTTGCTCCAAATGAGCATGGGAAGGCCGAAGGTAGGCCAAGTCAACACAGAATCAGGCGGCGCCCGGTGAAGCCCATTATCAATATAAAATATCCTACTATTGCAGAAGAAAAAACCATTCTAACGAGGGAGACATGAGTCACCCTAGCTCTGTATACTGTAACAGGTTAAACTCTTACTTGTTCAGAATCAATCCTGAAATACGTAATGTATGTCCTGCATGCAATGTGTCTCCACATGACACCAACCGTCTTTTCAATTTTAATGCGGAACGTACACCTCTAACACCAACCTCTATATGGTCCACACCTGTTGAAACTGCTATTTTCTTTGGACAACCGTTAAAGCATCTTGAGGATAATTTGCGAGTGATCGCATCCATAGGATGGGGTTAAGCACTAGAGCACGACAACAATACCTCCAAAACAAGGTTCAAAATGAAAAATCCGATTCGTTATTCAAATTAAGCGAACTTAGGACACTTGGAAAAGTCTTAGCTCATTTCTGTGTTTAAAATTTTTCAAATTTTGTCAGCCTGTGTATGTAATATTATGGCGCGATATACTTTCGAAGAGTCCTACCTTTATTTTGGCCTTAATAATTGGCTGGTCGTTATTGTTTTACCCCAACTTGCCTTAAATTTCATTTCTCTTGGAACGTCCCAGATGCCCGGAAAGAAAGGCCCTTACATAAATGTGAGAACAAATTGTGTAGTCTAGTTTTATGCATAAATAATTGTATTGTTGTATACATTCTGAAGCAGAGTGTTAATACAACACAACAACACAATAAGGTTTACAACAAAGCTATCTGTACACAGCCTTCACTTGTTAGAACTTATGAAATTTTGTTTAGGAATGTATACAACAAATCAAAAGCAAGTTACTTATACACATAAAGCTTACACAAATTTTAGTGTATATAAATTGAAATAGTTAATGTACTGTTATACTAGTAGAGTTGCTTCTTTAGTTGTGAGACTCAACATAGGTTATAATGTGTTTCAATAAGCTTTTAAAACCATTAATTAATCACCTTCAGATAGCTGAAAATGGAAAGATTATAAAGGTACTTACAGCCTTTATATTTTTATACTCAGCTGAACAGAGCTCACAAAGTATATACATTTTGTTCGCATAACGGTACCCCGTAAGGGCATAAACTAATCGAGATAGATATAGACTTCTATATTTCAAAATGATCTGGGCGAAAAAGAAATTCATTTACCCATGTCCGTCCGTCCGTCAGTCCGTCCGTCCATAAACACGATAACTTGAGTAAATTTTGAAGTATCTTAATGAAATTTGGTATGTAAGTTCCTGGGTACCCATCTCAGATTGCTATTTAAAATAAACGAAAGCGAACTATAACCACGCCCACTTTTTCGATTCATCTGAACTCACTTTATCTTGGTATTAAAAATGGGCGAAATCCGACTATGACCACGCCCACTTTTTCAATATCGAAAATTACGAAAAACCGAAAAAGTGCGATAATTCATTACCAAAGACGGATAAATCGATGAAACTTGGTAGGTGGGTTGACCTTATGGCGCAAAATAGAAAACTAGTAAAATTTTGGACAATGGCCGTGGCACCGCCTACTTTAACAAGAAGGTAACTTAAAAGTTTTGCAAGCTGTAATATAGCAGTCGTTGAGGATATTATGATGAAATTTGGCAGGAATGTTACTCTTATTAATATATGGTTGTTAAATAAAAATTAACAAAATCGGATGAATAACATGCCCACTTTAAAAAAAAAAATTTTAAGTCCAACCGTCTGTCCCTTCACTCGTCCCTTAACAAGATAACTTGAGCAAAAAACGATATATCTTTACTACACTTAGTTCACGTACTTATCTGAACTCACTTTATCTTGGTATTAAAAATGGGCGAAATCCGACTATGACCACGCCCACTTTTTCGATATCGGAAATTTCGAAAAACCGAAAAAGTGCGATAATGCATTACCAAAGACGAAAAAAGGGATGGAACATGATGATTGGATTGGTTGTATGACGCATAACTTTAGAAAAAAAATTTTTGAAAAATGGGTGTGACACCTACCATATTAAGTAAAAGAAAATGAAACAGTCCTGCACGGCGAAATCAAAAGCCCTTGGAATCATGGCAGGAATAATGTTCATGGTATATATATTACATATATAAATGAATTATCGGTACCCGACAGATGATGATCTGGGACACCCTGGTCCAAATTTTTGTTGTTTTTGGTTTATATACAAATGGCGATGGCTACTAGGAGATGTTTCTGAACTTCACTTCTTCATCAGCTAGCTTCTTGGGAGCTGAAAATTTTATTTGCTTTCAAATTTTTTGCAATACAATCGAACTTAAAAATTTATCAAATTTATACTTTTTTATTTTTTTGAAAAATTGGAAAAAAATATAAAAATCATTTAGAAGTTTTTTTTCGTATACTTTAAAATTTGTTGGCCTGAAAACATAAAAAATAAAAATAAATGTAAGGCGCGATAACCTCCGAAGAAATCTAAGGCCGAGCTCTCTTCCAATTTGCGTCGTGCTCCTATTGGTTTTCCCTACAAATCGGCCGGCCGGGACCTACATGTTTTATGCCGACTCCGAACGGCATCTGCAAGGCAGATGAGTTTTCACTGAGAGCTTTTCATGGCAGAAATACACCCGGAGCGCTTGCCAAACACTGCCGAGGGGCGACCCCGCTTAGAAAAATTTTCTTCTAATTGAAAAATTTTATTTCTAAAATTTTGATGTTGCTTTGCCCGTGGTGTGAACCCAGGGCATACGGACTGGTAGGCGGAGCACGCTACCATCACACCACGGTGGCCGCCGTCTAAAAACTGTAAGGATAAAAAGCAAAATTTCAGCACTCTGTATCATTGCAAATCTGTTCACATTTCAGTCACTCATTTGGAAGTTATTGATTTTCGCAGATAATTTTCTAGCCGGGATATTGCAAAGAACAGCTTTATTTAGCCAGTCCTATAAATAAGCCACAAAAGATGAAGCTTAAAACATCAATGCCTGGAAAATATTATTAAATTATTTACTTTCAGGACCAAGCGTACCATACGGGATAACGTCAGTCCCCTACTTGGCTTACATATAAATATTTCTTTACTTCTCAGTTGAACATTAAGTCTGTATGAATTGTTCCATTTCAGACTATTTAGTAAATAGAAAATGTTCCGGTCTAATAACGAAAAATCCTGCATCAAAACCCCTTCACAAAAGCAGTTTTTCATATAATTTACGTTTTACTCAATCTTATGCACTATGATTACTTTGTACGTATTTTTATGCAGAACGTTAGATGGAGCGACACTGGCGCCATCTGACATTAAAAATTAGCCAATTGGCAAATTTTGTTGCAAGCAAAGCATAAGAAGAATTTGACATTTGCTTTGGCTAAGGGTGCTGGCACACTTTGCAAGTGAAATTATTTTTCCCACTGGTTGGTAACTTTTCTAACCTTCAATATAACAAACAGTGAGCTGGAATTATTCATCCTTTAAGGTTATTAGTGGACTAACCAAAAAATTTGTATTAGTGCGTACACAAACAAAGAATATCAAGCACTTATATCCACTAAAACACAATTACATAGTCATGCTTCGTAAAATGAATAACTGCTCATAAGCCACGAAGCAGTTCAGTACTCAATTGTCTTATTGTGTTATACGACAACACTAATTGGAATAAGAAATACTAGTAGTGAAATAAAATGAATATAGTTATATCAGTCTTCTGACGCTAGCAACACAACGATGTACACGAAACTAAACTCAATACAGCGCTAAAGAAAAACTGATAATAAACGAAGTATACAGTGTATTACACCCGAAACCAACGTGCCACTGAGTTAAAGCGACTATGATTTCAGTTTATACTCAACAATGCCATATACATATGTATGGGACATATGTGTTGCGGGGCACTCGTATGTATATTCTATTTTATGTGCTCGTCACTCATAGTATTTTTCTGTACTTGACTAAGTACACATTTAGACACAATCTTTTGGCTCATGACTAAGTGCAATAATTTTATTAGTACTCAAAGCAGATCTCTGATAACAAATGCATACGAGACAAAATATGTTAGCAAGTATTTTTATACTCAGCTGAGCAGAGCTCACAGAATATATTAACGTCTGTCCGTCCGTCCGTAAACACGATAACTTGAGTAAATTTTGAGGTATCTTGATGAAATTTGGTATGTAGGTTTCTGAGCACTCATCTCAGATCACTATTTAAAACAACACAACAATTGAACGAAATCGGACTATAACCACGCCCACTTTTTCGATATCGAAAATTTCGAAAAACCCAAAAAGTGCGATAATTCATTACCCAAGGCGGATGAAGCGATGAAACTGGTAGTTGGGTTGACGTTATGACGTAGAATATAAAATTAGTAAAATTTTGGACAATAGGCGTGGCACCGCCCACCTTTGAAAGTTTTGCAAGCCGTAATTGGCAGTCGTTGAAGATATCATAATGAAATTTGGCAATAGCTTTACTCCTATCCCTATATGTGTGCTAAATAAAAATTAGCAAAATCGGATGACGAACACGCCCTCTTTTAAAAAAAAAATTGAATATCTTTACAGTATATAAATAAATTATGTCAACATTCAACTCCAGTAATGGTATGGTGCAGCAAAATACAAAAATAACAGAAAATTTCGAAATGGGCGTGGCTCCACCCTATTTAATTTAATTTAACTAGAATACTTTTAATGCCATAAGTCGAACAAAATTAACCAATCCTTGTGAAATTTGGTAGGGGCATAGATTCTATGACGATAACTGTTTTCTGTGAAAACGGGCGAAATCGATCCAAGTCACGCCCAGCTTTTATACACAGTCGCCGTCTGTCCTTCCTCTCGGCCCTTAACACGATACCTTGAGCAAACATCGATATATATTTACTAAACTTAGTTCACCTATTTATCTGAACTCTCTTTATCTTGGTATAAAAAATGGCCGAAATCCGATTATGACCACGCGCACTTTTTCTATATCAAAAATTACGAAAAATGAAAAAAATGCCATAATTCTATACCAAATATGAAAAAAGAGATGAAACATTGAAATTGGATTGGTTTACTGACGCAAAATATAACTTTCGAAAAAACTTTGAAAAATGGGTGTGACACCTGCCATATTAAGTAGAAGAAAATGAAAACCCCTTCACATATACAACTAAGGGCCACTCCCCTTTAAAACCCTCATAAATACCTTTAATTTGATACCCATATCATACAAACACATTCTAGAGTCACTGCTGGCCCACCTTTATGGCGATATCTCGAAAAGGCGTCCACCTATAGAACTAAGGCCCCCTGCCTTTTAAAATACACATTAACACCTTTCATTTGACTCCCATATCATAAAAACACATTCTAGAGTCACCCCTGGTCCACCTTTATGGCGATATCCCGAAATAGCGTCCATCTATAAGAACTATGGCCCACTCACTTTCAAAATACTATTTAATACCTTCCATTTGATACCCATGTCATACAAACACATTCCAGGGTTACCCTAGGTTCATTTTTCTACATGGTGATTTTCCCTTATTTTGTCTCCAAAGCTCTCAGCTGAGTATGTAATGTTCGGATACACCCGAACTTAGCCTTCTTTACTTGTTTGATTTTATTTTATTTTACCTTTATATTAAGTCGCTTTCATGTTTGTCCCCTCATTTCCATACGAATTTTTGACCCACGGAAAAGTCTTTTTCGATAACTTCCCGTTGAGCTAAACACTTGATACTTAGAACATAGTTGAGATCTTTGAGACATTACAATGCAAGTGAAAAAAATGCGCTAGGTGGCGCACGGATCAAGATATACAGAAAATTAATTTTAAAATGGAAATTTTTCGATCGACTTTTAACTAACTTCTCGGTGATCCAGAGACTTGAAACTTAACACATAGTTTGCGTGTCGGTGACACTACAATTCGTGGAAAACAAAATGCCGCCGGGAGGCAGACAAATCGAGATTAACGAAAATCCCTGAAAATCTCTGAAAAAACGCAGGGAATCGTGCAATCGATTTTTGAGTAACTTCCCGGTGAGCTAGAGATATAAAACTTGAGCCGTAAGTCAGAACCCGGTGACAATGCAATATTTTATCAAAAAAAATGCGCTAGGGGCTCATGGATCGAGACATTAGCAAAATTAATTTTATTTTGGGAATCTTTCAATCCATTTTTAACTAACTTCCCAGTTATCTAGAGACTTGTAACTTAGCACATAGATCGAGACCCTTACCTTAAATCTTGCTATTTTGAACAAATAAATAAAGATAGGAATTTTCACTTAGGAATTACTTAAATTACTAATCAAAGTTGCAATTGCCTTTTTGTAGGCAGTACTAAAATATTTAAAATAAAAAGATGATAAAAAAATTTTAAGGACTACCTTTATATAAATGGACCAAAAAGTAGAAGGAAATGTTTCCTTTAATACAGACATAGTCTTGTTGAATTTAGACTCAAAAACTTTAACAATAGCTCTTGTAAAAGAATTTTGGGATATAAATTATAAATGTAGAATGCGTGTTTAAATTTTAAATAATCAATTAGTTAATCCCAAGTATATGGTTTGCCTTAAATTGAAAGATTGCGCTCCACCTTTATAATTTTACCCAAAAATCTTTTACAAGAGCTATTGTTAAAGTTTTTGAGTCTAAATTCAACAAGACTATGTCTGTATTAAAGGAAACATTTCCTTCTACTTTTTGGTCCATTTATATAAAGGTAGTCCTTAAAATTTTTATATCATCTGTTTATTTCTTGTATAGGGAGAATGTTTATAACAGTGCTTCCCAAAATTTTGTATGTGAATGGACAAAGCGAAATAAACTTCAATTGCCAAGTCTGAAGATCCTTCATGTTACTGAACTGCATAAGCTTGTGTAAAACGCATCTATATGAAAATTTTCATTGTGCCGCGGCCCTCAGTTTAGTTTGCTTTGTTCTAATAATCTGCTACCCTCATATTTTCTATCGTCGAAATAAAATTTAATATAAAACAAAACAAGTGCGCTTACATCTGAACTGTTGAATTGTGATGTCTCATAACATTAGTTATATTTATTATTGCAGATATCGATTAAAGTAAATGTAATTTGCGATATCAGTTGTATATTAAGTTTAACTAAATGAAATGCAGCTTTTCATTATCTAAATCACACAAATAAGGATTAAGTTGATAGCTTTCGAAAGACAAAGAAATTAAGTTAGGTAAATTGTCCTCTATCCTGTCAATACTTGCTTTAAAATTGTTGACAGTGATATGTTCTTATTTACTCAAATCCATCCCAATGTTTCTTATACTTTAATAGTCTCATTTTATACATCAACTCATACTCACTTTGCATACGTTTAGGCGCTTCAGCTAAAGCTAGACACACAAAGTAGACCTCCCTCAGTGTAGAAAAATGTTACTGTAAATGTGACGTTGAAGTAATTTTAAAAATGTCGTTAGCGCTAAATATCAAGCTTAAGCACAAAATCCTTCGTTGTTTCAAATTTCGTTTTTTTCGTCGTTTTTCTTTTCTCTTCGCTTGTTTAAAATTATTTTGTTTCTTGCTTCTTTGTATTCACACTTTATATTTTCCAAATACAACACTTATCTGATTTGCTTAACGTTATGGAAGTTTTATTTAGTTATAGTATCTTTTTTTACGCTCACACAAGTTTCCATTGTAGTGACTTATATTTAAGCCCAAACACACAGTTACATGTTATATATGTACATACATACATATAACTAAAATTTAAATTCAGCCAATCGGAAGAAAATTTGTTCATGCGTATATTATTTTTTCGCTGGTCAAAATTGTTGTTGGTGACAAAAACTTATTTAACTTACGCAAATTGGTAAGAAAGTTTTTCCGAAGTTAATATCCAAAGTAAAATATTTACACATACATATATATTTTTTATAGCGCATATGATGTTTGTATTGTTGTTTTTAACTTGCTTATAAATTATTTTTATGTGCTCATAAATTTATATTTTGATTTCATAGGTATTTTACGTAGATGTAGTAGTTTTGCACAGTTTTTGTTACACACACATATGTTTTTTCATTTTTTTTTTTTTATTTGTACGTCTACTTTTACGACTTATATATTTTTTTATACTTTCGCTGTAATTTCATTTCACTTTGCTTCGTTCAAGATGTTTTAAAATTTTTGCACTAAAAGCATTTATTCTGGAACAATTTTCGTTGGCTTTCAATCACTTGAATGCTGTGAGAAACTGTACAACTAATTTTTGGAAATTTTGATTATATTGTCACGTATATTAGCATTACTAAGCTATACCATCACTAAGGCGATGCTAAGGCCATGCTAAGCGGTATTTACGTCAATAATTAAATCACGTATACACATATATAAGGCAGCCGAGAGATGTCACACACAGATGCATTTACTTATACGCCTATGTGTGTGCGAGAGACTGTAAACTACAAACTCACATACATCTGAGAGACGTTGAATTGTAAACAAATAGAAACTATATGAGAACTATAAACACACGAAATAGTTAGTAAGTTCTGGAAATAGAAGAGCCTAGATGTATGCAGCGTAAACTATAAAAGCGGCGCAAGCGAGTAAGAAGTAATTTTGTTTGATTTGAGTTGTCAAGCAGTTACGACTAAGACGATATCTAGCGAGCAATAGCTGTATTATTTTGAAAGTCAGTTTCATTTAAGCTATCAGTTTGGTTATTAAGCTATTCGTTGCACAGTTTGAGTGTTATTGTGAAGTATTTTAATAAAGGCCATTTTTCCATTATTCAATATTGGAGTTATTTAATCAACAGTTTAGCGATACGAACCTAGCAAAAGGGCAAATAAGAGGATTTGCAAGTAAATTCGTTACAATTGGTGTCAGAAGAGGAATTGTTGAATAAATTCCAGAGGGCAACAAAGACATGGCAAAGTTCAGTGAATTGAAGATCCAGCAACTGAAGAAGGAGGTTGAGAGCCGTAGATTGAATACAAGTGGCGTTAAGCTCGAACTTCAGGCACGGCTACGAGAGACAATGGAAGTAGAAGAAATTGATGTGGACGAGTATGTCTTTTATCCTGATGGGGACGAGACAACAACAAAAATTTAAGAGAAAAACGAAACATCGCAGACAGTTACGAGCACAGACTTCAACATGATTTTGGCTGCATTATCTGCTCAAACATCGACAATGTCATCTCACTAGAAGAACAGAAAACGTATATGACATCTCAACTAGAAGAACAGAAAACGTATATGTCATCACAGATGGAATCCCAAGAGACACGAATAACATCGAAGATTGAAGCACAAGAAACGCGTATGTCAGAAATGTCGACACAGATTACATCCAATATGGCATCCCAACTGGACTCGCAGGAGACACGCATAACATCCAAGATGGAAGAAAAAGAGGAGCGCTTATCATTGCAGGTGGCACAAATGTCTTCACAGTTAGAAGCACAGGAAGCAAGGATAACATCAAAGCTGGAAGCACAGGATGCAAAAATCGCTCAATTTCAGGCAGAAGTAGATGATTTGAAGGGTCGTATGGAGCAGTTACAATTAAATCGCGCAGCTGTTTCAGCGAGTAATCCAAAGGTAAAAACACCATCCTTTGACGGGTCTGTTCCTTTCCAGGTCTTTAAGCTACAGTTTGAGAAGACCGCAGCAGTGAACAACTGGAATGCGGAAGATAAAGTTGCTGCACTATTTATGGCATTGAAAGGGCCTGCAGCTGAGATTTTACAAACCATTCCAGTGGGCGAACCGAATTGTTATGCAGCATTGATGGGCGCTCTAGAGAGACGATACGGAACTGAGCATAGGAGACAGATATACCAAATGGAGTTGCTGAACCGCTTCCAGAGGCCTAGTGAAACATTGCAAGAGTTTGCGTCGGATATTGAAAGGCTAGCACATTTAGCGAATGCGGACGCACCCGTGGAATACACTGAAAGGGTAAAAATCCAGAGTTTTATAAACGGCATACGGGACGTAGAAACGAAGCAAGCGACATATGCAAACCTAAAACCCACATTCGCAGAAACGGTGTCACAAGCTCTGATTCAGGAAACAGCGTCGCTTCTGTGTAAGCCAGTTTTCAAAGCACGCCGTGTGGAAGTAGAAAGGCCAGAGTGGGTAGACGCAATATTAGAGACGCTGAAAGGATCGCAAAAGCTGAGTGAAAAAGTTACCAAATGCTTCAAATGCGGGAAGTCCGGTCACATTACACGTCATTGCGATCTTGGTCCTAATAGTTCCAACAATGGGGGTGGCCGTAAATACAAAGCTGGAGGAAATGAGCAAGAGCGTGTCGGATGTAAAGAACGAAAACTTGCCCCGGCTATTGAATGTCCTGTGATATCTGTGTCGCAAATTGGAAGGAAATCGAGCAGTCTTACCGTTAGAGGGAATGTGGATGGCAAGGAGCGTGTACTGACTGTAGATACGGGCGCATCTCATTCCTTGATCCGATCTGACTTGGTCAACAGGAGAGTAAAACCGTTACCTGGAGCGAGGTTGCATACGGTCACTGGCGAGTATAACCAAGTCCGGGGAGAAGTGATCTGTGAATTCTTAATTGGGAAGGTCCTGGTTTTCACAAATTCGTTGTGGCGGAGATTGTTGATGAAGTTATATTGGGAATGGATTTCTTGGTTTCCCGCGACATCAAGATCGATATGCAGAGAAGGGTGATGCATTATGAGAACCAAGATGTGCCACTTAACTTCAGTTTGGAAAAAGGGTTCAGCAGTAAGCGAGTGCTGGTGGAGGAGATTCGACAGAGACCACGAAAGTCAAGGAAAGTAGATCGAGCAAAGGTTGATGGATCGAATGCGCCAAATAATGCGAAATCAAAAGTACCTGCGAGAAAAACACTGGCATTGACAAACCCTAATGGACGCACTAAAACGACTGAAAGAATTTTCCAGAAAGAATGCAAGGGTGGTTTCAAGCCAGCGCGTACTACTGTTGTGAAACGTCAAGACGATACTGATGATGCAAAGTCAATCCGTCAAGATCAAGCTCTGCGAAGTAGTTCTTCATTGGTCAAGCAACAGAGTGCGAGGAAACGATGTAGTAAGATGAAATACAGGGACGACAACAAGAATAATTCGGAGGGTTTCTTGGAGTGAGATTTGGTACTGTTGTACAACCCTCGCCGGCGGAAAGGTGTTCCTTCCAAATTTTGGTGCAGTTGGGAAGGCCCGTACAAAGTTGTAAAAAGGATCACTGATGCCATCTACCGCATACAAACAATTGGGAAACCACGAAATAGAAGGGTGGTTCATTTGGAGAGGCTAGTAGCGGTTAGATCGAGAGATTCGTCTGATCGGGACGATCAGACTTAGGTGGAGGGCAGTGTCACGGATATTAGCATCACTAAGCTATACCATCACTAAGGCGATGCTAAGGCCATGCTAAGCGGTATTTACGTCAATAATTAAATCATGTATACACATATATAAGGCAGCCGAGAGATGTCACACACAGATGCATTTACTTATACGCCTATGTGTGTGCGAGAGACTGTAAACTACAAACTCATATACATCTGAGAGACGCTGAATTGTAAACAAGTAGAAACTATATGAGAACTATAAACACACGAAATAGTTGGTAAGTTCTGGAAATAGAAGAGCCTAGATGTATGCAGCGTAAACCATAAGAGCGGCGCAAGCGAGTAAGAAGTAATTTTAGTTTGATTTGAGTTGTCAAGCAGTTACGACTAAGACGATATCTAGCGAGCAATAGCTGTATTATTTTGAAAGTCAGTTTCATTTAAGCTATCAGTTTGGTTATTAAGCTATTCGTTGCACAGTTTGAGTGTTATTGTGAAGTATTTTAATAAAGGCCATTTTTCCATTATTCAATATGGGAGTTATTTATTCAACAGTTTAGCGATACGAACCTAGCAAAAGGGCAAATAAGAGGATTTGCAAGTGAATTCGTTACAATATTTTACAGTGATTAAAATAAAAACAAAGTACCACCGTTTCAGAATAATTATTTGGACACGAAGGACAGCTACGCTGGATAAAAGACCTACCCCCAATTCTAAACTTCGCTAACGCTAAAACTCCATCGCCAAAAAAATCTAAAACAGCACCAAGTGCGCAGGGAAGTATGCAACATTTAGTATCTATCATATTAATACAAAGAATAATCGCTTCACTATAATACACTTACGCCAATTTCACACAGAGGCTTAATGAAATAATTAGTCAAGTTTTCTAAATTAAAGTCCTAATTGAACTCAATCTGCCATACAAAATACAAATTCTTAATTATCTCATTATTGCTTTATTGAATGCCTAATCGAGTGAAAAATCCAGTCGGCTTTGCTTGGTGCTTCGAATTTTATTGTCAATGTAACATGGTTCAACTATATGGTTGGCTCATCTGTACAAAAACAAAATATGTTAGTTCAGATTGTCAAAATCTACGTGTTGGTGTTGGTGCGATTGGTATGGAATGGAAACATAAAACTTAGCAGTTTTTGTATGTTGTACGAAAATATTGCCAATGTGTTGGTTTCATTTTGAGTTTGCCATCTCCTTTTGACAATCCCATCGATCATGCAATGATATAACGTTAGCTTAATTTGAAAATGTGCTATGTCAACTTTTACAAATTTTACAGGAGACGAAAAAATTAATAACTTTTGAAATAACTTTCTTTTTTCAAAACAGTGAATGAGGATACCTTAATTGCAATGCTTTTGAGTGTAGAAGCTTCGAAAAAGATAGACAAAAATCATGTCTGCCAACCCAGCAGCTATTTTATGACTTAGCACAATTTCCGCAGTCATAACATATTTTTTTTCCTGACTTAGCACTTTTTACTCAATATGCTTTTCCATCACTCCTCACCTTTAGTGATTGAAATAAAACACTAAAACTATTGTTACGAATATTAGCAACACTAAGGGGTATTGCCATCTCTAAGCCGATGCTGAACAGTGATTTTTATGCACATCAATAATTTAATCATTATGTCTACACACATATGCATACGAGCAGCGGAGAAGCAACGCACAAACACATGCATATATCTTATCTAAGGTGATCACAAGAGAAGGCAATAATTTATGCAAGTATTACTCGCGCGCATATGACAAGCTATAAACATAGTTGTGGCTGGTGATTTTGTAGCTGATAACTAACTAGTAAGTTCTGGAATGGAAAAACCTAGAAGTATGCAACGAGAAATCAAAAAGGATAAAAGGCCGCGACAGTAGAGGCACGTGAATTCAGTTTCATTTGAGCTATCGATAAGTTTTTATTAAGCACGCAATCTGTTGGGCAATAGCAGAGTTATTTATTGTGAAGTACTTTAATAAAGGCCATTTTGCATTATTAAATATTGAAGTTATTTATTCAACAGTTTAGTGATCGAACTTAGCAGAAGATTGCAAATAAGAGGATTTGCAGTAAATTCGTTACACTATATATTTCACAAAAAATACTATTTATTTGTCAAACTATTTCTAACGGTTCTGATCTGGACTCTTTTGCCGGATGGTGCGCAGACAATAATTTATATTTAATTCAAACAAATGCTGTGTTGTGTTTTATTCCAAAAAGACAACTGCCACATACTTCATCTACAACCTAAATACTAAATCTTTTAATCGTTGTCAAGAGAGTAAAGACTTGAGTCCAAACTCTCTCTAATACCATTGACTTCGTTGTTTCAAAATTCGTTGGAATGGTTGTGTTCAGTAGACGTAACATCAGACTTTAAGAACCCTATGACCTTGAACGCTTTTTATATATCCTTGGTCAGAAGTCGTCTTGAATATTACTCAATAATATGGAATCCTTTCTATAAATCTAACTCCTATAAAATTGAGAGAGTTCAAATATTTTTTACAAAAATTGCTTTACGGATGCTTCACTGGCCAGACGGCCTCCCATCGTATACCAGCAGGCGCAAATTGCTTGGTCTTCAGGCTTTGCACGTCACAAGAACTTGTATCTCACTTATGCTTGACTTTAGCACGAATTGCTCTGATTTATCTGATTTGTTCTTTCCATATATTCAAATGCGTGAATACCTAATAAAACGAATTATGTTATGAATGAACCTATAACTAGGACTATACATCTAGCAAATCGATTCAGTAGTGATCTTAATTTTAATAACAGCCTATATAAGTTTAAGCTTGAAATGTTTTCTATTTTTAACTAGTCTGTAACAAAGTATGTAGTTATCGACATCTAGGAATTGAAGTAGATTATGGCCAGCGCAAATCATTTATCAAACACCGAAAGTATGTCTCAATTGGGTAAATCCAATTTAAAGGGGTTGTGTAGGCAACTCTCTCAAAGGGTTCCCAGCACAATATATAGCTTCTTTAACCCAATTGTCAACCTCGCCTACACGTGGCGAATTCTGTTTCATTGACAACCAAGGATCTGGCGACCCCAAGATCCTCATGGAACTAGGGGGTGGGGAGGACGGGATGACCTAGAAGGTTTAATGTGGTCATATAAATCGTTACCGAGATGGTCGGACTAGTACCTTAATAGTGCTTTGTTACCGGAACGAACGGATATATATGCGGCAAAGGACCATCAACATCGGCCCAAAGCCTTCGGGGAGTGTCTTTATCGTTAATACAACAACAACAACAAAGCATGTACATTTAGACTGAATGAATTAAATCGGGAAATAAAATGCACGGACAAAGAAATGACTAGTAATTTAGATTGATATTATTGACTGGTTGACTTAGCACATTTTTTTTTTTTTTTGAACAGTTGATGACTTAGCACATTTACACATCATATCAGACGGACAGACGGACGGACGGACGGAGGACATGGCTCAATCAAATTCAATACTGATGATTTTGGTATATGGAAGTCTATATCTATCTCCATTCCTTTATACTGTACAACCAACCGTTATCCAATCAAAGTTATAATACCCTGTGTACAAGTAGAGCTGGGTATAAAAATAGGCAGGTACTTTGTGATTTGCATGTAAAAGTTATGATCACGAATCACTTATTTCAACAATATATAACGTAAGCGTGAGTATTTGAAGAAATTTGATGCTTTTCGCCGTAAAAACGGGGCAGAAATGACAATTTATATGGGGTATATAATATATATACCACCCAACTTTATGATTTTTTCAGACAACAATATATGCTACATACGAAAACATTTGGTGAGATTTAAAGCTTCTAGCTGTTAAAATTGGGCAGAAATTACGAAAAGTTTCTTATCTGAACAATCGGTTGTATGATATATATACTATATATATCACCGATCTATACAATTTTTACAGACAATAATAAAGCATTCGATGAAATTTGAAGGTTCTGGGTGTTAAAATGGGGCAGACATTAAGAAAAGTTTCTTATCTGAACAATCGGTTGTGGGGGATATATGCTATATATTGCTATATATACGACCGATCTCATCCATTTTTTTAAGACAATAATATGTGCAATATACGAAAGCATATGGCGGCCACCGTGGTGTGATGGTAGCGTGCTCCGCCTGCCACACCTTATGCCCTGCGTTCGCACCCCGGGTAAAGCAACATCAAAATTTTAGAAATAAGTTTTTTCAATTACAAGAAAATTTTTCTTAACGGGGTCGACCCTCGGCAGTGTGTGGCAAGCGCTCCGGGTGTATTTCTGCCATCAAAAGCTATCAGTGAAAACTCACCTACCTTGCAGATGCCGTTCGGAGTCGGCATAAAATATGTAGGTCCCGCCCGGCCAATTTGTGGAAAATCAAGAGGATCACGACGCAAATTGGAAGAGAAGCTCGACCTTAGATCTCTTCGGAGGTTATCGCGCCTTACATTTATTTTATTTTTTTTAATTTTATATGGTGAAATTCGAAGCTTCAATCTGATAAATTGAGGAAGATATGACAAAACTCCTCTTTTCTGAAAAATTGTTTATATAGGGGATATATGCTATAGTGGTCCGATCCGGCCGGTTCCGACAAATGTCTATTCGGACCTAATATACCCGCTCAACTAATTTTATCAAGATATCTCAACAATTGAGGGACTAGTTTGCAAACAAACAAACAGACGGACAGACGGGCATGGCTAAACCAACTCAACTCTTCATCCTAATAATTTTGGTATAATTAATTGTGGGTCCATCTATTTTCCTTTAATGACTTACACATTTGAGATGCGTGACGAAGTTAATATACACCATTTCATTTTCATGAAAGGTATAATTAAGGACGAAAAGTGCATGCTCATCAAATGACAAGCAAACTAAAGTGTGCACTTTCTTTTCGGAACAGTCCTTATATAGGGGAAGGGTTAATAACTTTTCTATTTTTTATATATATGGAAGCCGATTGACGAACAAATTTATTATATTCTGTTTGCTATGCAGAATTGAATATAATCTATCTACAACTGCGTATATAAAATAATTTAATAAAAAGCCCCAAAATATAAAAATCCTTGACACAATATTAAGTTTTATAAAAATATGTCTACCTTTCCTTAGTATAAATTAATTCATTAATACAAAGCAATGTGAGCATGTCCCGTTAGTTAAATACATATATTAATATTGATGTAATGGTGAATAGCGGAAGTAATGCTTATAAAAGCACTGCTATAAACCCAATGTTACTAAGCTTTCGGTAGCGCGCCTATGAATATTCCACCTGATTAGGATTAAAAACATATAATTAATATGTACCTAATGGGGTACAAAAGAATAGCAACAAAAAGGCAGTACTAAGAGACCAATTGCAAAGCGAGCATTCATATGGGTGCGTGGGTAAGGGCATCTGCCTTCATACTAGTACAAAGTATGAATGTTAGAGATATTGAGTTTAATACTCATCTCCCGAAAAGCTAGCTGATGAAGAAGTGAAATTCAGAAACATGTCTTAGTAACCATCGCCGTTTGTAAACTTTGTAATTTTTCTGTAACATCAATAACAAAAACAATTGTATAAAGCAAGATGAGCATGTCTCGCTAATTTAATACAGATATTAATTCATTAATGCTCAGAAATCGTATAAATATATTCTACAATCCATATTGACTGTGAGTGTAAATACACACAAATATGAAACATAATCGAAAAATAGTTTTTAGCTTTTGCTCAATGTATTGAATAAATTTTGTCATTAATTTAATGGCACTATACCCACGTTAATGATGTCGAGTGTGTTTGTGTTGACTTAATTGCTGGAAACACTCTCAATGAAGAACAAAAATCAATAGCATGTCAAACTTAAATATCCTTAAAGGATAATTGATTATTTATATTTACATGATTCATACACACATATACACAAAGTACACAATGTAAACAATTGCATTTGTTCGACTCAAAAGCATAAAGCAATTAAATTGGATTTTTGATTGGCACTTGTGTTTGTGGTTTCTAGTGAACTTGCCAAAACTTTTCTCAAATGAATGTCAATTCTAGTGACATTATTAGCTTTTATATAAAACGGGATTTGGTGTGGAATCGCTACCAACACCCACTTTTTACACAACGAAAGAAAACTTTTTTTTTTTTTAGCTTCAAATTAACACACACTTAAGATAGAAGTTCAATAAAATTGTCGTTCATGAATGGAAAACAAAAAACACTAATTTAACATCCGCTCTTCAATTGACAACGCGGTTGACAGTGACACTGACAACATCAATGACAGCTACGATGACGACACAACCGCATATGTAAATATAAACTTTCATAAAATACACGTACGATAAAGCCAAAGACGACGACTTCATTTCCGATTTGGCGCAAACGCTTTACGTGATATGTACCGTATACGTTGAATTGACGTTAAGTACTGGAAATGCTGTTAGCCATGAAGCTGTTGATAAACTAAAGAACAAGCGCACGAAGTTTGACAGCAACAAAAGACACATGTACATGCAAACAGAGCAATACACATACAAACAAACTCGTTTGTTGTCACCAAGCAGCAGAACATAAGAACTTCCGGCAATCAACCAAACAACCAACCATGGTGTGCAGCAGCAACCAACCGGAATCGAATCAAACATTAACCA
The DNA here is from genome assembly GCF_040869045.1 of Eurosta solidaginis. Classification (NCBI taxonomy): domain Eukaryota; kingdom Metazoa; phylum Arthropoda; class Insecta; order Diptera; family Tephritidae; genus Eurosta; species Eurosta solidaginis. The sequence goes on from NC_090320.1 coordinate 217,628,188, forward strand.
GCAGCAACATAAGCGACAATGTTTTTCAATTGCTTCGCATTCAACATAAATGTTGTTTTATTGTTGTAATATTTCAGCAACATAAGTGGCTATCGAACCAACAGTAAATGTTGCAAGCAGAAATGCCTTCAGTCAATACCTATTTTTGATGGCCCTTACCTTCATTATCGTGTTTAATTTGTTTGAAGTCGATGTTTTACTCTGTGCTGCGTTCGTTTCAGTTGTAACTAACGTTTATTAGCTCTCGTTAAATTTTACTGTTATTTAACATTCTGTTAGTTATATTTACTTCGATGAAGAATAAATAGTCAGTTTCAGGTTAGCTTTAATTCATCTGCTGCTGGGGCCCTATTCAGTAACTATGAGTTTTGAAATGTACATTTTTCTTTCATACAAATTATATGAAGAAAAAGTGTACATTTTAAAACTCACAGTTACTGAATATGGCCCCTGGTTTATGCTAGAAATAGTAAAACAGATTTTTTTGGAAGATTAGGAAAAACTCATTGGGGTGATGCTACTCGACTAAAATACCCAAAGGAGTCAAGGGGTTGCCAACGCAATTTATAGCTTCTCCAACCAAATTTTCAACCCAACCTATATGTGGCGAATCATGTTTCCTTAGCAGCCGAGGCTTTGCCGACCCCAAGTTTCCAATGGAACTAGAAGGTGGCAGGGCGGTATAGCCTAGAAGGTCTCTTGTGGTCATATTAAATCATTTGGGACCCAATTGTTAACCTCACCTTCCTGTTGCGAATCCTGTTTCCTTAGCAGCCGAAGCTCTGCCGACTACAAGATATCCATGGCATTAGAAGGTGGGAGGGCAGAATGGTTTAGAAAGTGTCAATTGGTCATATTGAGTCATTTCCGAGACAGGCTAGTACCTAAATCGTACTTGTTACCAGAACGTAAGGACCATTAACATCGATAAAACTCCTAAAAGCCTTCGCGTAGTGTCCATTGATTCATAGTTGATACGCTGGCTGCTGTGCTGCCCGGTGCCATCGATCCGAGGCCAAGTACCGCAAATTCGATGCAACTTTTTCTAAAATCATTTACTGCTGTTTCTTGTAGCGCTGATTGGTATTTCATTGAAACAATTTGGTTCAGTCAGTGAACCCGCCGATCTTTTAAAGAGCGTTACGCAGCTTCCTAAAGTTTCGACAGTGTATATGAAGTTTAAAACTTGTGGGCCTTGGACGAAGAGATGGTGGAGTTCAGCGTCCTGTGTGCAGCTTGGCATTAATTTAAAATGTATATCGAGTTCTGTGATAGGAGAAATACAGGCCCTTTCTTTACACAGAACTTTCGCTTTGAAGTTACCAGCCGGGTAGGGAAGACAGAATAACATCGATATCCTACGTTGCTCAGAGAAAACACCAGCTTTCACGCTACTGTTCATTTTCGACTTTCTGGTGTAAAATTAAACTGCGTTCTTCCAAGGCCCGCTGTCACCTCTAATCCCCTCTTGATGGAAACTTTACTTTATGACATCTGTCAAAACTTAAAGGCAGCCTGGAATGATCTGATGACGGAGACATACCAGGAAGCTTGCTAAGGATACCACGGTGAGTCCATAAGGTCTCGATTTCCAGACGCACGAATCTTACTGCCGAACATATGGCAGTTCAATGTATGTGAGTGGTAGTTTGGAAGTACACTTAGTACGCCAATTGGCTGTTCGCTGTATATTATTCATTTCCATGTTCAATGCCACCATATAATAGCCCCAAGTGTTAGACAACGTCCCTAAATGGGAACATCATGAGTTTCCCTTTTAAGCCATAGTTTCTGCTGATTCTTTAACACGAGTTGAAAATCTATTTAAGCATTTTCGGCCCTACGTTCAATATTCGTTTTCCAATAAAGAAGTTGTTATTATGGTTGTATTAACGATGAAGACACTTCCCTAAAGTTTTGAGGAGTGTTATCGATATTAGGGGTCCGTTACCGGATATAGATCCAATACGCTCCGACCATCTCGGGAATGATTTATATGAACACATTAAACCTTCTAAGCACAACCCCACCCCCAGTTCCATGAGAAACTTGTGGGCCCCAGAGGCTCGCCTGCTTAACATGTGTATGATACTCTCATATTTGCAACAGTACTTCCCCCAATAGAGAGGTGATATACATAAATTTAATTTAGTTTCAATTTCTTGTACTGCAAAGATTATTCAAATATTCTTCTATTTAAACACTAACAACATATTTGAAAGGATTGGCCAATTTGAATAAACGAACTTCACTGGTCTTATCATGGGATCTTTGCATAAACTACGCGATGTCATAAGAATTATTATCTTAGCATCAACAACATCAGCCACTCAGCCAACTGACAACGCATCGCAAATAGAAATCAATGAACAAGGCTCGCACGTGCAAATCCACAAACATTTACATACTACAAGTATTTGGTATGTAAGCAAAGGCACACACATGCTCACGTACATACACCGAAAAGCATATTTACATGCCTAGTTATTGGAGACAAACGCGATAGGAAAACGAATTTCCGACCTACGACAACGGATGCAACTTGTGCAGGCAAAACACACACGGCAGTAAAAATACAAAACACACAAACACACTTTCATGCGATAGGTAAGCAACGAGAGTAGAGTGAACAAATATTTTCTATGTGTACGTTAGAATGCCTGTGTGTGCTGTATGCTGCCGAATTTCGACTGCCCAAAAAAATTACAAGAACCAATCATGTGGGCTGCGAGGCAGAGGAAGCAAACAATGCACAAAACGAAGTGTTGATGCCGATTAACCCAATGAAAACAAAAGTGAGTTCAACCGAGAAAAAACACTGCAACAGAAACAACAATGCTGGCTGGTGCTGCAGGCATCCAAGCGCAATGACGTGTGTGATGGGGGTGATGATTTTGATAATAATGACGTTGTTGGTTTGCTTCAATAGTTTGTTGCAACAATGGGTGTTTTTTGTTATTTTTGTTTATACAATATGATAATGAAGTATTATTAATATGTGTTATAAACAACAACCAAAAACATAATTATGAAGTATCTTTGACCTGACACAATGCTCTAATTTCGATGTAAATCCGATGTGTTATGGTTTTGTATTGCGCATGACTGAAGAGTAAGAGAGCACATACAACATTTCTACGGTGTGTATCTCAGCCCCAGCACGTGGAGGCGGTTACAGAGCCATTGTCGTTTAAACAGCTGTTTCATCTTTCTTTACAGATACTGGACATAAAATTGATGCATTGAAGAAGCACTACTGGGATAGAAACGATGCAAAATACAAGAAATTTATCCGTCTGGAGATACTGGATTTGGAAAACCTAAAGGAAAAGCAATTTGGGATCAAATATGTATTTAAGCTGCTGGTAAACTTTATCTAGCTATAAAGATTATATAATAATTTGGGAAAAGTTTAAACAACGTGACATCATGACGCTTATTCCTTGTAAATCTCTTCAAAGCAAAGAAGGCAATTGGAATACAGTTTACACCAACTAAGGCATGACGTGGCTGAATGTGCTTGTAACACTTCAACCATCGTAGGAGTTAGGGTTGAAATCCCACTCCCGGGAGTAGGCTTTGAAGAGATTTACAAGGTATAACCGAAACAGCTGTCGCCTTGCCTGTCCCGATGTCACGTTTTGTAAATGAAATTTGAGTAACTTCCCGACAACCTACAAGCCTGAAACTTTGAATATACCTAGTTCATAACCCGATGACAATCCAATACAAAGAAAAAACTCCACTAGGTGGCGCATGGATCAATATATTTCAAAAAATCGTATGTTTGATCCGATATGGCTAATATTTGTAACATTTAAAACACATAATACATACAGGAATAGAAATCAACTCATGTTCATAAAATTTTTTGTATTTATTTATTTTATTATTTATAAATATATATATGTGGCGCTGAGGGGAGGAAATTTCATTATTTCATTATTTTATGTCGTATATTTGATTGTAACATAACGTAGACAGGGTGCATTTATTTTGATTTTTAACGATGGCCAAAAAGGCAAAACGTTCTCCAGAAAAAAATTTCGATTATGCAACAAGTAAGGAAGTCTAAGTTCGGGTGAAACCGAACATTACTACCCAGCTGTGCACTTGATATGCTGTTGTTGTTTGTTTTGTGTGCTTAATAGTGTTACAAGGCTGCGCAATAATACATATACATATGGTTCTATTCTGAATTAATTATACTCAGTTGAGCAGAGCTCACAGAGTATATTAACTTTGATTGGATAACGGTTGGTTGTAAGGAATCGAGATAGATATAGACTTCCATATATCAAAATCATCAGTATCGAAAAAAAATTCGATTGAGCGATGTCCGTCCGTCCGTCTGCCCGTTAACACGATAACTTGAGTAAATTTTGAGGTATCTTAATGAAATTCGGTATGTAGGTTCCTGGGCACTCATCTCAGATCGCTATTTAAAATGAAAGTTATCGGACTATAACCACGCCCACTTTTTCGATATCGAAAATTTCGAAAAATCGATAAAGTGCGATAATTCATTACCAAATATGTATTAAACGATGAAACTTGGCAGGTGAGTTGAAATTATGACGCAGAATAGAAAAATAGTAAAATTTTGGACAATGGGCGTGGCACCGCCCACTTTTAAAAGAAGGTAATTTAGAATTTTCGCAAGCTGTAATTTGACAGTTGTTGAAGATATCATGATGAAATTTGGCAGTAACGTTACTCTTATTACTATATGTATGCTTAATAAAAATTAGCAAAATCGGAGAACGACCACGCCCACCAAATGTTAATATCTTTACAGTATATAAGTAAATTATGTCAAAATTCAACTCCAGTAATGATATGGTGCAACAAAATTCAAGAATAAAAGAAAATTTAAAAATGGGCGTGTCTCCGCCCTTTTTCATTTAATTTGTCTAGGGTACTTTTAATGCCATAAGTCGAACAAAAATTAACCAATCCGTGTGAAATTTGGTAGAGGCTTAAATTCTAGGACGATAACTGTTTTCTGTGAAATAGGGCGAAATCGGTTGAAGCAACGCCCAGTTTTTATACACAGTCGACCGTCTGTCCTTCCGCTCGGCCCTTAACACGATAACTTGAGCAAAAATCGATCTATCTTTACTAAACTCAGTTCACGTACTTATCTGAACTCAATTTGTATTGGCGTAAAAAATAGCCGAAATCCGACTATGGCCACGCCCACCTTTTCGATATCGAAAATTTTTAATTATATACCAAATACGAAAAAAGGGATGAAACATGGTAATTGTATTGGTCTATTGACGCAAAATATAACTTTAGAAAAAAACTTGGTAAAATGGGTGACACCTTCCATATTAAGTAGAAGAAAATGAAAAAGTTGTGCAGGGCGAAATCAAAAGCCCTTGGAATCTGTTCGTGGTATGACATATATAAATAAATTAGCGGTACCCGACAGAAGATGTTCTGGGTCACCCTGGTCCACATTTTGGTCGATATCTCGAAAACGCCTTCACATATACAACTAGCGGTCACTCCCTTTTAAAACCCTCATTAATACCTTTAATTTGATACCCATATCGTACAAACACACTCTAGAGTCACCCCTAGTCCACGTTTATGGCGATAGCTCGAAAAGGCGTCCACATATAGAACTAAGGCCCACCCCCTTTTAAAATACTCATTAACACCTTTTATTTGATACTCATATCGTACAAAAAAATTCTAGAGGCACCCCTGGCCCACCTTTAGGCGATATCTCGAAAAGGCGTCCACCTATAGAACTAAGGCCACCCCTTTTAAAATACTCATTAACACCTTTCATTTGTAACCCATATCGTACAAACAAATTCTAGAGGCACCCCTGGTCCACCTTTATGGCGATATCTCGAAAAGGCGTCCACCTATAGAACTAAGGCCACGCCCTTTTAAAATACTCATTAACACCTTTCATTTCGTACCCATATCGTAGGTATAAACAAATTCTAGAGTCACCCCTGGTCCACCTTTATGGCGATATCCCTAAATGGCGTCCATCTATAGAACTATGGCCCACTCCCTCTTAAAACACTCTTTAATACCTTCCATTTGATGCACATGTCATACAAACACATGCCAGGGTTACCCTAGGTTCTTTTTACTACATGGCGATTTTCCCTTATTTTGTCTCCACAGCTCTCAACTGAGTATATAATGTTCGGTTACACCCGAACTTAGCCTTACTTACTTGTTTTTCTTCCAGTTATGGCTCCCGAAAAATAGAAAATTGCTTAGTCATAAAAGAGGCGGTGCCACGCCCATTTTTTTAAATTTTGAAGTTTTTCCTATTTATTGTTATAAATCCACTTGGGAAATGAAATGGCATTGATATAAAGTTCTTCTTGCAAAGATATAGCTTATTTTATTCGTACACGACCCTTTTAAAAATCTTTTATATAAAAGTGGGCGTGATCGTTAACCGATTTCGTTAATTTTTCTTAAAAGCATTTCTTATAGTAAAGGCAACCTCTCTGCCGAATTTTGTTACGATAGGTTTAACGATTTTTTATTTATGAAATTTTGATTTTTTTTATGAGAAATTGATTTTATCACAAGTGGGCGGTGCCACGCCCATTGTAGCGATAAGAACACTCCCCGAAGGCCTTGGGCAGTGTTATCGATATTGATGGTCCTTTGCCGGATGCAGATCCGATACGTTCCGGTAACAAGCACAATAAAAGTACCCGCCCGACCATCTCGGGAAACGATTTGTTGTGACCACAAGAAACCTTCTAGGCCATACCGCCCTTCCACCCCCTTGATCCATCAGGAGTTCGGGGTCGCCAGAGCCTCCGCTGTCAATGAAATAGGATTCGCCACGGATAGGTGAGGTTGACAATTGGGATGGATACGCTATGTAATGCGCTGGCAACTCCTTGAGAGAATTGCGCTACACAAGAAACAACGCATCAGCAAACATCAATTAACTACTTATTATACTGAGAGCGTCGAAGATTATTATAGAATCGCATTCTATATTCCATTCCTTCATGCATTCTTAACTCATATCAAGAGCCGTTACATGAAACACCAACTAATTTTCGAAAATGTCGGTGTTTTGTTCCCCAAAAATGAATACAACGCTGAAAAATTCAATAATCTGCATGAATTTTATGAAATTGTTGTGAGTTGTTCCAAAACCGAGTTTGCAATGGAAGTCAAAATGTGGAGAAGGCGAGTCGATGGCCAGAATTTTAAAAACGTGTTTGATGCACTTGAGGTGGCTACAATTTTGATGATTACCTGCAAAATTTGTATACTATATTTCTTATTTATCTTATTTTTTCAGATGGTGAATCCAAATGCTTTCGAATATGTAAATAAGATATTGCGCATATTAGCCGATTTACCAGAGCACACATTTTCTGCCCTCAAAATGTTAAATCATACTTGCGGAGTACAATCAGTCAAGAACGTTTGAATGAACTCGCTTCATTGAATATCCATATTGATACAATACTTTCTGTAAACGAAGTACTAGAAGAGTTTTTCAAAAACTCTAGGCGACTGTTGGGAAATAGTTATGGGAACAATTAGTTTCTTTATGCTATATGTGTTTTAAGCTTGAATATACAGCCATATCTTACTGACCGATTTTGGCTACGAAGCAATTTTTATGTCATAAAAAAGGTACGAAAAATACCTCACATCTACACCATCTTCTTCAATTTTGTAATTATCAAGTTTGAGATGCCCATTTTACAAACTGAAGAAAATTTTAAGTATTTTTCATACCTTTTTAAGACATGAAAATTGGTTAGTATTCAAAATCGGTCAGAGCTGATATTCTTAATAAAAGTGCATACGTTAATTTATTTAAGTTTTACCTTTAACACCGTCATTTTAACTTTGGGAGTTTCTATCAACATCTCCTTCGAGTTCAAACCCCCCCCCCCCCCCTTTCTATCGAAAGTCAACCGCCCATATTTGCAAATGCTATTTTAATGTATGTATAAGTGAGACCAACTGAACCTTAATCAGGCTATGCTACGCCTCACGTTTTTAGAAATTTCACGTGCCCAATACTTTTATTTATTTACCTGATCAACGCCCTAGATTGATGGCGAGTAATATATATTTGCTGTGTATACACAGTCTTTTATATAGGAGCTGGTCGAAAGTAACCAGCAAAACTCCGAATTACTAATCCCATTAAGAAGCAAAGAACGTGTTAATAAAGCAAAGCAACTTAGTATTCCAAAGACTTTTGTATATCTAAGTCGTTCATATAGCTCATATAATGAATTTAAGACGACTATAAGATAAGCATCATCAATTTGTACAAATTTCATTGAAATATCATGCTTTGACATCGCACGCAATACCTCATTCATATGCATATATGTATACATAACAAGTACAAAGATACTTGGATGACAGAGAGCACGCAACCAATCAGCCTGCTGTATCGACATCATTAACACAGTCCTCCAAAGCTCCTGCTTGTTGCTGGTAAATTGAAATGACGAATTATTGGTTGTGATGAAAGAGCGTGAGCTACCACTGTTTACTTTTTGGCGCGTGCATTGCACTTCTGTGTGGATTTGATACCGGGCGCTACAATACAGTAAACATGTACTCACACACACACACAGACGTATATCAGTAGATTTGTCTAAGGACCTTCAAGCTATAGTTTGTTATTGGCGTGGAGACTATCATTGCAACTGTTATTGCGATTTCAAACGTGATCATTGCGGTCATATTTCAAAAGCGTCAACGAATTGCATACAAACACATATACATACATATGTACATGCACATGTGAATGCAACAAAAAAGAGTATTATTTCATTTTGCAAGTTTATATTCACATTTGGACGTTACACGCGCATTCACAAATACATACGTACATACAAATAAGACTATGTCGAAAAAAATTGCAAACCTGCACCCCTTAAAAGGCTAATTAAACTTCCTTCCTTGCCATAGTCGTAACCATACCCATATCCATAACCATCTCCATAACCATCGCCAATGTGATCGATTAATGGTGCCTTAACTTAAAAATCGTGAAAATTTCATAAAAATGAAGAACACTCAAAAAATTACAAAAATATTCCACAAAAATAAATCTCTTAGTCAAAACGTATCCAAAACAATGAATAAAATCTACAAAAACTTATTAAATTGACCAACTCAAATATTTTTAGGTTATGGATATGGCGAGAAACCAAAAACCAATTGGTTGGCTATGGTATGGTTATGGCGTTAGCGTTATGGTATGGCACCATAAATCGATTACATTGATTTATATAAGGTAGGTTCGATCAGCTGTTTTATCTGGTTATGGTTTTATGGTTATAAGTCACCATTAATTGACCCTTAATTCGACACCACGTAGAAAAACCATAAAACTTTCATATATTCAAAAGCTCTGTTGGAAATCCCCTCCCACTATATCCATCCTCTTGAGTTTATATATTTTAGAAGCCCTCATGCCTGACATCCATAAGTTTTGGGAGGCTCTCGAAAGAGAGCCACGTCACTAACTTTTGCTATCCTCGCTGAGCCTGTGCTAGGAGATGCAACACTCAATGAATCCCACCGGTTCTAATTGCTCCTTCGCTCCTTCAAAATCAAAAGTCAATCCATGATAACTCATCGACCATGTCACTGCCTCGTATGTTACAATGCCCCGCCTCGCGAGTCATGGAAACGCTAAAATCCTTTAACACTGTTCAGTTGATGCTACCATCGCGAACACGAGATCCGCATAGCCGTCTGTCTAAATATATAAGGAGGACAGCTATCCTTTTACTGATTAAATTTGTATTCAGTGGTACTTCATATGCCTCCTGGACAACGAAGTCCTATATCTAAACACAATAGCTAAGCCCGGAGGATGATTATTTATGGATGCAACTGATGAAGGTACGGTTCCCTCCCTTACTCCATTTGAGCTTCAGATGATTCAGGTATCGAAAACATAACATGGCAGTAATAAGTGAGTGAGCTGGGCAGTAATAAGATATTCTCATATTGCAACTACGTGATGCAATGGTCACTACGCTCAGAATCTCACAAAATTTTGAAATGTCCAAAACTCTTTTGAAAAACAGGTAATCCATACACTGAGCATCCAGAAATCTATACCAATCGATGCTATACCACTACTTTTCAGGCCGAAGTACTTCCAATAAATGTTTGCGTTAGATTATGTCTACGGAGAAGCTTATCCTCGAAGAGTGTCCTTCTTTTCTCAGACAATCAGCCAGCCTTGCATTTCTTGGATGAATGCATTGTATTCCCAAAACCATATATGTAATACTCCTATATTGCTAATAGAAACTGCTTGCAATGCAATCGAAATCAAAACAAGACAGCCTATATAATTTTTGTAATTGTACCAGCATAAGTGTGACAAGAAAAAATTTAAATTTCGGTTTATTCGATTATTGAATACAAAAAAAAACGTTTAAACAGCAATATATCGGCACTCTGATGTTTGGGAATGTACCTAGCCTTTTGTAGCAATATAGGAGTATTAAATATATGCCCAAAACAAATGGAGCCAAAAGCTGTGTGTTATAGCAGCATCCTATCGTCCAAAGCCCTTCTGTGGACCCACAAGGGCACACCCGAGGGAAACCATAAGCAACTGGGAAACAATGCACTTCAGGCAACACCGAATTGAATGCCCACAGCAATGACAGACCTAAATATTTATACTTACAGCAACAAGAATATCAGCCAAACTCATTAATTTAAGCAGAGAGGACTTATGATTTCTCACTACGGGACAATGTGATCTACGATATCACCTAAGTAAGTTAAATACATCGGATACATAAATGTGAAGCTTTTGTGAACTAGAGGATAAAATGTCGGTTCATATTATTTGTGAATGCGTCGCTCTGGCAATGCAAATACTGAAGAGATACATAGAGGTACCATAAAAAGCCTCCACATACAGTGATAAGCTGAAAGGTTAAGCAAAATAGATCTAATTAAAGGTTGCAGTGCATCGAGGACTAATAACAGTAATAATAATAGCGTGTTGTAAGCTGCGCCTGAAAGCTACAGATCCGGAGTTCGAGAGGTCAAAAAACTGTTTCCCAAAGAAGGCGGCCAATACCATAAGGTGCTAGTACCGTGAAAGCAGGGTTGTTGCACTTAAGAATGAGTTTGCTTTCTTTCTAACCATTCCCCTAGGTTTTGGGGAGTGTTATAGATGTTGATGGTCCTTTGCCTGATACAATCCGGTACGTTCCGGTAACAAAGCACCATAAAGGTACGCCTGACCATCTCAGAAACGATTAATATAACCACACTAAACCTCCTAGGCCAACCCGTATGTGATACTTTCATATCTGTAACAGCATTCCCCTCGCATATGTGAGGTTGATATTTGGGTTGCGGAAGCTTTGAAGCTATAAAACTTTGTATTGCGCTTATCAACCCCTTGAATCCCTAAGCATATGTATGTGTCGGAAGCTTTAACGAAAGCTTTTTTAGGATCGGTTCTGCAACTGTTTAATCTCGTACAGGGCCGAGGAGAGGGGGGGCAGCTTGGGCAATTGCCCTGGGGCCCGGCACGGCAAAGCAGTACTGACAGTACTCTAACTAGGATTTCATAGATACATACATATTTTGTTGCTATAAAAATTGTTTTAAAATTGAAAATCACTAAACTAAAATCATAAGCATCCAATCGAATACTATGGGGCATAGTCATAGTCGAAATAAAATGTGATTTTAAGTTAGATAAACGTTTCTGACACAATTTTATAAGCGCTATCTGTCAAAAATGCTTCAACTAACTTAAAATCACATTTTATTTCCACTATAACTATGCCCCTATCGGTTTGGTCGTATTGCTTTTTCATTTTTGTAAAAGCCAGCGACATCTGTAAATACAGTCTGATAATAATCTGGAGCGTTAATTTGAAAAAATTAGTACACTTGACTTGTTTTGCGAAGCGCAAATTTGTGCAAACATATGAGTATGCCGTGGATAAGCTTATATAGGTCACTTTCGCGTTAATTGTTGCCAGCTTCGTATTTCTTTTGTCAGTGGTGCAATTATTGGTAAATTTTTTAATGTGCAGAAGTCATCACATTTTTCGGTATTATGCAGAAATTTTATAATATCTTTAGCGCAAGCCCTCAGAGATGGAAAAAACTAATTGCTCATTGCACATCATGTCATAAACACGATGGTCTGCTCGTCTGGATAGTGTGAAACCTTTCGCAACTCACATTCCCCAAATATTGAAAGCTATTGATGAAATCAAGCATTTGAATCTGAGTTCAGAAACAGTAACGGATTTGAAAGGTATTGAGGCATATATGGGGAAATTTGGGTATATCCCCTTAGCCTCCATTTGGCTCAAAGTGTTGACGGTAATCAACCATCGAAATCTGGTACTGCAAGCTAGAAATGCCACACTGGACGTCGAAACAGAAAATATACGTAGCCTGATTGATGAGTTGAAGAAGTTCAGGGATCTATGGTTGATCATACTTCAAGAATGTAAGGTTCTGGCAGAGAGTATAGGAGTTGTGAATACCTTCGCAGAGAAACAAGGAAGATAAGAAAGCACCAGTTCGATTAATTACCTGGCGAATCACCTGAGTGTGACTACCAAACTTAATTCAAACAGCAAGTTTTTTACGTTCTTTTGGACTGCTTGATTGGTAACATGACACGACGTTTCGAAGCCGTAAATGACATTGCGATTAAATTTAGTTTTTTGTGGAAGTATCAGGATCAGACGGAAGAAGAGCTCAGAGAAAAGGCAGCGGCATTCTGCACGATTTATGGCATCGATATTTCTACGGATCTAATAGATGAAATCATTCATCTCAAAGCCATCCCTTTAACAAATTTGGGATGTCATTCGCTGCCACCATTTCAACTTCTGAACAAATTTCATGACTTGAAGATGGAAGTATTATTTCCTAACATCTGCATAGCATTAAGAATATTTTGCACACTTCCAGTCAGTGTGGCTGAAGGGGAGCGTTCTTTTAGTCTATTGTCTCGCGTGAACAATTTTTTACGTTCTACTATGAGCGAAAATCGCTTGACAAGCCTTGGAACATTGGCGTTGGGGTCCAGCCTTGCTCGAAGCATTAGTTTTGAAAATGTCCATAATCGCAGACCAAAAAGCACGGAAGGTTTTCCTTGGCTGATTCAAGCTCTTAAAATGTACATATTTAGAAAATGTTAATGTAAGCTAATCAAGCAATGAAATCTAACATTTCATTTATGTAAGTGCTCCAGTTAATCTTATTTTATATGAAATAAAACTGACAATGTGAATTGAAAAAATTATGTATGTTATGTTACTTTTTTACTGAGTTGAGTTTATTTTTTAAGGGGACCCGTAAACGCGAACTGTCCCAGGGGCCCGACCCGGCTCTGCGGCCCTGATCTCGTAAAAGGGCGACCCAGTCTAATACGCATATACATTTAAACATTTATACGTCACTGTTTTTAGTTTTTCCTGTAACTGGCTTACCACACGTACTACTCTTTATTTACTGTTTACTTTTGTAAATGTGTGTGTATATATATATGGGGTATTCCATCCCATTTCGACCAATTTTGAACCCGACCCCTTTAGAATTGGCTGAAAGTTTTTCTTCTTTTTCTAGCTTACGAAATACGTTTTTCAGAAGTTTTTCAAATTTTCTCATCCAACTCAAAAAAAGTTATGAATTTTAAAAAAAACACTGTTTTTGTTTTCAAAATGCTATAACTTTTTCAAAAATTTACCGTTTGGGGTCTTTTTTTTTTTTAATTTGTTTTAAATGTACTTTTCGGAAAAAATTCAAAGAAATTTTTAAAGTTTTTTTTTGTAATTTTTCAGTTTTTCGGGATTTTTGGAATTTCGCCCTTTTTTTTCTCATAAAAAATTTCAATCAATTCTGCAATCATCCCCACTAATCCCGGAGTGGGCCGCGAATTTTTTTTATTTAATTGAAAAAAAAATTTTAAAATATTTTTGTATTTTTTCCGAAAAGTAAATGATCCCAAACGGTCAATTTTTGAAAAAATTATAGCATTTTGAAAAAAACACCGTTTTTTTTCAAAATATTTAAAACTTATTTTGAGTTGGAAAACGGTGTTTTTTTCAAAATGCTATAACTTTTTCAAAAATTTAACGTTTGGGATCATTTTTTTTTTTTTTAAATATATTTTTAAATGTACTTTTCGGAAAAAGAAAAAAAAAATTTTTAAAGTTTTTTTTTCAATTAAATAAGATAAAAAAAAATCTCGGCCCACTCCGGGATTAGTGGGGATGATTGCAGAATTGATTGAAGTTTTTTATGAGAAAAAAAAAGAGGGCGAAATTCGAAAAATCTCGAAAAACTGAAAAATTACAAAAAAAGAAACTTTAAAAATTTTTTTGAATTTTTTTCGAAAAGTACATTTAAAAACAAATTTAAAAAAAAAGATCCCAAACGGTCAATTTTTGAAAAAGTTATAGCATTTTGAAAACAAAAACGGTGTTTTTTTTAAAATTCATAACTTTTTTTGAGTTGGATGAAAAAATTTGAAAAACTTCTGAAAAACGTCTTTCGTAAGCTAGAAAAAGAAGAAAATTTTCAGCCAATTCTAAAGGGGTCGGATTCAAAATTGGTCGAAATGGGATGGAATACCCCATATATACATATAATGATCCTTGGGGCACTTATAATTTAACTTTTTCGCTTACTACATCCTTTTATTTACTTTCAATGGTTGGTGTTTTATTGCTTTAATTTTTGTGGTTGTTATTCTTTTGCTATATTGTGTTACATTTTGTTTTTGCCACTGATTGAAAACCTTTACCCAGTTGATTTTCTGATTTGCAACTGCACTTGCCATTTCCATTTCACATCCAATCACTCTTATTGACTTCCGGCGCCCAATGATTTGTAAATCCCGTTAAAATATATCAGAACTCTCACGTTTGTTTTGTTACTTTTTGGTATATAAAAAAATTTGTTTGTTCTTGTTTTAATTTTCTAACAAATAGCCTTTGGCCACATTGGTGGTGAGTGGAAAATTTTTAATGAAACCAAAAGAATGCTTCTTGGATTTATCACTTCGTTTTGCTTTATTTGTTAAAAAGGAAGATAAATTAAATGGATTACGGAAGTGTGTGGGATACATTATATCGGTCCTAGAAACACGAATAATTGTTTATTTTTGTTGTAAGTTTTTTACTAACGGGAGAAGGTGGATAAAGCCAATAACGCTTAATTATTTTTGTAATTTGTTGAGTATGTTGATATTCCATCCAAAGTAGCATTTTTTTGGCAATTCATCGCTGGATTTTTATGTTGAGGTTGTTGTTTGTATTAATGCTGGCTCCCAAAATTATGGCTGCGAACAGTGACTTGGTTTCTTACTGTATGGCTAAGCTCTGCGGATAATTCGCCTTGTGCAACCTTCACCCCAGTAATTCCTCCGAGAGAGGAATGGGGAAGGAGACTCATCTGGAGCTGTGGACCAGTTATTTTGTTTACGAATGGATTTATGCTGGACGTAAAGCTTGGTGAAGGGATCCTTTATAAATAACTAAATGTAAGTCGCAACTTAAACTTAACTGATCACTGCAGGGTCTTCCAAGCGAAAGTTGCTGCGATTAAGGAAGCGGAAGACAAAATGTTATCCATTGTTTGTTATGGTTAAGGAATTGAACATATACTCCAATAACCAAGTGGCTATCAAGGCCTTGAGTTCAACTATCGCGCTATCGAGGTTGGTCTGGGAGTGCATGACCTCGCTTGCTTTTGCATTGAATTATTTTATGATTAAAATTATCTGGGTGGTCCCGGACCATTGTGATATTCCGGGCAACTACCAACCAGATTTCTCAGCCCGCATCATTACAATTGAACTGGATGCAGATGGGTGTAGGAATTTCAAAATTTCGCTGTCCATCTGTGGTCTGCACCTGCATAAATGGGCCTCGAGTTAGCTCAGCAAGCATTGGGCGGACACCATCTTTTGCAGGGTGGCAAAAATCTTCTGGCCGGAAGTGGATGGCAGGAGGTATGCCGAAATAATTGGACTCACTAAGACTTATCTATCAATCGATATTGGGGTTTTGACAGGGCACTTCGCATTAGGAATCCATGCCGTATGTCTCAATATACTGGAAACACCTTCCTGCTGCACCCCATAAAATTTGTCTTGTGGCCTTTGAATAACTATGCCTGCCATAAGTTCCGCCATTTTGTTTTAGTGTGCCTGTGTAGCACAAGCTCTCGCATATGATCCAATAGTGAAGTGTAATTATCCAGAAGGGCGTCTTTGATTTCAAAACCCGGACGCTAATAATTTAGGAGAAAATATTATAAATTCAGTTTATTTATTCCAACAGAAATAATAAATTATAAAGCGGTACGTTTATAAATACTTCCTTAGTTTCCTACTTTTTCAAAATGCGTCAAATTTTTTTTTTAAGCGAAATCGTTTTTTAACCTTTCTTAGGATTGTTGTTATTTGAGACTAGTGTACCCGGCAGACTTTTTTCCTACAACCAAAAGTTAGCATCCCCCACTGCATCTCTCACTCCCACTCGCATTATCATTTTCATTCTCAGTCCCATTCGCACTCCTACTGCCACTCCCTTTCCAAATTTCACTCCTACTCCCACTGCACCCCCAGTTATATATGGAATCACTATAATAAATTGTGGTGACAATCTTAAAATAATTGAGAAGATAAAGCAAATTCTATTTTTTCCTAGTAGGACTCGGGACACCGCCTACTACTAAAAAAAAAATTCTTAACCATGCTTGATCCATAATGAATGAAATAAAACAAGTAAGGAAGTTTAAGTTCGGGTGTAACCGAACATTACATACTCAGTTGAGAGCTATGGAGACAAAATAAGGGAAAATAACCATGTAGGAAAATGAACCGAGGGAAACCCTGGAATGTGTTTGTATGACATGTGTATCAAATGAAAGGCATTAAAGAGTATTTTATGAGGGAGTGGGCCATAGTTCTATAGGTGGACGCCGTTTAGGGATATAGCCATAAAGGTGGACCAGGGGTGACTCTAGAATGCGTTTGTACGATATGGGTATCAAATGAAAGGTATTAATGAGTATTTTAAAAGGGCGTGGACCTAAGTTCTATAGATGGACGCCTTTTCGAGATATCGCCGTAAAGATGGACCAGGGGTGACTCTAGAATGCGTTTGTACGATATGGGTATCAAATGAAAGGAGTTAAGGAGTATTTTAAGAGGGAGTGGGCCTTAGTTCTATAGGTGGACGCATTTTCGAGGTATCGCAATAAAGGTGGACCAGGGGTGACTCTAGACTTTGTTTGTACGATATGGGTATCAAATGAAAGGTGTTAATGAGTATTTTTAAAAGGGAGTGGGCCATCGTTTTATAGGTGTTCGCCTTTTCGAGATATCGCCATAAAGGTGGACCAGGGGTGACTCTAGAATTTTTTTGTACGATATGGGTATCAAATGAAAGGTGCTAATGAGTATTTTAAAAGGGTGTGGGCCTTAGTTCTATAGGTGGATGCCCTTTCGAGATATCGCCATAAAGGTTCTAGAATTTTTGTGTACGATATGGGTATCAAATGAAAGGTTTTAATGAGTATTTTAAAAGGGAGTGGGCCTTAGTTCTATAGGTCGACGCATTTTCGAGGTATCGCAATAAAGGTGGACCAGGGGTGACTCTAGAATTTGTTTGTACGATATGGATATCAAATGAAAGGTGTTAATGATTATTTTAAAAGGGCGTTGGGCTTAGTTCTATAGGTGGACCCCTTTTCGAGATATCGCCATAAAGGTGGACCAGGGGTGACTCTAGAATTCTTTTGTGCAATATGGGTATCAAACGAAAGGAGTTAATGAGTATTTTAAGAGGGAGTGGGCCTTAGTTCTATAGGTGGACGCCTTTTCGAGATATCGCCATAAAGATGGACCAGGTGTGACTCTAGAATGCGTTTGTACGATATGGGTATCAAATGAAAGGTGTTAATGAGTATTTTAAAAGGGAGTAAATCTTAGTTCCATAGGTGGACGCCATTTCGAGATATCGCCATAAAGGTGGGCCAGGGGTGACTCTAGAATTCGTTTGTGCAATATGGGTATCAAACGAAAGGAGTTAATGAGTATTTTAAGAGGGAGTGGGCCTTTCTGGACCAGGGGTGACTCTAGACTTTGTTTGTACGATATGGGTATCAAATGAAAGGTGTTAATGAGTATTTTTAAAAGGGAGTGGGCCTTCGTTCTATAGGTGTTCGCCTTTTCGAAATATCGCCATAAAGGTGGACCAGGGGTGACTCTAGAATGAGTTTGTACGATATGGGTATCAAATTAAAGGTATTAATGAGAGTTTTAAAAGGGAGTGGTGGTAGTTGTATATGTGAAGGCGTTTTCCAGATATCGACCAAAATGTGGACCAGGGTGACCCAGAACATCATCTGTTGGATACCGCTAATTTATTTATATATGTAATACCTGCCAAGATTTTAAGGGTTTTTTATTTCGCCCTGCAGAACTTTTTCATTTTCTTCTACTGAATATGGTAGGTGTCACAACCATTTTATAAAGTTTTTTTTAAAGTTATATTTCGCGTCAATAAAACAATCCTTACCTTACCATGTTTCATCCCTTTTTTCGTATATGGTATAGAATTATGGCATTTTTTTCATTTTTCGCAATTTTCGATATCGAAAAAGTGGGCGTGGTTATTGTCGGATTTCGTTCATTTTTCATACCAAGATAAAGTGGGTTCAGATAAGTACGTGAACTGAGTTTAGTAAAGATATATCGATTTTTGCTCAAGTTATCGTGTTAACGGCCATGCGGAAGGACAGACGGACGACTGTGTATAAAAACAGGGCGTGGCATCAACCGATTTCGCCCATTTTCACAGAAAACAGTTAAAGCCATAAAATCTATGCCCCTACCAAATTTCAAAAGGATTGGTTAATTTTTGTTCGACTTGTGGCGTTAAAAGTATCCTAGACAAATTAAATGAAAAAGGGCGGAGCCACGCCCATTTTGAAATTTTCTTTTATTTTTGTATTTTGTTGCACCATGTCATTACTGGAGTTGAATGTTGACATAATTTACTTATATGCTGTAAAGATATTAAATTTTTTGTTAAAATTTTACTTAAAAAAATTTTTTTTTTAAAAGTGGGCGTGGTCCTTCTCCGATTTTGCTAATTTTTATTAAGCGTACATATAGTAATAAGAGTAACGTTTCTGCCAAATTTCATCATGATATCTTCAACGACTGCCAAATTACAGCTTGCAAAATTTTAAATTACCTTCTTTTAAAAGTGGGCGGTGCCACGCCCATTGTCCAAAATTTTACTAATTTTCTATTTTGCGTCATAAGTTCAACTCATCTACCAAGTTTCGTCGCTTTATCGGTCTTTTGTAATGAATTACCGCACTTTTTCGGTTTTTCGAAATTTTCGATATCGAAAATGTGGGCGTGGTTATAGTCCGATATCGTTCATTTTAAATAGCGATCTGAGATGAGTGCTCAGGAACCTACATACCAAATTTCATCAAGATACCTCAAAATTTACTCAAGTTATCGTGTTAACGGACGGACGGACGGACGGACGGACGGACGGACATGGCTCAATCAATTTTTTTTTCGATCCTGATTATTTTGATATATGGAAGTCTATATCTATCTCGATTCCTTTATATATGTACAACCAACCGTTATCCAATCAAACTTAATATTCTCTGTGAGCTCTGCTCAACTGAGTATAAAAACCAAAAGCTTGCCCGGCAGAGTTTTTAGTACCCGAAAATTGGTTTGCCTACATTTAAGAGGTGATCAGGAGCTCACTCTCTTCTACTGTATGTCCTTATTCTTATTCATCCTTTATTCTATTTATCTCCATTCTATTACCACTCCTACTCCCATTCACACTACGATTCCACTTGCCGTTCCTACTTCACCTCCCATTCCCATTTGTACACCTCTCCCCACCTCAATTTCCTGATATATGGAATTTCTATACCAAATATTGAATACCTGCTTCAAATAACTGTGCAGATGAAGCGAATTTTAGTTTTTCTTAAATACCAAATTTGTAACAAACTCCAGGTAAACAAAAACTACATTTAACCTATTTCCCTCTTAGCATTCATCTAAATTTGTTATTTATATTTGACACATTTAAAATGTTCCCCATCTAAGTATGTAATTACATGCCATAAATCATTTGTCCAGTATACTCGCCCGAACCACAGAAAAGCGTGAACTTCATAATAAATAAATACACAAATTTAAGCAGAGAGATGATGAATGTAATTGTTATTGTTTTTGCCATTTTCATATTAGTTCTACCGTATATACATAGATACAACATAAAATTCACTTGCTAAAATATAAAGGCAAACTTACACGAGCAACAAGAGCAATATAAAATAATTAAAAAAAAATGTTTAAGTTAAACGGTTTTACTGACAACAATACTTACATAAAATAATAACATTACTAAAAGCTAGAAAATAATTAGGTAGGTCCTAGGTACTACTCATCATACTCCTCATCAATCTAGGGCGTTGATCAGACAATTAAATAAAAGCGTTGGGCGCGTGAAATTTCTAAAAATGTGAAGCGTAGCATAACCTGATTTGGGTTCAGTTGGTCTTGTATATTACTATCAATATACAATTTACGCATCCAACGCTTTTATTTAATTGTCTGATCAACGCCCTAGATTGATGAGGAGTATGATGACTAGTACCTAGGACCTACCTAATAATTTCTAGCTTTTAGTATTATTACTACTTCATGTAAGTATTGTTTTGAATAAGACCGTTTAACTTAAAATTTTTTTTTTTAATTATTTTATTTTCAAGTTTTTAGTCCTTATTTAATTGCCTATTATATCTTATTCTATTTAGTTCATTTAGTGACTCATTATTACAAGGACTCTTTCCTGACAATTTGTTACAATATAAGTCCACAATACATAATCCTTCCAAAGACTTTACTCGACTCTGCGCCAGGTATGCTTGTCCCCCCTCCAACTCCAAAATATTTTGATGTCACTTCTACCGGACTGTATGTAATATTTGTTCCAAATATAAGTCAAATCGGACATCATGGGTCGCTTTCTATTCATGTATGTATTATGTGTTCCAAATATGAGCCAAATCGGACCACAAATATGATTTTTGTGAATATCTCGATCCTTGCGCCACCTAGCGGCGATTTTTTCATAGGTCGCTTTCTATCTTGTATGTGTTCCAAATGTGAGCCAATTCGGACCACAAATAAGATTTTTGTGAATATCTCGATCCTTGCGCCACCTAGCGTCGATTTTTTTCATAGGTCGCTTTCTATTCATGTATGTATTATGTGGTCTCAATATGAGCCAAATCGGACCACACATACGATTTTTGTGAATATATCGATCCTTGCGCTTTCTATTCTTGTATGTATTATGTGTTCCAAATATGAGCCAAATCGGACCACAAATACGATTTTTGTGAATATCTCGATCCTTGCGCCACCTAGCGTCGATTTTTTTCATAGGTCGCTTTCTATTCATGTATGTATTATGTGGTCTCAATATGAGCCAAATCGGACCACACATACGATTTTTGTGAATATATCGATCCTTGCGCCACCTAGCGGCGATTTTTTTTGCTTAGGTCGCTTTCTATTCTTGTATGTATTATGTGCTCTAAATATAAGCCAGATCGGATCACAAATACAATTTTTGTGAATATCTCTATCCTTGCGCCACCTAGCGGCGATCTTTTTTCTTATTATTGCATTGTCATCGGGTTCTGAACTATATTCCAACTTTCAACCTTGTAGCTTATCGGAAAGTTACTTAAATTTCAATTACAAAATTCGTGCCAGCCAGCCATCCAACCAACCATCCTGTCAAGTCAAGGTAAATAAAACCGTTTCAAAAAACGTTGGCAGTGGCATGTCAAAAAGCGTGTACTGAAATTTACATACGTATACACAAACATGCATAAATATATCTACACTAGCTGCCAAAATTTTCACATATAGACCGACACTCACTCTACTATCCAACCGTCCATGGCTAATAATGAATAGTGCTATCTTTCGGTTACTTTGTTTTTTAAAGTTAACTCAGCGTAGCGCATACCACAAGCCAGCCGAACTCTCCATTCACAATGACGTACCCGAGAACCGAAATGGGAGAATGAGGCCCATGAGTGGTTTAATAAATTCCTTCAAGTATTTACATACACAGGTACATGCTTACATCAAACGTGACTTATTGGGCGGGCACAAAAAAGCGCAACTTCAAATTGAATATGTCGGTCGAACGTAGCTGACCGGAAACCACATAGACATGGATCACATAGATATAAAAGTAATAATAAATATAAAGTGGTATACAGCGAGCGCGTGCCACCCACACCTCCCGCGTTATGTATGTATGCACAGGTACTTAGTACATATATACATAGTTTACATAAAATTGGACTGCTAAACTCTATAGAGACTGACCGACTATTAACGTCTTTTGGTACTAATTGGAGCCCACTTGTGCCCGTTTCGTCACCTTTGGCATGACTTCACTACAAATATCAAAATGATTTTGAAATTTTTTCTCTTCATTGAAGTATGGTTTAACCTTGCGTGTACCAAACCCAACGCACAACCCACTCAGCGGGGATGAAGGTATTACTTGCACGTTTGCATAGCCATCCGCTTCACCCAGGACAGACATCCATATGTAGTCGCACCCTATACTTGTAAGATGCTGTCGCCTTCTTATAAACGTATTTTCAGATGCTACCCACAGAATACTTCGCAGCAAGCAACTGGAAAAAGTGAGCTACTTACTTGAACTGCATGTAAAAGATTTTCCCTGGTAGCTCCATGGTCAATCCTTTCAGTCAGAGCCTTTGTTCGTTTAAACAGTTAGGCGTTAATTAAATTAGTAAGTAAATTCTGGAAAAGTTGATTCTTTCTCACTATCATCCATGCAGCTGCAGAAGTAGAAGCATCCCAGTAAGTAAATACGTACACTGTTTAATTGCCAGCGGGGGTTAAAACTCCAATAAACATGGTTAACTGAGCCTTAGTTAACCCAATTATTGCTGTAGACCTCTTGTTGACTTTCGGACAAACAGATATTTCAACCCTGCATTTTCTTAGCGTTCTTTGGCCAGTCCACAAGAAAGGGGATTATGCAAACTGCAACAACTATCGGGGAATCAGCCTTCTTAATATCGCATATAAAGTCTTGTCAAGTGTATTGTGCGAAAGATGAAGCCCGCCGTGAATCGGCTGATTGGACCTTATCAGTGCGGTTTCAGACCCGGTAAATCTACCATCAACCAGATTTTCATAATGCGCCAAATCTTGGAAAACCCGCGAAAAAAGAATCGAAACCTATCATCACTTCGTCTATTTTAAAGCCGCCTTCGACAGCACGAAAAGGAGCTGCCTATATGCCGCTATGTCTAAATTTGGTTTCCCCGCAAAACGTATACGGCTGTGCAAAATGACGTTGAGCAACACCATCAGCTCAGTCAGAATTGGTAAGGACCGGGAGGAAAGGGAGTGATCCTTAGGTGGACGCCTTTTCGAGATATCGCCATAAAGGTGGACCAGGGGTGACTCTTACTTACTTACTTACTTAATTGGTGCTTAACCGTCTAAACGGTTATGGCCGTCCAACAAGGGGCGCCAGTCGCTCCTTCGCTCCGCCAACCGGCGCCAATTGGTCACACCAAGGGAGTTTAAATCGTTTTCCACCTGGTCCTTCCAACGGAGTGGGGGCCGCCCTCTACCTCTGCTTCCATAGGCGGGTTCCGATAGAAACACTTTCTTGGCCGGAGCATCATCTTTCATTCGCATAACATGGCCTAGCCAGCGCAGCCGCTGCGTTTTAATTCTCTGTACTATGTTGATGTCTGCGTATAGCTCGTACAGCTCATCATTAAATCTTCTTCGGTACTCGCCATCGCCAACGCGTAGAGGTCCATAAATCTTTCGAAGAACTTTTCTCTCGAACACACCCAAAGCCGCTTCATCTGCTGTTGTCATGGGCCATGCTACTGCCCCATATAGCAGGACGGGTACGATAAGTGACTTGTAGAGTATGATTTTCGTTCGCCGAGAGAGGACTTTACTTTTCTTTTCAATTGCCTACCTAGTCCAAAGTAGCATTTATTGGCAAGATTGATTCTTCGCTGGATTTCAGTGCTGATGTTGTTGCTAGTGTTGATGCTGGTTCCCAAATAAACGAAGTCTTTTACTATTTCGAAATTATGGCTGCCAACAGTAGCGTGGTTGCCAAGACGCATATGCGCTGACTCTTTGCTCGATGACAGCATATATACATAGCTTACATAAAATTGGACTGCTAAACTCTTTAGAGACTGTCCGGCTATTAACGTCTTTAGGTACTAATTGGCCATAGCCATCCGCTTTACCCAGGACAGACGCCCTAATGCATCCGCAACTTATGCTTGTAAGATGCTGTCGCCTTCTCATTAACGTATTTTCAGCCTCTACCCACAGAATACTTCGCAGCAAGCAATTGGAAAAAGTGAGCTACTTACTTGAACTGCATGTAAAAGATTTTCCCTGGTAGCTCCATGGTCAATGGCAGTCAGAGCCTTTGTTCGTTTAAAAAGTTAGGCGTCAATTAAATTAGTAAGTAAATTCTGGAAAAGCTGATCCTTTCTCACTATCATCCATGCAACTGCAGCAGTAGAAGCACCCCAGTAAGTAAAAACGTACACTGTTTAATTTCCAGCGAGGGATAGAGCTCCAATAAACATGGTTAACTGAGCCTTAGTTTACCCAATTATTGCTGTAGACCTCTTGTTGACTTTCGGACAAACAGATATTTCAACCCTGCATTTTCTTAGCGTTCTTTGGCCAGTCCACAAGAAAGGGGATTCTGCAAACTGCACCAACTATCGCGGAATCAGCCTTCTTAATATCGCGTATAAGGTCCTGTCACGTGTATTGTGCGAAAGATGAAGCCCACCTTGATTCGGCTGATTGGACCTTACCAGTGCGGTTACAGACCCGGTAAATCTACTATCGACCAGATTTTCATAATGCGCCAAATCTTGGAAAACGCCGCGATAAAATAATTGACACCTATCATCCCTTCGTCGATTTTAAAGCCGCCTTCGACAGCACGAAAAGTAGCTGCCTACATGCCGCTATGTCTGAATTTTGTTTCCCCGCAAAACTTATACGGCTGTGCAAAATGACGTTGAGCAACACGATCAGCTCAGTCAGAATTGGGAAGGACCGGGAGGAAAGGAAGTGATGCTTAGTTCTATAGGTGGACGCCTTTTCGAGATATCGCCATAAAGGTGGACCAGGGGTGGCTCTAGAATGTGTTTGTACGATATGGGTATGAAATTAAAAGTATTAATCAGGGTTTCGACCAAAATGTGGACTAGGGCGACCCAGAACATCATCTGTGGGGTACCGCTAATGTGTTTATATATGAAATACCACGAAGAGTATTCCTGCCAAGATCCCAAGGGCTTTAGATTTCGCCCTGCAGAACTTTTTCATTTTCCTCTCCTTAATGTGGTAGGTGTTACACCCATTTTACAAAGTTATTTCTAAAGCTATATTTTGCGCCAATAAGCCAATCTAATTACGATGTTTCATCCTTTTTTTCGTATTTGGTATAGAATTATGGCATTTTTTTTCATTTTTCGTAATTTTCGATATCGAAAAAGTGGACGTGGTCATAGTCAGATTTCGACCATTTTTTATACCAAGATAAAGTGCGTTGAGATAAGTACGTAATCTAAGTTTAGTAAAGATTTGTCGATTTTTGCTCAAGTTATCGTGTTAAGGGCCGAGCGGAATGACAGATGGTCGACTGTGTATAAAAACTGGGCGAAACAAAAAACAATTATAGTCATAGAATTTATAACCCCACCAAATTTCACAAGGTTTGATAAATTTTTGTTCGACTTATGGCATTAAAAGTATTCTAGACCACGCCCATTTTGAAATTTTCTTTTATTTTTGTATTTTGTTGCACCATATCATTACTGTGAGTTGTACTGTAAAGTTGTTAAATTTTTTGTTAAAATTTGACTAAAATTTTTTTTTTAAAAGTAGCCGTGTTCGTCATCCGATTTTGCTAATTTTTATTTAGCACACATATAGGAATAGGAGTAACGCTCTTGCCAAATTTCATCATGATATCTTCAACGACTGCCAAAATACGGCTTGCAAAACTTTCAAATTACCTTCTTTCACGTGGGAGGTGCCACGTCCATTGTCCAAAATTTTACTAATTTTCTATTATACGTCATAAGTCAACCCCCCTACAAAGTTTCATCGCTTTAACCGTCTTTGGTAATGAATTGTCGCATTTTTTTGGTTTTTCGAAATTTTCGAGATCGAAAAATTTGGCGTGGTTATAGTCCGATATCGTTCATTTTAAATAGCAATCTGAGATTAGTGCCCAGGAACCTACATACCAAATTTCATCAAGATACCTCGAAACTTACTCAAGTTATCGTGTTAACGAACAGACGGACAGACATGGCTCAATAAATTTTTTTCTATTCATATGATTTTTTATATGGAAGTCTACATCTATCTCGATTCCTTTATACCTGTACAACAAACCGTTATCCAATCAAAGTTAATATACTCTGTGTGCAAAGCACGCTGAGTATAAAAAGAAAGCCTAAAATGTATGTTAGTTGGTAGCCGGTGTTTGAAGAGATGAGCCGGTTGATTTTGTTCAAACTTTCACATAAGTTGCATATACCTCACGCGATGGACCCGGGTACCCCTAGAATGTGTTTATAGAATATGGATAACAAATTAAAGCTTGTGATGAGCCCTTTAGTATAGGGTAGTTTTCATACCTGTTGGTGACTAGGGTCTCGATATATAGGCCAAACGTGGAGCCGTTGTGATATTCGATTTAGTCGCATCAACCTGGCAAAACTGATAAATATGCATGCGAAGCCGAAATAAAGTCATGAATTATTAATACCCGCATACCTATTTACATACGTTCTATTCGATTTGCCTGAAATCTGGTATATAAATTTGCCTATATTAGTATTTACGATCCTTTTTTCCAGGAAGTAGACCAGAGACGGACTGGGACTGGGATTAGGACTAGGACTGGGACTGAGACTCGGAGTGGGACTGGGAGTGGGACTCGGAATAGGACTGGAACAAAATACATACCATCCTCTGGGACTGGCAATAAGGGATGAAGAAGAATGAGA
Organism: Eurosta solidaginis; assembly: GCF_040869045.1. Classification (NCBI taxonomy): domain Eukaryota; kingdom Metazoa; phylum Arthropoda; class Insecta; order Diptera; family Tephritidae; genus Eurosta; species Eurosta solidaginis. The sequence goes on from NC_090320.1 coordinate 217,655,392, forward strand.
AGAACTTGAGAGAAGAGAAAAGAGAGAAGAAGGAAACTGAGAAAAGATAGAATGAGACGAAGATAGAGATAGATGAAGCGAAAAAGACGGAGGGTGGAGTGAATAAAAGGATTAGGAAAAAGTGAAGAGGGAAGGGCAGAGTTAGACGGAAAAAGCGTATTAAAATATATGCAGATAGACCAAATTTAGGGCAGAACAACGTTTGCCGGGTCTGCTAGTATTCTATAAAAGCGTGCAATTACTGGCATATGCTTATGACACTGATATCATCGGCCTAAACATACGAGCCGTCAGTTCTGCTTATTCCAAACTGGGAAAAGAAGCAGTAAAGATGGGTTTTATAGTGAATGAGGACAAAACGAAGTACCTGCAGTCATCGAGCAAAGAGTCAAAGAGTTGTTGGACGGTCATAACCGTTTAAACGGTTAAGCGCCAATTAAGTAAGTAAGTAAGCATTTGCTTAGCTGGCTCATCTTTACAAGAGCATTGTTATACGGGTGTCCATCAAAACTGCTAATTCCCTACAATTCCCGTTTGTTTGTCCGCGTTATTAAATTTTCAAACAGTAGTAGCGCTGAGTAAAATCCCATCTACCGCATCCTAAATCGGAGCGTCTTCTACACCACAGCTATCGATAGACTTAGATCGAATTCCATGTCACCAACTTTAACTTCCGAACTTAATGTGCTTAGGGGCGGTTGTCCGCACACAATACTCTATCATGTTTATTGTAAAGTCAAACTCGGTTATAATGCCAAACTATCCCAAGTTAGTAAGCCCACAGCTCATTTCACAAATCCTGATCAACGCCACCCAATATTTTATTCACACTATTGTCCGTTTTCCTGAGACCAATATTTTGATAATGCTGTTGTTGTTGTAGTGATAAAGACACTTGGCGAAGGTGTTGGGATGTTCATAGTTCTTCATTAAGGTACTAGCCCGACCATCTCGGGAAAGATTCAATATGAACGAATTGAACCTTCTTAGCCATCCCGCTCCCCACCCCTAAGTTTGATAAGGAAATTGAGATCGCCATATCCTCGCGAAAGAAACGGAACTCGCCCGGGTAGGTGGGGTTGACAGTTGGGTTGGAGAAGCTATAAGTTGCGCTGTCATTCTCTTGAAAAATGGTTGCGCTACACAACACCTTCAATCATTTGGATATTGTAGTCGCGATTTACAGCAGATATATACGGTATATTCTAATCCGCTTTTACCCGCTATGGGTAATACTCGCAGTGTTCAGTGCATTTCACCAGATCAGCACCCCATAAAGAAATATCGGCGTAGCTAATATCTCGTTACTCCAGTGCAAGAGTCTTGGCGAGAGGCTTTAATGCTTGTCAGTTGACCTTTTTCAGCTGTGCAAAGCAACCGAAGGACGTTTGATCCTTTATTCAAAATTGAGTTTTTAAACAGCTTCCGAAGGAGGATAACGGATGTTTGATGTTGGTAGCCGATTCGCATGACTCAGCCTCACTATTCACCGTGTCCTGCGAGCTTACCAACACTGGTTGAGACTTTCCCCGGAAGCTCGCTTAGTACCACAACCTGGCTTCCGCCAGCTTTCAAAAAAAGTAAAAACCATTGATTCGCATAGTGTTTGCCTATTATATTTATCTACAACCATTTCCAAAACCTTTGTTTATAAAAACGTACATTTTTACATTTTATACTGACGAGAGAAGGCTTCCAAGGAACCCATGTACCAAATTTATTAAAAGTTAACCAGTAGGGGGAGTGAATTTATTTTTTTTCGAAATCGCTTTTTGCTGACCTCCAGAAAGTTGCCTTTCTGAGCCAGAAATAAGGTTGAAAATTTTTATTTCACTATCGTATGTTTAGAGGTGCCCCAGCGCAACTAAACTTTGAAAAAGATGGTAGGTAAATTTTTTTTTTTTTTGTCATTGATATACTTTCGCTTGTTGTTATTGTGCTCATTGACTTCAAAGCCTACTGATTTTCATGGCCTATTATGTGCCTGTAAAACTCTTACTTATACACTTGATTAGAAACAGGCACACCTCAAAACGCCATCCTACGAAAATAATATTTGGTGGTTTTAGTTAACTCTTACAAAGACAACTTTTCATTGCCATTACAAAAAAAAAGTTCATAGGGTGTCACTCCACCCTATTAACCAGGTTATCGTTCTGCAAGATACACGAACGAACGAGCTAGAGAACAGCTTTTGTAAGTGCTTCTTACTTTTTCAGTGCATCTACTGGGCAGCGTTCCCATATATTTTTTTTTTCCAAGGCGTCAGACGCCGCCCAAAAAATCGTAAAAATCGTCATATCTATGGCAACAAATGACAATAACCAAAGTTGAGTTAGGACGAAGTTTGGTTATTACCAGGGGACATACGTTTGTATTCGCCGGAAACCAAAATGAGATCGCCGGATTTCATTCAACAATATTAACTTAAAAAGCAATTTTCTGAAAATTGTCTTTGTTTGTTATTTTTTGTTGCCACATAAAATCGTTTTCAATTCATTTCGTTTTATTTTATAAATAACAAAATCGTCTTAAAAGATAAATTTTGTATTACATACAAAAGGTACTTGTTTTCAGTCATTTTAACAATTATTTGTTTTGCTTTCTTTGAGCTCGAGTCGAACCTCCTATATCATTTTAGTTTCTTACTTATACATTTTCGCGTTCATTTATTTTAGCATATTTATTTGCTGTTCAATATTATGACAGTAAAAGTTATTAAATTTTAAATAATCTTGGGCTAGCAATATCCCTTTTAATGTATCAGTTTCCAGACGGTTTCGGATTTTTGTTTTGTTAAATTTATTTAAAAAAAAAATCGTTCTACATTCGCTGAAGAGTGTGGCAACACATTAGATCTGTAACGAATGCACATAAATTAGAAAAAGCGTAGGTAGAGTCAGCTCTTTTGATAGTAGAAGTAGTTTTCCAAAACAATTCTGAAGGAACCTTAGAAATTTCTTCAAAATAGAGGAACTGCGGCATTTGTGGTATAGCCTTTAGTTTTTGGGTAATTTTGGCCTAAACAAAAGTCCAATTCACTTCTTTTTCGTCACATTTTGTTTGGCGAAATATCATCTATAGCGCACTTTATCAAAAGTTGTATACCACCAACAGTTTACAATTTATAAGGCGAATTCGGGTGAGCCTGAAATGCCGCTTCCCCAAAAATTGGCGGGTAATGTGGTATGCAAACGTAGGCTAATTTGGTATAATATACCATTTAACGCGAATAATTACCAGATCAGATTTGCTAAAGAAAATATTAAATAACTTCTTTTAAAATTTACCAATTTTATTAATAAAATATTAATGGCTTCTCAAAAGATAAAATAAAATGCCTCCTTGGCTCCTTGTGCAAGATTCACAAATAAAAATTTGATTGTTTTTGGGACTGCAGACGTTATGAGCCCAAACCGTATCACACTGTAAGCAACCACTCCATTCTGATATATTTCTTTCGTCCTTCCATAACTTTTCGCAAAAGGAGCAAATTGCTCCGTCTGGAGGCATTTCAACAAAATCCCCTGGTGAATTCTTCACATTCAGCTTTCGCTGCTGGTTTTTTGAAGGTTCCTTTTTAAATTTTTGACTTTACTTTTTCCCGGATCTTCCGAATGCTTTCTTCCAACTGATTCTTAAATGATGATTTTGTTCATACTGTCGCTTTTAACTTTCTTCCTCTTCCGGTAGCAGCTGGCTTTCTAATATTTGGCAATGGTAAAATCTGCTAAGGTGAAACGGCTCCTTTACTGGTTGATGCCACAGGTTCTGGAGAAGTCACTCGATTTGTATTAGATGTCGGTGAAGTAAGAGTATGTCCAGTCTCCAACGTTGCATTATTTTGCTCAGAAACTTCAGAGTTTTCGGCAGTTACGTGCTCGTTTGCTCATTTGCAGCAATATAGTCTGCATCAGTACAAATATTTCGATCGAATGTTTATATACCAGTACATCTGAAACCTATAACTGCAACCTGGCCAATCTGAACCTTATAATAAGCTTTGCAAAAGAGACCAACTAAATCGAATTGAGTAACTTTTCGCCCATTTTCTCTCATATAACGCTTTAATTCGTTACTGTAATAAGTCTTGAGTGGGCTTATGAATGCTCTGTCTAGCGGTTGCATCTAAAATCAACATTATTGGATATATTTCTTGGTGTTTGAATATTTAAAATAAATTTTACATAGAGGGCACGCTTAAATCGTAATTTTTCATTACAAAATCGTCCAAGCGTCATTCTAGTTGAAAATCGTCAAAATGACGACGGAGTCGTCAATCTTGCAACGCTGCTACTGGGTAATAACAGAGGTACACACACATATGAAGCTACGCACAATCATATTTGCCTTATCGTCGTTTTCATTCGAGCTTATAAACTTGAGTAACTTTTACTTAGCGCAGCGGGCAGTATGCGGAGTGCTTTGCTTTTTGCTGCGGTGTTCTGTAGTTCCATGCGAATATATTGAACCGTTGGCCATGTCCGTGTTTAGCTGCTTGTAGCGGGGCGATCATAACGCCATAACTTCTGTGATTAAGCGTGCATATGTCAAAGCAGCGACATATAAGGGCAGCGTAAAACAATAGCTGCTGTAGTGTATTTTTTGTGTTAATATTTTTAACGTACTTACTTTACTTTAAAATGGTGTGGCAATATTTTTGGAATTTTTAATTTCTCTTCAACAAAAACTTGGTAAAGATCTTATCAGTCAATGCGTTTGAATACACTAGCGGTAATTATATTAAGTTACTAAAATCTGAGCTCACGTGTAGAAGTTATGGTACTAGTAGCGGAGGGATTGTCAGATCTCTCTGCAGCAATTTAGTTGGATCCTGGAAACTTCTAAAACTTGCAAAGTGAATGGAGCTATTTCATATATTTTTTCCGTTTTCCGTTTGCATAAATTTCAGTTATGGCATGGATAGGTACATTCACTCCATGTGAGGTCTTTATTGCCGACCTGTTTAGATCAGGTTATGTTGAACTGGCCGGTCAATAAAGAACTCACAAAGACTGAATATATACATAGTGCTACCAGAATTTGTTTGACGACCAAAAGGAAGAACCCCAATCAGGTGCCAGGACTTATGTTACAGAGTAACTCCGTCCTCTTGGCAAATGCTAGAAGTTTTCTATGACTTAGCTTAATTGCTGCCTCGAGGTCTGGTAACTCTGCCGCCCCTAACAGACGGAGCCTTTACCTGGTGAGCGCAGGACACGAGCACAGAACTTCTCTTTTCAGATATATGAGCCACTTTGTGAGTCTTATATGGTAGGCTTTGCACATGATCTTAGAAATTTTTGCATCTTCCAGCCTTTGTCCACGCCTTTCCTGCTTAATGCATCATATGCACCTCCTGTCTCCTTTTGATTTCTCCTAAATGGATTGGGACGGCTATCAATGATTCACCATTACCGGTTTAGCTTAATATTTTTAAATCCGTCTCTATTATTACGACTTGTTATTGTATAAAATTAATAATATTATTCATTTTAGGGATAATTTCGGGGTCGTTTTATGTTTATTAATACCAGATTATTTCGTTATAATTTCGTTTGTGACAACAACAATATATATATATTTCGTTTGTGACAACAACAATTTTCAATATATTATATATTAGGAGCTGAAAGAGAGGATGTTGATATTCCGGATTATTTTCGGGCCCATTATAAAACTATATTCGGAATTGTTTTCAACAAGACGAGTATGTGAACGATACCGCGATTTGAGAAAAAAGGCAAAGCCGAAAGGTGTGAGTGCGGGGAGCTTGAGATACTTGCCATCAAGAGTGAGGTCCTCAAATTTTACCAAAATAATTGGCGATGACGAAAGTTTCAAGCCAAAGGCAAACGCCTGCCAAAAAGGAAACGATGTCATTTTAAATGGATATAGCGATGAACTAATCATGGAAGTTGATGGACCCAAGCCCGAAATCGAAGACGATGGAATTTATATTCCCAAGCCAGATTAAAACGAGGTAAGAACACTAATAACCGGATTAAAAAGCCGTGGGCGTTGATGATATTAGTACAGTCCCTTTTCTACACTGAAATAAAATATGCATAGTAAAAATGAATATTTTTTACTTGATTGGCGTTTAAATATGTCCGTGTTCAAAAATAATACGATCAGAACAAAGTTTAATACGTACGTATTTAAATCCCTTACAGAGAACCTTGAATCATAGATGTAAGCATACCAAGCATGTGCATATATATTTAGGTACATACTTTTGTATGCTTGATTAGCGGAGCGGAGCAAATATAAACAAATGTATATTGAGCGTTTATTCTAGAGTTGCCGGTGTGCTTCATAGATTTCAAAATTGATACACATTTCAGCCCGTTTTGGAAAGAGACTTTTGGACTCGTTTTGTTTATTATACGTTTCTATTTAACAATTTAAAAACTAAAAAACTAGAAAAATATTTTTTAAGTACAAATAGTAAATATAGCAGAAGTAGATCGAACAATCAATCATAATTAATCAATTCAAAATAAAATCTAAGTTATTAACAGAAAAATTTAATTCAGAGTAAAAAGTGGGGTGGTTGATGTATTTAAATAATATTCAACAATCCTTCTATTGGCAACTATCTATGAGAGGAAAGTTATGAAAAGTAGTAAAAGGTACTCCGCGCTTTTTTAAGCTGAATTGAATTTGTTTGTTAATATCTTAGATTTTATTATATTTTATTTTGATACAGTTTATATTAATTTTTACTTTTTAGTTTTATATGCTATAAAACGAGTATTTTAGTTTTTTTTTTTTTTAATATATCCTTTGTCCCGAAATGACCCTCCGGTATCCCGAAAAACATACAGAAATTACCACAGCAGGGTCCTCAAATGAGCGCGAATGTAAGTTCAACCGAAATATTAATTCTAGATAACGAAGTTCGATAATTTGTGCGCTTCGTCAATTATATTGCGGAAGACACATCTGCAATTTAATTCAATTCGGTACCTACCAAATGAATAAAATTAGGCGGCAACTCTTTAATAACGATATGATTTTGTAACAGCTTCAAGAAAAAGGAAAAATGTGTGAACAACTGAAAGAAATGTTGCTGCTTTTTCAATTAGATAAACTCCTAGAAGAATTAACCGTCAACTAAAACAAGTAAGGAAGGATAAGTACGGGTGTAACCGAACATTACATACTCAGTTGAGAGCTATGGTGACAACATAAGGGAAAATAACCATATAGGAAAATGATCCGAGGGAAACCCTGGAATGTGTTTGTCTGACATGTGTATCAAATGAAAGGCATTAAAGAGTATTTTATGAGGGAGTGGACCATAGTTCTATAGGTGGACGCCATTTAGGGATATCGCCATAAAGGTGGACCAGGGGTGACCCTAGAATTTGTTTGTACAATATGGGTATCAAAAGAAAAGTGTTAATGAGTATTTTAAAAGGGAGTGATCCTTAGTTCCATAGGTGGACGCCGTTTCGAGATATCGCCATAAAGGTGGACCAGGGGTGACCCTTGAATTTGTTTGTACGATATGGGTATCAAATTAAAGGTATTAATGAGGGTTTTAAAAGGGAGTGGTGGTAGTTGTATAGGTGGTCGCCTTTTCGATATATCGACATAAAGGTGGACCAGGGGTGACTCTAGAATGCGTTTGTAGAATATGGGTATCAAATGAAAGGTGTTAATGAGTATTTTAAAAGGGAGTGGACCTTAGTTCTATTGGTGGACGCCGTTTAGAAATATCGCCATAAAGGTGGACCAGGGGTGACTCTAGAATGTGTTTGTACGATATGGGTATCAAATTAAAGGTATTAATGAGGGTTTTAAAAGGGAGTGGTGGTAGTTGTATAGGTGGTCGCCTTTTCGAGATATCGCCATAAAAGTGGACCAGGGGTGACTCTAGAATACGTTTGTACAATATGGGTATCAAACGAAAGGTGTTAATGAGTATTTTAAAAGGGAGTGGGCCTTAGTTCAATAGGTGGACGCCGTTTCGAAATATCGCCATAAAGGTGGACCAGGGGTGACTCTAGAATGCGTTTGTACAATATGGGTATCAAACGAAAGGCGTTAATGAGGGTTTTAAAAGGGAGTGGTGGTAGTTGTATAGGTGACCGCCTTTTCCAGATTTTGCCATAAAGGTGGACCAGGGGTGACTCTAGACTTTGTTTGTACGATATGGGTATCAAATGAAAGGTGTTAATGAGTATTTTTAAAAGGGTGTGGGCCTTCGTTCTATAGGTGGTCGCCTTTTCGAGATATCGCCATAAAGGTGGACCAGGGGTAACTCTAGAATATGTTTGTACGATATGGGTATCAAATGAAAGGTGTTAATGAGTATTTTAAAAGCGTGTGGGGCTTATTTCTATAGGTGGACGCCTTTTCGAGATATCGCCATAAAGATGGACCAGAGGTGACTCTAGAATTTGTTTGTACGATATTGGTATCAAATTAAAGGTATTAATGAGAGTTTTAAAAGGGAGTGGTGGTAGTTGTATATGTGAAGTCGTTTTCCAGATATCGACCAAAATGTGGACCAGGGTGACCCAGAACATCATCTGTTGGATACCGCTAATTTATTTATATATGTAATACCTGCCAAGATTTTAAGGGTGTTTTATTTCGCCCTGCAGAACTTTTTCATTTTCTTCTACTTAATATGGTAGGTGTCACAAGCATTTTACAAAGTTTTTGCTAAAGCTATATTTCGCGTCAATAAAGCAATCCGATTACCATGTTTCATCCCTTTTTTCGTATTTGGTATAGAATTATGGCATTTTTTCATTTTTCATAATTTTCGATATCGAAAAAGTGGGCGTGGTCCTTCTCTGATTTCGCTAATTTTTATTAAGCGTAAATATAGTAATAAGAGTAACGTTGCTGCCAAATTTCATCATGATATCTTCAACGACTGCCAAATTACAGCTTGCAAAATTTTAAATTACCTTCTTTTAAAAGTGGGCGGTGCCACGCCCATTTTCCAAAATTTTACTAATTTTCTATTCTTCGTCATAAGTTGAACTCACCTACCAAGTTTCATCGCTTTGTCTGTCTTTGGTAAAGAATTAATGCACTTTTTCGGTTTTTCGAAATTTTCGATATCGAAAAAGTGGGCGTGGTTATAGTCCGATATAGTTCATTTTAAATAGCGATCTGAGATGAGTGCTCAGGAACCTACGTACCAAATTTCAACAAGATACCTCAAAATTTACTCAAGTTATCGTGTTAACGGACGGACGGACGGACATGGCTCAATCAAATTTTTTTTCGATCCTGATGATTTTGATATATGGAAGTCTATATCTATCTCGATTCCTTTATACCTGTACAACCAACCGTTATCCAATCAAACTTAATATACTCTGTGAGCTCTGCTCAACTGAGTATAAAAATTTGTGTAAAATATTTATTACAAAACATGTAATATTGTTTGGTATAGTCGATGGCATTGAATTCCGTCATTTAAGTTATTTAAATGAGGCTGATATTGACGACGCTGTGAAGAAAATTGGGAAAAGAGCTGAATTTCGAGGAAGGCTTTTTGCTTGGCGAAAAAAAAAATTTAAATAATACTATATTTTGAATTGTGAAATTGTTATTAAAAGTGCAAGTATATTTTATAGAAAATAATGCATTTGGAAGCAAAATAGTTTGCGTAAGCACAAATATGCATGTACATATGTACATATGTTTGCTGACGTCGTTCATGCTACCAGCGCACAGTGTTTCGTGTAGAACAAGCTAGCTGGAAAAATTATTTTATGAGATTTTCCGTTTCATATGCAGTCATTTATTACAACTACGTCATTTTTTTCAGCCATATGTTCTTTTTTTTTATTTTTTTCCAAAATTTTACTTCATATGTTCATATGCATACATTTGCTTATATCATATACAGTAACTCATGTGAATAAGTGACATAGATCCAAAAAAATTTAAAGGACTTAAGAATATTACTTTATTGTACTTAAATTGAATGGACTACAAATCTCAATACTTTAAAAAATTCTAAAAATTCGGAAAAAAAATTAAAATTTTTTATGAAAATTCGTCGAATTTTTCAAACATTTTTTAAATATAATTTAGTTTTTGTTATAGATCGTGACAAGTTTTCTTATGGGAAATTAGTTAAAATAAATTTTACAAAGCGAAAATTGTAAGAATTGGCCAAAAAGGGTGTCTACTTATTTATGTGAGTGACTGTACATATGTACATACATATTTTGTACTTATTTGATTATTTATCCTGGCACTACAATTTTTACAAAATTATTTTATAGTACCAGTCAGGAATGTAAAAGTGAATTACAATAATAATAATAACAATGTAAATAATGAAATTAAATTTGTGAAAATTACTTATTACAAAAACTTAAAAGTAAAGTATCATACAAAGTGGAAAAGACAATAGATTTAAATTAAATTAAACCTGATCCAACAAAAAGTTATAGGGTAGGTTATCTTTTATAATTACCCTTCAAAAAACGCGAGTACTCCATAAATAGTGTAAGGAATACTCCTTTAGGAGTGTTCTAAAACTAATCTGTATTCATACAAAAAATGTGCTCCAATTAACATTGCGATGTCCTAGGAGAGGAGTAGGTGGTCCCACTCTCGCTTTGTTTGTGATTATTACATAGAGTACTTTCCAAAGTACTTTCACTGAAGTACTCCATGGAGCACCCACAGAGGATCATATGCCAAAGTACTAAAGAGGAATTGTGTCGGAAAGAATTATCGAAGTGAATTTAATTTAAAATGAAAGTAAATGAAGAGGGACAATACAACTTTTATATTTTATACTACGAATATTCTTATGTTATTTAGCATTTGCGTGAATAAAGAAACTAATATTCCTCTATACATACTATAGTATGTATACATAAAACCAGTGCACGGTTGCATTTTATCAGAGTTGCCATAGTAAAATTTTTTTATCAGTTATTTGCATGCAATATTTTACTTTTGGCAACTGTGTTCGATCGTCATCGTGTCGTGATCACGGTCGTTAAAAAACGAGCAATGATCGGCTGATGGTCCCCAAACGCATTGCAAAGGAGTATTGTTAGAGTACTCCAACATTAAGAAAATGGAACACGTAATCCAACAATTTTTGCAGGGTATGTTATTATTCGCTATCATCACTTTCATTCGATGAGTTACTTGTGGAATAGTCATGAGCATCAGCAACACTACTGTGAAAGCTTGAAACAACTGGGGTATTTATTGACTCCTCAACATTATCGGGGGACGGTAAATTTAAGACTTCTGAAGTCAGACTTTTAAATTTTTTCTTAGGTATCTCCCTAAAACTGTTAACTAAAGGATCCGATGTTATAAGCAACATATTCATAAGATCTCTATTGGTGGCTTCACGCGACTGCTTTTGTGTGTTATCATCCCTGAATCGTCTCAAGTCTTTGTTACGGGCTTCCTGTGCTTCCTCAGAAAGTTGACCAATAGGTAAAATTGCTGATTTATAATACCAGTACTATGCCCTAAGATTTTATGAACTGTAACAGGCATATTACACCATGGATAGAGATCTATGTATAGTTTTTTAGTCCCGACCGCAAATGTTTCAAATCTTTAGATATTTATGATGTTAATGCGCGAAGGAGAGTGTCGAATCTTTTGATGGGCGTAACATCCAATTCCGTAATCTCAGCACTATCCTCAGAATTTTCGAAAAACCTACGAGCAGTGTTGCCGTCATTGGTATTGCCGAAACCTGGTTTTGGTTTATCTACTATCAATCCAAGTTGTGCAGTATTTATATTACATTCAGTTATTGGCGTAGATGCTACCAAATGGGGTTGTTTTGTCTAGCGTTCCTGTGTGGTTATACCTGCATTAGGATTGCTTTGTATGTACCTATTTTTATGCCTTGGTGACTGGTGTGGTAGGTTGTGGCAGGTTGAAGTCAGTGATCTTCGCCTTTTTGCTTTTGGTGTGCTCTTGTTGACCTTGCGCGATTATTTTTGTGTGTTTTATGGCTACGTGTTTGTTCCCTGTACCTGGGAATTGGTTTTGCCGTTTGTAGATCAGCTTTAAAGGTTCCAATATCTCCTCGGAGCTGGTACGTATATACATCCTATTTTATATGTAGAGTTAACTAAATCTACAAAAAAAATAAAAAATAGATGTGCAAAGAATTCGCAATGTTTTTTCCTTTCGACTATTAGAGAATACTTGCGACTATAACATATGTAAAATTTAGCCCAAATGTCCGCGGATGTATGTAACTTTTTTGTCCCTAAATTTAAAAATATAGAGAAAAAATACCCTTTCTTCTTAATACCGAAATGTTAAATATTTTGAAAATACTCTAATTGCGAAAGAATTCCTATTAAAAAATTTTACTTACCTTCGAGCTTAGAATCCATTAAAAAAATTATATAAAAGTGTTCACTTAAAGGAAATATGAAGTTTAATATTCAACAAGAATTTTGCAAATTAACCAATGCATTTTACGGCCACTCCTGCCTTCTTACTTCAATTACTTAATATATATGGGGAAAATATCAAAAAAAAAAACAAAAATCCCGTTATTTTGTTTGTTTTCTTTCATTTCTCAGTACACTTTTCTTTGAATAAGAGCTTTGTTTTTGTCCAGCCAGCTTGTTCTACACGGAACACTGTGGCAGCGCTGGACGTAGCAGAGCAGTTTTTCTGTGGCTGAATAACCACAAGGTGTATTTTGTGAGGCTCTGTGTATTATTAGCGTAATAAAACTTGAAGTGAAAAATGTTGGTTATTATAAATATTAATATATTTATATATATGAAGGTCTATGCTGGTGATGAGCTGCACAAAACAGATGATTTTCATTATGCAGAACTTTTATTAGATATAGTAATAGCAATTAAGCTTATTTTGTGCCTTAATATAACTATATATGTACAACCAAAATTGTATTTAATAAAAATAAGTATTTATAAAACTATAAAAGTCGTTTTTTTTTATTACAGCAAAAGCAAGTTTAAATATTTTTAAATATAAATATACTATTTAATATTCAAAAAACCATTAAACATGAAAGTTGTTTAATTCAATTATTCGTATTTGAATATAATGTGAATATAATCTTATTACACGCAAATATTTCATACCCAGATCGCTTTCAAAAACTATGTAGTAAAATTTAATATGAAAGTATTCAATTGAGCTTCAAATATTGCATATTCGATTCGAATAATTTCGTGTTCAATGTCATATCAAATATGTGCATCTTTGACTTAAATAATTTGCTCTATACAGCACTTTATTGACGTTTTTAATCAAATCATATGCGTTTGTATTTGATTTTACTATTTTTTCCCCTCGGTGTATTCTCCTTAATGCTTACAGGTACTGCTCGACAGGTTCTCTTTGTAACGCTTCAGGTACTGAAGGACAGGTCCTATTTCTTCACCTCTCTACCCGCTTGGGAATTCAATACAATATATTTAATTTGTTTCCATATGATATTTTCAGCTCAGTTTGGGTTCCGCATTTGTATACCTGTCATGAAGATGAAATGGTATATTAAGTTTATCACGAATCTCAAAATTATAAGTCCTTAAAGAAGAAGAGATAGACCCACAAATAAATATACTGAACTGATAAGTCATGTCCGTTGGTACGTCTGTCTGTCTGTATGTCTGTATGAAATTAATTATGAAATTAAATTAATCCCTCAGTTTTTGTGATATCTTGATGAAATTTGGTGAGCTGATATATTTGGGTGTCCTATTAATAATTTTCAGAACTGAATAGATTATACTACTATAAAAAAGGGTTCGTCATTTATTCCTCATTCTAACTGCTGGAATAATGAAATTTCACAGGCTAATATAATATCTAATATATATATATATATATATTATATATATCTAATATATATTATAAATGGGAAAGTTTGGATGTTAAGATGTTTGGATGTTTGGATGTTTAGATGTTTGGATGTTTGGATGTTTGGATGTTTGGATGTTTGTCCAGACGTTTGTCTTTGTGACTCAATAACGCAAGAACGGCTGGACCGATTTGGATGAAATTTTGCACACATATAGCCAATAGTCTAGAAGGATCTACTAGCCATATATTTTTCAAAAGGGGCGTGGTCCCCGCCCCCTAGGAACAGTTATAATTTAATTATTATATTTTTTCGTCTTTGCGACTGAATCACGCCAGAATGGCTACACGGATTTTGATGAAATTTGGGACACAGACAGTAGTCTACTAGCGAAATTTTTTTAGAACATGGAAAGAGGGGTGGGGGTCCCACGACCCTTCGAGAAATTATTTTTCATAATTTTTACACATTATAACTTTACGTATACTGGCCTTCACCAATATCACAGACTCAAGGGGTCAAATAAGTCGAGGGCTTACAAAGTAAGCAGTGACACCCTCCGCCCGCCCCCCTTTATCTCCCCCTCTGGTGTAAAATCCATAAATTGTTATAACTCAATCTGAATTTTCTCCTAAATCAATAGTTTTTGGTATCTGGTACATACAGAACGAGATCTAGACAATATTGGAGGAACGATCAGTGGTCCTCTCCTCTACTCCCGCCATCCGCCCTCCATCAATTGTTTTTATTAGCACGCTTTTATTAGCTTTACCTGTATGTTTCTATCTAACTTTTTATTCGCTCCAATGCGCCTGCTGCCTTATTAACATGGTTTTATAATTAGCTTCACCTTATTTGTAATCCCGTAAGGGTCATATCGAGACCCTTCCGGGATCATTTCTGGATGGTTTTCGGGATCGGTCCGGGATTACGCCGGGGTAATTTCGGGATCATTTTGGGACCCTTCCGGGATCATTTCTGTATAGTTTACGGGATCCGTCCGGGATCCCGTCGGGGTTATTTTGGAACATTTTCGGGACTATTCCGGAATCATTTCGGGACTATTTCGCGATCATTTGGGGACCCTTCCGGCATCATTTCTGGATGGTTTTCGGGATCCGTGCGGGATCTCGTCGGGGTCATATGGGGACTTTTTCGGGATCATTTGAGGGCTCTTCCGGCATCATTTCTGGATGGTTTTCGGGATCCGTCCGGGATATCGTCGGGGTCATTTAGGGACTTTTTCGGGATCATTTGGGGGCTCTTCCGGCATCATTTCTGGATGGTTTTCGGGATCCGTCCGGGATCTCGTCGGAGTCATTTGGGGACTTTTTCGGGATCATTTTGGGGCTCATCCGGCATCATTTCTGGATGGTTTTCGGGATCCGTCCGGGATCCCGTCGGGGTCATTTCGGGACTTTTTCGCGACTAATACGGGATCATTTGGGAACCCTTTCGGCATCATTTCTGGATGGTTTTCGGGATCCGTCCGGGATCCCATTAGGGTAATTTCGGGACTATTAGGGGATCATTTGGGAACCTTTCCGGCATCATTTCTGGATAATTTTCGGGATCCGTCCGGGATGCCGACGAGGTCATTTCGGGACTATTTCGGGATCATTTGGGATACCTACCGGCATCATTTCTGGATGGTTTTTGGGATTCGTCCGGGATCCCGTCGTGGTCCTTTCGGGACTTTTTTTCGACTAATACGAGATCATTTGCGGACCCTTTCGGCATCATTTCTGGATAGTTGTCGGGATCCCGTCACGGTCATTTCGGGACTATTAGGGGATCATTTGAGGACCTTTCCGGCATCATTTCTGTATTGTTTTCGGAATCCTTTCGGGATCCCGTCAGGGTCATTTGGGACTTTTTCGGGGCTAATACGGGATCATTTGGGGATCCTCTAGGGGTCGTTTCGTGACTTTTTCTGTTTTATTTCGGGATCATTTGGGGACCCTTCCGGCATAATTTCTTGATGCTTTGCCGGATCCATCAGGGTCATTTCGGGACCATTTTGGGATCATTTGGGGACCCTTCCGAGATCATTTCTGGATCCGTCCGGGATGCCGTAGGAGCCATTTCGGGATTTTTTGTTACTTTTCCGGGATAGTTTTTGGACCCTTCCGGGATAATTTCTGGATCTGTGCGGGATCCCATCTGGGTCATTTCCGGACTATTTCGGGATCATTTTGGGATCCTTCCGGAATCATTTCTGTATGGTTTTCGCGATCCGTCGCTGATTCCCTCGGAGCCATTTCGGAACCTTTTCTGGAGTATGTCGGGGTCATTTGGGGACTTCTTCGGGATCATTTGGGGGCTCTTCCGGCATCATTTCTGGATGGTTTTCGGGATCGGTCCGGGATATCGTCGGGGTCATTTGGGGACTTTTTCGGGATCATTTGGGGGCTCTTCCGGCATCATTTCTGGACGGTTTTCGGGATCCGTCCGGGATCTCGTCGGGGTCATTTGGGGACTTTTTCGGGATCATTTGGGGGCTCTTCCGGCATCATTTCTGGATGGTTTTCGGGATCCGCCCGGGATATCGTCGGGGTCATTTGGGGACTTTTTCGGGATCATTTGGTGGCTCTTCCGGCATCATTTCAGGATGGTTTTCGGCATCCGTCCGGGATCCCATCAGGGTAATTTCGGGACTATTAGGGGATCATTTGTGGACCTTTCCGGCATCATTTCTGGATAATTTTCGGTATCCGTCCGGGATGCCGACGAGGTCATTTCGGGATTATTTCGGAATCATTTGGGATACCTACCGGCATCATTTCTGGATGGTTTTTGGGATTCGTCCGGGATCCCGTCGGGGATTTCTGGATGGTTTATGGGATCCGTCCATGACCCTTTAAGGGTCATTTCGGGACTATTAGGTGATCATTTGAGGACCTTTCCGGCATCACTTCTGGGTGATTTTCGGTATCCGTTCGGGATCCCGTCGGAATCAATGCGGGACTTTTACGGAATCATTTGGGATTCCTTCCGGCATCATTTCTGGATGGTTTTCGGGATTTGTCCGGGATCCCGTCGGGGTTATTTCGGGACCTTTTCGGGGCTAATACGGGATCATTTGGGGATCCTCTAGGTGTCGTTTAGTGACTTTTTCTGTATTATTTCCGGATCATTTTGGGACCCTTTCGGCATAATTTGTTGATGGTTTGCCGGATCCATCAGGGTCATTTCGGAACCATTTTGGGATCATTTGGGGACCCTTCCGAGATCATTTCTGGATCCGTCCGGGATGCCGTAGGAGCCATTTCGGGATTTTTTGTTACTTTTCCGGGATAGTTTTTGCACCCTTCCGGGAACATTTCTGGATCTGTGCGGGATCCCATCTGGGTCAATTCCGGACTATTTCGGGATCATTTTGGAATCCTTCCGGAATCATTTCTGTATGGTTTTCGCGATCCATCGTGGATCCCCGCGGAGCCATTTCGGAACTTTTTCTGGAGTTAGTCGGGATAATTTAAGGACCCTTCCTGGATATTTACTGGATGGTTTTTGAGATCCGCCCGGGAGCCCGTCAGGGTCATTTCGGAACCTTTTCGGGTTCATTTTGGAACACCTTCAGGGATCATTTCTGTGTGGTTCTCTGGATACGTCTAGAATCGTGTCGCTCTCATTTCGGGTTTTTTTGGGACTATTCGGGGAATTTTTGGAGACCCTTTCGGGGCATTTCTGGATGGTTTTCGGGATCCGTCCGCGATAGCGTTGGGGTCATTTCGTAGCTTTTTCTGGATAATTTCGGGATCATTTGGGATCCTATCAGGTTATCAGCTCATTTAGTTCTTTTTTTTACTCAATTACAAAAATAAAATGCATTAGACAGAAAACAAAATTTTAAACAGATAATAAGCAGGCTAACGCGAATAGCCCATATATTTAAAATTTTCCTTGCGGACGGGGCCGCGGGTAAAGGCTAGTATATTATAAATGGCAAAGTTTGGATGTTTAGATGTTTGGATGTTTGGATGTTTGGATGTTTGGATGTTTGTCCAGACGTTTGTCTTTGTGACTCAATCACGCAAGAACGGCTGGACGGATTTGTATGAAATTTGGCATGCATATAGCCAATAGTCTAGAAGGATCTACTAGCTATATATTTTTCAAAAGGGGCGTGGTCTCCGCCCCCTAGGAACAGTTATAATTTAATTATTATATTTTTTTGTCTTTGCGACTGAATCACGCCAGAACGGCTTCACGGATTTTGATGAAATTTGGGACAGAGATAATAGGCTACTGGCGAAATTTTTTTCGAACATGGAAAGGGGGAAGGGGGTCCCACGACCCCTTCGAATAATTACTTTTTAACAATTTTTACACATTATAACTTTACGTATACTGACCTTCACCAATATTACAAACTCAATGGGTGAAATAAGTCGTGGGCTTATAAAGTGAGCAGTGATACACCCCCCCCCCCCCCCTTTCCACTCTCGTGCAAAATCTATAAATTGTTATAACTCAATGTAAATTTTGTCCTAAAATCAATAATTTTTGGTATCTGGCTCATACAGATCGAGATCTAAACAATTTTGGAAAAACGATCAGTGGTACTCTCCTCCTCCCGCCATCCGCCCTCCTTCAATTGCTTTTATTAGCACGCTTTTATTAGCTTTACCTGTATGTTTCTTTGTAACTCTTCATTCGCTCCAACGCGCCTGTTGCCTTATTAACATGGTTTTATAATTATCTTCACCCTATTTGTAATCCCGTTTGGGTCATCTCGTGACCCTTCAGGGATCATTTCTGGATGGTTTTCGGGATCCGTCCGCGATCCCGCCGGGGTCATTTCTGGACTTTTTCGGGACTATTCCGGGATTATTTTGGGACCCTTCCGGGATCATTTGTGTATAGTTTTCGGGATCCGTCCGGGATTCCGTCGGGATTATTTTGGGACATTTTCGGGACTATTCCGGGATCATTTCGGGACTATTTCGCGATCATTTGGGGACCCTTCCGGCATCATTTCTGGACGGTTTTCGGGATCTGTCCGGGATCCCGTCGGGGTCATTTCGGAACTTTTTCTCGACTAAGACGGGATCATTTGGGGAGCCTTTCGGCATCATTTCTGGATGGTTTTCGGGATCCGTTCGGGTCCCGTCGGGGTCATTTCTGGACTTTTTCTCGACTGATACGGGATCATTTGAGGACCCTTTCGGCATCATTTCTGGATGGTTTTCGGGTTCCGTCCGGATCCCGTCTTGGTCATTTCGGGACTTTTTCTCGACTTATACGGGATCATTTGGGGACCCTTTCGGCATCATTTCTCGATGGTTTTCGGGATCCGTCCGGAACCCGTCGGGGTCATTTCGGGACTTTTTCTCGACTAATACGGGATCATTTGGGGACCCTTTCGGCATCATTTCTCGAAGGTTTTCGGGATCCGTCCGGGATCCCGTCGGGGTCATTTCGGGACTATTTCGGGATCATTTGGGGTACCTTCCGGCATCATTTCTAGATGGTTTTCGGGATCCGTCCGGGATCCCGTCGGGGTCATTTCGGGACTTTTTCTCGACTAATACGGGATCATTTGGGGACGCTTTCGGCATCATTTCTGGATGGTTTTCGGGATCCGTCCGGGATCCCGTCTTGGTCATTTCGGGACTTTTTCTCGACTTATACGGGATCATTTGGGGACCCTTTCGGCATCATATCTGGATGCTTTTCGGGATCCGTCGGGGAACCAGTGGGGTTCATTTCGGGACTTTTTCTCGACTAATACGGGATCATTTGGGGACGCTTTCGGCATCATTTCTGTATGGTTTTCGGGATCCGTCCGGGATCCCGTCGGGGTCATTTCGGGACTATTTCGGGATCATTTGGGGTACCTTCCGGCATCATTTCTAGATGGTTTTCGGGATCCGTCCGGGATCCCGTCAGGTTCATTACGGAACTATTTCGGGATCCTTTGGGGTACCTTCCGGCATCATTTCTATATGGTTTTGAGGATCCGTCCGGGATTCCGTCGGGGTCATTTTGGGAATTTTTCTCGACGAATACGGGATCATTTGGGACGCTTTCGGCATCATTTCTGGATGGTTTTCGGGATCCGTCCGGTATCCCGTCGGGGTCATTTCGGGACTATTTCGGGATCATTTGGGTACCTTCCGGCATCATTTCTAGATGGTTTTCGGGATCCGTCCGGGATCCCGTCGGGGTCATTTCGGTACTATTTCGGGACCATTTGAGGTACCTTCCGGCACCATTTCTAGATGGTTTTAGGGATCCGTCCGGGATCCCGTCAGGGTCATTTCGGGACTATTTCGGGATACCTTCCGGCATCATTTCTGGATAGTTTTCGGGATCCATCCGGGATCCCGACGGGGTCAATTCAGGACTTTTTCTTGACTAATACGGGATGATTTGGGGACCTTTTCGGCATTATTTCTTGATGCTTTTCGGGATCCGTCAGGAATCCCGTCGGGGTCATTTCGGGACTTTTTCGGGACTAATTCGGGATAATTAGGGGTGCCTTTCGGCATCATTTCTGGATGGTTTTCGGGATCCGTACGGGATCCTGCCAGGGTCATTTCGGGACTATTTTTGGATCATTTGGGGTACCTTCCGGCATCATTTCTATATGATTTTGAGGATCCGTCCGGCATCCCGTCGGGGTTATTTCGGGACTTTTTATCGACTGGTATCGGATCATTAGGGGACCCTTTCGGCATAATTTCTGGATGGTTTTCGGGATCCGTCCGGGATCCCTTCCGGGTCATTTCGGAACTTTTTTGGGACTATTTGGGGATCATTTAGGGTATTTTCCGGCATCATTTCTGTATGGTATTCGGGATCATTTGGGGTCCCTTCCGGCATAATTTCTGGATGGTTTTCGGTCATTTCGGGACTATTAGGGGACCTTTTGAGGACATTCCGGCATCATTTCTGGATAGTTTTTGGGATCCGTGAGGGATCCCGTCGGGGTAATTTCTGGACTTTTCAGATATTGTTTCGGGATTATTTTGGGTTTCCAAGATCATTTCTGGATGGATTTCGAGATCTGTCCGGGATCCCGTCAGGGTCATTTAGGAGTCCGTTCGAGATCCCGTCAGGGTCATTTCGGGACTATTAGGGGATCATTTGAGGACCTTTCCGGCATCATTTCTGGATAGTTTTCGGAATCCGTCTGGGATCCCGTCGGGGTCATTTCAGGACTTTTCGGGACTAATACGGGATCATTTTGGGACCATTCCGGAATCATTTCTGTATGGTTTTCGCGATCCGTCGTGGATCCCCTAAGGACCCTTCCTGGATATTTTCTGGATGGTTTTTGAGAACCGTCCGGGAGCCCGTCAGGGTCATTTCGGAACCTTTTCGGGACTATTTCGGGATCATTTTGGTACCCTTCAGGCATCATTTCTTTGTGGTTCTCTGGATAAGTCTAGAATCGTGTCGTTGTCATTTCGGGTTTTTTGGGACTATTCCGGGAACTTTTGGAGACCCTTCCGTGGCATTTCTAAATGGTTTTCGGGATCTGTCCGCGATAGCGTCGGGGTCATTTCGTGGATTTTTCTGGATAATTTCGGGATCATTTGGGGATCCTGTCAGGTTATCAGCTCATTTAGTTCTTTTTTTACTCAATTACAAAAATAAAATGTATTGGACAGAAACATCTTTTTAAACAGATAACTTGATAAGCAGGCTAACGTGAATATCCCATATATTTAATTTTCTCCTTGCGGACGGGGCCGCGGATAAAGGCTAGTATATTATAAATGGGAAAGTTTGGATGTTTAGATGTTTGAATGTTTGTCCAGACGTTTGTCTTTGTGACTCAATCACGCAAGAACGGCTGGACCGATTTGAATGAAATTTTGCACACATATAGCCAATAGTCTAGAAGGATCTATTAGCTATATATTTTTCAAAAGGGGCGTGGTCTCCGCCCCCTAGGAACAGTTATAATTTAATTATTATATTTTTTCGTCTTTGCGACTGAATCACGCCAGAATGGCTACACGTATTTTGATGAAATTTGGGACACAGACAGTAGTCTACTAGCGAAATTTCTTTCGAACATGGAAAGAGGGTTGGGGGTCCCACCACCCCTTCGAGCAATTACTTTTTAATAATTTTTACACATTATAACTTTACGTATACTGTCCTTCACCAATATCACAGACTCAATGGGTCAAATAAGTCGAGGGCTTACAAAGTAAGCAGTGACACCCTCCGCCCCCCTTTATCTCCCCCTATGGTGTAAAATCTATAAATTGTTATAACTCAATATAAATTTTCTCCTAAATCAATAGTTTTTGGTATCTGGCACAAACAGTTTATAATTAGCTTCATCTTATTTGTAATCCCGTAGGGGTCATATCGTGACCCTTCCGGGATCATTTCTGGATGGTTTTCGGGATCGGTCCGGGATCCCGCTGGGGTAATTTCGGAACTTTTTCGGGACTATTTCGGGATCATTTTGGGACCCTTCCGGGATCATTTCTATATAGTTTTTAGGGATCCGTCCGGGATCCCGTCGGGGTTATTTTGGGACATTTTCGGGACTATTCCGGAATCATTTCGGGACTACTTCGCGATCATTTGGGGACCCTTTCGGCATCATTTCTGGATGATTTTCGGGATCCGTCCGGGATCCCCTCGGGGTAATTTCGGGATCATTTGCGTACCTTCGAGAGATAAATTCTTTATGGTTTCCGGGATCATTACGGGACGTTTTCGGGGTTATTTTGGGACCCTTTAGGCATCATTTCTGGATGGTCTTCGGGATTCGTCCGTCATCCCGTCGGGGTCATTTCGGGACTTTTTCGCGACTAATACGGGATCATTTGGGGACCCTTTCGGCATCATTTCTGGATGGTTTTCGGGATCCGTCCGGGATCTCGGCGCGGTAATTTGGCGACTTTTTCGGGATCATTTGGGGGCTCTTCCGGCATCGTTTCTGGATGGTTTTCGGGATCCGTCCGGGATCTCGACGGGGTCATTTGGGGACCTTTTCGGGATCATTTGGGGGCTCTTCCGGCATCATTTCTGGATGGTTTTCGGGATCCGTCCGGGATTCCACCGGGGTCATTTCGGGACTTTTTCGCGGCTAATATGGGATCATTTGGGAACCCTTTTGGCATCATTTCTGGATGGTTTCCGGGATCCGTCCGGGATCTCGTCGGGGTCATTTGGGGACTTTTTCGAGATCATTTGGGGGCTCTTCCGGCATCGTTTCTGGATGGTTTTCGGGATCCGTCCGGGATCTCGTCGGGGTCATTTGGGGACTTTTTCGGGATCATTTGGGGGCTCTTCCGGCATAATTTCTGGATGGTTTTCGGGATCCGTCATGGATCTCGACGGGGTCATTTGGGGACTTTTTCGGGACCATTTGGGGGCTCTTCCGGCTTCATTTCTGGATGGTTTTCGGGATCCGTCCGGGATCCCGTCGGGGTCATTTCGGTACTTTTTCGCGACTAATACCGGATCATTTGGGAACCCTTTCGGCATCATTTCTGGATGGTTTTCGGGATCCGTCCAGGATCCCGTCGGGGTCATTTCGGGACTATTTCGGGATTATTTGGGATACCTACCGGCATCATTTCTGGATGGTTTTTGGGATTCGTCCGTGATCCCGTTGGGGTCTTTTCGGGACTTTTTCTCGACTAATACGGGATCATTTGCGGACCCTGTCGGCATCATTTCTGGATAGTTGTCGGGATCCGTTCGGCATCCCGTCAGGGTCATTTCGGGACTTTTTTCGGAATCATTTGGGGGCTCTTCCGGCATCATTTCTGGATGGTTCTCGGGATTCGTCCGGGAACCCGTCAGGGTCATTTCGGGGCCCTTTCTCGACTAATACGGGATCATTTGGGGACCCTTTCGGCATCATTTCTAAATGGTTTTCGGGATCCGTCCGGGATCTCGTCGACCGTCCGGGATCTCGTCGGGGTCATTTGGGGACTTTTTCGGGATCATTTGGGGGCTCTTCCGGCATCATTTCTGGATGGTTTTCGGGATTCGTCCGGGAACCCGTCAGGGTAATTTCTGGACTTTTCCGAGACTATTTCGGGATCATTTTGGGACCTTCCTAAGATCATTTCTAGATGGATTTCGGAATCTGTCCGGGATCCCCTCAGGATCATTTTGGTACTATTAGGTGATCATTTGAGGACCTTTCCGGCATCACTTCTGGATGGTTTTCGATATCCGTTCAGGATCCCGTCGGAATAAGTGCGGGACTTTTTCGGGATCATTTGGGGTCCCTTCCGGCATCATTTCTAGATGGTTTTTGGGAGTCGTCCGGCATCCCGTCGGGGTCATTTCGGGACTTTTTCTCGACTAATATGGGATAATTTGCGGGCCCTTTCGGTACTATTTCTGAATAGTTGTCGGGATCCGTTCGGGATCCCGTTAGGGTCTTTTCGGAACTATTAGGAGATCATTTGAGGACCTTTCCGGCATCATTTCTAGATAGTTTTCGGGATCCTTTCGGTGTCCCGTCAGGGTCATTTCGCGACTTTTTCGGGATCATTTAAGTATGGCTTTCAGGATTCGTCCGGGAACCCATCAGGGTAATTTCTGGACTTTTCCGAGACTATTTCGGGATCATTTTGGGACCTTCCCAAGATCATTTCTGGATGGATTTCGGGATCAGTCCGGGATGCCGTCAGGGTCATTTTGTGACTATTAGGTGATCATTTGAGGACCTTTCCGGCATCACTTCTGGATGATTTTCGGTATCCGTTCAGGATCCCGTCGGAATCATTGCGGGACTTTTTCGGGATCATTTGGGGTCCCACCCAAGATCATTTCTGGATGGATTTCGGGATCTGTCCGGAATCCCGTCAGGGTCATTTAGGGATGCGTTCGAGATCCCGTCAGTGTCATTTCGGGACTTCTTCGGGACTATATCGGGATCTTTTCTGGATGGTTTAGGGGATCCGTCCAGGATCCCTTAAGGGTCATTTTGGGATTATTAGGTGATCATTTGAGGACCTTTCCGGCATCACTTCTGGGTGATTTTCGGTATCCGTTCGGGATCCCGTCGAATCATTGCGAGACTTTTTCGGAATCATTTGAGATCCCTTCCGGCATCATTTCTGGATGGTTTTCGGGATTTGTCCGGGATCTCGTCGGGGTTATTTCGGGATCATTTGGTGATCCTCTAGGGGTCGTTTCGTGACTTTTTCTGTATTATTTCGGGATCATTTGGGGACACTTCCGGCATAATTTCTTGATGGTTTGCCGGATCCATCAGGGTCATTTCGGGACCATTTTGGGATCATTTGGGGACCCTTCCAAGATCATTTCTGGATCCGTCCGGGATGCCGTAGGAGCCATTTCGGGATTTTTTGTTACTTTTCCGGGATAGTTTTTGGACCCTTCCGGGATCATTTCTGGATCTGTGCGGGATCCCATTTGGGCCATTTCCGGACTATTTCGGGATAATTTTGGGATCCTTCCGGAATCATTTCTGTATAGTTTTCGCGATCCGTCGTGGATCCCCTCGGAGCCATTTCGGAACTTTTTCTGGAGTATGTCGGGATAATTTAGGGACCCTTCCTGGATATTTTCCGGATGGTTTTTGGGATCCGCCCGGGAGCCCGTCAGGGTCATTTCGGAACCTTTTCGGGATCATTTTGGAACACCTTCAGGGATCATTTCTGTGTGGTTCTCTGGATACGTCTAGAATCGTGTCGTTGTCATTTCGGGTTTTTTTGGGACTATTCCGGGAACTTTTGGAGACCATTTCGGGGCATTTCTGGATGGTTTTCGGGATCCGTCCGCGATAGCGTGGGGGTCATTTCGTAACTTTTTCTGGATAATTTCGGGATCATTTGGGATCCTATCAGGTTATCAGCTCATTTAGTTCTTTTTTTTTACTCAATTACAAAAATAAAATTCATTAGACAGAAAACAAAATTTTAAACAGATAACTTGATAAGCAGGCTAACGCAAATAGCCCATATATTTAAATTTCTCCTTGCGGACGGGGCCGCGGGTAAAGGCTAGTTACATATAAGGCACACATTGTTGTTTATCTTTAAGGTCGCTGTTATATATACTATACACACCATACAATTGGTTGTTCAGATTTTAAGAATTTTTGAAATTTAAACACATTAGGGTTCAGCTCACATGAAGTTTACAAGGTTTTCGGCACAGACGAAGACAGTTCGGTCCTTATTTGTTCTTCAATGTTTCGTTTCAATTCCTATCATTTCTTTATATTTTACCTATTTATTTGCCGTTATAGTTTCTTTATATTGGATACACAAATCTCAAAACTAACTTATCAAAACTGTACCGACAAGGGACTACGGGGATCAATTTTACACTACTGCAGACAAAAGAAATCTATCGCAGACTACTTTGTTCAAGGACTACTGCACGACATCTCATGGTAACGATTGGAATCTAAATTTTCTTTGCCTTGTCCACAAGAAAGGAGACCCGGCAAACTCCACCAGCTATCGCGAGGGCAGACTTCCTAGCATGGCATATGACGTCCTGTTAAGCGTATTGTGCGAATGATTGAAGCTTACAGTGAATGGGATGATTAGACCTTATCAGTGCGGCTTCAGTCTAGGTAAATCTATCATCGGCCAAATCTTTAAAAATGACAGGTTTAACACAACCTATACGGCGAAAGATATGTATCTTATGGTGAATGATATGAAATAATAAAGAACTTGATTTATATTACTGAAATGAGAGCTTCAGAATTTCGGTAAAATCCTGAACTCACAAAGAGGCGGTGACGCTCCCATTCCTCAATATTTTCAATCTCTTTACTTTGTGTGCCCAATATGAAATAAAATTTGAGTAAATTCGATCTTTTTATGGCTTCTCCATAACGAGGTGAAAGTTAAGAAACTGCTCCGAGGTTTCCGCGTTCGTAATCAGAAATTATTGGGACCAACAAAATGATTCCTCAGCCTGAAGTTGTGGAGAATAAATGATGTTCAACTTCGTACTAAGCGTAAATGCGAGAAAACCCTACGGATCGAGACATTTACGAAAAAATAGATTTTGCCAAATTAAAGGCATACAATATATTCCAAAGCAACGAGTGGGACATTTTAATTCGTCTTTGTCTCACATTTTAAGTTGTAATTAAGCTTTGTATTTAAATTAAAAAGTGTAATTTACATGAACAATACATACATTTCCCAAGAGTGACGGGTGGGATTTCGAAATCACCCACCTATCTAAGCAGATGACTTCACTTCAAAATTTAGGACAAACTGTAGAAATCTTTTCAAAATTGGCTATAAGACGTGTTAAAATGCTCACTCGAAAAGTTTATAAGAACTCTTATTACAAATATCAAAGTGTTCGTGAACATTTTTTAATCCATTTTCAATTACAAAATTTTTCTAGTTTCTCTTGAAACTGGTTTAACTTCGAATTTTCGTTGTCAAATTTATTAAAGTTAAAATTTGTTAATCATTTTTGTTGCCATGTTTGCGTTCACAGGTGTACACACATTTTAATCACCTTTAAACTTACTCTTCTTCAAATGAGGAAACATGTCGAGCAAAGTGGAAGTGTCTTGTCAAGCAATTGACATTCGAATTGTTCATATGGAAATCACCTCTTGATTTGCACTATCGTCAATGCCACTTTAATAAGTAAATGCTATTTGAATGAATTTCCCCTTGGAGATTGTAAGTACAGAACTTTAATTGTGGCCATAAATATAGTAGCTGCTACAATGACATGTTATTTCCGCAAGCTGTAGTTCATTCTTCGCATTCCTGTTTGATGGTTGTGTAAAATTTATTGATTAATTGACAAAAGAGTAAATGGAACAATTAAGATGACCGTAAGATACGATTGGTATGCGTAAATGTGATTAGGTAAAGAACTATTATGGGCAACGGAAAATTAAGTCTTAAACT
Source organism: Eurosta solidaginis (assembly GCF_040869045.1). Taxonomy (NCBI): domain Eukaryota; kingdom Metazoa; phylum Arthropoda; class Insecta; order Diptera; family Tephritidae; genus Eurosta; species Eurosta solidaginis. The sequence continues at coordinate 217,683,073 of NC_090320.1, forward strand.
ATGAAGTTGTAAAAAACCAGGAAGAAGTTGTGCAAAAGTCTTTAAGTTACAACTTCATGAGCTTCGCTTCAGACTTTGCAGTGTGGCAATCGAGGTCAAATTCTCAAAGAACTTAAAAAAGGGGCAATAGATCCGCAAAAATTAGTTCGTTATTTCACTGATCTTTTAATTGTTGGCTGTAGCTTTGTGTAGAAGTTCACGTAAGTGCGTAAAGCATCTAACTGTCATTCAAGGAATGACTTGGATCTATTTTTCTCACATCTTCATGGATAGGTATTAACCCAATCCACTAAAACGCTCTCCTGCCATTATGTTTGTACGGCATTACTTTTATCGATGTAAGCTGGAGAAACGTTGCTCGGTAGTGTTGACAATCACTGGAAATATGCCCAGGTATCTGCTTGAGATACCTTGATATTTTCTAACACCTGTTGTGAAACTTAAAGCTTTCCTTTCAAAGTAAGATTGCAAAGAAGGCGTCTTGAAAGTATTCTTTACATTTTTGTCGCCGAAGTTATGGGACACCAACTTTTGCAGTTGTCCGATTCTTTACATGGGGGCGCTAGAGAACTTGAGTGACATTTCATTTAATATTTAACCTTAAAATGAATATATACTGAAAGTCAATAATAGTATTCAATTGGAGGAGTATGAGTTTTGGCCGGTTTCTTTGACGGCCGGTGACCGTGATGTCTGCACCATTTACATATGCAATGGTCTCATCTTGATTGTGGAATTTTTCGAATGTATCCGCGCTAAGTTCCAGTTGCCTCTGAAAATTTTCTGCGAACATATTGATAAGCTTAACTTATTTAGCTTGTTATGATTAGAATAAGGGTAGCGTGATATTATAGAGGATTACAAAGTTAATGAAAAATTTCGTCGATATTATAGATTGGGGCAACGAAAACGGAGGTGCAGCTCTGCTTCAGTTTTCATGATTTCGGTCAGCCATTTTTTGTGATATGTCAAAAGGACATGACAATAAGTCCAAAAATGACAAAACTGCTTCGTGCCTGTCAATCAGTCTGGTTTCACACATTTTTTCCCCTACCTGTACTTACTTGTACACAAGAGTGTGTTAATATTGATAACGGTTGTACCGTTATAAGCTTTTAACAACTTTACAGCTACCGCACCTCTGAGTGTAACCTCTTCTTATCGCACCGTATCAGGACCACTCCTACAAATGATAAGCGGAACAATTCCCATCGAGCTATAAAAATAAATTAATGTAAGACGCGATAACATCCGAAGAGATTTTAGGCCGAGCTTCTCTGCCAATTTGCGTCGTGCTCCTTTAAATTATTCCCACAAATTGGAGGGACGGGACCTACTTGTTTTATGCCGACTTCGAACGGCAACTGCAAGGCAGATAAGTTTTCACTGAGAAGCTTTTCACGGCAGAAACACAGTCGGAGTGCTTGCTAATCACTGCCGAGGGGCGATCCCGTATACAAAAAATGTCTTCTTATTGAATAAAAAGTGTTCTAAAATATTGATGTTGCTTTGCCCGGTGCGTGAAGCCAAGATCTTCGGTGTGGTAGGCGGAGCTGTTATTGCTCATCAAATTGGTCAACTATGTAGGCGGCACCTTACATGCGCCATGCAGGCCGATATCAAGATAACCCATTGGCTGGTCTTACCTCATAACTTTACTACTGTTTCAAATTAACCACTCAATTTTTGAGATATTTTGATAAAATTTGGTGGGCGGGTAAACTTAATAATTTGTCGAAACTCACCGGATCGAACCACCATAGAATATATCACCCTCAACCAGTTTTTAGAAAAGTAGGGTAATTTTCATTTATTCCTTATTTTAATAGCAAGAATATTGAAATCTAACAAAATGTGTAGACATAAAGCATACATTGTTGTTTGAAAAAATTGTCTAGATCGGTCATATATATAATATTTACCCCATACAACTGATAAGATGGTAAACGAAATTTCTTCCTCATTTTAATCTCTTCATTGAGTCAGGTTTTTAGACCATCGCAGCACTTTTGTGTGTGGTGCGAATTTTTGTTACGTTGTGCCCCTTCCACCTCTTCAGGGACTTCGTTTTTCAGGATTATATCACCGCGAAAAGCCTTCCAGCATTAGCATTAGCTTGCTGGTATTTTACGACGGCGGTCCTTTGATAAGTTTGAAGTCAATAATAGGGACGCTTCTGTTACACGACTTTTAACAGCTAAGCAACTCCTTTTCAGAGTAGAGGAAACATATTGTTCATTGCACCTTTTGTAAAGATTTACTAGGTTTTTTACAAAGACGTTAATAACTTCCCTCTGTCTGTTTAGCTAAGCATACTCAAATTATATTTCCCACGATTAGAAACAAATTACAAGATTTTTGATAGCAGTTGAACCAACAAGTAAAATTGAAACTTTTACATACAAACTTCTATTCTATTATTGCTCGGCTGATGAACATTATGATTGTCATTTGTGGTATAGTTGTAATTACACATATTGTTTGTGCAACATTAACTTTGAATTTACTTGCTTTATGTACTTAGTCATGTCTGTCTGTCCCAATATTATTGCATTTCTATGCAAAGTAAATTTTGTTTGTATGTAGAAAAGTTTCAAATATGCAAATGCGCTTGGTGCTTCCGCATAGTTGCTTCTATTTAATTATAACTGTTGCATCTGACTTTTTGTTGTCATTTGCTGTCTAGGGCTCATTAAATTATTCACTGCACACTGGTCATTTAAGTCCCCATATGTAAATAAGAATATAATACTCGTGACATACATTTGAAATGTCACACTACAGTTTGAGGTTGTTTTTTTTTTTTTTTTTTTTTTGTCTGGGGACTAAATATAACACTTAAATTAAATAAAAGTTTAACATATTAACAGTTAGACACACAAAAGGAAAATATTATGTGGAACTTAAAGCTTTAGCAATGTTTGACAGAAAAATGTTTTTCTTATTTTATGCCTTCTATTTTTTTTGTGGTAGCTTGTTATGCTACAATATTTCAAAATACTAAATTTTTTACTTTAACCCCTACATCACTAATTATAATAGAAAAACTGAATTGGAAAAAGTTTAAACCTCCTCCTGCAATTTTAAAGGAGAAGGAACCCTGCAGTCAAAGCTTTAGCTTCCTGAACAGCAAAGGGTTTCATAAAACTTGATTGCAATCACAAACTATAACAAATATTACACATTTATCGTAATTTTAAAAATTGTGATCTACAACTACTCCAGAGTAACTGATTGCATTGTAGTTTTGTCTACACGATTCGAACCTTACGTCAGCTCATTGTTCGGTGTAAGCATATTTTCGAACAATTTTTAATTTTTTTTTTTTTTTTTTTTCAAAATTCAATATTTAAAATTCAAATAAATAAATTCGAAATTCCTGTTTTTATTGGGTTTCATTTTTAAACCTAACCTAACAATGTGTTTTATAGTTTTATTGGGCTTCAATTTTAAACCTTACTGAAAAATGTGTCTAAAATTTCAAATAATTTTAAACCCAAACCGAAAAATTTAAAAACTCTAAAAACAAAAACTTTCAAACACTTCTGGTTTTAAAACAAAACCAAAGAGGCTAAAAAATTTAAAAGATAAACTTGTATACACATCTGCTTAACTAATAAAAACCCAAGAGTTTTAAACTAAAAAATTTTATTTATGTCATATATGAATTTCACATCGAAACTTAATCGAATAACAATTTCGTTTAATGAAATAATAAATTTTTCCTTTTATCCAAGGCCACTTTATTAAGCGAGCATCTGTCATCAGCCCCAAAACAGTACTACGATTTTATAAAAAATAGTTAAAATGGATAGAAGACATACTACAAGTGTAAACTTAACTAATATAAAATTAGAACCCAGTTCTGTGCACTCATATTCAGAAACTCTGTAATCTTCATCTTAAAGCAAATATAGTTTGATCATATATGTAGTACACAAAAGTATCATATTTTAACTCAAACTTTTAACCGTATGCAATTTATATGTTTGAACTTGTTCAGACCTGCTAAATAAGATTAAATGTTTCATTGAATATTTATTATTATAATTTATTATTCGATTGATTTTAATTGTTCGTTTTTTTTTTTAATAACTTTATAGCTTTTAATCTAAAACAATACCAATTATTAATTGCTAGATCATACGAATAAAAATTAGTTAATCATTGAAATTAAAAAAGACAAAGAAATTAATGATTATGTTAATGTAAATTTTAATGTTAATATAAATTTAGCAGGTGTGAATTTGTGTCATTAAAAAAGAAAATTATTTTATTGGAAGCCCTAATTTAATTCTCAAATTGAAACTATACAGTTTTGTACGGCTTATTCCATAGTTTTCGTTTATCAAAATATTTGATTTATAATAATATAAATGTAGTTAAAAAAACTAAAAAAACACGCAAATATTGTGCTGTTTTAGTATCTACAATGCACTTAGATATTTGCTGTTGATAGCATCGTAGCATAGACGTTTGTGTCTCCGCTATTAAGCATAACTCGTTTTGCCGCTAATTGCCGCTAGATAGGTCTAACTCTCCTTTGCGCGCCTAGGCAAGAGAGTTACAAACAAGCGTCATACAAGTGAAGCTAATATAAGCGTGCTAATAAGGATAATGGGAATCTGTTCTCAAATAATTGCATTGTCATCGGTCCTTGATACGTATGCAAAGTATCAAATTAATCAGACTTCTAGAAGCCGGTGAAAATTAAGCTCAAAGATTCCGTTACATACATATGTACATGGATACATATATACATAGATAGATGCAGGCCAAGCTAATAAAAGCGTGTTAAAAAGGAGTTTAAAGTTGCTCACTCTAAATAGAAATGGCAGATTTGGTCGGTGAAACCCATATGTGACCCGGCCTATGAAAAGGTGGCTTATAACTCAAAAAAGAAATTGCGAGAAACAGCTGTTAAATATAAACAATGCATTTCTTCAGTCTCTTAGTAGTGTTCTTTTCTTCTTAAGTCATAAGCCACCTTTTCATAGGCCGGGTCAGATATATGTATGTATAGTAATGGACTGATATACTTGATTTAATCAATATGGAAATCTGTGCATTTATCTCACTTCGCTTATTCGATAAAATCTATAGTTAAAAGAATAAATGTTATATACCGTGTATGATGTGCTCATTAACATAAATTATAAAGCGTTCCTGAAATTGTTTACTATAAATCAAAACCGTGTTGCTGTTTCGTTCTGAGCAAATCGGAAGAAATGTTTGATCTTATTATAACATCGTTTACTAGCAGACCAGGCAGACGTTGCTCTGCACAAGCTTTGGTCTATCTGCATAACTTTAAACAGTTTTTATCTCTTACTCTCCCTACACGTTTCACCCCCTTTTCCATATCTTATTATTTACTCTTCCCTTTGCCTTTCTCTTTTTCTGCGTTTCTTTCTCCCTCTCCGTGTGCGTCTCTTTCTCCATCCGTCATTTCTTTTCAGCTCCATCTATCCATATCTCTCTATCTTCGTCTAACTCTATCTCTTATCCTTCCACTTTTTCTCTTTTCTCTAGTTCTTTTGTCTTCTCCATCCTTTTATCCCAGTTGATGTTACTGCCAAGGCCTTACTTAAAAGCATGTGATGCCAGAAGGTAGTATGCTCATCGTGAGCCTTAAGTCATCTCTCTTCAGAAATATAAGCCAGTTTGTGAGTCTAATATCGTTGACTTGCAACTGATCTAAAAAAATGTGCTCCCCGTACTTTTGTTCACGCCTTTCCTCCTTGATGGGTCATATGCAACTCATGTTTCCTTTTAATTTCTCCTAAAGGGATTGTGATGTCTATTCTCGTTTCAGCAAGTGTTGCCCCTCCTTTGCCAACTCATGGGCCTTTTCGTTGTCTTCTGTGCCTGTTATGATCCGGAACCCAGTAAATATATATGATCCGATCTGTGCGAAGTTTTTCCAATGTTTCTTTGTATTCCAGAACAATTCTTGATAAAGTAAGTATCTAAAGTGAGATTTTGTCCTTATCACCGGTTCAATACGTATTTTGCTGCTTTCTTCGCGGCTGCAATTTCTGCTTGAAAAACGCTGCAATAATCTGGCAATCATTTATGGATCGACACAGTAAACAGCAGAACCGGTTCCTTCCATTAACTTGTAGCCATCTGTAAACACCGGAATTGTATGTTCTGTCATTTCTGCATCCTGGTGCCAACCCTCCGGCTCAATTGTGGCCTACAGAACTCTTTGGAAATTCAGGCACGAGACAATTTATACTCAAAGATTCTAAAGAAAAAGAAACTGCTCCAATCATACTTTGCTTGTCTTTAACTTTGCACATAAAAGGGGGCTATAGTTTGGCTATGAGGTGACGGTTACCTTCATACGTTAACTAATATGAAATTGTTTTCCCTTATTTCTGATGTCAAAAGCTTTTATTTTTTTACTTTCCATTGATTTTTTGATCGTTTCTTTCAATCTGCAACATACCGTCACAAGTATCCTACCAGCATTATTTGAAGTTTCGTCTTGCCTGGACATTTTCTTATAGTGGTGCATATCCATTCTTCTCCAACGGTGGATGAAATTTGGTTTCAATATATACCATTTTACTAAAGGTTATTGACTTTGGCTTTACATCTACATGTACATATGTACTTTAGGTGCGAAAGTTTGATGATGATTTTACAACTGTCATTCGAAATATTCTAACACAAGAAAGCCAAGTTATTAGTGTTATCTACTTATTTTAGAGCAAAGTTTAGATGACCCATTTGCATTTTTAATTGATTTCAAAGTATTATTTTGTAATGTAATGCATTATGCAAGTTTCAAAACAATTACAATGGCCAACAACAACATTTAATGCTCATGTATTTATTTCTACAAACTTTGTTTTTGGTAAGTCTGCATTGTGGAATATTTAGGTTATTGTTGTAGGCAGTGCCACTTAGAATAGAGAACTAAAAGCATGAACATATTGTGGAAATACCCTGCAGCAGAGAGAAGTAGTAGTGAACTATTACTATTTGTTTAGCGTCTTATAGGTACCTCGGAAATCAAACGCTCATGCTTTCTGTGGTCGTATTAGACGACATATTTTCCGAGCTACTTATGCGAGCTACTTATCCGAATGAAGAATTAGTTCTCACTGCTTCAACTTATCAACAACTCATATTTACTCAAATACTTTCGCTACATTTCGTTATTTTTTATTATGACGATCCAGGGTTCAACGTTTGAGTAAACTTATTATGAAGAAAAAGAAGAGTAACATCACTTAAAGTTCGAGCAGTCCTTAACCATGCTTCTGAAAAATATGGGTATTCCGGATAATTTCTACTACAAAAGCTGACAGACAGCACGTAACTCCCAGAGTAACTGTTGAGCATTTTTTGTGTAAATTCACAGCTCCTGTTAGAGCATGTCTAAAATTTTTCAGAAGCCCCTCTTTTTAAAATCTGGTTTGCTTATTGAAAATTATGATTAACCTCTTAGGCGATTTTGGCGCTAACGTAACAAGTCCCGCCTTTTATCCCTTTTTCGCGATAACATACACCAATCGGAAGCAAGAAGGAACATCATTCTTCCTCTGACTGCCTCTCCGAACTCAGTGGCAGTCCGCCTTCCTCTTCTTCCAAGTACGGGTATCGATAGAAATACTTTCTTGTTCACAGCGTGGCTGCCCATTCGCATAAGTGACTTAGACAACTTCGCATTTGGGCTTTTATTAGCTGCACTACTTCATACTTGCGTAAAGCTCACATAGCTCATCATTATACCTCTTTCGATACTCGTCATCGGCATCATGGATAGAGAAATAAATTTTTGGAGACCTTTCCTCTCGAACACTCACAAAGCCATCACCGCGACACTGTTCCTAATTCCCAACCATACATCAAAAATATGTTGGGACCATTTTTTGGATGTGATTTTTGTTCGTTGAGGCCGGATTGAATGTTTTAATTACCAACTCGGTATTAATGCTACTTTGGACGGGCAAGGCAATTGAAAAGTAAATTCCTCCCTCAGCACACGAAAATCATGCTCTACAAGACACTTATCGTACCTGTATTGCTATATGGTGGATAAGCATAGACCATGACAGCTCGAGAGAAGAGATCTTCGAAAAATTTTCTCACTTCTACTCGTCGGCAACAGCGTGTACCGAAGAAGATTTAATGATGAGTTGTACGAGCTTTACGGAGACATCAATATAGCCCAGTGAATTAAAACGCAGCGGATACGCTGGCTAGGCCATGTTATGCGAATGAAAGATGATACTTCGGCTAAGTCATTTTTTTTTTCAGAACCCATCTATGTAAGCAAATAAAGAGGGCAGCTCCCTCTCCGCTGGAATAACCAGGTGGAAAGCAATTCAAATTCCCTGTTTATAACAGATTTGCGCCAGTGTTGGACGGCCATAAGCGTGTAAACGGTTAAGCGCCAATTTAATTAGTACTAATTATAAAAAAGCATTTGTTGAAAAGAGTTATTCTCCATCTGATTTCTAAGCTGATATTCTTTTCGCTATTTATGCTGGTCGCTATATAGATAGGTTCAAAGCCCCGAGTGCGCCAAATTTTTCTCGGACTGATGGAAAGAACTTTGTCTTCTTCACATTTACCTCAAGACCTTTTTATCCAGTCAGAGTTTAAGGCGTATTTTGTTGAGGCCCATGAAATCAATATCAACAGCATAGGCCAGCAATTGCATAGATTGTACCATCGTGGCTTGGATCTGGCGCTAGAAATATCTTCTCCAACATTAAGTGAAAGCAGTCGCACGATAAGCAGCCGCCTCGCCTCTTTGGTTCCGAATGACTAGAAAAAATCTTTCCCAATCCTTAATGTTATTAACTTTGCAGTGAGCTCATACTCATTTAACGCTGCCAAAGACTGCTTCGAAGCCGAAAAAGAATGGTGTATGCCAATTTTATCTTTGTGAGTCTTCATCAGAATTTAGCATAATGTGAAGATTTGTTCGATAGAAGTTTTACTTGGTCTGAAGCGGTACTGATAAAGTGCAATTGCTTCCTTGACCGTAGACTTCAATTATTTAAGTAGGCTGATACCGCGGTAGTTTGCTAAATTTTTGGGATTGCAATTTCCTGTGGATTGGTCGGACCGAAATTTAACTCCAATCTGAAGGCACGCGCTTGTCCCACCATAGGGATTTCAGATATCTTTGTTTTATTACCAACTCTCCAACATTCAGTTTTTTTAGATGACCTATATTTGGCGGCCACCGTGGTATGATGGTAGCGTGCTCCGCCTATCACACCGTATGCCCTGGGTTCGCACCCCGGGCAAAGCAACATCAAAATTTTAGAAATAAGGTGTTTCAATTAGAAGAAAATTTGTCTAAGCGGGGTCGCCCCTCGGCAGTGTTTGGCAAGCGCTCCGGGTGTATTTCTGCCATGAAAAGCTCGCAGTAAAAACTCATCCGCCTTGCAGATGCCGTTCGGAGTCGGTATAAAACATGTAGGTCCCGTCCGGCCAATTTGTAGGGAAAATCAAGAGGAGCACGACGCAAATTGGAAGAGAAGCTCGGCCTTAGATCTCTTTGGAGGTTATCGCGCCTTACATTTATTTTTTTTTATTTTTACATTTGATCGAATCTGTTTTTAAATAGCTACTTGGGTAAACTATGTCGCAGTCAGTTTACCTAGCGAAAATTTTTATTCACTCTAAAAACTTATGAAACAATTCTCCAAATATATTAATTTACAATTTTTTTAGGGACCGATGTAACGATTTACGTTAAATATCATCAAGTTTGTCTAAATTCTTGCTTATGCTTTTTCAGAACTTTCGTGTTTAAATATCTTTAGTATACTTTTTAATAACTCTGAGGGTATAGTTTTTATACCTAGGCCCAGTTTTTCAGTACAAGTTCAACGCAGTTTGTCAATTATACTACGCTTAAAATTATTCTACAGTTTTTCAGTCTATTTTAACTGAAGTTTATGCTGAGCTAAAGCGGCCGATCTGACAGGGTTAAACTCTAGTTACCTTATCAGTTATTTGCGTTCGTTGGCAATGTCGTCGCATTAGGGCTTAAGTAGCACTACAGCTTATGTAGATAATAAGGCATACTTCAAAAATCTCAAAAGTTGTTTCGAAACAGTGACCCAATTCGAGAATCATAACGTTCTGAGCAAAAATTAAATTTTTTATAAAGCAAAAAATTCAATTATTTAAGCTGATGGTTCCCAACATATATTTATGTGTGGTTCTCTCATTGGACTCAAATGTAAGATTACAATGCTAGAGTATTTTCACGAAAATAAAATATGTATATTTATACTACTACTTATTATCCTTTTTAATAATTTTTAATTAATAGCGCTTCTTTACTGCCATCAACCAGGTATTTATTTCTCACAATAAGCAGCTGTTGGATTTGGTGGTACCACCTCGGGGAACCTTTTTTTTCAACCCACCTTAACTTTATATCCAAAGTAGGATATGAACTGGTGACATATGTTGGATATGCATTTGAAAGCTGTACATTGCTCAAAATCTCTCAAAGGTCGGAAAATAATTTGAGTATGACGTTAGAGGTCGACTTGAGAACTATAAATTTAAAAAAAATTGTCTCAAAGGTTGCATAGTGACTGGAGAATGAAGTTGGATATCAACTTGATAACAATCCGGTTTAAGAATAATTTGAGCATGATGTTGAATATCACCTCCGAAATTAGTTATATATTCCCCTAAGGCTGGAGAAATATTTTTCCATGTTTGTTGGGTAAACAAAATCCAGCTGTTGCCGTATCTACAAATTATATAGATAATGAAAAAACAGTGTTGCCGTACAAAAAAGCCTACCCCAAAGGCGGCCTTAAACTTTGACTGTAAAACTGCTCAGTAGTTTAAAGGGAGTTTATATTTTACTAGAGTTTAAGCAAAGTTAGCTTAATCTAAGCTCAACCAACTACTGAAAAAGCCAGGCCTTAGATCATATTAGTATGATAAGACAACTACTACTGTATGTAGTACCCAAGAGACCATGCTTCAGGGTATACATTTGTATATGTGTGTATTTATGTGTTCACACATTTAAGTATGCATAAGTAAAGTTTATGCTGAATAAACAAATGCACTTACGGAAATGTTCAGCTAATCATATTTGGTGTTTTAACTGTTGTTAATGTATGTACAAACATAATTGTTATTGCTTTTAACGACGTGGGGACATGTAGTAATAATATAAACTAACTGGACATACAGCTATAATCTTTCAATAAAAAGAAGCGTGTAGATTTCTGTTTTTAACCATTCAATAGCATTCGGTATTGACTTTGCCTAATGCAAAACAAAGTACTTTATTATCGTTGAATGAGCATATTTGGAATGTAGTTATATATAATTAACCTATATATAATTGACTTATTTATCGGTAGTGCTGTGAACTTAGTAGTTAACGACCCTAATTTAAGGTTTTAGAATAAAGCTGCTGAAAATACTATTCATAAAAATTTAAAAAGTTTGCAGAAGTAGTATATAAAACAGGGCTATGCAGTAATTAATGAATATACTTGGTATTGGCATTTGGTCAATTACAAGTATTTGGTAATTAGTGTAAGGCGCGATAACCCCCAGGAGAGATTTTAGGCCGAGCTTCTCTTCCAATTTGCGTCGTGCTCCTTCTTTAATTATTCTTCTCCAAGCCAAATGAGTAATCACTGAGAGCTTTTCTTCTAACTGAAAAAACATTTTTTCTTAAATTTTGATGTTGCTTTTTCCCGAAGCGTGAACCCTGGATATTCGGTGTGGTAGGCGGAGCACGCTACCATCACATCACAGCGGCCGCCAGGTAATTAAAAATTTTTATTATTAAGTACTAATACTTATTACTAGTACTTGGTAATGAACTCATTTTTTTTTTCAATTCCCAATTAATTATTTCAAATACTTTCAATTATTTGCTAATATTTGGCAAACTAAAAGAGAAAAAGGAATTAAGGTAATAGAACTCTGATGACCTTGAGATGTAGAAAATAGAAATTTTACATCCGTTCTTTACAATAATTAGCTTGACCCCCAAAATTGATTTTCAAAATGGCAAATTATAATTTATTTTCTAAGTGTACAGCTTTAAACATACATAAGTTAAGTAACTATTGGGAACTGAACGCCCTAAATGCTCGGGCATTTATTTTTTAAATTCCACGAGTTTTCATACGAATTTTTTGAAAGCAGTACCACAGTACCCAACGACGTCAAGCCAAGCTTCAGTTTAAGCGTAAACGTCTGTACATGTAAAAAAAACCCAGCTAATAATAATAACTTAGACCAATATAACGAGAAGACTTAGGCCGATATTTTCTCCAAATTTTCTTCTTGCTACATATTAATTTTTCTGAAAATTGTTGTACGCCGATCACGATATTCATAATCCACGGCGGCCGTATCTTTTTAATTGACTCATACTTATTGTGCAGATGGCCTAGTTATTTGCATCACAGGGATGCACGAAGATACAATATCAGATCGCATGCAACAAGCGCTTTTCATCATATAGACGTGGTGTGATAAAAGGATTGTCTATAAATCCTTACAAAACTGTTATAGTGCTTTTCACCCGGAAAAGGAAAGTATCTATCCCAGAACCATCCCTGGGTGGTACAAAAATACAATTCTCAATGGAGGCTAAATATCTAGGGGTCACACTGGATAGAACCCTCACATGGAATGCTCATTTTGATGCTATCCTAAACAAGGCAACAAGAGCTTTCTTCGCCTGTACTCGTTTCTACGGCAACACATGGGGGATTTGTCCAAAAATGGTATATTGGACATTTAATACTGTCGTAAGGCTAATATTCACGTATGCTTCTCTAGTTTGGTGGCAGAAGGCCACGCAAAGAAAGGCAACGGCTAAACTAAGCAAACTGCATCGATTAATTTGCGTTGGCATAACGGGTGCGATGAGAACCGCCCCCCGCTGACGCACTTAGTGCCTTAGTGGGAATACCTCCCTTCCCTATTCTGATAGAGAAAGAGGCAACACTAGGTGCACTAAGACTTCCAAATATTTCTGAGTTGAAGGAAGGAAATATGATAGGGCATATGAAAGTAATAAGAAAATTCATAGGAAATCCCTCATTATAACTGCGTGGCGTAATGTCCCCTAAGCTCAGAATCTCACGGAACTTTGAAGTGTCCATTGTGGACAGGACCCACTGGGAAATAGGGAATGCTTATAGCGACCCTGACTTAGAGGTCTGGTACACGGATGGATCGAAATTCGATGACGGAAGAACGGGACCTGGCATCTATGGGCCAAACTTCAAAAAATCGATACCTATGGGATGTTACCCCACCATATTTCAGGCATAAATTCATGCAATAGAGGTCTGTGGTAGAGAATGTCTGCAGAGAGGCTCAACATCGAAGAGCATCTACATTATGTCGGACAGCCAGGCGGCACTGCGTGCCTTGCAATCCTACATAGTTACATCTAAGCTGGTGGATGAATGCACTGAAAGCCTTAATGCCCTGGGAGTCAAAAATAAGGTTTTTTTGGGATGGGTTCCCGGACATGAAAGTAATGAACATGCAGATTACCTAGCAAAGCAAGGTGCTACATCAGCATTCTTTGGTCCAGAGCCCTTTTGTGGACTCACAAAAGCACACACCAGGGAAACTATAAGTAACTGGGAAACTAAACAATTCAGACGTCACTGGATTGATTGCCCAGGGCAAAGGCAGGCCAAACTGTTTATACTTCCGGCAACGAAAGTATCAGCCAAACTCGTTAACCTAAGCAGGGAGGACCTAAGAACTCTTACTGGGTACTACACGGGACACTGCGGTCTACGATATCACCTAAGTAAATTAAATCTATCTGATACCCAAATTTGTCGTTTCTGTGAGCTGGATGATGAAACGCCGGTTCTCATTATCTGCGAATGCGTCGCTCTAGCTATGTGGTGGGACTCTTAATCCCTATGTGGTATGGAGTAAAAAGCCTGAAGAGGTACTTGGATACATCAAGAGCCTCCAGATACAAAATTAAGCTGAAAGGTCTTGCACAATAGATCTGCACAAAGGTCGCAGTGCTGCCAGACCCATTAATAATAATAATAGTAATAATATTGTGGAGCCCTGATGTACACATACATATAGTTATATTCAGCCCAATTCTAAACGAAAATTCCGTGCGAGTTTTTTCCCTTCTCCCATTCCTCGTATTCTAAATAAAAATTCCTTGTGAGTTTTTTCACTTCTCCCTTTCCTCCTATTGTGAACAATGTTCGAAAAAGCGGAAACCGGTTATGGAAGAAAAGTAGGTATTATGAATTTGAGGGAGAGGGAGATTTCTCTGCCATTTCATAGGAATTTTTTCACTAGTTAAATTAAAGGGAATGCATCAAAATAGTTAAAGGAAATTAGTTATTTTAAGAAAGAACACTTATTTGTACAAATTTGTGCTAAAATATGTATTTACATTCTACCACAATATTCTCACTGTTAAACAACAACAACCACAATATTCTTTATTTTAAGTCGAAAAGTATATCATAAGCAACGGAAGAGCTCTTCGCATATTTGATGCAGCGATCCAGAAATTGCGCAAGAATTTTTTAAGAAGGCTTAAATAGATTTTGGCATATGGCGAAAGGCGAACTCAACTCAACTTGGCCGCCAGAAAATTGCTTTGCTGAATGAAAGCAGGCAACTCCGGCAGATTTGTGTTATGCGGCCGTCTTCTTCTTACATTCCGCTGTTGATGTTGCTGTGGCACCAATTCATTACTCATTTCAGTGAATACCACATGAAATGCAATAATTTGCATTGTTTATACCTTATTTCCTAATTTCAAACAAATTGGCAACAATAATTAAACTTTACAATTTTTTAAACAAAATAAGAAATGCCAACGAAATTTCAATTGACAAAACAGCTGACTTCGAAAATTCGAAATTCCTATTCCCCAATTATTCTTCTCCCTAGGAGAAAAGAATTGGAGGAGTTCTTCCGCGGGAATAAAAAAAATCCGCGAGAACAAAATTCCACGAGAATATTTAGAATTGGTCTGATTATATTATCTTAACCCTAGTGAGATAACGTACGTTGGGGGTGTTTTTCATTAGTAACCTTTTTGTTTGCTGAAATATATACGATTGTTTTTTAAACATACGTCTAAGAGACGTATCGTTATCTTTTACGTGACTACAAATTTTATATGTAATTTTTGCCTAAAATGGTAATTTTAGCTAATATTTTTTAAGTATAGTTTAAAACAGTTGATTCATTCAATTGAAGTACAAAAAATGTATTTTATTTTAATTTTTTTGCTATAAATTGAGGTCTTTCGAAAAAGACTGATTTTTGTAAGGACAAGTCCAAGACAAGTCAAACTTAATTTTTACTTTATTTAAGAATTCATGAGCTTAACACCGGCTTATAGTAATTGAATTTCAATTATTATGTTTTCTAAGAGAAACTGAAAAGAAAGAAACATTTACTGGCATATTGCGATCGACCCATTTCGAAAACCGCCAACGTAATCATCATCAGGCAATTTTGTAATGTTATCAAAGGTTTCACCGGGATTCGAACCGTGCATCACATGGTGAAACTGCAGTAGCTTTTAACCACTAGGCCATCCTGCTGGTATTTGTTTCCATGCTTAATTCAGTTTTTCTTATTTCTACACTAACAACACCGCCTGATGATGATTACTTTGGTGGTTTTCGAAATGGGTCCATCGCAATATGCCAGTAAATGTTTCTTTCTTTTCAGTTTCTCTTAGAAAACATAATAATTGAAATTCGATTATTATAAGCCGGTGTTAAGCTCATGAATTCTTAAATATAAGTATAAGCTGAACACACCATTAAACAAGCATACTTAATTTTTAATATGATTCAAGGTTCGATTCGAGCTCAAGGCCATATTTTTCTTTAAAAACATTTAAAACAAGTGAATATATAACAAATAAATGATTTAAAAAAATGTAAGCTTTTTTTATACCTATAGTTCCTTAAACTTGAACACGTCTCTCACATGTACGTTATCTTTCTAGGGTAAAAAAATAACGTTATCTTTCTAGGGTTAATAAGTTATGTGTGTTTTGTACTACTTTGTAGCTTACATATGTATTTACTTATATTTTAAATTATCTGTAAGGCAACTTTGTGTGGAATTATAAATAATTCTAATGTGTCGAATTGATTCATTAAAATTTAATGAATTAGTTCATGAGTCATGTTTCACACTTTCTCTTTGTAAAATAATTTTATTATACGAACCTTAATATGAACTATGTATATACTTAATTTATCATATATGTGTAACGTTTTACAGGCCAATGGGCAGTGACGTAACTATTCCATCTGGGGACCGTGGCAAATTCTTTTGATGCGACCCTTTCAATAAAAATCGTTAAACTTCGAGGTTTTCAGCGAATTCAATTACACGTTGCATATATCCAACTAATGGCCATATGTCTGCTCTTAGGCAAGAGAGAATGCTCTGTAGTCCATGCTAGCCCAATGCGTATTGAAGATTTCACATTTATTCATAGAACATAATATCTCAATGCATTGAACTTCTATTCGCTAGCTTTTCGTTGAAGGAACAACATCGTGAGGAAATCTGCGTACATTTACAATGAAATAAAAATTACAATTTATCCTAAATAAGATATTTATTAAGAAAAATATTTTTCTTTCAAAGTTTCTCTTCCGCAAAATTGTCTATAACATCATACAAGTTTAAAGAATGGGCTATAGACATAATGTAGAATAGCCAAGTTACATAACCTCTCTTGTCTCACAGAGTTACTTAGATAGGTTTTTAAGAATTTTAGTTTTGAAAGCTGCAAAACATAAAATTATTTGTTACTATTAATAAATAGAGACCTTCTCTAAATCACGACGGTTTTTTATTTCGTCTCTGAAAGTGGACCGAAAACTAGGAATCAGATATAACTTTTTTAACAAATTTTAAAGTTTTTTTTTATTAGATCAGTGTCGTTTAAAACTTTTAAAGTGGAAGGCGGCAAAACTCTGAAATTTGCAACAATTTAATTCATTGGAATGAAACGTGAACTCAGTTTGATTATAAAGATGTTCGGCATTCCAAAAAATATGTTCACTTTGAACAAACTTTCCAAATCTTGGAGACGCTCATCTTCGAAAAGCTCATCAAACTTGAAATTGTATTATGGTCTACAGTTTTCTAACTTTGGGGTTTAATCAGAACTTATAAAAATATACTTTTCAAATAAAATAAAATACTCAGGTACAATATACACTGAAAGAAATGGTGCTAGGAAAATCAACAAATCTGTTCTGTTGTTCTTGACTTAACGGAGATTCGGTGAAGTTATTCGAATTACGGTTAATTCGACCGAGTTCTTTGCCAAGCGAACAAATTAGTATAGTCATTTCAACAGAAGAGAAATTGTCACTCGTAAGTTAACAAAATTCTGTAAAATTGACAGATTCCTAATCAATCTAACTGATTTTTTTGTTAACACAACTGATCTCACTGGTCAACGGTGATCAGCAGTCAATTCATGAGCAAATTTCAAAGAGAATTTTACGCTCACTGCGCTCTCTACTTTGTACTTATGACGATGGTGGCGCTTCTTAAAAAAAAGCACCAAAATAAGAAAACCACCAAATCGAAAAAACACACAAAATGGGAAAACAACAAAAAAGTAGTTTTTCAGTTATCAATACAAAACGAAAAACCCTTTCTTGAATTTATTGTGCAAAAAATTATGAGATACCGGGACACCTATTTATCGGGTACAATTTTGCAACTTTTCCTCCAAGCGAAATGCAGGATTGCGCCCTCTTGTTGCAAAAGTTTTGTTTGAACGTACAGGGTTTTTCCAAGGTTAGTAACATTTTGTTAAAGTTTTTATGAATTTTCACTCACGCGAACGTATCTAATAAGATAATCAAAAACATCCTTTTTTAATGTTGATGTTTCCGACAACATAAAAGTTTGAGTTGTTTTGGAATCGTTTCAACTTATAGTGTTACGAAAATTAAACTTGCCGAATTACATGTAAAGTTACTCCAGTGGGGAATTACCTTCCTACGATTTGATTCTTTACTTTTCTATAACTTACAAGTTCTCTATTTAAAATGTTATGTCAAACATTTATACTACAAGTTTTGTTCGAAACAATCAATTGTGGCAACTACATGCGAGAGCAGAAATTGAAAATGAGATGAACTGTAGCTGAAAGAGTTGAGAATCAGTTTTGTGACTACTATTTTCATTTCTATTTGCAAAGCGAAGTTCAAAACTATAAATTAAATAAATTATAAAATATAAAATTTGGTGAAAGTGTGTGTAATAAAACAAAATAATAAAGTGTTTAATGTGTGCCAGCATATTTGATGTGCGCCCAATTGAAGTTCGGTTAGTAAGTGCCACCGTGGTGTAATGGTAGCGTGCTCCGCCTACCACACCGAATGCGCTGGTTTCACACCCCGGGCAAAGCAACATCAAAATTTTAGAAATAAGGTTTTTCAATTAGAAGAAAATGTTTCTAAGCGGAGTTGCCCCTTGGCAGTATTTGCTGGCGCTCCGAGTGTATTTCTGCCATGAAAAGCTCTAAGCGAAAACTCATCTGCCTCGCAGATGCCGTTCAGAGGCACCGTCCCGCCAATTTGTAGGAAAAATTAAAAAGGAGCACGCCGCAAATTGGAAGATGAGCTCTGCCTAAAAATCTCTTTTCGTACAAAGCCGTCGCAACAACTTTTTCTGTTCATTTGACTACTAGAATGGTCAATTACGAATCAACGATTTGTGCGCAGTTGATTCAACATCGTCTTGCGATGGATACAAATTTGCAAAAATTTCGGCTGAATTGACCCGTATTTCAGTTGATTTTACTAGTATTTTTCTTTCAGTGTAAAAAAATATTTTTAAGCTAGCGGCCTATTGCGGAGCCCTTTTGGGTCAGGGGGCCCGTGGCATTTTGCCAGCCCTGCCACACTATTGTGACGCCACTGCCAATGATTTTTTTTTTCTCGACTAAGTCTGATCAATCTGTTTGTCCATAAGCTTTCATCAGGTTCTTACGACAGCATGAAAAGTAGCTGAATTTGGTTTCCCAAAAAAATTTATACGGCTGTCAAAATGCCGTTAAGCAACACCATCTACTCAGTCAGAATAGGGAAAGTCTTCTTAAAGTCATTCAAAACTAAACGAGGTTTCAGAAGTGATGGATCTCAATCAATTGATTTCTTTAATTTAATGCTGGATAAAAATTAAACAAGCTGCAGAACTCAACCGCTATGGAACAATATTCTTTATGAGCAGACAATTACTGGCAAATGCTAACGAAAGCGACATAATTGGCCCGAACGCCCACATTGTTAGTTCTGCCTAGTTCAAAGTGAAAATACAATAGTTAAAAAGAAATTTAAGTTAAATGGTTTTATTGAAAACAATACTTACATTAAGTAATAACAATACTACATACTCTTTATCAATCTTGGGCGTTGATCAGACAAATATATAAAACCGTGGGCAGCGCAAAATTTCTATTGATAGTCAACCGTTCATATCTTTACAAATGCTATTTTCATATATGAATAAGTAAAACCAGCTGAACCCAATAAGGTTATGTTACGCCTTACGTTTCATTTATTTGTCTGATCCACGCCCTAGATTGATAAGGAGTATGGTGACTAATACCTACGACTACCTAATTATTTTCTAGCTTTTAGTAATATTATTACTTCATGTAAGTATTGTTTTCAATAAAACCGTTTAACTTAACACTTTTTTTTTAGCTATTTTATTTTCAAGTTTTTAGTTTTTATTTAATTGCCTATTATTTCCATTCTATTATTTGTTCCCCACACTGAAAGAAAAAGACTAGTAAAATCAACCGAAATACGGGTCAATTCAACCGAAATGTCTGTCAATTTTTATCCATCGCAACAAGATGTTGAATCAACTGCGCACAAATCCTTGATTCGTAATTGACCGTTTTAGTAGTCAAATGAACAAAAAAAGTTGTTTCGACAAAAAAAAAAAATGTAAGGCGCGACAACCTCCGAAGAGATCTAAAGCCGAGCTTCTCTTCCAATTTGCGTCGTGCTCCTTTTTAATTTTTCCCACAAATTGGCGGCAAGTAGGCCCCTGCTTTATGCTGATTTCGAATGCGAGGCAGATGAGTTTTCACTGAGAGCTTTTCATGGCAGAAATACACTCGGAGTGCTTGCCAAACACTGCCGAGGGGCGACCCCGTTAAGAAAAATTTTCTTCTAATTGAATAACCTTATTTCTAAAATTTTGATGTTGCTTTGCACGGGGTGTGAACCCAGGGCATTCGGTGTGGTAGGCGAAGCACGGTACCATCACACCACGGTGGCACTTACTAACCGAACTTCAATTGGGCGCACATCAAATATGCTGGCACACATTAAACGTTATACACTTTATTATTTTGTTTTATTAAACACACTTTCACGAAATTTTATATTTTATAATTTCTTTAATTTATTTAATTTATAGTTTTGAACTTCGCTTTGCAAATAGAAATGAAAATAGTAGTCACAAAACTGATTCTCAACTCTTTCAGTTGCAACTCAGCTCATTCTCAATTTCTTCTTTCGCATGTAGTTGCCACACTTGATTGTTTCGAACAAAACTTGTAGTATAAATGTTTGAGATAACATTTTAAATAGAGAACTTGTAAGTTAGAGAAAAGTAAAGAATCAAATCGCAGGAAGGTAATTCGCCACTGGAGTAAATTTACATGTAATTCGGCAAGTTTAATTTTCGTAACACTATAAGTTGAAACGATTCTAAAACAACTCAAACTTTTATGTTGTCGGAAACATCAACATTAGAAGAGGATGTTTTTTTTTTATTATCTTATTAGATTCATTCGCGTGAGTGAAAATTCATAAAAACTTGAACAAAATGTTACTAACTTTGGAAAAATCCTGTTCGTTCAAGCAAAACTTTTGCAACAAGAGGGCGCAATTTTGCATTTCACTTCGACGAGAATTTGCAAAATTGTACCCGATAAATAGGTGTCCCGGTATCTCATAATTTTTTGCAATTCAAAAAATGATGTTTTCGTTTTGTATTGATAACTGAAAAATTAGTTTTTTATTGTTTTCCTATTTTGTGTTTTTTTTCGATTTGGTGGTTTTGGTGTTTTTTTTTTTAACAAGTGGCACCATCGTCATAAGAACAAAGTAGAGACCGCAGTGAGCATAAAATTCTCTTTGAAATTTGCTCATGTATTGACTGTTGATCGCTGTTGAAACGACCAGTGAGATCAGTTGTGTTAGCAAAAAAATCAGTTAGATTTATTAGGAATCTGTCAATTTTACAGAATTTTGTTAACTTAAGAGCGACAATTTCTGTTCTGTTGAAATGACTAAACTAATTTTTTCGCTTCACAAAGAACTCGGTTGAATTAACTGTAATTCGATCAATTTCACCGAATCCGATTTTTGAAATACATCGAACCATGCGCCACCTAGCGGAGATTTTTTATTGCATTGTGATCGGGTTTTGAACTATATTCCAACTTTCAAACTTGTAGCTTATCGGTAAGTTACTTAAATTTCAATTACAAAATTCGTAAACAACGCTACACAGAAACAAGCTAAATAAGGTAGCTTTGAGGTAGCTCTGGTAATGTTCGAGAGAAAAGTTTTTCGAGAGATTTATGTGCCTATTTGTATAAATTAAGCGGAGATTTCCCTTATTGTTTTTAAATGTATGAAAACATCAATTTGAGGCAATTTTTAATTTATTTAATAATTTGGGAAAATTTTAAACAATGGGCCGGTATGCTTCGAATACCGTAAGTGCCGAAAAAGATTTATTGATGAGCTGTACTAGTTTTAGTAGACATCAACATCATCGAGCTATCCAAAACACAACACCCACGCTGGCTAGTTCATGTTATGCGAATAGAAGGCAATGCTCTGGATAATTATTCTTGTGGGAACCCACCTGTGAAAGCAGAAAAATGGAGCTGTTCAAACTCCGCTGAAAGGACCAGGTAGACAACTATACAATATCGCTAGAAGTTACCAATTGGCGCCAATTAGCACATCGAAGAAGTAGCTGGCTAAGCGCCAAGTTACACGCCAATTATGTAGTTATAACCAAAGACTCCCCTCCAGTTAAACCAACTAAATCTGGATCAATCGGCTAAGTTAGACGGTGCCGTATCTCATCGTAGTACTTACGGAGATATTTCCTTATTCCTTTTGGAGTAGTGCCCGGTGGCTGACTGCGCCCAAAGCTTTTGTCAGGTCAAGTTCCGCGAGCACCGCCCCATGATTGCCCTTATGACCAAGGTGTTTTAGCATCGGCATAGCTATTCCGTCTAGGTCTATCGATTAATCGATTTTTAATGGTTTCTTTAATATGCAGAAGTAACGGTGAGGTAGTATGTGCGCGTGTTTGTGTTTATGTGCCCATTGATTTGTAGGCATTTCATCGAGTTCGGCAGACCAAATCCAAATGAAATACCAACAAGTACGAATAACGCCACAAAATTCTAGTCAATAAACTATTTAAAACTTACTAGTATGAAAAACCTCGAAAAATTCTAGACAATGAAGTATTCAAGCACCAACTAGTATGAATAGCCGCACAAAATTCTAGTGAACGAACTCTAGTGTTTACTGACTACTTTGACTGCAGGGTCCTTCCTTGCCTCACCTTGTTGTTTAAGTCACCACGCAAGATAATGATGTCGTGGTAGGGCCTTCTATAGTACATTCTTTTAAGCTTTTCTTATGCTTAATTATCGGTCGCCTCGTTTGTTGTTGAATTTGCATGGATGAATTTTATGCGGAAGAACCTCACCTTGATTCCGCTCGCAGATACACGCCTGTTCACAGGCGCAAACGACAGACAGAACTTGGCGGCGAAGTCTCTGCTTAACGATCTACTTAGCTTATTTCTCATGATATCCACCAATAATTAGAAAAATACTCCCGTCTAATACTCTCCAGTTTGATTAGATACTGAGTTTCATTAGGGGCTAGTAATTACTATATCGATGGCATCAATCTAATGACGTTCAAACAAACGTGATAGATAGAAAGATAGAAAGTGATAGTATTTTCTGTTTACAACTCTCAACTTTACACGATTTTCGTCACAGCATTCTCTTAACAGTTTCACATGTTATTTATAGCAATTGCACTATAATAACATATCTGATTCTTATCTTAGCAATCTTTTCCTTAACAGCTTCTTGTTCTAAATGCAAAACCAGTTCATTATAACATCTACGTACATAGTAATTACACTCTAACTCGCTCATACTATATTTAATAGTGTTGTAAACTTTTTTATAGACTAAACGTTCTGATTCATAATTGTCAAACGGGTCTTCACTACATAAAATTGCATAATTAATAGGCGTGTGTCCACTTGTAATATTAATTTGTGTTCTTCAACTTGAAGCACTTAGCCACTTTACAGCCAAAGAACGAAGAGTCAATTAAAATAGGAGCACGACGTAGTTCGAGTCCATTCAAAAGTTATTAAAACGAACAACTGCCATTATACAAAATCTTTGCTGCCGACAGCTTTTTTTCTCTGGGTAAATTCATATTTTTTTATGAAGCTAAAAGTACGCAGATAAAACCTGCACAATAGGGTGGTCAACCAAACCAATTTTTGTCATTTCGGAAGATATAGCAATGTTATAAGTGTCAATTAAAAGCACTGCGTGGTCACAGAATTAGTACCAGTTTAGTCTTTAATGTAATAGTTTTGCGCTAGCTCGAATCTAGTGTCATTTGCTGCAGTGTATATTTATCTTCATTTCCTTCTGATTCTTCTTCTCCCTCTAACTCCCGCACCCTATCTCACTCCGTCGCCAACTTCCACTCACTCCCACTCCTTGCATAGTTTTGAAAAATGTATTTGATTTATGTGGTGTGGTGATGGCGTGCTCATCCTACAATACCGAGGATCATGGGTTCAAGCCCCGGGCAAAGCAACATCAAAAATTTATAAATAAGCGGTTTCCCTTCGAAGAGTTTTTCCAGCGGGGTCGCCCCTGGACAGTTTTTTGCTAGCACACCGAGTGTATTTCTGCCTTGAAAAGCTTCTCAATGAAAACTCATCTGCCTTGTAGATGCCATTCGGAGTCGGCGTAAAACATGTAGGTCCCATCCCGCCAATTCGTAGGGCAAAAGCACGTTAAAAATTGGACGAGAAGTTTACTTATCCTTGCAGATTGTAATTTTAGACCGATTTTGAAATATTTAATTTTTGTAGAAAGACTAGAGTACCCGCCAGTATTTTGTTCTGTCAGGAAATTGATCGGGCTACATTTCAAGAGTTCGCCTTGCTTCCCCTCTTCCCTCTCTGTCCTATTGTCTTTTATTTTATCTTCAATTTTTCTTATTATTCTTGTCCATCTCTTATTCCATTTATCTTCTTCCCGGAATATGGAATATTCATTTTCCCTGACTGGCCGACTTCAATATATTTATTATTTCCTTTTTTTATGAATCATCAATAAATTATATGAAACTAACATAGGAACAATTTTCAAAATCACTTTCACCTTTACATTTAAAATATGGATAGTTTTTTAAGATGTTCTCCTGTACGATTTGTTTCCTTCTGCGTTTTATTTATTTTCTTAGTAAACAGAGGCATTTTATCCTATTGTAGCTTCTGCAAAAAAAAAAACAAAGTTTGATCCCTGATTCTTCTCCGTATCATCCTCCTTTCAATTTCCCGATTTTTCTCTCTTCTACTCCCACTTAATTCCTCTTCCTCAATCTCCCTCTAGTTTTCTTCATCACTTACCCTTCCTTTGGCTCCATCCACCCTTGTCTTTCTCTTCGTCTATTATTCCCACTTCTATCTCTTATTTGCCTTTTTCTCTTATTCAGCCTATGGCTTTTTGTTTACCTCTCGATATTACCCTTAACCACCACCCCTTGCTAAAACCTTCTGGACCACCTTTGGTCCACATTTTGTTCTTTATATCAGCAATGAGTCCACAGAAATAAAAAAAAACTTTACGAAACTTACGCAGCTATGATTTTTAAAATTGGTTCTTCTGTTCTTTAGTTATTTAGTTACCAACAGATTTTGCACTCGCTTTTGACTATAAAAGTAGCCTATTCCAAAAGCTATCTAATTAATAAATTTCAATAAATCTTTTAAAAAATAGTATTATTACGAATTTGTCGGCTATAGGTTCATTTTGTGGAAGGGAAAATTTCTCAAATATTGAACAGGGCAAAGAGGTATCGACCTGTGCCGAATCTGAAGCAATAGTTCAGCTCCGGTCCACTTCCCGGAATGAAACGTTTCTAAAATATTAACTAAGCCAATGAAATACCCTTGTAATCAATTTCAAATTTTTTTTCAACTACAAGTTTTTTTTTTCTTTTTTTAGAATAAGACGGACCCCGGTTCACTTGCCGTAAGTATAAGAAAGAAAGCATTCTCAAATCTCCTTGAGCACAGGCACAACGTTCCATAAAAAATCGGACCAGTCACTTAGGAGGAGTTCGGTTACAAATACTACTTCTGTTAATGAAAATTTTCAACGGCAACCAGGTCAAAATTATTGTGGGGTCCACCAAAGTTTAAGTGTGGTTAAGAAAATTTAAAAATTGTTTTTTTTTTTCGAAAATGTTTCGATTTATTTCTTTTTTTTTTTTTTGTCTTCAAGAAAGTATTGGCGCATTCCTACCTGGATAGTCACGTCATTGTTGAAGGATATAAATTGAAATTGTGTAGGAATACATCAAAGTTATGCCCCTTTTTTTTTTTAATTTAGCTCCCATATTAAAGGGTTGTCTAATCAATCAGCTCTCGGGGGGATATATCCGACTTTAATCCAAACGTATCAGTTACAATAAATTTGTATTCAATTATAACAGATAACAATGATCGACACAGACTCTTTTACATGCGATTTTATTCAAGATTAGTAAAGTATTTTTCACCCTAATTTCAAATGTGCACGTTTCAGTGTCCTCGCTCTTCCATAGTGCTAAGGCCTAATGAAAACACTCGCGCTGCTCTTCATTGAGATCGCCTAAATTTTAAGGAAAACGGTCCACATGGATATGCAGAAAGTGTATCTTGATTCACATGTTCACAGTCAGATGTTGGAAGTGTAGCATCAGTTAGGCTTTATGCTCATAAAAGTTAGGTAACTTCCTGGTTCCTAAAATCTTTTTCACATCCCAAACGAACTCGTACCATGCAGATTTTTCAGGTGCTTTGGATCACGATTTAGTCGTGTTAAATGTTGGCCCAGCTTTCACTTATCAGAGCTCAGTTTTGGAAATGATTTAGAAATGTATTTGAAAACCTCTGAATGATGCCGGATGTACTGGGTTTAGACTTTTAAGATGAATTTCTAGCACTAAGGACTGATTGAACAGGAGCCCGTAGGTTGGGATAAATTAATTTAGAAGGATTTCTTCAGCTTATTATTGTTATGTTTTCCATACAGAAATAATGGTCTGACGATTCACGCCACATCACAAGAGTTTGGTACTTGAAATTATATATATTTTTTAATGCTAAAAAGCGCAATTTATTTATTTATTTATTTATTTATTATTAAATCTATGAACACATGTTCTTACAGACTACCAATGAAAAAACTATACAGCATATTATTAACAAAATTCTTACAGACTAATAACAATTTTAATACAATTAAAAAACAGACTACAATTAAGAAATACAAAAAGTTAATAAGTCAGTGAAAAACATGCAGACTAATATAAAAGTACTGATAACTAAAAAACACACTTTAATAAATTAATAAAAATATTCTTCGACAAAGAGAAATCAAGCTCGACAAAATGTGAAATCTCATTGAATTCACTCATAGCGCGGGTAATTGGGGCATTTCTCGCATAATTAGTTCTACTGTTAACGCCATAAAAAGGGTAAAAGCTTCTAAGTTCTCTTTTTGGAACATTAAAATTAATTTTCTCAAGAAGAGCAGCACAATCTGTATCCCCATGGATGATGCAATATAAAAACGTCAACGAAAGAATAGACCTTCTCGCTTCTAAAGTTTTAAGATTTAAAAGAAGTAAACGTGCATTATATGAGGGAAGAAGGCTAGTAAATCTAAGTGATAGCAGACAGTATTTAAGAAAAACTTTTTGAACTCGCTCAATCCTGTTAATTGCAAACTGTTGGAATGGTCGCCAAATGATAGTGGCACAACTTTTATATACGAAGCTTGCAATCAATGGTTTGTAATTAGACTAATATGGGGAACCAAAAGAGTCCAGTCTCGTTTCACTAGGTCTTACGGATAAAACAAAATCTATTTGAATTGTTTACTCACATTCTCCTTGATGAGCTCATAATATTAGTGAGAAACAAAAGAAAAACTCCATGCAACAGACAAAAAGTGCTATTTGGCCACCAGGGTAATTCATCAATTAAAGTATATTTTGCCTTCAAACGGCACCACTGGCTAATGGATCAGCATTCTACCTGTTATTGCTAAAACGGCCCAGCTCTTGTGATTTAATTAAAATTTTGCACATGCGATATCAGTAACAGATAAAATATTTTTTATACCGAACATCGGGCCAGAAAGGAAAAATGTTTACTTTTAAACCCACCCTACGGTACGCTGTGTTCCTTAAGCGTATGAAGAGGGCATTTTTCATTTATACTGTCATTTCCATGACTACTGTCATTACAGATCTTAAAATGTATTGCAATTTTATTGCATTTTTGTATTACATACTACTAGATATAAGCATTTATGTAAAACCCCTATTAGGTCAAATCCACGGAGGTGTAGTCGAAACATTTTCCACATTTCTTTGTTAAATACTAAAACGAAAAAAAATTGGAAAAGTGTACATTTCAAGATTCAACGTACGCTAGAAGTTGTCTTTGAACTTTTTCCTAAAATAACCATACACTTTTATATGCACAAGGCTTCTTATATAAAGATATATACGGCCGAGTGAACAAAAAGTGCAAGCTTTATTAGATTTACCCTCATACAGTTTTACGTTTTGAGAAAACTGGTTCCAGAGAATAATTTACACAAACAAAGAAGTTATTTTTTCACTTACAGCAAGCACCCTCAGAGTTACGCAGGCTTTTACGATGAAACTGATATGACATGTCGACTTATGGAGTAGTAAGCTCATATACTAAAAGATTATGTCTGTCCATGCATTGATATATATTTTCACATACACAAACACATAGGCAGAAATTAAACTTTTTGAAGTAGCAGCAGTGACTGTCGCTACTTTTGCGGTATTTTGCATGCCGCCTCTTCCGTTGTGCAGATCAATCTTTTTTCACAAACACACTTCGTCTGGAAGTTGCATAAAGTTGCAAAAATGTCAAGTGGCAACTCGTTTATGCAATCAAGAGCATTAAAACTACAAGTAGGGACTTAAATGTTATTTTTTTGCTTGCTTTATGTTAATATTTGCAGTTAATATGTCTGTCAATGTCAGGGCCACGGTGCGCCTATTTAATAATAATATAGAACAATATATTCATTTTACAGATCAGATTTAAGAGTAAGTTCCTGGAAGATCTATACTCTTAACAGCCATCGTCCCATTGCAATGCTACTTGATGTTGTTCTCAAAATAAGACACGACAGTCCACGTAGCCAATAGACTAGTAATGTGGTAGTGTCCTACAAAGAAACTTCTCTGAATAACATTCTGGAATATATCGTTATACGACCCAACGCGCTTCCAGCGAAAACAGCAAATGCACATAGAGCCAAGTACGGCAATTTGAGGTTAGTCCTACAGCCAAAAATGTAGTTTCAAAAAAGTAACATGTTGACTGAGGGAAATTGTGGTATCAAGTTCAAGCTTGAAAAGAACCTCCAAATTTTATTGCGAAATCTTCACTCTCCGAAAGCTGAATAACGACTCGTTGCTCCATTTTTCTGCAGTCCTTGTATGCTCACACTTATTCGATGACAAACCCTAACCAGCACTAGCTGAAGATGGAACAAATGATCTTTCACGCTCCGTCCTAATCAAAAATTAAGCTTAACTTTTTACAACATATAATCGAAGAGTAGGTTCGATCCCGAAAACTTATCCATTTATTGCCTAATCTGTCTCGTTGTATGTGTGACTGGATGTTATCATGGGCCTGCAAAGTCCACTTTCTAACAGTTCTTCACATACGCCAAGAGAGTATCTATGATAAAGGACCCAACACACACTCAATACGGCTTTAATCTTAGACTGAAAGACTCCATGACGTAGGGAATCAATATTGAAGAAAAATGGAACTGAGGAATGAATAGCTAATTGCAATTATTAGTGATCTGCACTGATCTTGAAAGCTACAAATAAAGACCTACCTTGAAAAAAATAGATGACCCGCTAAGGCTTGTCCAGATGAAATTCTCGGAATCGATGTAAAAATAAAGATGGAAAGCCCTTTGAAAACTGTATAGAAAACTCCTCCGGATGATCCATGACTCTCTCACTCGATGTACAGTACGGTAGGCGTTCCGATTCGTTTGGAAGAAATAAGTAGAAGACATGCGATATATATGATTACTAGCTTTACCCGGCGTACGTTGTAACGCCCGAGATCGAATGAATATTGCGTTATTTGTTCTGTTTTGTTTGTTGATAATTTATTTTATTGTTCTATAAATTGAATTGAATTTTGTACGCATATTTGGTGAAATTTTCGTTTAAAACATTTTATTATGGTATCTTATTGTAAAGTATGTGGCTACACAATATTTTTGGCTTTTTCGTTCGGTGCAAAGATAAACTAATTTTTTGGCGTTCCAACTCTAGAGCAAGCAACATATAGCTAGTCATGGAAAAAGCATGGACTCTCTAAATTTAACCCTGCAACAGTAAGCGATTGTCCTTGTGCTTTGTTCATTGTAATTGCAAAAGCAAGGCGTACAGGAAACTGTAAGTGCTTAAAATTGAAGGGCAAATCTGTAGACATCATTGGCATCTGTGGTATGAGCACATATTCACCTTCGCTTTTACCGCTGATGATCGTTGCTTCGATTACATTGGGCATTAATTTCATAACGCAAAGTCTAGTTTCATTGCACAATTTTGGGGGGTCTAAATTCCGAAGAAGCATGATTAGTGAGCCAATTTTCAAAGTTAATATATGAGCAGGCATTCCAGGTGATTCAATTGGATAATTCACAATTTGATCTTCATCTGTAACTTTGTCGATCGATTTATATTTCGTCGCTTCACCAGGAATTTGGTTTTGATTTTGTTAACATGATCAGTTTTGGGAGCAAAGATTGCTCGTTCGCATAGCAAAACAAATTTAATTTAAAATTTTTAATTCTGAAATATGAAAAACCTTCGTCTTGATCGAAGGAACCTATAGCCAAAGTTTTGTGATGATTGAAGTGTGGGAAATACGTTTTCATACGGAACACACACACAGAATTTGATTTTTATAGAAGATGTAGATAGACTGAAGGTAACAAATTTTTTTAACGGCGGCAGATTACTAAACGTCCAAAAGGAATAACAGCCAAACTCAACAATGCAGTCAAACTTCAGGTGTTAAAATAACCTAAGTTTGTACGGCAGCCATAGTTCTGAAAAATCCCATTTTTAAGGAAGGTGCCACGCCCCTTTTTTTCAAATTCCACATTTTACTGGAGGTGTTAGGACTTAACGTCATATACATAGCTCCCTACCAATTTTCATTATCCTACCATTACAACATCCAGAGATATGCAGTATGATATATTCCATTTGTATGGGAGCTCCACACCCCTTTTTCTCAATTCCACATTTTCTTGGTGGTGTTAGGGATTGACCACATATAACCGCTTACTGAATTTCAATGTTCTGACATGTATACCTTCAGAATTATGCAGTACCAAAGATTCCATTTGTATGGGAGGTGCCACGCCCCTTTTATATATAGAAATTATTTTTAGCCTAAAACTTTCGTGTTGAACGAAGGAACCTATAGCCAAAATTTGGTGATGATTGAAGTGTGGGAAATACGTTTCCATAGCGAACACACACACACACACACAGAATTTAATTTTTATATATATAGATTAAAGATGCAGGTCGTGTCGTAATCAGAAAAGTATCGATTTATTATCAAAAAGTTATTGATTTGTCATTGAAATTTTTAGGATTTGAACCCAATTTGCTTTCGTAAAGTTATCAGTTTTATATTGAAGAGTGTCGATATAATATCAAAATGTTATCGATTTACTTAATATAAAAGTTATCCATTTAGTATCGGCTTGTTATCCATTAATTATCGAAAAGCTATCAACTTGATGTCGAAAAGTTGCCGACTTATTATCGGAGTGCTACCAATTTAACATCGGCGTGTTATCGATATGTTATCGACCACTTATCTGTTTGCTATGAAACATATACCGATAAAACTTAAATATAAATTCCATGACACATCTGTAACCTTTCGATAACAAGCCGATAAGAAACAAATAAGAAGCTGATGACTCAGCTACAACTACACCGTTTCCAGTTGTAAATGAGAAACCGTCAGATGTAAATGCGAAAGGATAATAAGGTAAGGAGAATAGTGAAGTGTAAATGCAAGAGCTTCACTTCGATATGAGAATAGTTATAAGAAAGCGAAAATGTCAATTTTAATTGAGAATAGTCAGTTGTAAATGAGGAAGCATCAAATAAAAATGCGAAAACGTAATTTATAATTGAGAATTTGAAAATGGTAATAAAGATAAGCTACGTATGTGGCAAAGAGCGTGGACTCTTAGGAAAATAACACCTGATGAAAAATTGCCTATGCTCCCACTAACAAATCTTCCCTGAAACGATGTTGAATGGTGCAATGCTCTCGCACCGCCTCCTTCACTTGCTGTACATAAATATTGCAGCACCCAATTTTTTGCTTTAGAGGGCCTCGGTGGGGATCAGCATTCACGAGCACAGTGCTAAATACAGCTCTTCCGTTTGGCTATTTTAAGTATCAGCTAACGCTGCCTGGATTCTCGAACGACATGGCCCACTAAACCTAAGTCGTTTAAATCGTTCGCCTACTTCTCCGGTAGTAGACAAACTGACCCTACTAAAACAGCGCATACACTCATGCTAAACTGCCCCAATGTCGGTCGATCGAGAACACTCCAGACACTGATATCGAGAATATGCGAGCCTCTTGCAATTATAAGTGGCGCTTTCGCATATTAAGTTTATGCTTCCTCATTAACACCTGACTATTCTCATTTTCATATTACGCTTTCGCATTTACATCTAATGGTTCCTTATCTACAATTAACTATTCTTATATCCATATGACGCTTTCGCATTCACAATTGACTATTCTCATTTCTATATGACGCCTTCGCATTTACATCTGAAGCTTTCTCGTTTCCAACTGACCATTCTCAAATACAAATAACATTTTCGCATTTTCATTTGACGCTCTCTCATTTCCAAATGACTATTCTCATATCAAAATTACTCTTTCGCATTTATAATTTATTGTTCTCATTTTTATAGGACGTTCTCTCATTTATATTTACGCTTTCTAGTTTACGATTGACTAATCGTATTTACAATTTAAATTTTATTTTCAACTGACGCTTTCTAATTTACCAGTAACTATTCCCATTTCCATATGACGGTTTCCCATTTACAATTGATTATCCTTATTTCCAAGTGGTGTCGGTTCCAAATAAGAAGCTTACAAAAACTTTACCAAATATCCCGAAATTATATGTCTCTGGTAAATTTAACTGCGGTTTGGTTAACCTGCAACCGCTGAGTAAGGTCTAAAATTTAAAAACATTGGTTTTGTAGATGTATATCTGTGTGTTTCCACATCGAACTTCTCGAGTTTGGAATGAACTACCTTGCCCTTTAAGTTGAGTTATTTATTTGGCATAACCATAAAACAGCCCCAATCAGAAGGCTCTTCGAAAAGATTATCATTTTGCAATATTTTAATAGTTTCCATGCCTTCATTAATATACATATATGTATTTGTATGTATGTACATCCTGGTAATGATTGCTCAAGTAAATAAACTTTACATTTATGCAGTTTACTGATCTGAAATACTGGAAAAATAAGAAAGCTTTCGTGTTGCTAAAATTAATCACACCATTTTAACCACCTGCCACATCAGCCACCGATAATAACGACAAGTGTTGCCAATTCTGTTTACAGCTACAATAACAATAACAATCACTTACATCGAGCACTATTTTTAATAAAATATACAAAGGTAAGTCTATATGTACATATATAGTACGTGTATGGTAAACTTTCGTGACGAATCTTATCCGGTGTACATCATCTTCAAAACGAAATTGGCTGGACCGTTGAAGAAAAGTGCATGGCGTTATTAATGTTGGACAATGTACATTCGTTTTTTGTTCGATTTTTTTATACATATTTGCATATATCATACATGGGCATAATAGGCTAAACATTTTGTGCTCAAATCATTGCACTAACAAAAATATGTTTATTGATATTAGTCGTGTCTTTTTTTTACAAATATATACAACTGCATTTGCTGATAAAAAAAAAAAAAACGATGATCATCACTAAGATAATGTTTAGTAGACCCATATAGCGGCAATTATTGTATACTCGCGTCAGTGTAAGTAACTCGATACAAAACTGGTTGTTCTGAATAGCGAAGACACGCAACCCTGTCAGTCATAGGTCATAGTGTATAATCCTTAGCTGAATCGGTTCCAATGACTAGTGGACTCACTTTTCGGTCGTAAAAGTGGAGAATAGTTTAAAATTAAAATGGATAAACACATTTCAGTTACAACTGACTATAAAACATATTGAATTTTAGCAGTACAAATTTTCTCCCCAACAATTTCAAATTTAAGTACAAATGTAACGAATTTAGAGAAATTCCGCTTATTTGCAACCTTCTACTAACGTTCGTATCGCTAAACTGTTGAGTAAATAACTCCAATATTTAATAATTCAAAATGGTATTTTTTAAAGTACTTCACAATAACACTTATACTTCGCAACCAATGTAAAAAATAAATAAATGTAAGGCGCGATAACCTCCGAATAGCGTGCTTAAATCAAACTGATTGATCATGCCTCAGCTGGCGCTGCTTTTATAATCTTCGGTTTCCTCATTCGCATACTTTTAGGCGTTTCTTCTTCTAGAATTTACTACTTGTTTACCAGATATAAACTCACCAGCTATAAACTACAGATGCACGATTATAGCTTCTCGCATAGCCATATACGCGTGTATATGTGAGTGATACTCCCACCGATGATTGCATACTTTTGTGAGTAGCTCATATATATGCATAAGTTTGTGCGTTTCTCTCCGCTGCTTGTACGTACATATAAAGTAAATAAATAAATGTAAGCCGCGATAACCTCCGAAGAGATCTAAGGCCGAGCTTCTCTTCCAATTTGCGTCGTGCTCCTCTTGATTTTCCCTACAAACTGGCCGGACGGGACCTATATGTTTTATGTCGACTCCGAACGGCATCTGCATGCAGATGAGTTTTCACTGAGAGCTTTTCATGGCAGAAATACACCCGGAGCGCTTGCCAAACACTGCTGAGGGTCGACCCCGCTTAGAAAAATTTTCTTCGAATTGAAAAACCTTATTTCTAAAATCTTGATGCTGCTTTGCCCGGGCTGGGAACCCAGGGCATACGGTGTGGTAGGCGGAGCACGCTACCATCACACCACGGTGGCCACCGTCCATATGTGTAGACATAATGATTGATTTGTTTATGTAGATAAAAGTGACTCCTTAGTATCGGCTTAGAGATGATAGTATGCCTTAGTGTTGCTAATATTCGTCACAGTATATACGTGTATAAGGTATTGTTATTTCTACGTGAAATTTTAGCTGTCAAATCGCGAACACTACTTTTTAAGAATTTACTTTCTTTATATTAGGTCAGAATCCTTTCAGTTCAAAATATGGAAATCTTGCAATATAGTTTTGAGTCACTTTCCGTAGAGCTAGAGCTTGAAACTTGGAATATACTTCAGAATTTGATGACAATGAAACATTTCGCTAAGTGGCGCCGGAAACGTGATAAATATTTAAAAAAATTGGCCGAATTTAGAAATGTTTGCGAACGAGTTTAAAGAAACTTCCCATTAAGCGAGAAATTGGAAACATTGAACATGTCTTAAAATTATATAACAATGCAATACTTAGAATACAAAATACGACTAGATGAGACAGTAATCAAGATATTTAGAGGTCTTTAAAAAGCCATATGTACATACATATGTAATCTAGTGAGTGATTTTTTAGTTGTTAGTGATTTTGATGAATATCTGCACTAGAAACTTGGGCTTTCGGGTGGAGATCTCAGCGACATGGAGAGCTCTGCTCGAAACATTTGCATATCTCGACGTAGCTCCAATAAACATAAATAACCGGCATACCTGCTCCAAAACGACTTCGGTCACACTATCGATATAACTTTAGTTAGTTCCAATCTCAACAGACTCAGCAGAGTGGGAGATCAGTAAATGCTACACTCAAAGTGATAATTTAGTGAATTTATTTATTTATTTGTATTATTCATATAAAATTAGAAGAGGAAGGAGACTCAACAATGAAGCTGGCTCAATTTACCAGAGTAAGAATCTTAACACATTTGATTCCGATACATTCTAGGTAATGCTCCCTGCTGCTGTACACACAGTTAACGTGAAGGACATTGCTTTTAAAGTAATGATTCATATCGAGACAGTATGACAAGTTGAGGGTAGAAAGTCAAAAGGCAAACAGCACTGCTTCCCGTATTGGTGGAATAACAGCATACAATCTTTAAGTCTATAGGAAGACCTAATTTTTAAAAGTGTATAAATATATTTAAAGATGCGCGTCACGGACTGAAATCTGCACAGCAAGCGACATTGCTTCCTTAATCTTTGTGATGGCGCTAAGAATGATCTTAAGGATACAGCATACAAAATTTTAACTAACAACAATGTCAACATGTAAAATCGGTTGATTTTTACTATGTTTTACATCTCATTATATGCGTTTTGTGAGGTGGCCCCGAATGAAGTCCTCCAAGCTGCTATTAGACTTCAAGATAACAAGTTTCTACGGCATGACGAGCAAATTATTTATATCGGCTTTTAATCATAAGATGCGAACTTTTGCCAAATTGTTTAATATGTGCCCAGTTGGATGAATATTTCCAACAATCTGGCACTTAGTATTATTACAAGACGCGTGTAAAAATCCTTCTCCACTCAGCCGCGCAAGATCTCGAGAGAGATATTTATGAGCGATAAACGGAATTGGTAGGAGTTTATCTGAAAACCAGTTCCAGTTTAGAAATGGAAGATCCACCATAGATGCAGTTAACATTGCTAGAAAAGTGTATCAAATGCCATTATGGCAGTCGATAAACCCAAGAATCGACATCCTAGTAGTTGCAGGGGATGTAAAGAGTTAAATACCTTGCGGATTTTACATGGAGAACTTTTTATTTTTTATTAGAAGTGTACCTGCGTCTTAACGGACAGCACCGTAATACTGAGCAACACGTATCGATTCAAAGATAGTGAGCTTAAGCTCAACCTCAAAATGTATGAAACGTTGTTTTCCATTAATACCAATAAAAATTTCGACCGACGTAGTGTGGTGGTAGAGTGCTCGCTTAGCACACGGAAAGTACCAATTTGAAGGCACGGAAAAGCAACATCTATATACTTCAGAAATGTTTTTATAGGCATGGTCGTCGATGGAAGTTTTGCACACAATCCGATTGTATTTCTGTCATGAAAATATTCTCAGCAGGAATCCATCTGCTTTGCAGAAGCTGTTCAGAGTCGACATAAAACACGTAGGTCCTGTCCAGTCAGTTTGTGGAAAAATTATTATGGGCCACGACGCAAATTGGATGAGAAGCTCGGCTGTGGAATATCACACTTTGTATTTACTTATTTTAATGGGTTTAACTCTTAAGTAAAATTTTGCATGATGTTTATCGTTCTCATTCTTTGTAGGAGTCTTGGAATATATCATATAAATATTCCATCCTTCAGTCAAGTGAAAATGACGAAACTTATCTGTTACTAATTCTAACGGATTAATTAATGTAACATTTTCTTTTTATGACTCGCGTCAACGCCTAATGCCCATCTATGACGTACACTTAATAAAATATTAAATAGGATATGCAAAACTCTCAACAATGAAATAAACTGAACAACCGGAAAGACGAACATGATGCTATAGTAACACAGAGATAATAAAAATTTACGATGCATTTTTGCTGACCAAGAGTGCGCGCTCCCTGTCCATCCCATCTGCCGCCGCAGCTCACCTTCAAGCGGTTGAGAAACGCGCGACAAACTGGTTTCTGTGGCGATTCATTCATTAAAAAATTGTTTTGTATGTAATGTGGATTGTTGGTCGCTGCTGCCAGGGATTACTGTTTCCATTACTTGTTTCGCTCCTTTTGTGTGCAACTTTTTATGCCAACTTCCTTTTTATTTTGCATTGACATGCAGGCACACCTCTCTCCCTCTTGCAATTCCCATCATCATCGTCATTATCAAGAACGATTTTATTGCTATCATCATCCTCTGCCTACTCTGCCACTTGGGACAACGTTTCGCGTGCGGCACTTGACGTGTTGCCAGAACCACTTGATGATGGTAGCTGATGAACTGTGCGTTGAACCAAAGCAATTGTGAAAAGCGAACAATCAACTTTATACGTACATACGAATTCACATACTTTAGTGTTTCTGGTATAATGACACAACGCTTGCAGATCGATAAGATAATGATGAAGATGGACGAGAGGTAAAAGGAATCACCATCGAACGAAATTAATGAAAGAATAAAGGTACAATTGTATTGCGAGCTCACCGAATATAACCGATCGAGCCAAACGAAATTGCGTTTAAGATATCGAGTGTCCCTTCCAATACCGAAATTAATAATGACCTTCATCATCATTAATAGGCACTTAACCTTCTAGACGATTTAGGTCGTTTAGTGAAAAGTTATGCCTTCTATCCCCCTTTCCCGGTTACTTATTATCTGAAGGCTAATTTGTACTACATATGAGAATATTGTTTTCTATGGCGCTAGCTTTCAACCGCACCAAATAGGGAGGAGACGCTGCAATGGAATCGGCAAACTAGCTCTTAAACCGATCATGTCGCAGTAGCCTTGCCATGTTATTGCTTTTTCACATTGGATCACCATAAAACAGATGTTCAGTGGCTGACTTGCGGTTTGGGATCAAGCACCCGGAAGTAGAAAGCTTGTTTAACCATATGCAAAAAAGTATCCCCGAGCTAATCCCTGGTGAATTGTGATGAGAAGCTTTCGCCACTTAATTTGAATCTACACATCCTCCCTGATGATAGAGGAAACCTTTTCTTATACTCAGCGTGCTTTGCACACATAGTATATTAACTTTGATTGGAAAACGGTTGGCTGTACAGTAGGGCGGGTCGATTTAAAAATCGCTCATTGCTCTATGAAAATCGTATTCTAGGGATCAAAATAAGAAACTTTGCCGAAGGAACCATACCTCTAAAATGTATTCTGATGTCCCCCCCCCCCCCCCCCAGGTAGGGGCAAATTTTGAAAAATCCCACTTTGACCCATTTAGAGTGCTCCAATCGAGTCCAAATGTATGACCGACCCCCACTTACTTTGTAGGCCAGACCCACCGATTCCAGTGGCACACCCCCCGGAACCCCCCTGGGGGTTAACCATACAAACATTTCAAAAAATCGCCGGTTTTGCACTTTACATGAAAAAATCAGCTAAATGGCTATGTTTTTTCTTTATTTTTATTTATTTATTTATAATAATATTTATTATTTATTTATAATAATATATATTTTTTCTCTTAAGAAATTTATTTAGTCAGAACATATGTGAATGAAAAAATTAATTTAAGTGAGTTATAGAAAAGAAACTAAAAAAAATTATTGTTTGAAGTCTTTTTTACTTTCAAGTCTGGGCAATTTCGCACGGCTCTCTAATGTCGTCGCCATAACAGCCTCTACATTTTCCGGTATAACCCGTTTGGAAACGCTAGCTAGCAATTGAACATGTCGTTCCGTTCCTTGTATGTGTGATTGAATTTTTGATATTTTTTTAGTCAGAACATATGTAAATGCAAAAATGAATTTAACTTAGTAATAGAAAAGAAATTAAAAAAAATTATTAGAAATTAGCGTTTTTACAACCCTTTTAAAACCAAGGCATCACTGTGACACAATTGCATATCGTAAAATTGCTTGTGTTGTTTTTTTTAAGCCACCACAAGACACAGCAGGTAGAATTGAAATTACCATTTCATTCTTATTACCTCGTCTGGTAGATCATATATAACGCAACAGTTTTTGTGAATGCATTAAGTCGTTGTGAAGAACTCAAAGTGTGAAGTGCTAATGTCAGATAAAAAAATATTTCAAAAAAATAATAAGTGAAGTGACCATTCCAAATCAAAAAATTTACAATGAATCCACCATCCTCTACACCGCAAGATGAAGCAACTACATCAACCACTATCGAAAACCCAACGAGTCATTTACCCAAGCACGTTGTTAATGTTTTTGGTGTGTCTACTGATTTAACTGATCTTAATTTACCAACTCATCTGGATATCTTGAGATATTATTTTTAATTAAGCGAACGTGCTAAAACAGAACAAAAAAAGTTTTCCCATAAATCATTCACTATTCAAGTACAAGATAAATTGATTGGAATTTGGGAAAAACTTGGTATGGAAATAATGCTGAAAAAAAGTGTATTTAATAAATAGAAATTTTTTTATTTTAATAAATTGAATAAATTGCTTGACAAGTATCAAGAGCAAATCAAGAGAAGAAACAACACCCATTGGTTGCTCACGATTTCTAGAATCTCGTTTACGCAAAATTGTCAATCAAGTAATTAAAGATAATTCATATTATGCGCATTCGGAAAATATCTTGTTATCAATGTTGTTTGATGATAGCAAAGAAAAGCGTGACTGTGCCATTAAGAAAATTCTACGCTATCGAACCGATGTTGTCGAGCCAATGGAACTTAGAGTTTATAAAAAACCAGATATAAACTTTAATTGCACAAGTTATACGGAAATGATCAACTTGAATGATATAAATATCGTATTTGAACCACCATTCACGCGAAGCATTCCGTACGATACATTGAAAGAATATTTAAATCAAGATGATCCACCGTTTAATGATCCAAAAAAACTCCGAAAAGAAAAAACATAGGCATTTCGCTGATTTTTTCATTTAAAGTGCAAAACCGGCGATTTTTTGAAATGTTTGTATGGTGAAACCCCAGGGGAGTTCCAGGGAGTGTGCCACTGGCATCGGTGGGTCGGGCCTCCAAAGTTAGTGGGGGTCGGTCATACATTTGGACTCGATTGGAGCACTCTAAATGGGTCAAAGTGGGATTTTTCAAAATTTACCCCTACCTGGGGGGACATCAGAATTCGTTTTAGAGGTAGGGTTCCTTCGGCAAAGTTTCTTATTTTGATCCCTAGAATATGATTTTCACAGAGCAATGGGCGATTTTTTTGCCTTCCCACAAATCGACCCGCCCTACTGTACAGGTATAAAGGAATCGAGATAGATAAAGACTGCTATATATCAAAATCATCAGTGCCGAAAAAAAATTTGATTGAGCCATGTCCGTTCGTAAAAAAAAAAAATAAATAAATGTAAGGCGCGATAACCTCCGAAGAGATTTTAGGCCGAGCTTCTCTTCCAATTTGCGTCGTGCTCCTTTTTAATTTTTCCTACAAATTGGTGGGACGGGACCTACTTGTTTTATGCCGACTCCGAACGGCATCTGCGAGGCAGATGAGTTTTCACTGAGAGCTTTTCATGGCAGAAATACACTCGGAGTGCTTGCCAAACACTGCCGAGTGGCGACCCGCTTAGAAACATTTTCTTCTAATTGAAAAACCTTATTTCTAAAATTTTGATATTGCTTTGTCCGTCAAGAAAAACGTCAAATTTAAAAAAAACCCGTGCAATTTATGTTATTGCCAAACTCTGCATATTTTGCAGGAAATGAAAATGCAACAATGCTCCATAGACTTTCCTTTCATTTCCCTCACAAAAAGACTGAATAACTGTTTTTATATTTTTTACCTTATTTTGTTATTTTATGCTGCAATTTTTTGACACTTCATACTTTGCAATGGGCTGCTTTCGTATTCTTGCATATTTAGTCGTAGGATATAAACTATCCGTGCACCTTGCAAGAAAAGGCGCATCCCACTGTAATTGAAAAAAGACGTGGTGGCCAAGTACTAGTGAAGTGCATTATGTAAACATAGATGTGTACGTCGAGAAAACTAATGCTTTTAAGTTAACTAGACCCTGCCTAGGGACTGAAGTGTAACCACAACAGAAGAAACTTTAAAAGAAATAAAAAATGTCGGGCTTTGCGACAGGAGTTCTGTGCCCTTCATATCGGCAGCAACCGATACCGACATGTTATTTCTATATTATCGCCTTCTTATAGATAGCGAATTGCTATCATCGAGTTATCGTTTTGTTATGGACTTGTTACCCCCAAGCCATTGGCTTGTTATTGGTTTCTTATAGGCTATAGCTGTGTCATCGAAGTATTATAGGTATTTGCTTCATAACAAGCGGATGATTCTTCGATAACAGGTCGATAGCATTCCACTAACGAATTGGTAACACTCAGATAAACATCTGAAAATCGATGACTTTTCGATATCACATCGATAAATTTTCGATAACAAAATTTCGATAACTTTTCGACAAGAAATCAATAATCTTCTGATAACAAATCAATAAATTTACAACGGTAAATTGTTAATTTTCCCCGCATCCCCACAACTTTTCGAAAATTATTGGATACTTTTTTGATAACAAATGGATAACTTTTTATAACAAGTCGATAACTTTTATATAACTTACAGATAACTTTTCGATAGCCAATCGTTAGCTCAGTAAAATTGTACTGATAATTTCGAGTTCAGTAATCGATAGTTAATCGATATGTTTTCTTATCATAGCTTAACACACTTGGATATTAAATCGATAACTCGTCGATAGCACGACAGGAACAAACCGATAACTCGTCCAAAAGAAATAAGCCATCTATAACAAACCAGCGATTCATCGATAACGTAATATTTATACTTCGGCAACAAATTGATAACACGTTTACGATTGGATTCTATATTGCCCCCTATAGTATATCACTTCCAAATACTAAGCTTATGCTTACGTTTACACTTACTTATGTTTACATTATGGACTTGCCCATACGGTGAACAAAGATTCTTAGAAATAAAACACCAAGAGATAACGTACAACCACACTCTCCTTTAACATCATACAAATTAGGCTTGATGTTTTTGAAAGACAACAACATATCTCCACAACGCAATACTCTGAAGCGTGCCCACGTATTTTCGTTGCAACTGCTACTTTATTACTTTTGCCCAGCTGGTGAGACAAGCGTTGGTGTGCTAGGCCCTTTACGTTCTTCCTCCACTTCTCGCTTATGAATCCCTTAATTTTATTGCAACTGAAATTGGACTTTGCTCTTTTACTTCCATTCGCATCACAGTTAATTCATTTGGACTTCTTTCAGTTGTTTCTGATTGATATTTTCGCATTGACGGTTATTTATAGTTGCAAATTTCACTAAAGAAGATCAAAAAATAATGAGATTTACTCTGCAGGCTTTATTGTTTTGGTATATAATTACATACTACACAAATTAAATGTTCGTTGTTTTCGAAAATAAAAATAAATTAAATACCGCAGTCGTGTATATAATAATAGAGAATTAAATACGTATCTATAAATCAAAAAAACAAAACATATACATTGAATTCGCTGAAATTATGACTGGTCATTTGCTTTATTATTGTAAAAGTAGCATTCGACCGTCATCTTTGATTCGACCCCTTTTTGTAAATTATTGCCTAAAAGTTTATACAATGCCCATTACTAATCTTACTAAAATGAATGCGTGTAGGGAAATTAATATTTTGTCTTTTAAAATGGAAACAAGTAAAGAATATTTCGAGTGCTTATGTGGAACTTGTATGAATGAAGTTCAACCGCCCTTGTATTGCGATACTACTAAACCGCAACAACAATGGCTATCCATATTGGACATAGTTGAGCAATATTTCTCTTTGAGAATCGCTGAATTGATAAAAATGAACAAATGAACAAATAAAAATGCAGCTTAGTAATGAACTGCCAACCAAAATATGTTGTCATTTTTGCAGCAATTGTTATCCGCGTATCGGTTTCAAGAAATATCCATACAATGTACAGAACAGATGCTTAAACTGATACTTAAACAAGTAAGGAAAGCTAAGTTCGGGTGTAACCGAACATTACATACTCAGCTAGAGCTTTGGAGACAAAATAAGGGAAAATCACCATTTAGCAAAATGAATGACATGTGTATCAAATGAAAGGTGTTAATGATTATTTAAAACGTAGTGGGCCTTAGTTCTATAGGTGGACGCCTTTTCGACAAATCGCAATAAGGGTGACTCTAGAATGTGTTTGTACGATATGGGTATCAAATTAAAAG
Organism: Eurosta solidaginis; assembly: GCF_040869045.1. Taxonomy (NCBI): domain Eukaryota; kingdom Metazoa; phylum Arthropoda; class Insecta; order Diptera; family Tephritidae; genus Eurosta; species Eurosta solidaginis. Next base: position 217,726,593 of record NC_090320.1, read on the forward strand.
TATTAATGAGGGTTTTAAAAGGGAGTAGCCCTTAGTTGTATATGTGAAAGCGTTTTCGAGATATCGACCAAAATCTGGACCAGGGTGACCCAGAACATCTTATGTCGGGTACCGCTAATTTATTTATATATTTCATACCACGAACAGTATTCCTGCCAAGATTCCAAGGGCTTTTGATTTCGCCCTGCAGACCTTTTTCATTTTCTTGTACTTAATATGGTAGGAGTCACACCTATTTTACAAAGGTTTTTCTAAAGTTATATTTTGCGTCAAAAAACCAATCCAATTAGCATGTTTCATCCCTTTTTTCTTATGCAATTTTTTCAGTTTTCGTAATTTTCGATATCGGAAAAGTAGGCGTTGTCATAGTCGGATTTCGGCCATATTTATACCAAGATAAAGTGACTTCAGATAAGTACGTGAACTTAGTTTAGTTAAGATATATCGTTTTTTACTCAACTGTCGACTGTGTATAAAAACTGGGTGTGGCTTTAACCGATTTCGCCCATTTTCACAGAAAACAGCTATCGTCACAGAATCTATGTCCCTACCAAATTTGACAAGGATTGGTGAATTTTTGTTCGACTTATGGCATTAAAAATATTCTAGACGAATTAAATGAAAAAGGGCGGAGTTACGCCCATATTGAAATTTTCATTTATCTTTGTATTTTGTTGCACCATATCATTACTGGAGTCGAATGTTGACATAATTTACTTTTATACTGCAAGGCTATTAAATTTTTTTGTTAAAATTTGACTTTAAAAAAAAATTTTTTTTAAAAGTGGGCGTGTTCGTTATCCGATTTCGCTAATTTTTATTTAGCACACATATAGTAATAGAAGTAACGTGCCTACGAAATTTCATCATGATATCTTCAACGCCAAATTACAGCTTGCAAAACTTTTAAATTACCTTCTTTTAAAAGTGGGCGGTGCCACGCCCATTGTCCAAAATTTTTCTTATTTTCTATTTTGTGTCATAAGGTCAACGCACCTAGCAAGTTTCATCGCTTTATCCGTCTTCGGTAATGAATTATCGCACTTTTTCGGTTTTTTCGAAATTTTCGATATCGAAAAAGTGGGCGTGGTTGTAGTCCGATTTCGTTCATTTTTAATAGCGATCTCAGATGAGCGCCCAGGAACCTACACACCAAATTTCATTAACATACCTCAAAATTTACTCAAGTTATCGTGTTTACAGACGGACGGACGGACGGACATGGCTAAATGAATTTCTTCTTTTCACCCAGATCATTTTGATAGAAGTCTATATCTATCTCGATTAGTTTATGCCGTTACGGATTACCGTTTTGCGAACAAAGTTAATATACTATGTGCGCTCTGCTCAGCTGAGTATAAAAATGGATGGGTTTAAAATTCAACAGCACCCTCAAATCCTATGAGAATTTTAAATCAATTACCGCAATGGTTAAAAATGAGCCAATAGAAGATGACGAGCCCAACATCGAGAATAGCGATTGTGAAAGAATTAATTAAACACTTTCGGTAAAGCGCGAAATATTGGCGTTAGATTCCGAAGAGCAACAAATGATCAGCATAACTGTCATTTATGCCATAAATACTTGCCTCCAACGGGTTAGGGGCTTAGAATATACCCGTGGCTGGTATGCCTGACTTAAGATGCGACTAAAATACCAAACTGATTCAAGGGGTTGTGTAGCGCAACCCTTTCAAGGGGTTTTCGGTGCAATATATGGCTTCTCGAACCCCAAGACCAGGGAGTGCCTTTATCGCTACAACAACGCCAACTTGACTATTCTGAACAGTTATTTATGGTAAAGGGACGTCAAGTTGTATAAATCGATAGCATCTAGAAGAAAATGTGTCAAGCGCTCCCCTTTTATGGGGTATTACAGAACAGCTTGAAATCAAGAGCAATGCTCATTTTGGCAGCAATTCAGAAAGAGTTCCCGTTGTGGTTGTTGTATTGACAATACTTCGCCGAATTCAATGAGTGTGACCACTCCCTAATGGCCATCAAAATACTCTAACGAGTGTCCAAAGAAAGTAGCAGTTTTAAAAGGGCTATAGGGAAGTTGCTGTTAAAGTCGTAGGTTCCACATTACAATTGAAAAGATTGGTGCCATGTGAGGGACACATCGCATGCAGGACATGCATTACGTATGACGGGTTTCATTCTGGACAAGTAAGAGTTTTTTCTCAAGAAACTGCGCCTCGGATGAGCTAGCTAGGGAAGGCACCAACCTGCAAACAATAACCTCCGCTGTTTGGGCCAGCCCTCCTCTAAACACTTGCAAATACTACCTGCCATCTCTTTTCACGGATCAGGCAAACGTCAGTTGGGCCAAGGAACCTACATGTAGTATATCCAAGCAAATCTGGCCTAAGCTGGATGAAAAGAGATCGCAATCGGTGACAGTGTTAAACCGTATCTCTATAAGCCCACTAGTGGGCCTTCTTATAGGTCACTGTCTCATGGGCACTCACGGTGCCTATATGGGCCTGCAGACAAATGACTTCTGCCGAAGCTGTAGGGACGAGGAGGAGATAGAAAGCGTTGAGCACTATCTGTGCCACTGTCCCGCACTGTCAAAAACCAGGTACCAATGCCTCCACAAAGGGTAACAGGAAATAGAGGCCCCCGCGTGGTAGCACAACGGGACACAACGGCCTACGTAAGTCTCCGCTCGGACAGCGGAGGCAGCCACTTTAACCTAACCTAACCTAAGAGTTTAATCTGGTGCAGTATTCAGAGCGATGCTGTGCCAGGGTGACGTGTGGGGTAGTGCCCCTTCTTCTACTGCAAGAGTAGGACATTGTATATTAATAACGGGGTTTACCGGGCGCGTCCTAACAAAAGCGTTTACCGATTCTGTTTAGATTTTCCGTATGGCCTTCTCACCCTCGTCTGGATCAAACGGCTGTGTAGGCAGGTGCCGGATCTCGTCATATTCCTTATCGAGATGTTCCCTTAACCCTCTTGGAAGCGGAGCTAGATGCAGCAGTTGTTTGCTGGTTTGTGACAATGAAGCAAAATGATACAAAATCTGTCTGTTTAGCATTTCGTTGTGTCCTTGAATGTTGAGCTCCTTGGCCTCGCTATGTAGGTGGTGTTCAGGGGTCATAAGGAGAATCCCGTGTCAGTTGTGAGTGCAGCATCTTGACAGGAATGCAGCATTTTCCAGTATGTGGTTATCAACGTTTATTTATATTGTTGTTGTTGTTATAGCGATAAGGACACATTTCGAAAGTTTTGAGGAATGCTATCGATGTGGGTGGTCCCTTTTTCGGATGCAGATCTAATATATTTCTTTTACAAGCACCATGAAGGTGCTGGAACGATTTGGTATGACCACATAAAACATTCTAGGCCATACCGCCCTACCAGTCCCTAGATCAATGAGGAACTTGGGGTCGCCAGAGCTTCGACTGCTAAAGAAATAGGATTCGCCACGGGTAGAATTGGGTTGGAGAAGCTATTAATTGCGTTGGCAACCTCTTGAAATGGTTGCGCTACACAATCCCTTAAACCAATTTGGTATTTAAGTCGCATCTTACGGCAGGCATAGCTGCCGTGGGTATATTCTAAGCCCCCTAACACGCTGAGGGGAACGATTCTTTATCTTTTCCACCGGCAGCAAGGCAAGCGACTTGCAGATTTTGTTGCGGCTTTGTACTTGAGATACAAGTTTGGTGGCTGACCGACGGTAACGTAACAACGTCGACGTAAGAGTGCAATATTTGTGTCATCATTCCTTCCACGACGTAAAAAGAGTGGACGTGGATTAGGTCGCTATGTTCTAGATAATGCCATATCGCATGAGGTGAACAAACTAGAAATATTGGGAAGATGGATGTTTATTCTAGAAACTAGTTCCTCTCTTGGAGGGCCAGGTCCCGTGGCCATTATCGTTCTATCGTCAGTGTAGCAAATGATAGTAACTCCTTCTTGTGGAGAAATGAGCTTTGATATGTAAAAATTAAAAAGCGGCAAGGGTTACCCTATGGCAACCGCTGTTTGATTTTTAGGCTTTGAGGTTTTGTTTCTTAATTGAATAGACGCATACCGACCATTCAAATAATTAGCGGTCCATCTTCTTAGACAAGTAATAGGGGATGATGGTTCTTTGTCTTGGAGTAGCGTTGTTGAATGTGTCAAATACTTTCGACAGGTCGACACGAGTAACGTCATATGATGGTCTTTTTCCTAATTTACTCCGTAATTTATCTGATCGTTTATGGCGTTTAATGTGGTGGTGGGGCTATGCATTTTGCTGAAGACATGCTGGTGGATGGCTGAGCAAGGATTCGCAGTGAAACGAGGGAGCAGGACGGTTTGCAATGTCCTCCTACTGGTGAAATGAATGATAGCGGTTGATACGACTCGCCTTCATTACCTGGTTTTCCAGGCTTTAGTAGTATAATTTTTCTTGCTATTTTCCATTGTTCGGGAATGACAAATGACTTCAATAACAGGACTTCAATAGTTCCTATTTTTATTTACAGGAATAAAGTTGGAAAGATGTTTAACTAGCCAACTGTTCTTATAGCAGCGAAAGAGTTATGTGTTAAGGCAAATCTTTATGGTAAAATTTGTCAAGTTCGCGAATAAAGCAGATGAGTTGTGCACAATGTTTGTGGAGCATCAAGCAAAGCAAAAAGTTGACATAATTTTAACATTCACCATTCAACGTCAGAGTACAAGAATTCATTTCTTATACGTTCTTACAGACTGTAAGTGTTCGAAGGGAACTCCTTTTTTATCCACGTCCTTGGAAAAGAAAGTGAAATCGTTCCACCTCTGAGTGCGCAGGTACCATAAAAGTACATCTTTTATGTGCAGTGAGAAAATACTTTTCTTTTCAATTCCTGGCTCAGCTCAAATTAAAATTTCAAGTATGTAGTCGAATCCGATAGAGGCTTTTAGTTAGCAAACGTAGTTAAAAATTTTCTCGCTTAGTCGCTGATCTTGGTTTTGCGGCACAAAAATCCTGAAAAGTCTATAACTACATTTAACTGGATTATCTAGTGTTTATTATATCGTGATACGTTCTTATTTATGCACATATCTTTAGTCAGACATTGGAGTACATACTTAAGCATTTTCTTTTCTTTATATTCATCCAGGTGCAAATATTAATATAATTAAGTGCAAATTGTATACGAAGAAACCTCAATCAACTTTGCTACATTTACCCGCCACTCAAATTTCAAGTACTAATCAAGTGGCTTGGATGTTCGTTCCTTATCTCCTTATGGTATAATAATCTGTTGCAATTTCTTTGAACAACAATTATGCTTATCTATAAAAAACAGTATCAATACAAACAAGAAGATGATTGTATGAATGATTTTATATCAATTCAATAGTGAAAGACCTGAAGAAGATGGATGAGTAGCATATTAATGGAATCCCTAAGGTGCATAAGGCATGAAACTATATACTTAAATCAACTTAAAGCCTCAATCTTTGGAAGCTTTTGAGTAACATCATCATAACCATCGATTCGCGCTTAAGCGCTTTAGCATGACCTGTTTTCAGCTCGCACTGCAAACCGGCGTTATTCATCTTCTTCGGCTTCCAAATGGCAAAATTGATCGATATATGTATTTCTTTGGCCATGGCGTCTTCGTACATTCGCACAACCTTTCCTTGTCAGCGAAGTCTTTGGACTCTTATTCGTTATTTTCAGTTCATAGAGTATTTTATTGTGCACTTGCATTTTTTCGTTTCCTGCGCTCGTGAGATTAATGTTCTAGTCTCAGTAGAGTTACAAGGTCTTGAAGCAGCAAGAAAGCTTTTAGTACTTGTCAATATTGACTTAATTGAGGTATTCCGTTGTTATCAAAAATTCAGATAACATGTGAACACTTTTGTTTGTATCAAACTTTGCCTTATGGCAATTGTAGTAATTTTTATATTAGTGTAAATTTTTGTATAATTGAGCCGAACACGTTTTTATTTAGTTGTATGCGCTATGCAGAGTTCCGACTCCCACAGCTTACAGATTCCTGTATGCCTTGCTACGTTACTAAACAACGCCTTAGACCTAGGTGGTTATAAAGACTACAAAACCTGGCAAGCGGTAGTGTCAACTCAGCGATTAGTTTGCTGACTCGCAGCGCACTTGCCCAATAACCACTTGGCCAAACAAATTATCTGATCCGGCGAAGAATCGTAGCAGTTTTAAAGGCACTTAGATGATTTTTGAAAGAATTTTTATTAAACTGATAGAGGGGTTAAGCAATAGCAATAACAGACAGCCCTCAACCTCACGGAGGTGGTGGTTAGGGCTTTGATTGCCGGTTGAGTGTTTGTGCAAATAGAAAATTCCCTTATCGTTAAAAGCGAAGACCTCTGACAGGAAGACGCTGCAGTGAATATAAAAACAAACTTACTATTCCAAAAACAAAATACAATTTTTCAAATTTAGAAAAATTAAAAAATAACAATAATTATCATTAGAAAAAAATTATTGTTCTGGCCTTGAGCTCGATTCGAACCTTGAATGATGAAAACAAACAAAAAATATTTGTCACGATTTACCTCCAAGAATATTGCGACCGAGATTTTCTTCCAATTTGGATCATGTTTCTTTTAACTTTCCCCATAAATTGGCGAAAGGGACCGTTATGTTTTATTTTGAACCCAAACGGCCTTCAATTGAACAAATACACTCGGAGTTTTTCGAACCTTTGGTATTGAAGGCGGAGCAGGCTACCACCGCAGCCTGATAAGTATTTAAGTAAAAAATAAATTACCGATTAGTTAAAGCGTCCTTAGCATCCCATCCCTAACAGTTTTAATAGTGTCTACCAGCAGGCAATGGCCACGCTAAATTTCTGGCTGACACTGACAATGGCAGAGACTTCTCACGCATCCCGTTCAACTAAGATCCAAGCATGAAAAGTTCATCACACTCCGACTTCACAAAATATTCCTTCCATGATGGAATATGAGTGGTAAATCTAGAAAAAGGGAAGAAAGGGACGAAAGCCGGCTCATAACAGTTTGTTTCGTTAGAGAGAAAGTCAAATTGGATCATACTGCTAGAGAGCACATGAGCCTTACTTGCTGCAGCCATTTTACATACCTATAATTTGGATACGCATTCAGGTTTATGTTAAATGCTAGTCTAGATGTTGTGCGAAGGCCCGAATACTCCAACCAGCGTCATCAAACAAGTACTACATTGAAGAGATTTGAGTTGACCACCATATAGCACACCTCGTTCAACTGCCTTAAAAAGATTACCAGTCCCAATCGCATCTCGATAGCATAAGAAGGTAACTGAAGCCTTTCTGGCCCTGTGTTCACATAAAGATCACATGACAGCTTACTGTGAAAAATAGTCTTAAGGAACTAACGTTGTCAGACTAGACATGAGGGCAGTATTATTTCTTCTCGTTATTATGTTTTTCGTTATTATTAATATTTATGGTTAAACCCTGGCAGCCACAGTGGTGTGACTCATCTGCGTTGCAGATGACCTTTAAAGTCGGCATAAAACATATAGGTCTCGTGTCGCGAATTCGTAGGGAATATTAAAAAGTAGCACGGCACCAACTAGAAGAGAAGTTTGGCCTAAGTACTCCTGCAAATCAGACGTCAGTGTATTCGGAAATTTTCTCCTGGCAAAGATTCCCAGTTCGCCCGCATAGGCCCCCACATGGTAATTTATGACATCTATATCCTGAAAGAAGTTGATCATAACCACTACCTCAAACAAAGGCATAAAGAATACCCTTCTGTGCATTTCCACGAACCGACGCTCCTCCCCACTCTGCTGACACCGTGCAACTCATCCCATCCTATGACCGCTGGTAGAACAATATTGAAGGGTCTTTGGAGAGAAGTAGCCAGAATAAACTCTTTATTCTCGAGTCACCTCTCCATCAAGAACATGACAACCGAATGAAAAGCCATTTCGTGTATAAATTAAAGCAGTTAAATTTTTACACTTTAATTCGCTATTTGTTGAATTATATTATCTTTTGTTTCCTGCCTTGTAGTTCTGCTTAATTTTGACAGGGGAAGCTTTTGGATTCTATAATTTCATGAAAGTGATATTACTTAATTACCGAAACATAGAAGCTTCAAATGTGTCCTCTCGCAGTTTTTTTAACTGTCTAATCTACTTCCTTGTAATCGCTTGATTTAAGCCTTTAATTTCAGTCTCATCATGAAAAACTTGTATGTTTTGTTCCTCCGTGCACTGTTCCTAATTAAAACAAAAAATCTCATCGTCCTATGTATGTACTTGCAACAATGTCTTCTATGTACACCTTACTTTACTTTTTACAAATTTTCTCATAATTGACAATAAATGCCAGTCTTGAGTTACACTCATCTTCTTGAACCAAGCTCACCCTGCACATCATTATATTGGCTTTTTTTTATTCCTTAAGACCTGCCCATTATCCATCATGAGACGAAAACTCTTCAATAAGATGAAAGTAAACCGACGCTGTGCAATGCGGTTGATGCGGTTAAATTGCAGGCAGAACTTAATTGCCAATAAGGCTGGCAGGCACTTCTTTATGCTGCAGCGGCGCCACATTACGCCAACAACTTGCATACCACCGGATAATAATAGTTGGCACTCAAAATAAGCGAGGCGAAAGAGCATTAAATACAATGGCAACACTGCCACAATAGGGTTGCCGCACACTAAAAGGTGATAATGCTTGGAATTCACTTTACGACGAGTAATGCATCAAAATTAGCAGGGAAATTACTGAATGGACGCTAAAACTAAAAAAATGGTATTTTAAATGCAGTTTTGTTGACAAAGATGATGCTTTTAAATAGTAAGGAAAATACGTCATACCAACACACATGCATTACTCAAATACTCGCTTTTAAATCGCTGCGCTTAGATTGGAGTAGACTGGAGATGAAATGTTTATGTTAGACAGCTTCAGCAGCAAACAACTTAAGTTTACACTGCCAGACTTTTTGAAGTGTTGCAGACTTATAAATGTTGCCGATATAAAAAAATATATTCGCTTAAATTAATTATCTTTTTATGATTTATGCGACTACAGTGGTGAGCACAATATCGACAACACGTTAATAGTTTTTACTAATAATTTGTTTAATACGAATGGAAAATAAGGGGAATCTGCTCATGCTGGATGCTTTAGAACCGGTGAAATGTACTAAAAACAAGTAACGATGTCTAAGTTTGGGTGAAACTCTCATGTATATATATACTAGCAGACTCTGGTCTATCTGCATAACTTTTAAGAAATTTGTACCCTTTACTCTCACTTTTTCTTCCTCTATCTTTTTCTTATCTTTTCATTCGCTACTCCCTCTGACTTTCTCTTACTCCGAGTCTCTTTCTCCCTCTCCATCTCTACACTACTTCTTTATCCCCAATTCTCTAATTTCGTCTTACTCTCTCTCTCCTTCTCCTTCCCCCTTTTATATTCTTTCGTCTTATCCATCCCGTTCCCAGTCGCAGCCCAAGTCCCAGTACCAATCCAAGTCCCAGTCCCAGTCCCATACCCAGTCCAAGTCACAGTCCCAGTCTCAGTCACATTCACTGTTTCAATCACAGTCGGTACCAAGTTCATATCCCGGAAAAAAGTGTCGTAAATACTAATTTAGGCAAAGGCCTACCTACAAAGAAAATTTCATACAAATCGAAGCAAGAATAGAAGTTGTTCCAAAAATATTTTGTGAAGTTGAGCATCACTTTTCCGGTGCGATAACCTCCCAAGATAATTAAGGCCAAGTTTCTCCTGCAGTTTTCGTCGTTCTCTTTTTAAATTGTCCTACAAATTAGCGGGACGGGCCCTACTTCTACATGAACGACTGCATGAACGACTTAAACTTCCTTGGTGTGACCAATTACCGCCAGTTGGCAGAGCGGGGAAGCGACTGGTGCGCCTTGTTGGACGGCCATAACCGTTTAAACTGTTAAGCCCCAATTAAGTAAGAAAGTAAATTTGCCAAATCACTGCCGAGGGCCGACCATGCTTAGAGAAACTTATTTCTCATTGAAGAAAATTATTATTATTAAAATCTTTGATATTGCTTTGCCTGACACTTTTGTGTGTATTATTATTATCAGAGAGCTATTCCGTGGGCGCCGCTCTAGATTGATTTTGTTTACTTTGTCATCTGTTTTTTACAATTTTCCTTCGTAAGTAAAATATGTACGAAAGTGTAGGCAATAATGCTCCTCACTGTACATGAAAAATCATCTGAGAATTGTTGGCGTGAATGTGGCTCTGAACACTTTGGTTAAACTTTTCTACTTAGAAAACTTTAATGTAAGTTTTCATGTTCTCATAACACTGGTTAAGTAGGTTAGTACAAATATATTTGTTAGTTTGTTAATATCCATAGTAAACACTTACCATGGTGTGCCTTGAAGCACGCTTTTAACTTAAGTCGTCATCAGATTTCACTAATATTTCAATGCAAATGAAACTTTGTTTGAACAGATAAGGGAAATTGTGATTTATAGTTTTTTAAGTATTTACTTATAAGACTGCGAATTATAGAATTTAATCAACCAAAATTGCAATGTCAGAATACACAAACATAGATTAGTAAGTACCCAGCAAAAAATGGCATAAGTGGTTGTAGGCAATAAAGAATACTGATTTCACTCCTGACAGATAAACCTTAGAATAGGGTAAGTAAAGTAAATCATACGCCTTATAATAACGCCTCATTTCAGGCGTATCTAAGCTAAAAATAAGCCTTATCTCTTAGGTAAGTCAAAAAATAAAAAATATATGTTACCAAAAATTAAAGGATACATGATTGATATGACCTAGCTCTAGTTAAATAATATAAATTTTCGTAAACTTTTTAAGGACACTAGAATATCTTTTTATTTGAAAAATTAGTTCCAATAAAGTAAATATTCTTTTTTTTCCTTTCAAAGAACCCATAAAAGTTGTAAATTCTACATTTTTTTACTGTCTCAGCAGCTCTTTTTCAAGTTTAGGTGTACTGCCTTTTTTCTGCCCCGCACATTGGCTGGAGCTAGATGTTATATGGCGGCTTCGAACGACATCTGCGAAATGACATCTTGTAAATGAATTTTTGAAAAGAATATTTTCATGGGTGATATATGCTTTCTGGGTTGGGCGAAACACTGCCAGAGTCAGCATGTAAAAAATAAATCAAACAAGCAAGGAAGGTTAAGTTCGGGTGTAACCGAACATTAAATACTCAGTTGAGAGCTACGGTGACAACATAAGGGAAAATAACCATGTAGGAAAATGAACCTAGGAAAACCCTGGAATGTGTTTGTATGACAAGTGTATCAAATGAAAGGCATTAAAGAGTATTTTATGAGGGAGTGGGCCATAGTTCTATAGGTTGACGCCATTTAGGGATATAGCCATAAAGGTGGATCAGGGTTGACTCTAGAATGCGTTTGTACGATATGGGTATCAAATGAAAGGTGTTAATGAGTATTTTAAAAGGGAGTAATCCTTAGTTCCATAGGTGGAAGCCGTTTGAGATATCGCCACAAAGGTGGACCAGGGGTGACCCTAGAATTTGTTTGTACAATATGGGTATCAAAAGAAAGGTGTTAATGAGTATTTTAAAAGGGAGTAATCCTTAGTTCCATAGATGGACGCCGTTTCGAGATATCGCCATAAAGGTGGAGCAGGGGCGACCCTAGAATTTGTTTGTACAATATGGGTATCAAAAGAAAGGTATTAATGAGTATTTTAAAAGGGAGTAATCCTTAGTTCCATAGATGGACGCCGTTTCGAGATATCGCCATAAAGGTGGGCCAGGGGTGACTCCAGAATTCGTTTGTGCAATATGGGTATCAAACGAAAGGAGTTAATGAGTATTTTAAAAGGGATTGGGCCTTAGTTCTATAAGTGGACGCCTTTTCGAGGTATCGCAATAAAGGTGGACCAGGGGTGACTTTAGAATATGTTTGTACGATATGGGTATCAAATGAAAGGTGTTAATGAGTATTTTAAAAGGACGTGGGGCTTAGTTCTATAGGTAGACGCCTTTTCGAGATATCGCCATAAAGGTTGACCAGGGGTGACTCTAGAATGAGTTTGTACGATATGGGTATCAAATTAAAGGTATTAATGAGAGTTTTAAAAGGGAGTGGTGTGAAGGCGTTTTCCAGATATCGACCAAAATGTAGACCAGGGTGACCCAGAACATCATCTGTTGGATACCGCTAATTTATTTATATATGTAATACCTGCCAAGATTTTTGGGGTTTTTTATTTCGCCGTGCAGAACTTTTTCATTTTCTTCTACTTAATATGGTAGGTGTCACAACAATTTTATAAAGTTTTTTCTAAAGTTATATTTCGTGTCAATAAAACAATCCAATTACCTTACCATGTTTCATCCCTTTTTTCGTATTTGGTATAGAATTATGGCATTTTTTTAATTTTTCGTAATTTTCGATATCGAAAAAGTGGGCGTGGTCATAGTCGGATTTCGTTCATTTTTCATACCAAGATAAAGTGAGTTCAAGTAAGCACGTGAACTAAGTTCATTAAAGATATGTCGATTTTTGCTCAAGTTATCGTATTAACGGCCATGCGGAAGGACAGACGGACGACTGTGTATAAAAACTGGGCGTGGCATCAACCGATTTCGTCCATTTTCACAGAAAACAGTTAACGTCATAAAATCTATGCCCCTACCAAATTTCAAAAGGATTGGTTAATTTTTGTTCGACTTATGGCGTTAAAAGTATCCTAGACAAATTAAATGAAAAAGGGCGGAACCACGCCCATTTTGAAATTTTCTTTTATTTTTGTATTTTGTTGCACAATGTCATTACTGGAGTTGAATGTTGACATAATTTACTTATATACTGTAAAGATATTAAATTTTTTGTTAAATTTTTAATTAAAAAAAATTTTTTTTTTAAGTGGGCGTGGTGCTTCTCCGATTTCGCTAATTTTTATTAACCGTACATATAGTAATAGGAGTAACGTTCCTGCCAAAGTTCATCATGATATCTTCAACGACTGCCAAATTACAGTTTGCAAAAGTTTTAAATTACCTTCTTTTAAAAGTGGGCGGTGCCACGCCCATTGTCCAAAATTTTACTAATTTTCTATTCTGCGTCAAAAGTTCAACAAATCTGCCAGGTTTCGTCGCTTTAGCTGTCTTCTGTAATGAATTATCGCACTTTTTCGGTTTTTCGAAATTTTCGATATCGAAAAAGTGGGCGTGGTTATAGTCCGATATCGTTCATTTTAAATAGCGATCTGAGATGAGTGCTCTGGAACCTACATACCAAATTTCATCAAGATACCTCAAAATTTACTCAAGCTATCGTGTTAACGGACGGACGGACGGACGGACATGGCTCAATCAAATTTTTTTTCGATCCTGATTATTTTGATATATGGAAGTCTATATCTATCTCGATTCCTTTATATATGTACAACCAACCGTTATCCAATCAAACTTAATATACTCTGTGAGCTCTGCTCAACTGAGTATAAAAATATTTGTACTGTTACTTGTCCGGTAACTTGAACGTAGGAACTGAAATAGATGAATTTAAAGATGAAACAAAAAATTTAAAGACATTTGGTATCTTCTTATAAGTTCTAAGCAAGCCTTATTTTATATGTGCAATAAGACTTTTAATTCAGTTGGAATACAATGGCTTATGTAAGCCTATATTAGACGCGACCGCTGTGGTGTGATGGTAGCGTGCTCCGCCATCCACACCTAAGATCCTGGGTTCACGCCCCGGACAAAGCAACATCAAAATTTTAGAAACAAGTTTTTTCAATTACATGAAAATTTTTATAAAATTGCTCGGCCCTCGGCAGTGTTTGGCAAGCACTCCGAGCGTATTTCTGTCTTGAAAACTTTTCAGTGAAAACTCATCTGCCTTGCAGATGCCGCTCGGAGTCGGCATAAAACAAGTAGGTCCTGTCTCGCCAATTTGTGGGATAAATTGAAAGGAGCACGGCGCAAATTGGAAGAGAAGCTCGGCATTAATTTACATTTATTTTTTGTTTAATTTTTTAAACCTATATAGGCTATAAGCCTTACACACAACGCTATCTTTCAGATAACCTTTAGGCCTGATGTTATATGTACAAAAAAAAAAGGAGTATTATAAGGAATACGCCTTACAACTAATATTCTTTATATTATTAAGGCCTTTTGGCCATATGAAATAAGGCTTATAAAAGGTTAATATTTTTTGCTGTGTAGAGGTACGTGAAATTAATATGCGTTTGTACGTGAGTAGCTGAACAAATTAACAACCGAATTTGATATGGACACGATACCCATTTCCGTTATTCGATTCACTTGTAAGGTTTCTCTAGCTATTTAATTAATTATTTATGATTATGATTTTATGATTCATGCGTAATTGAAATGAAAGTACAAAGATTTTCGGCAATAAACTTCAAATTACAAATAGAATAGTGGTGAGTATTTTTATGGCTTTTGAAATGAGTTTTAAAAATTTATGGAAATTTGATAGTTGGTAATTAAAAAGATTTTGATTTTATCATAATGTGTTGCCTCCCCAAAACAATTATGGAAAAATACCGAAAGGGAGAGGGGTTTAAGTGTACATTTGTAATATGTGCGCCCTTTTTCATAATGACTAATACATCAAAATATCATTTAAAGATTTGAATCTTTCAAATACTTTTTAGGCGCTTCAAACTTCACTGCATATAAAGAAAATTAGTACCGCTATCTGCTTATTTTATATGAATATATCAAAATGTTTTTTCCCAATTTTTCGAAAATCATATAAATTAATAGAGCCATCTTACAATCACATTTTTTATAAGAAACGGTTGTCGGAGGTCCTGAATCTTCGAGATAGCTGGAAACCAAGCACCCAAAGCTCAGGAGACATGGTCAAATTATACTAACTTTTTGCACTTCGATCCCATTCTATAGAAAAGAGAGTATCGGTAAAACTATTTGCCAAATCACGGCCGAAGGGTGACGCCGCTTAGAAGAGGTTTTTTTTTAAATTGAAAAAAACATGTTTCTAAATTTTTAATGTTGCTTTGCCCGGGGCTTGAACCCGGGATCTTCGGTTTGGTAGGCGAAGCACGCAGGGCTATTAGTGTCTAAAATATGGTTAAAGAGACTAATTTCAATATATATCGGAACGATTTTCCGATATCACTTTTCAAATTTGGTTTTGAAACAAACCGCTTTCGGTGTTGTGCCATCATCAAGGTAAATTTTCGTTCTAACCTGTTGTTGTCGCTTGTCTTGTATTCTTGCTGTGTCTTCATTCACTACCGAAAGTGACTTTTACTGACCGATGTGTGTGGCTGACTTAGGCAGGTAGAAGTCAGTAATTGTAGTCATTTGACATAATTTGTGTGTTTGTTGCTTTGGTGCGAGTTGTTTGTTATTATTATTGTTTTTGTGTTTATTTCTGGTTATGTGTTTGTCTGTTGGACCTTGTTTATTGTGAACAAGTTTAAAAGGTTCATATATATATACAGTATATTACAAAAAAAAGCAAAAAACTTTTGTTGGAAGTTTTTTTATATATAACGGGTGATGAGTAGGTGCACTTTGGGTGAAAAATGCAGTTAAAACCAAAATACTAACTATCCGATTTTGTGAGTTATCGGAATTGAATTGGGAAGCATTCCCCAATCAGGTTAAAGAAGAAAACCGGAGGTGGTGGTTGAAATTTCTACGGGGACCACCACAGAATATATAGAAAAAAAATTTTTTTTTACCATCCAATATATTTTGCCAACTGTATACATAGAATACGTCTAACATTTTTTTGTTTTTTTTAAAGTAATTCATAATTAATTAAATTTAATATAACTGATGGCCATGGATGGATTGCTCTCAGTAGTGCATCCATTTTTTTAAGAATTTATTAATACCACTTAATATACTTGGTGGGCATGGATGGATTGCTCTTGTACTGCAACCATTTTTTTAAGAATTCCTCCGTGTTGAAGATCTGTGATTGACTTTCTTTTCAGGCGCGTGAAATTCGTTGGTCTTGCTGACAGGGCTAGAATGGATGGGTTGGGGTGAGCTAGAAGCCTTGTATTGTATGAAATAGCATACTTTTTGATTTCTTCAGCTATTGTTGGAACCTTTAGATCCCGATGTAGCTGGTTTTTAGTCACATAGTAGGGTGCGTTTGCAATCATCCTGAGGGTTTTCGATTGGAATCTTTGGAGAATTTCTATGTTTAAGTTTGCTGCAGTTCCCCACAATTGTATTCCATATGTCCCAAAGGGTTTTATGATGGCTGCGTAAAGCAGGACTTTGTTATCAACTGATAATTGAGAATTTCGGTTCATAAGCGAGTACAGATTTCTTAGTTTGTTACCAAGGGCTTTTCTTTTGTTGAATATGTGGTTCCTCCAAGTTAATTTTCTGTCGAGGTGCATACCAAGGTACTTTGTTTCGTCGCTTTGTGGTATATTAATGTCGTTGAGTTTAACGGATTGGCAAGCGTTACGTCTGGTAGTAAACGTCACCTGGACGGATTTAGATTCATTGGGTTTGATCCTCCATTCTTTCAGCCAATGGGTAATTTTAACTTCCTTGGAAATTGAGTGAAGCCACATACGTGTAAAGTAAAAAAATTAAAAACGTTTTTTTTAAGTTTAAGGTCATCCCACAAAAATGCATATCAATTTAAAATTCCATGTCAGATAAGGCTATGTTTAATATCCCACCAAATGATCTACTAAGCTACTGGAGTAAAAGAATTCGAAAAAAATAGCTTCGTCTTATTAAAAGTCCTCCAAAGAACACAGTTAAGTTAGAGATTTTTGTGAAGGATTTTATCCTGATTTTATTTTACCTTAAAATTTCTATATAGTTATTTGTTCCTAAATCACCGAAAAGGGCATATATGTTGTGCGTTTTTTCACCATAGATGTCCAGATTTTATAAAGAGTTTATTATTAATCTGATTTGACTCATTTTTGTATGCATCACAAGTATTTTATTAAATATATCTCTACCAAATTGTTATATGATGCAACTATTATTTTGCCGAGTTATGGTTAACAAATAAGGCTCACTTGCTGAACGGCAAGTTAAGTTTGTGAACTTCACATGAATTTCTGCGGCCTTAGACTACAAAACATACAAAGCTTGAGCAGATTCGCTCCAGTATAGCCAGATAAACTCTGTAAAATTCCCACAGAAATTTAAAATGTTTCCGAATTCCCCACATCTTAAATAAAAAAAGACCATGAACTTCCCACTGAGTTTAAAGTATTTATTTATTTTGTTGGACGTTGTGGCAGCGCTCTGTCCTCTACATTAAACATTGTTGCAATATAGCAACGGTTTGTATGAACAAACGTTATTTGAGAATGAAATATGCTGCAATAGTTACATATGTGTTAAATTGCTATATGCTATTTCAATCAGATGCAGATGAAGGTAGTCAAGCTCATGCGCATTATTGAATCATGTATTAATATGCATCGCTTCCCAATAAGCAAACAATATTCCCTTATATATGTTTGTTTAATGGTGTGTTCAGTTTATACTTATATTTAAGAATTCATGAGCTTAACACCGGCTTATAATAATTGAATTTCAATTATTATGTTTTCTAAGAGAAACTGAAAAGAAAGAAACATTTACTGGCATATTGCGATGGTACCATTTCGAAAACCGCCAACGTAATCATCATCAGGCAATTTTGTAATATTCCCTTAGATAAGAAACCTCTTTAATCTTCAAGTTGGCAGTCAACAGCCCTTCAGATGAAGAGTTCTCTCCATTCTTTTTGTAATATTTTAAGAATCTATTTTAAGCGTGTATTAGGGATGTAGCAGATGTGAATTTATCCGAATCGGAGCTTAGGAATTAGATATATTGCAGCCGAAATCGAAATGGGGTGTGGCAGCAGGTTAAAAGCGACATATACAAATCTAGCAAATTGAAGGGGATGACGAACTAGATAATATATTTAAATAACGATGACTTTCTAAGCACACGAATAGGCGAAACACATTAAGGTGAGGTCTTTTATCTATCCCATTAAGCCTTTTCACTAGTTGACTTCTCTTATATGTACATCCGATGCCACATAGTTGAAATCAAAATCATCATCGGAAGTCAAAATTACAGACGTGTCGGAATCGAAATAAATGCCCTGTGAAGTTATTCCCTTTTCATATTAATATATGGGCTTCATGTGAAGATCTTGTATATATGTATGTATATATAATACATGTGGATTTAATTGGTGGTAAATTGGTAATTTAACGACGTTTGGGAAATCCTGATTATTTTTCATCTTCTACTATCGTTCGCGTCGAATAGATAACTCAAATATTCAGTATAGCAATATCCCCTTTATTTACAACCCTAATGTAGTAGTAGTATTTCACAGTACTCGCGTACTTCACTAAAATCGTAGTAAAATCAAACTGATTACTGCAAAGTGTGGCTGCTTGCTTAGATGTGTACATGTACATAAGTGTGGCTACTTGCTGTTTTTGTTTTTGTGATTATTTACTAATAGCACATTCGCCGCAGTATGTTAACAACCGACCTATCAAAAACTTTTGATACGGTCAACCATGGCACGTTACTGCAAGACCTGGAAGGGTCTACCCTTCCCCCATTTCTTAAGAGGTGAACCGCAAATTATCTGGGTGGCCGCCATGCATCGGTGCAATTTAGAAAAGCAAACTCAAACCCAAGAAGAATTAAACAAGAGATGCCACAGGGCATCCCCACTTTTGTTTAACTTCTACATATTAAAGCTACCTTCGCCACCAGAAGGGGTTACTATCGTTTCCTGCGCCGATGACTGCACAATAATGGCCACAGGCTAAGGACCACAGATCGATGAACTTCGCAACAAAATAAACGGCTACCTCGCTGATCTCTCCAGTTTTTTAACCTCGTGAAACCTGACATTATCACCGACTAAATCATCGGCCACCTTATTTACAACATGGACGTCCCATAGGTCGACAATTTTGAACATCCAAGTCAATGGCACTATGCTGCCGACTTTCTTACACCCAAAATCTTGCGAGTGACGTTCGATCAGGATCTACATTTTGATGAGCATGCAGCCGCAATTGTGCCAAAAATCCAGAGCCGTAATAAAATCCTCAAATCTCTTGCTGACAGTACTTGGGGAAAAGATAAAGAAACGCTCGTTACCACTTACAAAGTAATTGGTCAGCCGATTGTATGCTACACGTCCCCGATATGGTCGCCAAGCCTAAAGACTACTCACTGGAAGAAGCTACAGGCCTGCCAAAATACTGTCCTCAGAACCGCCACGGGTTGTCTTCTTATGTCCCCAGAACAACATCTACATAATGAGGCGAGAATACTCCCCATCAGGGAGAGAAATGAAATACTAACCAAACAGTTCCTGTTGAATACCCAGAAACCTGGACATACCAACAGACATCTCATTGATATGTCAACACCGTCCAGGGGCTTAAGGAGTCTTCTCAGTAAGCATTATGAGGAAATACGGCACCTGAGAACATAGCCGTTCGAAGCCAAAAAATACAAGCAGGTCCTCAGTGAAGTCCACAAACAGGCGTCGGACCTCTATCTCAGGAATTGCCCGGTGACTCCTGTACTCAAAGAACAATACCCTAAGCGTGGAGAAGAGGACCGCACACTCCCCAGGGAAACGCGAGTCACTCTAGCTCATCTTCGATCTGGATACTGTAACAGGCTAAACACTTACCTATCCAGAATTAACCCCGACATACAAAATGTATGCCCTACCTGCAATGTCTCCCCACATGACTGCAACCATCTCTTCAATTGTAATGTGGAAGCAACGCCTCTAACACCCCTCTCATTATGGTTCACCTCTGTTGCAAGGTTATGGTTCACCTCCACAGCAAGTTTCCTTGGAATCTTACCAAGATTTTAAGATCATTTTGTGAATGTGCTTAGGATTATTCCGGAGATATTTCGGTGATTATTTTGGTGAAAAGAAATCGATAACAATACGGTTTCTTTTCGATAAAAACTCAAAATTTTTCCTATAGAGTTGATAACTTTTTGATGCCAAATCGAAAATTTCTCGATAACAAATTCATAACTTTCCAATAACAAGTAGATAAATATTCGCTAACTTTTTGAAGTTTGTTATCGATAACAAATGGATAATTTGTCGATACTTTGTCGATAACTTCCCGATAACAAATAGATAAATTGCCAATAACTTTCCTTTTTTTCTTTACTTTGTTTTCCTTTCTTACCTTCTCATAATCTTTCGCATGCCATATTTGCGCATGCGCATAATGAATATGCAGGTATCTTACATGTTTTCAAAAACTCCATAAGTTTACATTTACATTTACTCGGTGATTTACAATTACTCGGTAATCGGTTTTTCTCGTTCACTGACCAATCGAAACTAGCGGTATCAGTATGTAATTGAATTGAAACTGGACACTGAAACTTTTTTGCGATCTCTATTATTACTAATAGCTTAAATGGAGTATTTGTCAAAGGATTATGTTATTTGAAACAATATCAAGTTGGTGTTAAATAAAAATGTTTGCTGGGTTGTTAGCATGCAGAATGACATACATTTACCGGCGTCAATTGTAATACCTTTCAAGATGAAGCCGCACACACCTGTAGGGAAAATTTAAAGCTCTGTACTTGAGAGACGAAGTTATATTTTATTTTTTTCATACAATCAACTGACGAATTTAAGCCATAAGGACGAGTTGAATGAAAGTTTCGCTGCCTAGTTCATGCGAATCGATAAAAACACAGCGTCGTAGAAAATATTCCTAACGGCATTTAAATTAGAAACCAGAGAAAGGGGGAAAATGAAATGTATGAGACTGAAAAATGAAATGTAGTAGAACCTGCTATCCCTAAATGCTTCCAATTTCCTTTTGTCTCGAAACAGGCATGAAAGACGTAACTTGTTAATCAACAGGCAAAATCGCCTAGGCGCTTAAAGCTCAATCAATAATCAATGAATGAAAGCCGTGGGACGTGAAAATTGCTACTAGCTCGTTACTTTTTCTAAAATCTCAAGCTAATTTAAAATTACACTTCTTTCTAAACAGACTTACTCCCGTGAGTTATTGATTTTCGCATATCTCCCAATAAATTGAAAGTCTGCGGTAATATACTGAAAGATCAAGCACAATAGATCTTAATAATCGTCGCATTGATTTCTTATCGGGAACTTTATTTAAATATAGACACATCCTTGAATATGATTAATACAGATGATTGCGCTGATAAGGTAATTAGCCCATCTCAATTCGACTTAAGTATGTAGTGCATGTTAAACCCGCATTCATGCATTCCATTAAACAGAACTCTAATCTCACACATTACATAGAATTTTGTGGTTTCAATTCAATCAATCGAGAAAATCTTAAGCGCACGTATTCCATTTACTTTAAATTTTTTCTGTAAATAATACATACAAAATAATATGGAGGGAATGCGGTAGTATGTGAGTATTGAAAGCAGCTGTATACATTTCTACGGAAACTTTTTCAGAGATCTTCCTTTTGGATAAACAAGAGCCGCCTTGCAATTGACAAGAATGTGGTGCTTGTCGGTTGTAGTTCAGATTCAGCTTTTCACAGGATATAACCTTTTACGCGTAGAGCGTCTAGACCACACATACAAACACTATTTACGTCCCGATATAAAGAATGTGTCTGCCGATTTCAACGCCTAGGTGAGCAAGAAGCTTTTTTTCAGTCACAAACTTTCAGCTCATGTTCATATGCAGCGTGGCGTTTTGTTTTCTGAAAATAATGTAACACTGGGTATTCATCTCTGCTGTTCTCGAAAGTTTCTGTGTTCCTCTCACCAAATATTTTTCTTTGAATTCGGGAAAATGAACACTTACCTAAAAATTCAGCAATTTTACTAGCGCTAGCTGGCCTAGTTCAAAATTTTAAATTTAAGAGTGCAACATAAAGGTAACATTTTTGCCAGAAAAGAAAACATCTTTCGACGTAAAAATATCCACCCACGGCTATTCCCAGATCAAAAGATACGCAACCTTTAAATGTTTGCTAGAGGATCCAATGCTTGTTCGGACCACAATCTTTTCGTAACCCAAAGGAAAATCAGACGTCGAGAAGTTTCAACCTCGACGTGCTTCTGCTAATTTAAAAAATATTCGTTGAAATGGCTGAATACGAATGGGCATGTTGGAATGGCCTCCTCAAAGTTTTAACGCTGAAAGATTGAAATTAGGTCTGGTTTGGTTGAACGTACCGAATCGGACCTCATATAGACTTAATGAGTTCTTAGCGTTGCCAGAAATTTGTATAATGACCAAACTGAAAAACCCCCATCAAAAACTAGGACCTATGTTGTAAAATAACTCCATTCTCTTGGCAAATTTTAGAAGCTTTCTAGGACCTATGCCACTTGCTGCTTATATGCATATATGTCAGCTGTATCACTGCTAATAGCTAATAGCGCAGAAGCGAGCACAAAACGTGCGCTTTCTATATTTGCAGAAAGCAGTATCCTGTCAGAATACCCGTCATAAGTATACAGTCCTCTATTTGTAATGATAGAATTAATTTTTTTAATCTAAGGTTTTAAGACCTTTTTTAATCAAAGGTTTAAAACCTACACATGATCTTTGACACTTTACCACCCCGTGCTTTGGTCGACGCATTTCACACTTGCTCGATCATATTCAACTCTTAATATCTTCAAACCTAACTGGGACATCTACGGAGCATTCTTCGAGAGGCGCCATTACTAGGTTGTTGATCCAATATTTCATGATGAAGAAAGACAGAAAGTTTCGATAAGAATCTGTCAGACCAAAATCGTTGGCTTGAATATGATATCCCTTGTGTGTTTCGAATGTTAGGCGAAAGGTTAGGTAATACTACCTGCCGTACAGCAAATCAGAGGAGCTACCTGTACTGGCTGTTACAATATAATACCAATTATTGAGGTAATGCCCTTCCTCGTTTCAATTAGTAAAGAATAGACCTAACTTTTCCTTCTAATATATTGCAGAATTTTCCCAGTTTCAGCATACGATAAAGTACATGCTGAATATTCAAAACGTCTCCTGGCTCGAGAAGAGCATCTGCAAAATAGGTGTTCAACATTTTTTATTTCCTTACGTCGTCTTGAATTCGCGATTTACTTTTACTTAAAGAGAAACCATTAACATTAATAAGAAACCTAGCTCAGTTGTCATTCATACGAGGCCAACTTTGTCTAGATACCTCACATTTGTGATCCAGGGCCCATCTGACATAAGCTTTCTCGTTGAAAAGAGATACGAAGCAGCCTTCGCGTCTAGCAGGTGGAGCGATACTCCGCAAAAATTGCGAGCATGCATGTATAGAATACCCGCTATGGACCAACCGAGTACTTCAAAATTAACCACAATTCATACAAAAAATATGGTCCAATTAACATTGCGATGTCCTAGGGCTGGACCATATACTCCAGCTCCGCATTACATCAGAGTCATCCATGGAGTACCCACAGTCCAATAAACATCGTATAGTGATTACAGTCGTTAAAAACGAGCAATGATCGGCTTACAATGTGTTCGTGTAGAAACACGAGTTGGTCCATTGCTGCATTACAGTGGAGTATAATGATAAGTACTCCAGTGGACCACATGATCCAACGATTTTTGCAGGGTATTACTCCACATGTTTTACTCAGAGAGAGAGGTAGCAATATTAATCAATTGGCGTATTTGCTAATTTATCAGCATTGTTCCTCGCTAGAACACTGGGACCTACATTGTCGCTATTGTGCACCGAGAGCACAGTGCTTTAGAAGCCTCTTGAAGCCTTCGATAAATTGTTCCGGTTCTAAAGGGTTTTAGAAGTTTCTTTCCTGTCAGCGTAAATTTGAGAAAAAACATTTTTGAAATTTAACGCAGGTAGGGTGTTCTTCCATGCGCCAACCATAACGCAATCAGCCCTCTTAGTGTCATATAGGAGGTCGTATTAACAACATTGTGCCAAAGTTTGTAGCCAAATGCGAAACAAGTTATTGTACATTATAAGTACGGCTCAAGGCCTGGCAAATCCAGCGATTTATGTATCTGTGAAAACTTATTTTAAGCATCAGTTTTATAATCCCGCTTTGCTGCAGATTGCGGTAAGACGCTAGTTTACAGGAGGCATTGTCTCAAAGGATCGTTATGTGCAAACCGCTGACTTCCATTACTACTTTGTGAACAAACATCATGAACATCAGTGAGCCCGTTAGTCGAAAAGTCCGGTGTGGTTCAACGACGCCCCTCACTTACAACAGTAATCCAAGGCACTAAAAGGGGATTGCACCGCGTTGGTGATGGTTCAAAACCGAGACCACAATAGTCGGTTTAAAACATGCCAGTGCATTATACTTCACTTTGGTTTAATTAAGTTTTAAATATTTCCATGCACTTTTAAAGTGAACAACCGTTTTGTGCATATTAAATGAAATAAATAATAAATAATATTTTTAATATCCATTTAATTTTTCCAATAAATTATACCAGAGAATGTGGCTGCAGGTTTTTAAAAAATGTATGCCACTTAAAATATCTCGCCTACTTAATTAAAGGAGAGAAAATATGATAAACAATTTACATAGTAAGTAAAATGCGTAAACATAATTAAAAGAGTTGCGGAATTGGTATATTTTACGGATAATCATTGCTAATGCGTACAGTGACCATAATCAATTTCAATCAGTTTGTCATTTATTAATTTTTAACCACCTACGAATTTCTCGCACTATGTGAAGCTCATTTCGTAAGGGGTTCTTAAATTATAAGGATGTGGATCCAGTGTTTGATAAGCGCAATACAAAGCTTAATAGCTTCAAAGCTTCTGCAACCCAATTATCAACCTCACCTACGCATTCCCCTTGTGTACACAAATATGATTGCATCATACACATATTTAGTAGGCGAGGCTCTGGCGACCTCCAGCTCCTCACGGAACTAGGGGGTGGGGATGGGATGGCCTGGAAGATTTAGTGTGGTCATATTAATCGAGATGGTGAGGCTAGTACCTGCTCTGTTATCGAGACGTACCGGATCAATATCCGGTAAAGGACCATCAACATCGACATTTGTCATTAATACAACAACAACAACCACAACAACAACTTATAAGTACTACCAACTTTATACATATAAATACACTTTAATATACTCAGTTGAGCAGAGCTTACAGAGTATATTAACTTTGATCGGATAACAGTTGGTTGTACAGGTATAAAGAAATCGAGATAGATATAGGCTTCCATATATCAAAGTCATCAGTATCGAAAAAAATTTAATTGAGCCATGTCCGTCCGTCCGACTGTCCGTCTGTCCGTTAACACGATAACTTGAGTAAATTTTGAGGTATCTTCATGAAATTTGGTATGTAGGTTCCTGGGCACTCATCTCAGATCGCTATTTAAAATTAACCATATCGGACTATAACCACGCCCAATTTTTCGATATCGAAAATTTCGAAAAACAGAAAAAGTGTGATAATTCATTACCAAAGACGGATAAAGCGATGAAATTTGGTAGGTGAGAGAACTTATGACGCAGAATAGAAAATTGGTAAAAGTTTGAAAAGTGGGCGTGGCACCGCCCACTTTTAAAAGAAGGTAATTTAAAATTTTGCAAGCTGTAATTTGGCAGTCGATCAAGATATCATGATGAAATTTGGCAGGAACGTTACTCCTACTACTAATGCATGCTCAAAAAAATTAGCAAAATCGAAGAACGACCACGCCCAGTAATGATATGGTGCAATAAAATACAAAAATAAAAGAAAATTTCAAAATGGGCGTGGCTCCGCCCTTTTTCATTTAATGTGTCTAGGATACTTTTAATGCCATAACTTGAACTTGTGAAATTTGGTAGGGGATTAGATTCTGGGTCTATAACTGTTTTCTATGAAAAAGTTTTTATACACAGTCGGCCGTCTGTCCTTCCGCTCCGCCGTTAACACGATAACTTGAGCAAAAACCGATATATCTTTACTAAACTCAGCTCACTTACTTATCTGGATTCACTTTATATTGGTGTAAAAAATGGCAGAAATCCAACTATGACCACGCCCACTTTTTCGATATCGAAAGTTACGAAAAATGAAAAAAAATGCTATAATTTTATACCAAATACGAAAAAAGGGACGAAACATGGTAATTGGATTGGTTTATTGACGCAAAATATAACTTTAGAAAAAAACTTTGTAAAATGGGTGTGACACCTATCATATTAAATAGAAGAAAATGAAAAAGTTTTGCAGGGCGAAATCAAAAGCCCTTGGAATCTTGGCAGGAATACTGTTCGTGGTATTACATATATAAATAAATTAGCGGTACCCGACAGATGGGTCACCCTGGTCCACATTTTGGTCAATATCTCGAAAACGCCTTCACATATACAACTACCACCACTCCCTTTTAAAATACACATTAACACCTTTCATTTGATACCCATATCGTACAAACAAATTCTAGAGTGACCCATGGTCCACCTTTATGGCGATATCTCGAAAAGGCGTCCACCTATAGAACTAAGGCCCACGCCTTTTTAAAATACTCATTATCACCTATCATTTGATACCCATATCGTACAAACAAATTCTAGAGTGACCCATGGTCCACCTTTATGGCGATATCTCGAAAAGGCGTCCACCTGTAGAACTAAGGCCCCGCCCTTTTAAAATACTCATTATCACCTTTCATTTGATACCCATATCGTACAAACAAATTCTAGAGTGACCCATGGTCCACCTTTATGGCGATATCTCGAAAAGGCGTCCACCTGTAGAACTAAAGCCCACGCCCTTTTTAAATACTCATTAACACCTTTCATTTGATACCCATATCGTACAAACAAATTCTAGAGTCAGCCCTGGTCCACCCTAAGTGGCGTCCACCCATAGAACTATGGCCTTTTCTCTTTTAAAATAATCTTTATTACCATCCATTTGATACACATGTCATACAAGCACATTCCAGGGTTTCCCTAGGTTCATTTTCCTACATGGTTATTTTCCCTTATTTTGTCTCCATAGCTCTCAGCTGAGTATGTAATGTTCGGTTACACCCGAACTTAGCCTTCCTTACTTGTTTTTACCTACATTTTTTATCTAGGATAAGGTTTATAAATAAAAAAAAAAATTTATTTAAACGGATTTATTGAAAACAATATTTGCGTTAAGTAATAATAATACTAAAAGTAGGAAATAATTAGGTAAGTCGTAGGTACTAATCATAACACTAAAATTTGTATTCATAGTCATAATTAAGACTAACTGAACCCTAATCAGGCTATGCTACGCCTCACATTTTTCGAAATTTTACGCGCCCGACGTTTTTATTTTATTGTCTGATCAACGCCCTAGATTGATGAGTGTGATGACTAGTACTTGAGAGCTATCTAATTATTTTCCAGCTTTTAGTATTATTACTACTTAATGTAAGTATTATTTTCAATAAACCCGTTTAATTTAAACTTTTTTTTTATTATTTTATTTTTTCAATTTTTAGTATTTATTTAATTGCCAATTATTTCTCATTCTATTTAGTTCATTTAGTGACTCATTATCACAAGGAATCTTTTCTGACAATTTGTTGCAATGTCCTTCCAAAGAATTTACTCGACTCTGCGCCACGTATGCTTGTCTGCTTGTCTGTCCCTCCTCGAAATCCAAAATATTTTGATGTCACCTCTACCGAACTGTATATATTATGTGTTCCAAACATGAGCCCAATCGGACCTCAAATACGAGTATTTTTAATATGTGCATCCTTGCGCCACCTAGCGGAATTTTTTTTTATAAAGCCATTGCTAATTCTGTATGTAATGTGTTGCAATATCAGCCAAATCGACACACATATACGATTTTTTGAATATCTTGACCCTTTCGCCAACTAGCGGGAATTTTTTTTTCATAAAGAGATTTTTATTTCTGTATGTATTACACTGGATCACAAATTCCAATTTTTTTTCTGCACCAGACACGCCATTATGAAATTCCTATTTAAAATCACCACCTGATTCCGAAAATCAAGGTTATTTTGTTTTTTATTTTAACATTATTGATATATTTACGAATAACGTTTTTTTCCTAAAAAAAAAAAACAAACAATTGGGTCCACTTAATCATATATATCTCAAGAACGAACTGAGCAATTCCAAACCGGTTTGAAGCTTTTAAAAGGTAATAGAATTCGCTATGAAGTGTGCATACA
The DNA here is from genome assembly GCF_040869045.1 of Eurosta solidaginis. Taxonomy (NCBI): domain Eukaryota; kingdom Metazoa; phylum Arthropoda; class Insecta; order Diptera; family Tephritidae; genus Eurosta; species Eurosta solidaginis. The sequence goes on from NC_090320.1 coordinate 217,754,763, forward strand.
ACACTCTTTGCTAGGCCCTGCAGATTCATAGTAACGAACAACCATTACGGATTTTTTTCCATTTTCTTTGTAAAAATATAAAAAAATGTGTACTTTGCGAGGAAGATTCTCGAAAACTTTTTATTTTTTGCAGATTTGTTTTTTCTCTCTAAGCTCTGTTTTTTTACAAAAAAAATAAGCTTTCATTCAACAAACTCGATGGACTAATACAAAAGTTATAAGCATTCAAGTACATATATCCATTTAATACTTAAGTACCCTACTGGTACATATGTGTAGATATTCGCTAACTAACTGATATACGAATACTAACACATATGCACCAGTAGGGTACTTAAGTATTAAATTAAATGGGAATATTTACATGAATGCTTATAACTTTTGTATCAGTCCATCGATTTTATTGAATGAAAGCTTCTTTTTTTGTAATAAAAAAGAGCTTAGAGAGAAAAAACAAATCTGCAAAAAAATTAAAAGTTTTCGACATCCTTCCTCGGAAAATACAATTTTTTTTATATTTTTACAAAAAAAATGAAAAAAAAAACCGTAATTATTGTTCGTTATCTTTGAATCTGCAGGGCCTAGCAAAAGTGTTGTATGCACGGTTTATAACAATTTTATTACCTTTTAAAAGCTTCAAACCGTTTTTGAATTTCTCCATCCGTTATTGAGATATATACGATTAAGTGGACCCAATTTTTTTTTTGTTGGAAAAAACCGTTATTCGAAAATATCTCAAAACCTTTACCATAGAATTAAAAATACCTTGATTTTCGGAATCAGGTGGTGATTTTATATAGGAATTTCATAATGGCGTCTCTGGTGAATTTTGGCTGTAAACAAGTGTTATGTGTTCCAAATATGAGCCAAATCGGACCACAAATACGATTTTTTGAAATATTTCGATCCATGCGCCACTTATCGGAGTTTTTTTTCTTATTATTGCATTGTCATTGGGTTCTGAACTATATTGCAAGTTTCGAGCTTGTAGCTTATCGGGGAGTTACTTAAATTTCAATTACAAAATTCTATTCGCTCGCTACACAGAGGCAAGCTGAATAAAACCGTTTAAAAATAAAGTCAACTCTACGGTTGACAGCTTATATAAAATAAGGCTTACATAAGGCAACGTTGCAAGCTATTAACACGAACACAACCAACTTATATAAGACTTATGGACTATTAAGGCTTCAATACTGACTTCAGTACTTAATTGGCGGTTAAACGTTTAAATGATTTTGGCCGGGAAACAAGTCGTGCATGTCTCTTCTGCGTTGGGTTAATTGGCGCCAATTGGTGACACCAAGGAAATTTAAATAATTTTCTACCTGGTCTTTGCAGGGAAGTGGGTTGTGCCCTCTTTATCTATTCTATGGGCGGGTTTTGATAAGAAACCCTTATTGGCCGGAGCATCATCGTTCATTCGCATAGTTAAGGAAAACTTTTATTTTTCTGTGAAACACTTTCTTTGCCCTCAACAACACGGGTTTGTGCCGGGTAGATCCACCACAACAAAATTAGATATTTTTACGGGAGACGGACTCCAAATAAATGCGGTCTATACTGTCTTTTCGAAGGCTTTCGACAGGGTACACCATCGTACACTTTTAGGTAAAGTTTGAAGCATGGGCTTTCATTCAAGTTTTTTTTTTAATGGATAACATCGTACCTAGACAATAGATGTTGCATCGTTCGTCTTGATAGTGTGTCATTTTAGTCATTCGAAGCTTCCCGGGCGTTCTCCACAGTAGTTTCTTGGGCCCGCTGCTAATTATTTTGTTCTTTATTTATATATCTTTTCTAAATGAAATTTTATTCTTGGAGTATGCGGTATTTGTTTGGAAGCGTTTTCATGCAATTCGTGACAAGAGGCTGGAGTCTGTTCAGAAAGCCTTTGTACGCTTTGCTTTGCGATCGTTGAAGTTTGAGGACCCTATACCGCATTATAGATCTCGTTGTTTACAATTACATCTCATGTCGTTTAACTTGAGGCGAACTATGTTGTTTTCCTGTGTGGTGTTTGATATAATTACTGGCTCAATTGATTGTTCGTGCCTTCTCATGAGGATTTTCTTTAAAGTACCCTTTCATTTTCTTCGCTGTAACGAACTGTTCTATATTGTTAGAACCTTTTAGGCAGTGAAGGGTCCCCTAAGGAGACATTGGCTTTAAATGCGACGAAAAGGTGTTTTTTTTTTCGCTGGTTTTTCTTCAAAATTTTGCATATGGTGAAATTAGGTCGATGATAGATGGTCTGAAGCTGCACTGATAAGGTCCCATCAGCTGATTTCCGGTGAGCTTCATACAATATACCTGGCAGGATCTTATGAAATTTTTTGGTAAAATTTTCTGCTATTGGCTAGCAGCTCAAGTTTCTCGCTCTTACGCCTTTCTTCCTCTACTATTTTCTTCCTGTCAAGACGTTTCATTTCCCTTTTCAACGCTCCGAAGTTTCAAAAACGTTCTTGCGTATTCGCTTTTAACCATAGGCATATGCTCCCACTGCTCCTGCAGTCAAGCGCGTTGACTTGAGCTCTCAGAGCGCAGGTGTGAAAGTCGAGTTGCGAAATAATTGGCACTCAGTTGCGATTGCTGTGTTTCGAAGTCTAGCGAAGGCTTTAATAATTATTTTTCAGTACTTATTCAAGTGGTTTCCTAAATTGTCATATGCAAAAATCAAAGAAGGAATATTTGTCGGACCTGAAAATTAATGGCTGATAAAAATTTACAAGATGTTTAACGCCCGATAAAGCAGCCGCATGGGCATCTTTTCAAAATATCGTTCACCACTTTCTTGGTAATCACAAATCCCCTAATTTTAAGGAAATTATTGGCGATATGTTGGAAAATTATCGAAAGAGTGGACTTAGAACGCCTCTAAAGATGCATTTTCTGCATTCCCATCTCGATGTTTTTCACGAAAACTTGGGTGATATTAGCGACGAACAAGGAGAGCGGCTGCACCAAGATCTAGCCAACATTGAAGACGATACCAATAATTTTGGGATGAAGGCATGATGAGCGACTACCGTTGGACTCTAATACGCGAAACAGATACTAAACAATACAAAAGGCAAAGCTCCACCAATCTTCATTCTGATTTCTTACTTTTAAGGTAATAAAATGAATATTTTTTGACAAAAATCTTTAAAAATGAATTTATTGACTGTATTAAAAACTAGAATCAATGTTAAAAAACGGAATGAAGATTCGGATTCAGCGTCATAAGTTGTCTTAAAACCCACTTTTAGTTGCATAGATCCAAAACCGTGTATACTTATGTAAGCTTTAAAAATAGCCCACTTTTTGTTGGACATGCACAGATATACAATCACATATGTATGTACATATATCGCCACAAATAAACATTAATTATGATGACATCGCAACCAACAATGAGCAGGCATGTTCAAATAAATTTTCAAGCAAGTTCATACTTACGTATATACATAAGCGTTAAACAATAACATACACGATTAAATGCTTCTTCGCCCTGCAGATATTTTTCTGCATAGTCCCCGGTTCATACTCAGAATGATTCGTAAAACAATTCTGAAACTATCACTAAATAATTCCAATTTATCATAATTTTTCTCGAAAAAGTTCCAAAATTTATCGAATAAAAAAATTAACGAAATTGATGAAATAAATTGGGTTCTATAATTGATCCCGAATATAATTCCAAAACTATCCGCAAATAACGCGATGTACAAAATATGTGAAAATAAAAGTGAAATATCCCCGAATCCTGAACACAATACCGAAACGGTTCCGACAAATCTAAACCAACTAGTGTAAAACTATTCTGAAAACAGTTCCAAAATAATTTCGAAGCTATCATGAAACAATTCGGACATAATCACGAAAGGGAAGAAATTAACACCAAATAGCCCCAAAACATTGCCGAAGTTACTCCAAACAGAGTAGAAATGATTAGCTTATTGACCGATATGATCCCGAAATTGCTAGTTCCTGAAAACAATTCTTAAACTATCGGAAATGAAACCCAAATAGTCCACAAATTATAATGAGAAGTTCCGAAAATAGTCTTGAAAATCGTGTGGATGAACTAAAGATAAGCCCAAAAACCTGCCCATAATATTAGCTTAGGGCGATATGCCAACGGAGAGATTTAAGCCGAGGTTCTCTTTCTATTTTTGGCATGCTACTTTTTACTTTTCTTTCAAAGTGGCGCGACGCGACCCTAATGTTTTATGGTGACTCCTAACGGCATCTGAATTTTCACTGAGAAGCCTTTTATGGCAGAAATTCACTCGAATGTTTTACCAAACCACTACTGGTGGGAATCCTGTTTAGAAAAACTTTTTAAAGTATTGTGGCGAATATTAGCATCACTATGCTGTTGGAAAAATATCACAACAACAAAAACAGCAAGCAGCCACTCTTATGTACATGTACACGATGAAGAATATCTCACATACACATATGTAGTCATCAGCTAAAAGAAGAAGTTGTTACTCACACATACATGTATATAGCTAAGTAACCAGGTATGAGATACAACTGTTCTAGAAAGTGAAGCGAACGAGGCAACAGAGAGTATAAAAGCAGCGCATGCTGAGGAATAATCAATCAGTTTAATTTAAATATGCGATTAGTTGAGAAGTGAAATATAATTGTACTACTCCGGAAGTAGTCTAAATAAAGACCATTTTGCAATACTGTATATTGGATTTGTTTATTCGGCAATTCAGAGATTCGAACGTTAGCAGAAGGTGTATAATTATCAGAAATCCCCAGAATTTGTTACAGTATTTTTATGTTGCTTTCTGCGGGATTTAAACACAGGACCCTAAACTTGGTAAGTGAACACGCAACTTCCAGTAAGACCCTTGTCTAACTGTTATCTATCGCTTTCATTCCAATCGGTGCTTTAAATTACCATTTGGAATATTTTAAAAAAGCCATTTTAAAAATGCTCAGCTGAATTTCCTCAAAATACATCTCCTAGCACAACCTTTGCTAGCTTTGTCCACCCACATAAAACTTCTTTGTAATCTCAAAAATAGACTGCTGCTTCTATAATATAACATCTTTTTAACGATTTTCTAACGATTTTATCTTAAATTTTCAGGTGTTAAATATTTACCAAAGAGAGACAACGAAAATTGACCCATAATAATTTTTAACAATTTTCCTTTTACAGCTTGACAGTGAAAAAGTGGCTATTCGTTTAGATAAGCTAATAAATTGTTTAAGACTTTTTAGTAAATCCATATCATGTATGTATGTGTAAGTGTAACCTTGATATGCTCATGAAACCATTAAGACGTTGTTGGTAATTAACAGGTGCTGCAAAACAACAACAAACAATTGGACCAGCTGCATTGTATGTTCATACTTACCCTTAATGCTTTCAAAAGCGATAGACAAAAGCTTGTTAAACAGATTTGTACATGTGTTTAGGTATGAGGTGAAATCCTGTATGTATTTCACGTCTTGCTGCTCAAGCTACACAGCCGTGTAGTTGTTATATGCGCAGCATACTAGTAGCGAACAATGAACACAAACAACAACAAAATTTGTTTACAACAATTATGACAGTAACTTCAACAAAGCGCTAAAAGTGCTTCATATGTGAGTATGTTTAAGTGTGACGTTTTTGTAAATTGGCTTTAAAACTTTATAAGTGAACATTATAATAAAGCGCAGCAAATGTTTACACGCGAATCTAATTTTAATGGCTCTCGGCCAACGTCAGCAGAACGAAGGGATATGACAGGAGGCGGCGAATTCGGTCTTGTTGTTTTAGCGAAAGTAGTTGTTGAGCACCTTTTCATACACCTACTCGCTATGGTCGTATCTGAAAGTATGCTTGTTTGAGCTTGAACGCAGTTAGCAGGAACTAACAAGTTGAGGAAGAAAATTCAAAAACTTTACAGTCGTTTTTCGTACGTATGATATAATATTGCACCAATATTCCCATATACTTACACATACATATTTACTTACAACAAATATGCAAATTCCACGGAAAATCACAATTTTTCACTGGTTTTCGAGTAAGTTTAGGTTAAGTTGGGTGCTAGCTGCCACTGTAGGGGAAGCTCACTTGGATATTTACTAATTAGGAGATCCGAGTGAGTAGCGACCGAATAACGCCTAGTTTTGGCAAAAGCTGAGCAATCAAGCATGAAGTGACTCGATAATTTCACCTGCATACAGCTACAGCAGGATAGGGTTTCCAGTATATTGAGAAGTACTGCATGGATTCCTATTGGACAGTGCACTGCCAAAACACCCATGGCCATTGAGAGATGATCCTTAGCGAACCCAATAATTTCGGCAGACCTCCGGTCACCCACTTCCGGCCAGGGAATCTTGAAATCCATCTACATACGGTTCAATTGTACCGATGCGGGATAAGAGATCCGCTCAATAGTTGCCCAAAATATCACTATCACCCAGAACCCAAATAATATTAATCATAAAGTAGATCGATTCAATCGCAAGCAAGGTCAGGCACTCCCAGACCGCTCTCGATCGCACTATAGTTGAACTCAAGCCCTCTTGATAGCCGTTTGGCTATCAGAGTCGAGTTGCTTTAAAAAAAATGTATTGTTACGAATATTAGCAACACTAAGGGGTACTGCCATCTCTAAGCCGATGCTAAGCAGTGACTGTACGCACATCAATAATTCAATCATTATGTCTACACATATGTACGTACACGCAGCGGAGAAGAGATGCACAAACACATGCAGATATCTTATCTGAGATGCTCCTAAATGTATGCAATTATAATTGTGGAAGTATAGCTCACACATGCAAGCGCATGGGGTATGAGAGAAGCTATGACAATTATACATCTGCAGTTGTAGCTGAGAAATTTTTAACTAACTAGTAACTTCTGGAATTAGAAAAACCTAGAAATATGCAATGATATCAGATAGTATAAAAAGGCGACAACAGTACAGGCAAAAATGAGTTTCATTTAAGCTATCAGTCAGTTTGGTTGTTAAGCAAGCTAGTTGCAAAGTATAAGTGTTATTGTGAAGTACTTTAATAAAGGCCATTTTTTTGCATTATTCAATATTGGAGTTATTTATTCAACAGTTTAGTGATTCGAACTTAGCAGAAGGTTGCAAATAAGAGGATTTGCAGTAAATTCGTTACAGTATGTATATCGAAATTTCAGAAAATAGAAAAAATGCGTCAATTCATTAACAAAAATAGACGCGGTGCTGAAACTTGATATGTTGGTTGACTTTATGACTAAAAACAAAAATTTTGTAAAATTTTGAAAATATAAAATTTTTTGGTGGATTTTATAAAGCAAAATAGATATTTATTAAAATCTTCGAAAATGGGCGGTGACGCCAACCTAATATAAACGCACGCAAATAATTTTCTGTCAAAAATGTTTCATGCACATATAAATTGTATGAGAGCAACCGAAATTGAAATTACTGCGTAAAAAGCTAACTCGATGTCCAAATTTTGTTCGGCGTGACATTTTGGTTTGACGTTTGCATACATGTTTTACATTGTCGCAACGCATGCTTATTTCGGTTAGCGTAAAAAAAGCCGTTTAAGTGCGTGCGTTGAAAAACCGCAATGCGTTTTTATTAGGTTGGCATTAAAATGTATAAGAAGAAAACAGAATAGTTTTGCAAGCGGTTAATCAAAAGCCCTTAAAGATATCATGTTGAGATTTAGCAAAAAGGTTAACTTTACCATTACTTTGTAAAAATAAACGAAATCGGTTGGCGACCACGCTCACTTAAAAAAATCTCTCCAAATTTCGAAATATGTATGAAAAAAATTCTATAATTCATCACCAAAGATAAATTGATGAAGCTTGAAATGAGGCTTGACAATATGAGAAACTTGGTAAAATTTGGGAAAATGGGCGTGGTCCATCCACATTAGAGGTTTACGCTTCTGGAGTAGCTCTTTGCGAAAATATTGTCCCTCATTCACTTACTCCAGGGAGGCTTCGAACCTAACCCCGGTCTTTGGAGTTGGTATTGCTGCGTCTGCTGAAAAGAAATAGAGATACATAGAATGGTCACACTTTTGTCTGTATATCTCGTGCAAAGCGTAGTTTCACCTGGGGTTAACTCCTAATAATCGTCGCGAACGCAATTTCTTTAAATCATTTGTGGCTCCTTGACGGTCACGCACAAAGGCGACTTACGGTTGCTCTTAATGGTCTATTAATACTCATGACTCTCGTGGCACAGGGCGCATCCAGTTTTTTCGGTTGTTTTTAAGAGCTACAATTCCCGATGTGCGAACAGTAGCAATCCCGACCACCAGTCGCTACCACGCCTCCTGCCCTCACACCATATGCCGGCACAGAAGCTATAGGACTGCGACTTCGAACTCATACGTTCGTCGACGTCAATTTCCTAGAAGCTCTAGGTGTAGCTCCAAAGACTTTGTGACGGATGTTTTTGTCGCGCTAAGCTTCCGAGCTACACCAGAGAAACACCTTGAAACGTTAGGGAGTGACTATTCGGCCAAGGATGTGGCCCTCGAAATCATAAGGTTTATGTCATTGCGTAACTCATGGGTGAAAATCGTATAATCCTCGACGCATCTACATAATTAAAATTTTACAAGGTTCCTGGATAAAATTTTTAAGATGTAGACCAAAGATTGTAGACGTTTGTGTTCACAACATTGATTTCTATAGTCTTCGTTAAATCAAAACGATATTTTAGAATGGATGACCGCGTAGCTTCAGTTTTCAGACTAGTTCGACTGTACACTACGTTAGGGTAGTAGCACATACGGTCATTAGTTCGACTGTTGGGAGTTGGGAAATCTTTTGCTTCACCACTTTGAGTGTTCTTGCGAAGGACAAAGCCACACCTGGCAAATATATGTGCCTATGTATTCACATTTTTAAAAGGAGCCGTAACGCGTACGTTATACTTAAACTTGGTCGGTAGACTATAAACAACGTGATTCACTCCAAGAGACTAGTTTTGGATAGGGCCGCCAACTTAGGCAATGTCAAACCTGAAGACTTGGGTGTTGAAGGATGAAGTGTGAAAATCAAAATTAACATTTCATTATGCTATTGTATAGTTTCGCAAATAAACAACAGGCGTTTAAATGTAAACCCAAATGATTTTGCATCACTGATTTCGCTTATTCCTTCAGCCAATCGCAATGTAAACTTTTTTTTTTAAATCGGCATCTTTTTTGGGTAATTTGCATTTTTAACAACCTGACGACAATCTTGCCAATAAATGCTACTTTGGACTAGGTAGGCAATTGAAAAGTAAAGTCCTCTCTCGGCGAACGAAAATCATACTCTACAAGTCACTTATCGTACACGTCCTGCTATATGGGGCAGAAGCATGGACCATGACAACAGCAGATGAAGCGGCTTTGGGAGTGTTCGAGAGAAAAGTTCTTCGAAAGATTTATGGACCTCTACGCGTTGGCGATGGCGAGTACCGAAGTAGATTTAATGATGAGCTGTACGAGCTATACGCAGACATCAACATAGTCCAGCGAATTAAAACGCAGCGGCTGCGCTGGCTAGGCCATGTTATGCCAATGAAAGATGATACTCCGGCCAAGAAAGTGTTTCTATCGGAACCCACCTATGGAAGCAGAGGTAGAGGGCGGCCCCCACTCCGTTGGAAGGACCAGATGGAAAACGATTTAAACTCCCTTGGTGTGACCAATTGGCGCCAGTTGGTGGAGCGAAGGAGCAACCGGCGCGCCTTGTTGGACGGCCATAACCGTTTAGACGGTTAAGCGCCAATTAAGTAAGTAAGTAAGAGGACAATTTGAAAACACGTTCGCCTTGGGTCATTTTATTTGAATTCATTGTTCATTATTAATTAAAAACAAGTAAGGAAGGTTAAGTTCGGGTGTAACCGAACATTACATACTCAGTTGAGAGCTATGGTGGCAACATAAAGGAAAATAACCATGTAGGAAAATGAACCGAGGGTAACCCTGGAATGTGTTTGTATGACATGTGTATCAAATGAAAGGCATTAAAGATTATTTTATGAGGGAGGGGGCCATAGTTCTATAGGTGAACGCCATTTAGGGATATAGCCATAAAGGTGGATCAGGGGTGACTCTAGAATGCGTTTGTACGATATGGGTATCAAATGAAAGGTGTTAATGAGTATTTTAAAAGGGAGTAATCCTTAGTTCCTTAGTAGGTGGACGCCGTTTCGAGATATCGCCATAAAGGTGGGCCAGGGGTGACCCTAGAATTTGTTTGTACAATATGGGCATCAAACGAAATGTGTTAATGAGAGTTTTAAAAGGGAGTGGGCCTTAGTTCTATAGGTGGACGCCGTTTCGAAATATCGCCATAAAGGTGGACCAATGGTGACTCTAGAATGTGTTTGTACGATATGGGTATCAAATTAAAGGTATTAATGAGAGTTTTAAGAGGGAGTGATGTGAAGGCGTTTTCCAGATATCGACCAAAATGTAGACCAGGGTGACCCAGAACATCATCTGTTGGATACCGCCAATTTATTTATATATGTAATACCTGCCAAGATTTTAAGGGTTTTTATTTCGTCCTGCAGAAATTTTTCATTTTCTTCTACTTAATATGGTAGGTGTCACAACAATTTTATAAAGTTTTTTCTAAAGTTATATTTCGTGTCAATAAAACAATCCAATTACCTTACCATGTTTCATCTCTTTTTTCGTATTTGGTATAGAATTATGGCATTTTTTTCTTTTCTCGTAATTTTCGATATCGAAAAAGTGGGCGTGGTCATAGTCGGATTTCGTTCATTTTTCATACCAAGATAAAGTGAGTTCAAGTAAGCACGTGAACTAAGTTCATTAAAGATATGTCGATTGTTGCTCAAGTTATCGTGTTAACGGCCATGCGGAAGGACAGACGGACGACTGTGTATAAAAACTGGGCGTGGCATCAACCGATTTCGCCCAAATTTTTTTTTTTTAAAGTGGGCGTGATCCTTCTCCGATTTTGCTAATTTTTATTAAGCGTACATATGCCAATATAGTTTTTTTATTTTAAAGTCATCTTTACTTAGTAATTTTATATCTAGTGGGTTTTATTTCAATTTTTTGTTAAAATTTGTGTATTTTAAGAGGGTGACCTCCGGTGGGTCACGTGGCACCTCACATATACATGTATATATATAGTGCCGCGTGACCCACCGGAGGTCACAACAGTAATTTCAACTTTTTTTCTTTTTTATTTTTATTTCTATAAGCATTGAATAAATTTAAAAATGGCCAATAAGGATTATTCGGTAAAACCCAGCGTTTTTTAAGGCGCCATCAATACGAGGAAGAGGGAAGTGATGGCACTGAATTTGAACCGTACGGATCGGATGACTATGTCCCATCAGACATTGATTCCAGTGATACGATCGAACTTTCGGAAGTGGATTATTCATCATCTACAGATGCCCAGTCTGAAGATGGTATTTCCGCAAACCCAGTTCCAAATATTTGGAGTAATGTCAGTGGAGCATCTTTGCAGTGTATGAGCTTATTGTTATTGAGATGAATTTGAATGGCAACAGTTGGGTCCAAAATAATCAAATCTTTCGGAAGTCGCGAATGAAGTCATGAGTCGAGACCAACATTCCAGGAATGAACAAATGTCTTGGTCTGATCCTGTACATGTGAATGGTGAAATACCCGTCAATTTCCTTATACTGGAGCGCTAACAATTTTTATATGAACTCATATGTCCCTAAATTAATGAGGAGAAACAGATTTCAATTACTTTTGAAATTTATACATTTTTCGGACAATTCCCAAATTCAAGGTAATTGTTTAGGAAAAATTTGGCAGCTTATTGGAAATCCTTGAACAAAATTTTTAAACGCTCGTACTCCTAGAGAATTTCTAGGAGTAGACGAATCAATTGCTACCAAGAAATCTCAAAACAGGAAGGAAGAAACATTGCAGCCAAAAAAGCCAAAAAGGTATCGACATACTGCAGCCCATGCGATGGAAATCCAGCCTTTTGCTTAGAATGTTCCAACAAAAAGCATTAAATTTATATATTGTATTCCAATTACTCCTTATTTTTATAGTTATAAAACTTAGAACTGAATACTGCCTGTTTTGTTTTCAATTATTTCATAATTTAAGTACTATAAAAGTTCTTGAATTAAAGGACCAATAAAACGAAAAATATTAGAATAATATCTGTAGAATTTTTATATAATAAAAATGTGAGTATTTTATGTGTGCCAAGAAGAAAAAATAATAATTCTACTCATAAACAACTTTAAAATGATCAATACAAAATCATATTACGTATGCCCACCGGTGGGTCATATGGCAGCGAACGTGTTAAGAAAATTGTAACTCTGACTATGCACGATATACCTACGAGGAGTTTTACGTCGTCCTTCTTTCCCATTTAGCATCATGCCACTTTTAATACTTTTCCTTCAATTGTAGGTCACTTGTTTTACGTCGACTCAGATCGATGAATTTCGTAGACAAGCTTTTCATGGCAGAAATACAATCAGAATAATTGCCAAACTACTGAGCTTGGGCAATGAAACCTTATTCGAAGGCTACAAACAGATGCTTAAATTTCAGGATGAGTTGGCATGGAAATCCGCATATATATACATTCCTGGGCATGGATATCCAAGAAAATTTGAGAGAGGAAATAAAATAAAAGTACTTGTTAAATAGCCTTTTTTTAAAGATGGCCTCGAAACACAATTTGGGTGTTTCCAATACAGCGGTTTGGTTAGAGCATTACATATACGTTACCAAGTCGAAGATTGCGCTAAGATATCATTTGCGCCAGTTAAATGCCGAGAAACACAGCTTGTCGTTATATTACAAACATCCATATAATCCGAGGTGAATCTACGCCAGGTGGTGGCAAAGCGAATTCAACCAATTCGCCATGCAGAAGAATGTCAAGTCAAAAGAAAGTTTTTATTGATTTCGATTAACTGCCATATTGTTGTACAATGCATTGTATGGAAAATTATCAAGAAGAAACCAGCAGCTGTTGGTATAAAAACACCTGGCACTGAGTTCGCCTTGATATAATCTGAACATATTACAACCATACGTACCTCTTAAAAGAAATAAAATTTAGCAACCCAAATAAATGTTAACCTAGCCTGAAGCTGCTGGCTTATAAACTTCAAATCCACAAAGCCTCACAAATCGTTGATAAATTAACATGAATACCGAAACATGGATACAATTCAACTAGTTGGCAGAAGACATTTACAGTGATTTTGTCTTTTGTCATCGAAATTAGCAAAATATCTGCTTTCATTGTTCTTGTCACTCTCATTTATTGATCGTTGTTGTTATCGTTGTACAATTACGTACCTCTACGCTTTTTCTTTTTGGTATTTCATGTTTGGCTTTTGTCTCCCACTACCTTTCACTTCATGCCTTGCTATCATCTGACAAAATTTTCCAGCTGACCACCGTAAATGCTTAAGCATGGTCAGCACCCTTAGTCACCTGGCTATAAATGTCTTCTCCAGCAATTGTGTAATAGTTCCATTATTATGTATGGATTTCCATGTACGAATGTCTTCTCTTACTATTGGCAATCTATTTCCTTAAAAACTGACTGATTGACGTTATTACACACTACTCAACAACTGTGATTTTAAATCCTCAACTCCTTCCTACACTCTACCAAAGTAATTGGTGTGTATAGGTCATCATAACGACGGAGTGGGAAGAGGTTTTTTGTTCATGTCAGTTGAGGGGCGTATCTAGGAAAATGTTTCGGGGGACACCAGAATTCATATCTCCTACAGAACATTCACAACAAAAATGGAAAGATAATAATAATAATCCTTAATATTGTCAGGAAAGTGTTTGCGATACCCTCACCGGTTACGTCAACAACAGGGACAAAACATAAAAGGTCTTCGCGAAGGACGTGTTTTTTCATGGTGGATTGGACGTATCGAACTCCGATTGTGAATTACTCGGTTCCACTTACATCAATTATATAATATAATAAATAACATTAAAATATAATCATGCGCATCTGTGCACGCTTAAAAAATGAAACTTTCATTGAGATAACTGGTGATCTGACGAAAGTGTTCTTGCAGGGAATATCAGCTGTTTGAAATGTTGTTTTGTTCATTGCAGTTGCAATGTAAATTCTGTAATGTTTGACAGATGTTTGTAAATGCGTGTACTTTGTTTAGGTATTATAATGGTTTGCAATGGAAATATGCTATGCTACGGTGCTAGACCTGCAATTGTTACTATTTTTAACTTACTTCCAGATTAGTATGGTCCTCCTCTGCATGCTTTGACCGCTTCGCTGTTCTTAATTCTTCTGGAGCAACTGATTCCACTGTTTGTTCTGAATTTGTGATTTTCGGCTTGAGAAATGATGTCATTTTAACAGGGATCATGTCTATATTGATATGGAATAGGGTTTTAAGTTGTAAGCATTAAACAACGAATCAATCGTACGCGAACACTACGGGTGTGCAATTTTTTTGTATATTCCCGTTGGTAAATGTGAATGCGGAATAAATTTTAAAATATTAACTTTCATGTGTAAACTAAGAGCAGGTACATAAATTAATTTTTCTGAACCTTGGTATTTTCATTTATGTTAGCACTCAAACAGTTAGTTTTGCTAGCGCATTACTGCCTACCCTACAAGAACACTGAATGAAAATATTCCTGATACGAGTCGAAATTTCGTAGTCACTTAAAGTTGCAAATATAAATATTGTCACGGATATTAGCATCACTAATTTATCCCATCACTAAGGCGATGCTAAGGCCATGCCAAGCAGTATTTACGTTAATAATCAAATCAAGTATACACATATATAAGGCAGCCCAGAGTCACACACAGATGCATTTACTTATACGCCTATGTGCGCGCGAGAGACTGTAAACTACAAACATTCACATCAAAAATTCAATCTTTATGTATCTACATAAACGAATAAATAATTTCGTCTACACATATGTACCATGTACGAATACGAGCAGCGGAGAGTCAATGCGCAAACACATGCATAAAAGCTGAGAAGTTTGAGAGCTCATGGACAATGCTAGTACATTCTGGAAAAATGCGAACGAGGAAACCAAAGGGTATAAAAGGCAACAGATGTAGAGGCGCTGCAATTCAGTTTGAGTTGAGCAATCAATCAGTTATTGATTAAGCACGCGGTCTGGCGGCCAATAGTAGAGTTCAATTTGAGTTATCAATCAGTTTGGTTATTAAGCCAGCGAGTAGCAAAGTATAAGTGTCATTGTGAAGTACTTTAATAAAGGCCATTTTTACATTATTCAATATTGGAGTTATTTATTCAACAATTTAGTGATTCGAACTTAGCAGAGGATTGCAAATAAGAGGATTTGCAAGTAAAATTCGTTACAATATAAAATTTGTTAATTTCCTATAGAGTATATAACAAAAAATCTGTAACTAACTTTAAGTACCCACTTAATTTTTATTATGAGGGATTAAATCGTATAAACGGAGCTCACATACATTCTTGTATGTTACACAAGCGCCGTAGTCATGGAGAGAGTGTGGAACCGGAGTGTGTTCCAAATAGAAGCATGACGGTAATATAGTATGAAAAAGTCATAATTTTCATCTGTCATCACTCATTATGAAGAAATCACTTCTAGTGGCTCGAGTGTTCTTAATATAAAATACGTTAAAGCTTTTTCAAAAGGCGGAAATTTCAGAGGGGGTCGGGACCCACTGGATCCAAACCCCCCCCCCCCCTGAATCCACTCCTCTGTCAGTCAATAGTAAATGCCTATTGTTGTTATTTGCAAGCCAACAAAAATAGGAGATCGAGTAAACCCGCACATCCTTTGATACAAGCAAACATTCGTATCCCATTTGACCGTTTGTATGTATGTATGTATTTGTGTACTGTGGTTGTTCCTGTTTGAGTGGTTAGAAGATGTATTTTTATTTGATTCTCTTTCATTTGTCTCCCTTTTCCTAACCAATGCTGTTGTCCTTCGTTTTGTAAAGCTATTATGCATTGGTATCCATTAAAATTTATTGTCTCAATTTGGTCAAAGATTCATGGCATTTATTGTCTGTTAATCTTGAAAGCGTAGAAAGACCTATTGGTCCTTCGTTTCGTTATTGCTTTTTTAACAACAACAAGTGTTACGTGATGAATGGCAATGTAAAGGTTTTTAGTTACCTTGGTATGGGAATGAAAATGGGAATGAATTAATATGAATGGTTTTTTTTAATGTGCAGTACTCGGAGCTTACGTATCTAATTTGGTTATGAAAGTAGTGGCTTTTCTCTCAATTTGTGTTTTGGATTAAAAAAGTTATGAATTATTATTATTACTATAATTTACGATGAGCATCGCGTGGGTTTCCACTCAGTTTCAATAATCGTGAGTATGGGATGTCCTTGCTTTATGAGGGATAAAAAGTGTATGGCCTTTGAGTGTATTAGGAAAATCTTTTGAATGACCCACATTTGCGTCTTTGCAATTTTCATGCCATTAGTCGACACTCATTTAGACTGTAAAATAATTTTCCACAGAATTGGACTGCTGTTCCCAAGATAACACATAACCCACAAAAACAAATAAAATCCTTTAAACAAAAATACAAAAAATATAAAAAAAAATATAATAAATTTATTCTATAAAATCAAAAAAAAATCTTCTTTGCCCGTAATTAAATACGAGTATGTTAATTCGAAACCCTGCAGAGGAAATTTAGATCAATGAAAATTATCTAAAATGCAATGTTAAATAAATTAATGATTACTAGGTGTGCTTGTAAAGTTGCCATTGGGTGCCGCGGTTACATACCTGGACATCTAATGTTGGGTTGACAGCCAACGTAGAGAAGACGGATATGGTTTTGTTTACTTACTTACTTAATTAGCGCTTAACCGTTTAAACGGTTATGGTCGCCCAAAAAGGCGCGCCAGGCGCTCCTTCTCTCTGCCAACCGGCGCCAATGGGTCACACCGAGGGAGTTTAAATCGTTTTCCATCTGGTTTTGCTTCCATAGGCGGGTTCCGATAGAAACACTTTCTTGGGCGGAGCGTCATCTTTCATTCGCATAACATGGCCTAGCCCGCGCAGCCGCTGCGTTTTAATTCGCTGGACTATGTTGAGGTCTACGTATAGCTCGTACAGCTCATCGTTAAATCTTCTTCAGTACTCGCCATCGCCAATGCCTAGAGGTCCATAAATCTTTCGAAGAAATTTTCTCCCACAGCCGTTTCATCCGATGTTGATTTTGCACCATATAGTAGGACGCGAACGACAAGTGACTTGTAGAGTATGATTTTCGTTTGCCGGGTTCGTCATCCCTGTGCGGTAAATCGCTGTCTCCATTTAGGAAAGCAGATAAGTGTTCCCTCCATAATCTAAATACTTTCTGGACATCAGTTACAAGGTCGGCGTTTTGGTTTTGTTTACTAACAGGTATAATTTCCCGAATGGGACCAGGCCTAAGCTAAGATTGGTAACACTGCCAGACGAACCTTACACAGTATATCTAGGAATCATTCTAGACAGTAAAATATGGTGGAAGCTCAACGTGGAGGAGAGATTGAAGGCAGCCTCGATGGCACTTTATGCTTGTGGGGTGTTTATCATCATTTCTCCTTCATTGGGTATTTGCAGAGATTGTAAAGCCTACCCTATACTATGAAGTCCTTATTTGGTGGTCAGCCGCACAAAAAAAATCTACCGCAAAAAATTATAGGAGGTATGCAGGCTAACAATGCTTAACCTTACGGATGCCATGAAAACAACCCCGACGGCTGCAATGTATGCCACCTGCAGACCTGGTGGTGAAGAATATAGCATTGACAGCTACAATGAGGGTCAGTATCTCGGGGTAGCTCTAGCGAAGAACATACGGCTATCATAGTATAGCGTGATCAATTACAGGACGAACAGACTACCTGATTACAGGACGAACTACCTGATACCCAAAGCAGTATTTGAAAGAATACGTCGCTGTTTTATAACATAGGTCTTGGTTTTTGATAGGGTTTTACAGGTTGGTCGTTAAACACACTTCGGGTAACACTACGTACTCTTTCAGTTCATGTAAGGCCCTCATGGGCCAGCCAGTTCCACCTTCCCTAACCTAACTTGGCATACTCGTAACTGCCCAGTAGCTAAGTTAACAGTCAAATAGTAATGCCATCACGTACTCGTCAGACCGAAATCATCACACCTGATCCTACTAAAAGAGTAGCAAATTTACTCCTTTTGTTTTATTTATTTTCCGACAGGGTCGATAGTGGATGTATGTATGTATATTGCAACGATTTTCCGTCATCCCTTGACAAATTTGGTTTGCAGTCAAATTTGCTTTCGGCGTTGTGCCATCATCAGTGACAATTATCGTTATGATCTGGGATTAATGTGCACAGTAAACTATCAAATCCTCAGGGAAGTCTCATTGTTGCTGTTGTTGTTGTTGTAGCGATAAGGACAGTATTCGGCTTACCGGGAGACTAGGCAGCCGTTCCTGGCAACACAACTAGTTATAGCAATCCCTCCCTTGCTAGGTGCCTGTTTTCAATGAGCATATGAGGCCTTCGGCAATTTATGAAATAGCTGACAGATCACCTTACATGGTATAACCACATTACTGTTATGACAATGCAGTAGACGGCTGAGATACTGTCAGATGTAAGGCCTTTGGGTCATATATGCTACCATTTTCTTATTTCATTTATTCATAAGTTGTTTAAATTCAAAATACTTCGTAGTCTGAGTGCTGTTGTTTGTGTAGTTCTGATAAATAAAATTTACATCCATATTCTGACTCTCGGTGATTGACAGTTGTTATAGTTTTGTTTTCATTGAAACATTAGAAATTATAGGGAATCATGATTCAATCACAAGAGGTTTGCTCTGCTGACAAATTTTTTGCCGATTGCAGCCATTTTGCTCTCAAATTGAGTTGACATCCGTTAACTATGTTGTTTCTTCGCGATTTTTCGAAAAATATTAATAGTAGAAATAGAAAGCAATTAGTTTACAAATACCCGATAGCTGCATAATTCCTTAGAATTTCTTTTTAATTTTATGATGAATTTATTAACCGTGCCATGGTCTATTAGTGTGGAACATAGGTAATTTTATGAAAAGTGAGGACAACAAGAAATCGTGCACTTTTGTCAACAAAAACAACAACGAAACCTAAACCAATTTAAAATTCATCGTTCAACGTCAAAAACTCGACTAGTAAATCGATTCACGTAAAAATGTAATTAGTATATAATGGAGATGCCATAGGAAATGTACTCATTGAACGAGTTAACTTATTCATTCCGTATGTTCTGAACATTCGTCTGCATTTAAGAATTTGGTGAGTCGTTTTGGATTATTATGTATATACTTACTTGTAATATTCGGACCTCGTGAGGTAGTATTAAACGAACGTGTTCCGAATATTCTAAATTAACGGTTTATCCGGAACACTTCCATGAATACTTAAACGGAAAAGAGCTTTCCGAAATTTCAGAATAAAAAGGTAAATACTCCCTGTGTAGCAGGACCGCACAAAATCAAGGTCGGAATATAAAGTTCTAAGTTAATAAGCCATTTTCTTTAATTTTTATGTTTTTGTCAGTTCATTGCGGCTGCTGAGTAGAGCATCACCCCATGTCGGCTGCCAATTCGAAATCGCCCTATCTCAATCTAAAATTTCCCACTTCAGGATTTGTAACAAAAACGCTCTATATCAGAATAAGGTTGAAGAACGCCTTACCTCAGAATGATTTTCCTTAAATCCCTCTTATGTCAAAATGCATAGAACTTGTGCTCAGATAGGGAGTTCTTTAAACAAATTTTGAGATAGTATATATTTGAACTCTGACGTACTGCATCCTTCAAACAAATTCTGATAGAATGACCAAGTCAACAAAACTCTATATCAATTCACGAAATATTTAGTAGAAAATGAATTATTTACCCCAAAACCTGTTGGCATTTACACATTTATTATCACTAATACTATACTACTAAAGGTACTTTTCTATTAAAATTTTCGCTGAGGGGGATTGAATTATTCCCCTTTTTCCTTACTTCGTAAAAGCAACCCGTCCAGATTTTTAAACTTGGGAGTATCAAAGCTCTGTCATCATTGGAGAACAAACCTGTAATAATTGAATCATGAAAGGGAATTGAAAGTTTGAATTTTTTATAACAATTGTCAGTCACTCAGAGTATAAATTTGAAAGAAAACATTTCCGCCAAAAAATCAAAAAAAAAAAAAAGTTGCACCCTTATAAGGATCAACCTAATGGATTTTATATATTAAAGCATATTTACGTTATATCCATACGTACATACATAATTTGTATTTACATACATACATACATACATTTCACTCGATATTAAAACATGGTCATTTGCAGAACTCAATTAATTAAATTGTGTTAACAACTACTAGCCAAGCACCGATCTGCGTAAGTTTACTCCACACACATACATATATGTACATATACAGTAAACAATTGAGTGTTTGCATATGAATGGATGTAAGTACCGTGAAAGTCATGCTTGCAACCGCAGGTTGATGGTAACAAAGTTAATTTTCGGAATATGTAACCCATAATTAACTGCAACTGCGCGCCATATTTGCATTGAAGGAGACATAAGGCGTTTGTCAACAAAAAGCACTACATAGATATTTTCACACTCACCTGAGTTTATCTTTATAATGGTTGCCACACTATTTTTTCGGTTTACATTTTAAATTAAACTGCACAACAGTCCAAAATCTCAAAAAAGTATAAAAAGTTTATAAATCGAAACTTGTACACAATTTTAATTGCAAAACAAAACCCCAGAGTATAAACTTGTTGTTGAAGTCTAAGCATAAAAAAATGTATTTGAGAAAAGTGCTGGAAGTCATATACTCTATTTCACAACATCTTTTTATACACATGAAGTGTTATGTGATAGCTAAGTAAGTAAAGCATAGGACTCTTATTTGGGCAACGCCGACTCAAAATCTAAAGATTAAGGTCGAGCTTCTCTTCCAAATTTCGTCGTTCCCCTTTTAATTTTTTCTGGAAAGGCTCTACTTGTTCTACTCCACCTTCAAACGGCGTCTGCGACGCTGGAAAGCTTCTAATGGAAGAAAAACACATTCGGAGTGATTGCCAAATCACTGCCAAGGGCGACCCCGCTTAGAAAAACTTTCTTCTAATTGTAAAATCTCGTTTCTAAACTATTGATGTTCTGGGATCTTGTGTGTGGTAGGCGGAGCACGCTACCACCAGAGCACGGCAGCCGAAAAGGTCGCATATCTTATCATTCAATCTCTTTCGGTACACAACATCGTCAACGAGATCCTTATATCCTTCGAAAACGTTTCTCTCGAACACGGCCAGAGCCGCTTCATCTGACGCTGTCTTGGTCCATGCTTCTGCACCATATAACAGAATGGGTATGATAAATGACATGTAGATATTGATTTTTGTCTGCCGAGAGAGGAATTTACTGTTCTATTGTCTACGCAGTCTGAAAAAGCATTTATTGGCAAAAGTCAACAGTAAAGGGTTGTTTTCTTATCCTAGGCTTTTTGTTGGTTTTCATTGGAGTGTGGTTCGACGTGGAGGACTTCAAGCCGAGCGACCAACCTGCACAGCGGGGATGAAAATATTATTTGCACGTTTATTTAGCGATCCAAGACATATGGCCGCTTGCAGGCGTGCCTTATGGTGGACAGACACTGCTGATGAACATTCCCCAGCTAGCCCTTAAACCGAGTATCTCAGATGGACCTACCCAGGTTGTCGCCTTGTCCCATTAGCTCAATACTGAACATATGTTCATAGGATACTTGGCCCCAATCGACTGAAAGTAGTGATCTGCTTGAACCGCATTCCCTAGTGAATGGCGGTTAGAAGATTTCAACACTTGCGTGGACTTCTACATGCGGCTCCGTCCTCCATATACGTTTATATATTTGCATTTTTAATATTAAACAAGTAATCACACTGCGTATTCAAGTCTTGTATTAAATTAATATATGTAAGGCGCGATAACCTCCGAAGAGATGTTAGGCCGAGCTTCTATTTCAATTTGCGTCGTGCTCCTTTTAAGTTTTCCTACAAATTGGTTAGACGAGAGCAACTTGTATTATGCCGACTCCTAATGGTATCTACAAGGCAGATGAATTTTTACTGAGAGTTTTTCATGGCAGAAATACACTAGGAATGTTTACCAAATACTGCCAAAGGGGCGACTCCGCTTAAAAAAATTTTCTTCTAATTGAAAAAACTTGTTTTGTTTCTAAAGTTTTGATGTTGCTTTGCGGGGCATGATAACAGGATCTTCGATGTCGTAGGCGTTGCCCGCTGCCATCACACCACGGCGTCCGACATCTTATATTTTTCTCTACCACACCAGAGGTGTGTAGGATTGGCGGGTCTCGCATCTTGTAATAAACGCATCGCTGTTTTTGAAAAACTTTGTGACTTAAGCTTAGTTTTTCAATAAAAACTAAATTTTGTATTAAAAAGTTTGGGGATGACCTTTTCTGGGTACAATTAAAAAATTTGTTATGAACTGTTTTCCTTTTTTGTCTTGGTAATTTACTTCACCACTGATTAAATTACTCCAGTGTGGTGCAATTTTGAACTAGATAGGCAATTGAAAAGTAAAGTCCTCTCTTGACAAACGAAAATCATGCTCTACAAGTCACTTATCGTACCCGTCTTACAACACGGTGCAGAAGCATAGACCATGACATCTGATGAAGGGGCTCTGGAAGTGTTGAAGAGAAAAATTCTTCGAAATATTTTCAGACCTTTGTGCATTGGCGACGGCGAGTACCGAAGAATATTTCATAATGATCTTTACGCAGACATCACCATAATTCCGGGAATTAAAACGCAGCTGTTGCGCTGCCTAGGCCATGTTATGTGAATGACAAATGATGCTCCGCCTAAGAAAGCTGGTGGATCGCTCCACTTAATATTTTGAGTAATGAGATGTAGAAAGATCAGAAAAGAAGAACGTAGAGCTCGATTCGTACCCGCGATCTTACAAATCAGTAGGCCGATATAACAACAAAAAAAGAACGTAGAAATAGTTTGGTTAATAAAAACTGTTGGAAGAAGCTTTTATGTACCAAAGTTTGATTGTCCTTGGGTGCCAAAATGCTTTGCCAGATAAATGTTTTTGAGTGCAAAATTTCAGCTCACGGTGCCCTTCTGTTACTTTTGCTTAAGTAGTAGTAGTAGTAGTAGTAGTAGTAGTAGGAGGAGTAGTAGTAGTAGTAGTAGTAGTAGTAGTAGAAGAAGTAGTAGTAGTAGCGATTTATTTATTTTCTTTCAAGCAGTAATTACAAAAGTAAGGCAAAATGGATTAAACTATAAATATATAAAAATAAATAAAGATTCCAGACAGCAACAATAAATGTTGTGTGTCTTAATATCACTTATAACTAAACAACTCATTTACGAAAATTCATTGACAATATGTTCTCTATACTTAAGGCAATTTCTTATATAAACAAAGAGTGCATTATAGTTATAACCCTTAAGGATATTTACCACCTTCTGCAGATCTAAAACTTTCTCACCAAAACAATTAAACCGTATGTATTTATATCAGGCATGCTTAACCAACGAACCGATATCATTTCGTTACGACATTGTTTCGTTTATTAACGTTGATTATCGTAACGAAATGATATCGGTTCGTTGGTTAAGCATGCCTGCTTTATATATAGGACATATCCCGATGAAGTGATAGATGTCATCAGCTACACATAAATTGCACATAGGACAGTTTTTGGAAAAAACATTTTTAAAACATCGAGCATTAAGATTTAGCAAGCCCCTTCCCCCCCCCCCCCCCCCCCCTTGCTCGGAAAGACTTATGGCGTATACAGAATACTCATCGTTAAAATAGGTAGAGTACTTAGGGAGCAAGTCGGAGTAAAGATCATATGACGACTGAAAAGAACTATCGGCATAGTCTGCAGACTCTTTTTGAATCAATTTCTCTACTAAAATTGGTATGCTAATATTAACCGATGCCGAAGAAAAGTCAGACAGAGGCACCATGTCGACACTTTCATAAACGTTTTGACCCAGTATGACCCTTGTCTCACTGTCTCCTCTGCTACAACTCGGGGCAGTCTATTTGCTGGCAAACAGAAAACAGCGCGCAATATAAATCATGTGAATGCGTAAGGTGTAACTGAATAACTGACGATAAACCTGATTCAAGGTGTAACATATAGTTTGGTGTATTAGCTGGTAAAAAAAATTAACTTTTTTAAAAAGAAGCGCAGAAGTTTCTCTACACATTAAAACTTATCAACACCCCAGACTTGCGCACCATAAAACATAATGGACCTACATGCTGCCTCGAAAATTTTCATTTTATTTGAGATACAAATGCGAGGATTGTTTATGTATTTTTAGCAGGTAGCGTTTATCGCTGTTTCACCCTCAGCTAGTTTTGCCTCAAGGTGCCTTTTAAAGGATAGTTTGTAATTCAAGAGAACTCCCAGATACTTGTAGTCATTTATAATCTCAATAAACTCGCTCACTCACTCGAAGGACACCTGCTACATTCCCTGAACACTAATATTTTAGATTTGGTCAGGTTAACTCTCAAACACCACTGCGTACTATACACGTAAAGCTCATTTATCATTTTCTGTAAGACAGTGGCAGAGTCAGCTAAAAGAACATATCGTCGGCGTACATAACTACTTCTACTGTTGTGTCAGCAACCTTTACACCGCCGGAGAGACTGCCACCTAAATCATTGATGTATAATGAGAACAGAGTTGGATTCAGCAAACAACCTTGCCGTACACCGTGGTCAACAGTAAACGGATCTGAAAGTACTCCATCCATCCATACCTGACTGGTTGTTTCCTCATAAATGGAGCGCAAAACCTTTATATTGTGCCTGGAGAGGCCGAGCTGTGCTAACTTATAGAAAAGCATATGTATGTATGTATATATGTATTTATTTGAAAATGTGTTCCTAGCACAACAATTTTGACAAATTATTTAACAGTGCTAGTCATGAATAGCATGAGCTATAAAAATTGAACATTTATAATAATAATAAATTAGATTAATCAAATTAAATTAAATATAACGGATAATAGTGAAATATTTATGTATGTAAATGTAAATCTTAAAACTAAAGAAAAGTAATTAATAAATATTAAAAGACAGCAGTAGTGATGATAACCTTTGGCTGATTATAGATCGAATAGTATTTAACAAATAAAGAAAGAAGACAGAGAGAAAGGAAAACGACTTAGAAATGAACATTTTAACAACAACAATTTGAGATCCAGTTTAAGAGTCGTTAAAAAATGATGTTAGCTCGTTTTTGAAGTGCAGAGCATTACTTAAGAGTCGAAGACTTGCAGGTAGGGAGTTCCAAAGGCGTATTGCAGTAACAAAGAATTGGCGTTTAGTGTCAAAAGCACATGACAAATCAACAAAAAAGGCGAAAGTTTTTTTTCGCACCAAGGTTTATCTAAACTATACTAGTTAAATTAAACAAATTGTCCATTGTAGAATAGCCTTTACGGAAACCCGCCTCCATTGCATAAAGCTCGTATCTAGGGAAAGTTTTGGCGTCTTCTTTTACTTATGACTCAAATTGTCATATTTAGGCTTAAACTTTTAAATGTTATTTTAACCAATTTCTATTTAATTCATTTTTCTTTCAAGGAGTGTAACTGACTGGGTTTCACCGTTACAGAAGTTTTCAAATTTGAGACCTGTTTTGATACTCACGTGACGTAAAGGCGTGAGTTAAGAGACGACGGCCATTCCAAAGCCATTTCTGGCTTTCCCCGTCTATCGTGACTCCTGTATGGTGGTGATGTCAGCCCTATGCTTTCACTAGAATACCTGACAATGTACCTTCCTTTGAAAGGGTCAGGACATTCCTAATAACAGACAATTTTTTTTTCTAAATGAACCAAAGTGGTAACCTCAATCCTTGTATATATATATCTATATGTGCTTATTTGGAAACCTAAACGCTAACAAACGTGGTCACCTTCATTAAGCGGCGCACACCAAAGTCCACTAATTTAAATAATTTCTAAGAGCTAAGTATTTGTTTCTATAGCTCGCATTTCCATATGGTAAACCAAAAGCAAATGGAACAAATATCAGCATCAATTAACTATTTTAGTCAAAGTGATATTTTCGTCACGCAAAGTAACTAAACGAATTAGAACAAAATATATAATTAAAGCTGTGAAATAATTAGGCCTTTATCACAAACAACAACGCGACTTTTACAACGCACAGTGGGACAAATGAAGATTCTAGATGCACACAAGTTATCTCTCAGGTCCAAAATGCCATTGCCAAGTAGTAGGCTGGTGTCGATATCGAATTTATTGTTGGAAATTAGTTGGAATAAGTTGGAAATTTTCGTGGTTTTTATTATGAAGTAAAAGAATTAATTATCCATTACACGGAGTAAGATTATGAACGCTCATTGATGAGTACAATAAATGAGTAATGGCATCAAAATCCACGTGCAAAGAAAGGTATGTGCCACTCAACTTCGGTTATGATAAAGGTACTCCAGCAGTAAGTTAGTGCAACAAACAACTCAAAACCATAATTACCTGCGTGAAAAAAACTGGCACTGAAAACCCCAAATGGATGCATCCCAGAGAAAAAAATAACCTCTCAAAAATAATGCAAGGATGTTTTCAAGCCATCACCCACTACTGCTGTGAAACATCAAATCGACACTGATGATGCAAAACCAATCTGTTAAGTTCGTTGAAGAGCTTCATTGGTCAAACGACAGAGTGTGATACAATGCACCAGGGTCATGAGAATCAAGATAAAGGATAGGTACGACAAGGACAAAAAATCGGAATCGGAATCTATAAAATGCGACTGAGATTTGTAGGAGCGCAAACTTTTGCTTCTTTGGAGCTCATATGAAATGCACTCGAAACTTAATGGGGACAATGACAAGCGATAACAATGGGCTCGATTAGAAGTTCGTTTAAGTATTTACTGGGGCAGTTCCAATAACTACCGCTGTAACTAGGGTCCTTTAATGATGGATTATTTAGTATGCTTATATAGGGCTGTATTTCAAGTTAAACCAGTTGGTCATAGCTTTTGTCTCTTTTGTTCTCTCCATCTGCACAAAGATTTGGGTTTCAAACCCACAATCTTACATCACATAGTCTATCAAAATGCTTGTAGAACGTAAACACAATATGTATGGTATCTATCTACGGATTACATACACACGAGTATGGAGGTTTGTTTTCCTAACCACCAAAGTAGTTAATTAGTTGCTCAATCAACTTCAGGTGTCGGATCATTGATTGCGCCAGAAATATCAAATTATCAAAAGCTAAATTAACGGCAGGGTTAATGGAGGGCTTAAAATTTTATGTGAAGAACTATGTGCATATATGATAATACACCTGTGCTGGCTTTATATGTTTATGTGATTATATAGACATTTTGTAATGTGTGCGCATAGTTCAATGCATTTAGTTCAATGGTCACCACGTACATATATTTACAAAATGTCAATTAACTAAAGTCACCTCTACAAAACAAATACTTACAAAGTATTTAAAAAGTTTGGCCTTCTAAATAACGAACCTGACGTAATAGGCTAAGATCTGGCTACATGAAAATGTTGTAATCAGATATAGACCAAGTATTACACATTTAAGGTTGAGATCCCTGCGATCCAATGAAGACGGCATTCTCAATAATCTGTGGAAAGAAGTGCGAGACTCGCGGTCAACCTAGAAATAACTGAACTGATCATCTTCACAAGAAAGTACAAAGCGCCGAATCTTATATCAACCAAGATTGGCGGCACAAGCCTGGCTTTCAGCGACAAATTCAAGTATATGGGAGTAATTTTGTATAGGAATCTACGCTGGAATGACAACTAAGCAGAGCGGGCAAAGAAAGCAAACACTGTGTTAAAAAACAAAAAAACAAAAAACCAAACAACAGCGATATACCTTCGAAGAGATTAAAGCCGAGCTTTTCTTCCAATTTGCGTCGTGCTCCTTTTAATCTTTCCTACATATTGGCGTGACGGAACCTACATGTTTTATGCCGACTCCGGACGCCATCTCGAAACAGATAAGTTTTCACTGCGAAACTTTTCATAGCAGAAATAACCTCGAAGTGTTTGCCAAATCTGGGGCAACTCCACTTAGGTAATCTTTTTCCTTATTAAAAAAAATAGCGTTCAAATTTTGTATGTCGCTTTTCCTCAGACTTTAACCCAGTATCGTCTGTGTTGTTGGCGAAGCATGTTACCACCTCCAAAAGTATTTCAATGGATCTTTACAGCTCTCGTATGCCCAATTCTATTGTATGGTGTTCTGGTTTGATGTCTGGTATTCACAATGAACTTTAAACGCTTACAAAAAATTGTTATAGTCCGGAGCCCTGCATCAGCGGCGCTCTTGTCTCTACTCCGACGAAGGCAGAGGTGGGAATTTTTTTAAACCGGACCTGGGAATAGAGATCTCTTTTTGCCTTTCCGACCATTGAAGCATATTCATATCAAGCGGAAACTTTAGCAATATAAGTCATTGGACACCTGTGCCTAAATACTGGAAAATGGAGATTATTTTTGCAGATATCCAGACTGGGCGGCGAATTGGCGGCATAAGTGTAGGCTTGGGAATAAAATTTCTCGGCAAGCCAAATATAGTGCTATGCTTTTTCGCTACCGTATTGACATGTAACTTCTTCTGTTAGGCCAGGTGAAAAAAAATAGGCCTTCGTATGAAAGGCAGGGATATCTTGAGCATTATTTATCCTGCCACATCCTCAATCCATCCTACCCAGCACAGGTTGATATTCCCCGGTTCACTCTTTCAAACCTAAATGCAAATGTGCGATAACGGTGGAGACAGCAGTGTTAAAAGAAAGCTACTCGAATGGAGTGCCGAGATATCTTTACGGTCACTGGTTCTGGCCATATACTATCGCTTGGGAATCGGGTATTACATTAATGCCTTTATCATGTACTTTCTTTTTCAGCTCACTGTCTGGCTTGTCTTTCCAACGATATAATTCCAACCTTCCTCTCTATTTCCGAACGCCGAACAAAGTAACGTTAGAGTATAAGAGCAGTTATAGTATAGTTAATTAGAAGAATGGCTATATAAGGTGAGTATCATTATTCTCCGCACAAAGGAAAGAAGTAGCGGCAAAGATAAACCATCCATCCTGCTCGCAAAACCCAGGTTTTCATCTCTCAGACCACGTTAATGGCTGCTGGCTTATAAACTTTTGCCATGTAGAGATTCCGCCTTTGACCACTGGGTTTCTGCCACCACACCGTCGCTCAAATGCTGATCGACTGCTAACGCTTATACTTCGGACTATAGGCGTACCGCTATCATACTCTTGCTACGCTACTTCCATCACGAGACTCCCCAATGCTTCCTTTTACACTTGGCCCTGCTCAGTTGTATGCCTACTCTCGCAATCATCAGCCCAACTGCTGCCGACCACAGATCGTCCTGCCACAGAAATAATTTCCGATGCCATATGTTCTTCTCTGTATGTCTTATACTTAACCAAGCCATGTTGCGCTCGCGCTTCCTAACTCTTGGAACCTAGGGCTGTTGTTCTCGCAATTCCTCAAGTCGTGTTTGCTATTTTACAATAGGTTTTGGAGGGCTTTCTGTTTGATTCTTGATTGACTGAGCGCTTCCTACAAAGCTTAACCCGTAGTACTTACGTCATTAAAAGCAAATGTGCGTAAATGAACTTCGGTCATGCTCGCTTTGTAGTTTGTTTATTATTGGTCTTAACTCAAATTTTGTAGTATGAATATGCCTCCAACATGGCAGAGCTGATTTTTTATACTCAGTTGAGCAGAGCTCACAGAGTATATTAAGTTTGATTGGATAACGGTTGGTTGTACATATATAAAGGAATCGATATAGATATAGACTTCCATATATCAAAATAATCAGGATCGAAAAAAAAATTGATTGAGCCATGTCCGTCCGTCCGTCCGTCCGTTAACACGATAACTTGAGTAAATTTTGAGGTATCTTGATGAAATTTGGTATGTAGGTTCCTGAGCACTCATCTCAGGTCGCTATTTAAAATGAACGATATCCGACTATAACCACGCCCACTTTTTCGATATCGAAAATTTCGAAAAACCGAAAAAGTGCGATAATTCATTACAAAATACCGATAAAGCGACGAAACTTGGTAGATGAGTTGAACTTATGACGCAGAATAGAATATTAGTAAAATTTTGGACAATGGGCGTGGCACCGCCCACTTTTAAAAGAAGGTAATTTAAAACTTTTGCAAGCTGTAATTTGGCAGTCGTTGAAGATATCGTGATGAAATTTGGCAGGAACGTTACTCCTATTACTGTATGTACGCTTAATGAAAATTAGCAAAATCGGAGAAGGACCACGCCCACTTTTAAAAAAAAAATTTTTAAAGTAAAATTTTTACAAAAAATTTAATATCTTTACAGTATATAAGTAAATTATGTCAACATTCAACTCCAGTAATGATATGGTGCAACAAAATATAAAAATAAAAGAAAATTTCAAAATGGGCGTGGCTCCGCCCTTTTTCATTTAATTTGTCTAGGATACTTTTAACGCCATAAGTCGAACAAAAATTAACCAATCATTTTGAAATTTGGTAGGGGCATAGATTTTATGACGTTAACGGTTCTCTGTGAAAATGGGCGAAATCGGTAGATGCCACGCCCAGTTTTTATACACAGTCGCCCGTCTGTCCTTCCGCATGGCCGTTAACACGATAACTTGAGCAAAAATCGACATATCTTTAATGAACTTAGTTCACGTGCTTAGTTGAACTCACTTTATCTTGGTATGGAAAATGAACGAAATCCGACTATAACCACGCCCACTTTTTCGATATCGAAAATTACGAAAAATGAAAAAAATGCCATAATTCTATACCAAATACGAAAAAAGAGATGAATTTGGTAATTGGATTGTTTTATTGAATAACTTTAGAAAAAACTTTATAAAATGGTTGTGACACCTACCATATTAAGTAGAAGAAAATGAAAAGTTCTGCAGGGCGAAATAAAAAACCCTTAAAATCTTGGCAGGTATTACATATATAAATAAATTAGCGGTATCCAACAGATGATGTTCAGGGTTACCCTGGTCCACATTTTGGTCGATATCTGGAAAACGCCTTCACATATACAACTACAACCACTCCCTTCTAAAACTCTCATTAATACCTTTAATTTGATACCCATATCGTACACTCATTCTAGAGTCACCCCTGGTCCACCTTTATGGCGATATCTCGAAAATGCGTCCACCTATAAAACTAAGCCCCACGCCCTTTTAAAATACTCATTAACACCTTTCATTTGATACCCATATCGTACAAACATATTCTAGAGTCACCCCTGGTCCACCTTTATGGCGATATCTCGAAAAGGCGTCCACCTATAGAACTAAGGCTCAATCCCTTTTAAAGTACTCATTAATTCCTTCCGTTTGATACCCATATTGCACAAACGAATTCTAGAGTCACCCCTGGCCCACCTTTATGGCGATATCTCGAAACGGCGTCCACCTATGGAACTAAGTATTACTCCCTTTTAAAATGCTCATTAACACCTTTCTTTTGATACCCATATTGTACAAACAAATTCTAGGGTCACCCCTGGTCCACCTTTATGGCGATATCTCGAAACGGAGTCCACCTATGGAACTAAAGATTAATCCCTTTTAAAATACTCATTAACACCTTTCATTTGATACCCATATCGTACAAACGCATTCTAGAGTCACCCCTGATCCACCTTTATGGCGATATCTCGAAAAAGCGACCACCTATACAACAACCACCACTCCCTTTTAAAACCCTCATTAATACCTTTAATTTGATACCCATATCCTACAAACGCATTCTAGAGTCACCCCTGGTCCACCTTTATGACGATATTTCGAAACGGCGTCCACCTATAGAACTAAGGCTCATTCCCTTTTAAAATACTCATTAACACCATTCCTTTGATGCCCATATTGTACAAACAAATTCTAGGGTCGCCTCTGGTCCACCTTTGTGGCGATATCTCGAAACGGCGTCCACCTATGGAACTCAGGATTACTGCCTTTTAAAATACTCATTAACACCTTTCATTTGATAACCATATCGTACAAACGCATTCTAGAGTCAACCCTGATCCACCTTTATGGCTATATCACTAAATGGCGTCCACCTATAGAACTATGTCCCACTCCCTCATAAAATACTCTTTAATGCCTTTCATTTGATACACATGTCATACAAACACATTCCAGGGTTTCCCTCGGTTCATTTTCCCACATGGTTATTTTCCCGTATGTTGTCACCATAGCTCTCAACTGAGTATGTAATGTTCGGTTACACCCGAACTTAACCTTCCTTACTTGTTTCTCATAATAATGTTTATTCAAGCGAAAATGCAAAAGAGCTGGAAAATAACATCCAAATTTGGAGCTAGCTCTACCGAAGTTTCACCAAGTTTATTCAAGGAAAAATTTATCAATTGCACCCCAAGATTACAGGCCCATAATACATACAATTTTTTTAAACTTCCATATACTATTTTGGAGGAATATGTGTGCAAGTAAGCTGATCAAAAGCGGTGTAATAGATGCAGTAGGAGTTGTCACTAATACATACTCAAATAAATGAAAGAAGAGCAGCAAACATTTATAGCAAAAAAGGCAAGTAAGGAAAGCTAAGTTCGGGTGTAACCGAACATTACATACTCCGCTGAGAGCTTTGGAGACAAAATTGTCTTTTTAATGGATACATACAGATAGTAATACTAAAAAGTAGATCAACTTGCCTTTGGTATCTTTCGTCAGCTATCAATTCCTTTTATTTGAATATTTTTTTTAAATATGAAAATTTGGTTAAATTTGAATATATTTCTTTTTCATTTTTTTTTTAACTCACCCCTGAAATATTTTTGAAGCGCTCTTAATTATGAGTCCGATAAAAGTCCGAAATTGTAGACCAAGCGTGACGTTTTTTGGAACGATTTTCCTTCATCCTTTGTCAAATAATTGAAAATCACCATGTAGGAAAATGAACCTAGGGCAACCCTAGAATGTGTTTGTATGACATGGGTATCAAATGGAAGGTATTAAAGAGTATTTTGAAAGGGAGTGGGCCAAAGTTCTATAGGTGGACGTCTTTTCGAGATATCGTCATAAAGGTGACCAGGGGGACTCTATAATGTGCTTGTACGATATGGGTATCAAATGAAAGGTGTTAATGAGTATTTTGAAAGGGAGTGGCCCAAAGTTCTATAGGTGGACGTCTTTTCGAGATATCGTCATAAAGGTGACCAGGGGGGACTCTATAATGTGCTTGTACGATATGGGTAGCAAATGAAAGGTGTTAATGATTATTTAAAAGGGAGTGGACCTTAGTTGTATATTGGAAGGCTTTGTCGGCATATCGACCAAAATGAGAACCAGGGCGATCCAGAACATCATCTGTCGGGTACCGCTAATCTAATATATATTATAATGGGAAAGTTTGGATGTTTAGATGTTTGGATGTTTGTCCAGACGTTTGTCTTTGTGACTCAATCACGCAAGAACGGCTGGACCGATTTGGATGAAATTTTGCACACATATAGCCAATAGTCTAGAAGGATGTACTAGCTATATATTTATGAAAAGGGGCGTGATCCCCGCCCCCCAGGAACAGTTATAATTTAATTATTTTATTTTTTCGTCTTTGCGACTGAATCACGCCAGAATGGCTACACGGATTTTGATGAAATTTGGGAGACAGACAGTAGTCTACTCGTGAAATTTTTTTCGAACATGGGAAGAGGGGTAGGGGTCCCACGACCTCTTCGAGCAATTACTTTTTAATAATTTTTACACATTATAACTTTACGTATACTGGCCTTCACCAATATCACAGACTCAAGGGGTCAAATAAGTCGAGGGCTTACAAAGTAAGCAGTGACACCCTCCGCCCCCCCCCCTTTTATCCACCACTCTGGTGTAAAATTTATAAATTGTTATAACTCAATATACATTTTCTCCTAAATCAATAGTTTTTGGTATCTGGCACATACAGATCGAGATCTAGACAATTTTGGAGGAACGATCAATGGTCCTCTCCTTTTACTCCCGCCATCCGCCCTCCTTCAATTGTTTTTATTAGCACGCTTTTATTAGCTTTACCTGTATGTTTCTATGTAACTTTTCATTCGCTCCAATGCGCCTGCTGCCTTATTAACATGGTTTTATAATTAGCTTCACCTCATATGGAGACCCTTCCGGGATCATTTCTGGATGGTTTTCGGGATCGGTCCGGGATCCCGCCGGGGTAATTTCGGGACTTTTGCGGGACTAATACGAGATTATTTGGGAACCCTTTCGGCTTCATTTCTGGATGGTTTTCGGGATCCGTCCGGGCTCCCGTCCGGGTCATTTCGGGACTTTTTCGCGACTAATACGGGATCATTTGGGAACCCTTTCGGCATCATTTCTGGATGGTTTTCGGGATCCATCCGGGATCCCATCAGGGTAATATCGGGACTATTAGGGGATCATTTGGGGACCTTTCCGGCATGATTTCTGGATAATTTTCGGGATCCGTCCGGGATGCCGGCGAGGTCATTTCGGGACTATTTCGGGATCATTTGGGATACCTACCGGCATCATTTCTGGATGGTTTTTGGGATTCGTCCGGGATCCCGTCGAGGTCATTTCGGGACTTTTTCTTGACTAATACGGGATCATTTGGGGACCAATCGCCATCATTTCTGGATGGTTTTCGGGATCCGACCGGGATTTCGTCAGGGTCATTTCGGGACTATTTGGGGATCATTTGGAGTCCCTTCTGGCATCATTTCTGGATGGTTTTCGGGATCCGTACGGGATCCCGTCGGGGTGATTTCAGGACTTTTTCGAGATCATTTGGGGTAACTTCCGGCATCATTTCCAGATGGTTTTCGGGATCCGTCCGGGATACCGTAGGGGTCATTTCGAGACTTTTTCGCGACTAATACGGGATCATTGGGGGACCCTTCGTTATCATTTCTGTATGGTTTTCGGGATCCGTCCGGGATCTCGTCATTGTCATTTCGGGACTATTCGCGGATCATTTGGGGTCCCTTCCGCCATCATTTCTTGATGGTTTTCGGGATCCGTCCGGGATCCCGTCGGGGTAATTTCAGGACTTTTCGGGATTTGGGGTACCTTCCGGCATCATTTCTAGATGGTTTTCGGGATCCGTCCGGGATCCGGTCGGGGTCATTTCAGGACTTTTTCGGGATCATTTGGGGTATCTTCCAGCATCATTTCTGGATGGTTTGCGGGATCCGTCCGGGATCCGGTCGGGGTCATTTCAGGACTTTTTCGGGATCATTTGTGGTACCTTCCGGTATAATTTCTAGATGGTTTTAGGGATCCGTGCGGGATCCCGACGGGGCATTTCGGGACTATTAGGGGATCATTTGGGGTATCTTCCAGCATCATTTCTGGATGGTCGGGGTCATTTCGGGACTTTTTCGCGACTAATACGGGATCATTTGGGGACCCTTTCGCCATTATTTCTGGTTGGTTTTCGGGATCCCATCGGGGTCATTTCGGGACTTTTTCGTGACTAATACGGGATCATTTGGGGACCCTTTCGGCATCATTTCGGTATGGTTTTCGGGATCCGTCCGGTATTCCTTCCGCGTCATTTCGGGACTATAAGGGGATCATTTATGGACCTTTCCGGCATCATTTCTGGATAGTTTTCGGAATCTGTCCGGGATCCCGATGGGGTCATTTCGGGACTATTGGGGGATCATTTGGGAACTTTTCCGGCATCATTTCTGGATAGTTTTCGGAATCCGGCCGGGATCCAGACGGGGTCATTTCGGGATCATTTGGGGTATCTTCCAGCATCATTTCTGGATGGTTTTCGGGATCGGTCCGGGATCCGGTGGAGCATTTCAGGACTTTTTCGGGATCATTTGTGCTACCTTCCGGTATAATTTCTATATGGTTTTGGGGATCCGCCCGGGATCCCGTCGGGGTTATTTCGGGACTTTTTCGCGGCTAATGCGGGATATTTTTGGGACCGCTTTGGTATCATTTCTGGATGGTTTTCGAGATCCGTCCTTGATTCCGTCAGCGTCATTTCGAGACTATTAGGTGATCATTTGAGTACCTTTCCGGCATCATTTCTGGATGGTTTTCGGGATCCGTCCATGATTCCGTCAGCGTCATTTCGGGACTATTAGGGGATCATTTGGGACCTTTTCGGCATCATTTCTGGATAATTTTCGGGATCCGTCTGGGATACCGACGGGGTCATTTCGGGACTATTTCGGAATCATTTGGGGTACATACCGGCATCATTTCTGGTTGATTTTCGGGATCCGTCCGGGATTCCGTCGGGGTCATTTGGGGACTTTTTCTCGACTAATAAGGGATCATTTGGGGACCCTTACGGCATCATTTCTGGATGGTTTTCGGAATACGTCCGGGATCCCGTCGGGGTCATTTCGGGACTATTTGGGGATCAGTTGGGGTACCTTCCGGCATTATTTCTAGATGGTATCCGTTCGGGATCCCGTCTGGGTCTTTTCGGGACTTTTTTGGGACTAATACGGGATGATTTGGGGACCCTTCCGGCATCACTTCTGGATGGATTACGGTATCTGTACGGGAACCCATCGGAGTAATTTCGGCACTTTTTCTGGACTATTTCAGGATCAATTGGAGACCCTTTAGGGGTCATTTCATGACTTTTTCTGTATTATTTCGGAATCATTTGGGGACCCTTCCGGCGTCAATTCTTGATGGCTTACCGGATCCGTCACGATAATTTCGGGACAATTTTGGGATCATTTCGGAACTTTTTCCGGACTATTTCGGGATCATTTGGGGTATTTTCCGGCATCATTTCCAGATGGTTTTCGGGATCCGCCCGGGATCCCGTCGGGGTCATTTCGGGAATTTTTCTCGACTAATACGTGATCTTTTGGGCTACCTACCGGCATAATTTCTGGATGGTTTTCGGGATCCGTCTGGGATCACGTCGGCAACATTTCGGGACTTTTTCGGGACTATTTCGGGATCATTTGGGGTATTTTTTCCGCATCATTTCTAGATGGTTTTCGGGATCCGTCCGAGATCCCGTCGGGGTCATTTCGGGAATTTTTCTCGACTAATACGGGATCATTTGGGGTCCCTTTCGGCATCGTTTCTGGATGGTTTTCGGGGGATCATATGGGGACATTTCCGGCATCATTTCTGGGATCCTGTCGGGTCAATTCGGGATTCGTGATCATTTAAAGATGGTTTTCAGCATTCGTCCGGGATCCCGTCAGGGTAATTTCTGGACTTTTCCGGGACTATTTCGGGATCTTTTTGGAACCCTCCTTAAATCATGTCTGGATGGATTTCGGGATCTATCCAGGATCACGTCAGGGTCATTTAGGAATCCGTTCGAAATCCCGTCAGGGTCATTTCGGGACTTCTTCTGGACTATTACGGGTTCATTTCTGGATGGTTTTCGGGACTTTTTCGGGGCTAATGCGGGATCATTTGGGGACCCGTCCAGCATCATTTCTGGATGGATTTCGGGATCTGTAGGGAACCCATCAGGGTAATTCCGGGACTTTTTCGGGACTATTTCGGGTTTAATTTGGGAACCCCTTAGGGGTCATTTCGTGACTTTTTCTGTATTATTTCGGGACCATTTGTGGACCCTTCCGGCATCATTTATTGATGGTTTGCCGGATCCATCAGGGTCATTTCGGGACCTTTTTGGGATCATTGGGAGCCCTTGCGAGATCATTTCTGGATCCGTCCGGTATGCCGTAGGAGTCATTTCGGGATTTTTTTGTTACTTTTTCGGAATAGTTTTGGGACCCTTCCGGGATCATTTCTGAATCCGTGCGGGGTCCCATCGTGGTCATTTACGGACTATTTCGGGATCATTTTGGGACCCTTCCGCAGTCATTTCTATATTGTTTTCGCGATCCGTCGTGGATCCCCTCGGGGCCATTTCGGAACTTTTCTGGACTATGTCGGGATAATTTAGGGACCCTTCCTGGACATTTCCTGGATGGTTTTGGAGATCCGTCGGGGAGTCCTTCCGGGTCATTTCGGAACTTTTTCGGAACTATTTCGGTTTTATTGGTAAATTTAATAGCCTTGTTTAATATAATTTGATAATTTTGATTGAGCTTTAGGCCAGATTATTGAATAAAACTTCTTTTTTAGTAGTATTCAAAATATATTTATTTTTCGATATTTCGACTTCAATCTGAAGTCATCATCAAGAATCTACGAAAAGAAAACAATTAACATTTTTAAACATACAATTCCCTAGCAAAAATACGACTTACACATATGGATATGTATGATCGACTGAACAGAAATTATGACAACATAATTTTAGTAAAAACAAAAGAGCGAAAAATATACATAAAGATAAATCAAAAACTCCCGCGAATATAAACAATTTCATGTACCGCAAGTGTAAACAAAAAACATATGTATACAATAAAAAATGTGTCAACAAAAGTTAAAAATATATATATATATATATGTATGTATGTACGTATTTAATGTATGTTATGCTCTCAGCATTGCTAGAGTTATTGTTCCAGCTTAAGTTTAGTGAGTGTGCTTAACTGACAGCAGCGTGATGTTGTTGTTTTAAGACCAAATTTCTGTAGGTTTGTGCACAATGGTCTACATCTGATTTAAAATTCATTTTTATATCATTAGGGGTGTTCAAAATGTGTAAGGTTTCTAAAATGAAGCGCTTATTATAATGTTTTTCATGTTCCAGAATGGTTACGTTTTCAAAATCTGGATAGTGTCCTGTGTCTTTGCAATGCGCAGCCAATGCTGTCTTGTTTTCTGGATTATTATTTCTCAATTTAATATTCGATTTGTGGGCAGAAAGCCTAGTCTTTAGTTTAAGTTTAGTTGTCCCTACATATACTTGTTCGCATACGTGGGACCCGTCGCCGTTGCATGGAATTTTGTATACCACGTTGGATTTCTCATGATTTGGTATTTTGTCCTTTAAATTACTATAAATTGGTCGCAGAGTGTTGTTGTAAGTAAACGCGATTTCATATTTCTCTTTGTCATATAAATTTGAACCCTTGATTCTTTCAGACACTCCCGGGATATATGTCATTGATTTATAAATTTTATCACCTTTCTCGGTTGTATTATTATTGGCGTTCGCTGTGTGATGTTTGTGAATCAGTTTGTTTATAAGGGACCTGGGAAAAGAATTTTCTTCCAGGGTTTTTCTAATTATGGCTATGTTTTTGTTGTGAAACATCTTATCACTTATGTTAAGAACCCTTCTTATAAAATTTTTCGCTGTGTTCAAAATAGTGTTGGGTGCGTGTTTGGAATTATAATTGATAAGTCTACCCGAAGCTGTTTGTTTTTTATACCAATCAATGTATAACTTACTATTATTTTTAATTATTAATGTGTCAAGGTAGGGAAGTCTGTTGTTTTTCTCCACTTCCATAGTAAATCGTATGGATTTGTAATATGTATTAAGTAGTTTAAGCATGTTTTCCATTTCGCTCGTTTTGACGATGGCAAACACAAAAAGCGAACATCTATTCGTAAATTCTTTCAATAATATGTATGTATTTTTCAAAATATTATTTTAAACAACTAATCTGTTTTGTTTACATAAGCAAACATGACTTTAAAGCTAATAAACCAAGTTAAAAAAAATGTCAAACTTACTATAGTGAACAACCTGGATACTGTGAACAGGCCTTGCAGAAATTAGTTCACTATATCCAGGCTCCACTGTTTTATGTAGTTGTGTATACTTTATAGATGGCTGTAGGTGTGTGTGTGTATTTATGACCGACCGCAAGGTGCTCGTTATTGCCCATACATATGAGCACATTACAATTTATTTATGTAAG
Source organism: Eurosta solidaginis (assembly GCF_040869045.1). NCBI lineage: Eukaryota > Metazoa > Arthropoda > Insecta > Diptera > Tephritidae > Eurosta > Eurosta solidaginis. The sequence continues at coordinate 217,794,689 of NC_090320.1, forward strand.
CAAAACACTCGCAGTCATAATCTGATTTATTTACTGATGTTTGTGAAAATAGAGCTATGTAAATGGGCATAAGAGATTCATAAATGGATGCTTGCACAATCAAGTTAAATTTATTTATTATCCTGCTGTATATAGAGGCGCATATGAGAGGTTTTCTAATACAAAAGGTGCATGAATACACAAAGAATATGCAACATTTGAAGCGTAATGTGATGTGATTGCGCTTTTGACTATTTTTTGAGTCAAGTGCAGAACTAGACTTCAAGCCGATCCCCTCGACCTAGTGCATATAGTACTCTAAGCAAATGAAGCAAAGTATGGGTCGCGAATCCTACGTTTAATTACAGGCAACTGAAGCATAGTTATATTGTTTTTGTTATTACACAGCTTTGCTCACGGTATGGGGGAATCTGGAATGTAAGCATAGCGTAAAAATAACAAAAACGTGGATGTATAATCTATATTGGGGTATATGGAATATAAAAGGTTTGCTTCCTCTGAAATTGGGTGACGTGCAATAGTGTGAATGGAACTAACGTCAATTGACATTTTTTTTTTTCTCGGACGTTGTGGCAGCGCACTGCCCTCAAGTGGCCCGATGAAACCAGGCTAATCCTGTTTTTGGTTTTTTTTAATTCATACATACTGTTTTTTTTTTATGTATCCTAATCCTTATTTATGTGTTATTTATAATTTTTTTGTTACCGAGTCTTTGAGAGGCAGTGGCTTCTTAAGCGCCGAGATCTAAAACCGCTCAGCTACAGAGAAACTCATCACCTGAGAAATATAGATTCACAAAATACAATAGACTAAAAGTAAATATAATTTTTTAATAATTAAGAGAAGATAGAACCGTCTTTTTTATGGCAAAGAGCGAGTCCGAAACATCAATTATTCTCGAGTGAGAGTTATAATCTTCACACAAACATAGAAAAGGTTCGTGTAGTTGGAAATTGCTTCTGCATTATTTAAGAATTATAGGTTTATAATGCCTTGAAACTAGGCATGGAATATTCAAGTTTACTTCGTTCAAAAGAAATGGGCTTGAAATCGATCCATTTAAAAGTCTAGCCATAAATAGTACACCTAGCATTTCTCTACGACTTGCAAGTGTATGAAGATTTATTAGTTTTAATCGATTAGTGTAAGGAGGAAGATTATACGGAGAGTCCCATTGAAGATTTCTCAAGGCGGAAAGTAAAAACTGTTTTTGAATTGATTCTAGTCTATCCACATGAACTTGATAACGCGGGTTCCAAATTATCGATCCATATTCTAATATCGGTGATGTAAAAAGGGTTTTTGTAACGTAAGGATCACCAAACTCTTTTGCCCATCTTTTCACAAATGCTAAAACCCCTCTCGCTTTATTGACTGTGGCATTAATATGAGGGTTGAAACTAAGTTTGCAATTCATTGTAACTCCCAAATCGACAAAAACATCAACGCTTTCCAGAGTTTGGCCATTAATTGTGTAAGAAGCTGACTGTATGTTTCCACGTGAAAAACACATGGATTTACATTTTTCTATGTTGAGAGGCATACATTAAAATTTTAGAAGATTTTATAGTTGTGGAAACATCGTTTATAAAGATCAAAAACAAAATAGGGCCGAGATGGCTGCCCTGAGGCACACCGAAGGGAACATCGATGACATTCGAACAAAGGTTTTTAAAAAATACTCTTTGAGTTCTACCGCAAAGATAGGAGGAGATCCAGCGAGTTAGGTCAGGTTGAAAACCAAGCAATTCGAGTTTATAAACAAGTAATGAGTGGCGTACTTTGTCGAATGCTTTGCTGAAATCAGTGTATATAACGTCGGTATGATGATTTTTTCTAAACCCATTAAAGACGTGAGTTGTAAATTCAAGCAAATTGGTTGTGGTTGATTTGGCTCTACAAAAGCCATGCTGAGAACTATCTATCAATGTAGAAATCGAAAACGTAAGGTGATTAGTAACGATTGCTTCGAAAAGCTTAGGGATAGCGGAGAGCTTTGCTATTCCACGATAATTTTCAATAGACGATTTGCTTCCTTTTTTATGGAGTGGGATAAGAAAAGATTCCTTCCAAGCCGTCGGGAAAATGCCATTTTTTAAAGAGAGGTTAAACAGATCAGTAAGGGGCTGGTAAATGTATTCCGCACATTTTTTAAGAAAACATGTTGGGATCAAAGCGGGACCGTATTTGAAGGATTCTTTTAGGGTCTTTAGATGTAGTAGAACATCTTCAGGCAGCAAATGTGGGGCATATATTGAGTTACTAGAATGGAGCTCATACGGATAATTTGTAGGTGATGAATCAACCACAGCAGAGTAATTAGAGTGAAAAAATTGAGCGAAGAAGTTTGCAATCTCTTATCGTCGCTGGGAATGCTATTTCTAAACTTCATGGCAGAAGGAAATCCGTTAGTTCTGCGTTTAGAATTTACGAAATCATAAAAAGACTTCGGGTGGCAAATAATGTTTCTTTTTATTTTACATATGTAAGCTTTATAACACTTTTTATTAAGTTCAAAATACTTATGAATATATAATTTGAATAAACGTGATTTCTTATTTTTTAAAGCTTTTAAATCTTTAGTAAACCAAGCTTGCACTGGTTCAATGTACGAGCATGTGCGTTTGGGCACATGTTTTTCAAATAAAGTATAAATGGTTTTATTAAAATGTAAAACGTTTTCCTCTACATCCTCTTTATATCGAGGCCACGTTATCCCAGAAAGCTCTTTATTTAAATTGTTGAAATTAGTTTTGGAAAAATCAAAGCATCTGGTAGAGACACGTGTTTTGTTAGTGCAGCCGACTTCGTTGCTTATGATTTCGTAAGTTATCTCAAGAGAAGGATGGTAAATATCTTCTGGCAAAACAAGAGGTTCACACCGATTTATAGAGAATTTAGATATGTCGTCAACAAATGCTAAGTCTAAGAAGTTTCCATACTTATTCGGAAAGAAGTTGATCTGATTAAGGCAAAGATCAGTAATTCCATCCAAAAAGTCATTGTTATGCATCTTGGATGATACGGGGACAATATTGTGATCAACGGTATTCCAAGATATATGTGGCAGGTTAAAGTCGCCTAAAACAATCATTGAGTCCGCGGGCTTTATCATCGAGTTGACTGATTGTAACAGTGAAATATGGTGCATATACACTGATAGATTAGAACACGGTGGAATATAGCAAACGGCTAAGTAAATATGACCCCGGCCAAGTAAGATTCGGATGCATTTAAACTCGATGGAATAAACTTCGGCTAAATTAACATCTTCAGATGGAATTGAAGAATGTACAGCTAGCAAGACACCACCTCCGGTCCTATTTAAGCGATCATTTCTATAGGTCTGATACTCACCGCAAAAAATTTCGGAATCCAAAACATTGGGTTTCAGCCATGTTTCGGTAAAAGCAATAATATTATAGTTACAGTGAATTGTTTTCAAATATAAGTCAGTTAATTTAGTATTTAAGCCTCTAACGTTTTGATAGTAAATGCTTAAGCAAGATGTTAAATTAAGTTTTTTGGATCGGAACTTTGAGCAGGAATTTTTGCTACATTTTGAATAATCTCAATAGTCTTATGCACAAATTCGCGAACAAAAGCCCCTGGCGGCCAAAATGCGCTGTCCAAAAGTTCATCAAAATCTTTTGAGTAAACATCAATTCTAAATGAAGAAATGTTTCTTTCGTAATTAAATTAAAATTTTCTTAAAGTCATGCCGTCAGCCTTAATTTTCGAAGTGACATAAGACTTGATATCCTCAACGGAAGTGTCTTTGTCAAAGCGAGATACAAAAATCGATTTTTTGAGCGGGACTACAACCAGCTTCTTAGCCAGTGCTTCTGAATAAGAAGTCACAGATTGAGAAGTTACAGTTTCAGAAGTTACAGTTTGAGACTCTAAGGTTTTTTCCGCGGCCTTAGAAGTGGATGGAACCACAGCTTGCGGATTAGGGGAAGCCAAATCTATGAGCTCCACTTGCGGAAGATTAATGTTCTGAGCAGGATTAAGATTCAAAGCGTTAGGTGAGTCTTCAGAGTGTTTTTGTTTATTATCGCGGTTGTCTTTTTTTCTATTTAAATAATGCGGTAACTCATCCAAACACTTGAAGGATTTGAACAAGCTATCGTATTGATTGAACTTTTCCGTGATTATGGAAAACTCTTTAGCAATTTCAGAAAACGCATTTCATGTTTGTCTAAACAGTTTAAATAGGTCAACCTCAGTTGATCTGCATTTAATGCATGACCAACGTACTCCCTTCTCCCCATCATTGACAGTGTCAACAACTCTAGCCGTCAGTCCCGCGCACTTTCCATGGGCGAGCCCATCGCAAAGCCAGCAGGAGACAAAACGTTCGGATTCGCTTTTTACCTGACAGTTTTTGAAAATGCAAGTCATTTTTTATAGAAAGGTGAAAATAGCCTAGTATAAGAATATAGAAATGGTAAAGATATGTTTGTAAATTACAAAGAAAACCAGTTTAAATAGCACTGAGAATGAGAAAGGTTATATAAAGCAACTCTGAAAGTTTGGGAGCTTAGCTGTAGCTAGCAGTTTTAGAGTCACTGTCACTTGACACTTTAATGCGCTTTTGAAAGAGAATTAATATCAATGACAATAATTCCAAAATCCGAAAGCAATTCTCTCGCTAGAGTTGCGGCCTCCGCTGGAAAATGTGGCCCGATTTCCAAGATTCTTCTGGCATGAATAAAAACGAGCCGAAGCGGATTCAATGACCTTGCGGAAAGCACGCTCGCATTGACGGGCATCAGTCGGGATTGCGAACGATTGTCAGTATAAGTCTCGCAATCTTCGCGCTTTCCTTTTTTAAAATTTATACCTACGTGTACGGTTTTTGTTAGCAAACGAGTTTTCTTCCACTGAATCAATAATATTGATTATCTCATTTGGAAATATCAATCTAAGCCGACTTCCTTTTCAACGTTAACTGGTAAGATTTTATTAAAAACTAACCAATTACACGCAGTCATATTCAAACCACGAAAAAGGCGGGTACCGCTGCGTATACGTAACATTTTTTTAATTACATAACTTGGTATAAAAGATTTACCTTCATACAAATATACAAGTTAAGCTAATATAACCGTGTTGACAACATTTTCCATATTATGCGTTTGCTTTTGTCTGTGTAAAAGCTTTTGAAAGCTTTGTCCGCGTGCTAGCTTTGTCGTGCGTGCCTCTGATCTAAATGCATAAAAATAAATTTTCCTGTAAAAAGGGCAAAAAATATGACTGAATCAAGAAAAAAATAATAATAATAAAAAATTTATCTATAGTAATTGAATGGATGAAAAAATATTAAACAACAAAAGATCGAAATGGCACTGGTTGTGGCAAAACACCATTAGTGGTTGTTCACACACACATATGTATATATTTAATAAAGGTTAGCAAATGTGTCTGTATGAATCTCGTGTATACAACGAAATTGACAGTAAGTGAACACATCACTCACGTATGTATATTGGAAATAGGGCTGGGACTATCCGCATATTCGAATATCTGGATATCCACACGGATATCCGTTGAAACTGATAAAATCCGGACGGCATGGATATCCGCTTAATATTCGTTTTTGAAACTATTCGGATATCCGGATTTATGAAGATCCGGTTAATAACCGCATTTTTGGATATCCAGTTAAAGCAACAATCACAATAAATTCGTGGGACGTTTAAATCAATTAACGGGGAATACAAAAAAGGCTCGTATTGAGAAATATGTAATATGATGTTAAACTATTTTCTTCTTGTTCTGGTGTAAAAAAAACAAGTGCCGATATCATTTCCCGACTCAAAAAAAATCGTGCTGGACGAACTACATTTCCAGCACTTGAAAATACTCTTTCAGAAGCTGTTGAAATAGCAGTTACCGCAGGATATCTTTTGGCGATTTTGGACAGATTGGGATATATTTTTTCATGGTGCTGCCACCAATTGCTGGCACTGAGATTGTGGTTTATTTGTTCTTCGAATAAGTAGCGCTGAAACTCGTATTCATCCCGTGTGTTACTGTCATTACCATTTAGCAGTATATCCATGGCCGCGAGGTCACTATTTTCTGGAGCTTCTTCTTGGGCATTCATATCAGCAGTATCCATTTTATTGCCATTTTTTCCACGTGATTTTTTATTTTAAATTTCAGATGTTTATTAATAATTTTGTGAATGATGGGTGTCACTTTAGAAAATGTAATATCGCTGTCACTGCTAAGCACATTTGTCGCAATTTCGAAAGGGGTGAGTAAATCTATTAGATCATCAACAGCAGTCACTGTCCGAAATTTCGATATTTTGAGCGGCCTTGTTGTTGAAAATTGGACGATCAGCAACAATAGAAGATCTAAGCTTTTTAGCTCTTTCCAACATAAAAAGAACTGAATTCCATCTAATTGACAACTTTGGATTAGTTTTTTAACTGCCTTTGCAGTTTGTCTTAAAAGTTTCTCGAGAGCATATGTACGTTTACTCGAATGATTGAAACTCATCACCAGTTTTGAAACCTTTTGGATGACTCCACAACATTCCGGTAGTTTCATTTCTAAATTAACACTCAATTGAAGTGTATGTGCACTGCATGGATGACTGGTTATGTCAGGGCTCAAACCCCGAACAGCATTTGCATTACATTCTCTTGAATATGGAAACCCCGATAGTGGCTCCATAGGCTTGATGTCGATCCTTTGTTTTGTAGCGTTTTTTTCACAATATAAACAAAAAGTATTGTTCTTATTTTCACATCGTAGTAAAATTGTAGCTTTTAATTTTTGATGTTAATTTAATAATCTACAAACATATTTTGTGAATAATTTTTCGATGTTTGCTTCGTTCAATTGTGATATGCAGATATTCAACTTTTATATTCCAGTATCCGGATATTCGGATATCAGGATTTTCCGTTTACGTAGCCGAACAGCGGATATCCGTATTTTCCATTTATGAATCCGGATATCCGGACAACCGGATTTTTTGCTTAGCTATCCGGTTATTCGAATATCCGGTTAATCCGGATAGCTGAAAAATTCGAATGCAGTTCACAGCCCTAATTGGAAATAAACCGGACAGAAAAAAGTTAATTATATTAAATGAATAATTCAGAGATTTCAATAAAAATGGTATATTGGTAATTTGTTGGAAATCACTACAAAACTGGTCATTTAATCAAGTCTATTACAAACTATACAACACTCTTTGTGAAAAGTTTTATTCTTCATGTTAAATAATATAAAAAAATCGGTGCATATAAAGAGCTTATTACGTAAAATTGAACAGCTAGCCATGACAGCTATCACTTAGTAGTATAATCTGAAAACCGCGTTTAGCGTACGAAATGGCTCTTAGTTTATAATGCTAAACCACAACACGACTCTCATCACCATTCATAAATTGTCGCTTAAACGCCTAGGCGATTTTGGCCGTTTCGAAACAAGTCAAGCACCAAGGAAGGTCAAATTTTTCTCCATCTTACGAGCAGCACCATAAATCTTCCGAAGAATTTTTCACTAACACTCCAAGCGTCATCTCCAAGCATCATCTCTTCACACCGTCCATGCTTCCGAGCAATATATTAGGACTAGTATGCATAGTATAAGCGATTTCTAGAGCATGATTTTTGTTCGTCAAAATAAGACTTTACTATTGCACCGCCTACCTAGTGCAAAGTAGTTCTTGTTGGCAATTGTTTTTCTGCGTTTAATTTCTAAGCTTACATTGCTTAACGCTGGTTCCCAAATAGACGAAATCCCTCACAGTCTCGAATTTTTATCCGTTAACAGTGACGTAGCTGCCAAGCACGAATATACCGAAGGCCTGGTCAATAATAGATTTATCAGCTTTGAAACACGATATTAAGCAGGCTGTTTCCGCGGTAATTGACGAGGTTTGCGGAATCGCCTTTATTTTAGATTGGGAAGCGTACACTTAAGCCCCAATCTGGGGCATGCACTCATCCGACCATATATATAGGAGTTGATGCATGCTCTTCACCAACTCTTCACCTCCGTGTTTGAACAACTCAGCGGATATTACGTCATACCTGCACTTTAGTACGCATACGGTTACCAAATCGTAAAACTCTAATACAACCAACATCTTTAATAAATGTCAATTTAATATTGATTTATATGTTATTTTAAGCACTCACGTACAAACGTTAATATATATTTCTATATATAAGTATGTAACATAACATTAATATCTATCAATGCTTTTGTCTATGTAAGAATAAATATTTATGGGCAAAAAATCTACTCAAAACAATCAAATCCATAACCATTATCAACATTTGATAGCTGAGACACAACTAAAACAGTCAGCAAAATTATTCAAAATATCACAGCAGTGGCAACATAGAAAAAGCTGAGAAGCTTAAAAGAATATAATGAAGCATAAATCCTTGCTGTTGGCATTCCTTTGCTTGTAATCGTGGGTAATAAAAGTCCAATCGAAATGTACAATGTACTATATACTATATACATACATGCGTATTATTTAAGATAACAATAATATATTTACGACGAAAGAGTGTTTCTTTACTGTGAAAGGTCAGAGTTGCTCAGACATCCTTAACATGTTACGAAGATCTACTATTCGCCTGAAGTCAGCCTCTATGAAAACTCCAATCTTCTTTTCACTAATACTTACATTTCTTAGCAAATACGCATGTGCGAAAATAAGGTTAGGTCTGGTTGAGAGCGCAAGCCTGGAAGCTTGCCCTTGATACAGGCAACGGAGATGAGGAGGAGGTCGGACGGACATATCCGATCAAGCAGGTGCTTGTTAATTAGGTTCCAAAAAACCATTTGCTTATTCATATGGATTTAAGTAGGAGATATCTGATGCATCTTGCAGATAGTCCTGAAGTTTCTACAGAGTCCACATGTTAATAGGCGCCAACGTTGAAGAATGTATTAGCAGAGATTTGGCCAGTTTTAGAAGGAATAACGTTACTTTCCTTTCCAAACAATCCTCCAGTCATCCGTGCTGCTTTCCTTTCCAAACAATCCCACAATCATCCGTGCTGGTTCACAGCAAATTCTTTATAATTATTCCTTGATTTTTCACAGGAGGTAAAACAGTGTTTGGTGTACAGAGATATGTACCTCATTTGTATTTATTTGTTCATCGTCACTTAATTCATCACTTTCAGTATTGATGTGCCAAGGGACTTAACAAAGGGAGACACTGAGAAACCCAAAGGAAGCTAACGAGACTCCATTCATTGGTATGCTATCGGATTTCGTTAAGTTGGATTGTAATGCTTTTAAGGCAGACTGGATTTCAACGAATATTGTTAAATTAGCCTCGAAGACTGTACTGTCCATAAGTAGTCTCTCTGTTTTCCTATGGTATTGACCTTCGACTGAAAAGCACTGCAAGAACCACGAGGTCGGTTTTAGATGTTGTTGTACACATAAGGACACTCGCCAAAGGCCCTAGGGAGTGTTATCGATGCTGAAGTTCCTTTGCCAGATGCAGATCCGGTACGTTCATGTAACAAGCACCATTAAGGTCCTAGCCCGACCATCTCGGGAACAATTTGGTATGACCACATGAGACCTTCTAGGCCACACTGCCCTCCCACCCTCTAGATCCTTTGATATCTGGGGAGTCATCCGGGCAGTTTCAGCTGGCCTGGACACGAATAAGGACTGATTAGTCGAAAATTTTTAAGCTATATATGGAAGATCCTACCGACCTTTAGAATTAAGGTAACTTTGGTCATAATTCTACATGTAGCCTCATTCAAGGCAATTGGCGTAAATGAATTTGGGCAGGAATAATGTAATATGATGCACGGGTTGAAAGAAGGAATAGCCCACACAATCCGCAGGCGCATGAAAGGCATTCCTACAGAAGCAACAATCAGTATCACTATGGTACATGTAAATAGGACGTTATAAAAATAATTGTTCTACAGAATTCTCAGAAACTCCTCGCTACCCATCGTTCAGCCACACTTCGTCCGCCCATGTTCTTAGTTTTTTATATTTTAAATAAATACCTTTAAAAATTTGTTACAATATATTGCGAAGAATTTATTTTGAACTTCAAAAGTCATGACTAGGTTTGTATACTCAGCTGAGCAGAGCTCACAGAGTATATTAACTTTGTTCGCATAACGGTAATCCGTAACGGCATAAACTAATCGAGATAGATATAGACTTCTATATATCAAAATGATCTGGGTGAAAAAAGAGATTCATTTAGCCATGTCCGTCCGTCTGTCCGTCCGTCTGTAAACACAATAACTTGAGTAAATTTTCAGGTATCTTGATGAAATTTGGTATGTGGGTTCGTGGGCCCTCATCTCAGATTGCTATTTAAAATGAACGAAATCGGACTACAACCGCGCCCACTTTTTCGATATCGGAAATTTCGAAAAACCGAAAAAGTGCGATAATTCAATACCAAAGACGAATAAAGCGATGAAGCTTGGTAGGTGCGTTGACCTTATGACGCAAAATAGAACATTAGAAAAATTTTGGACAATGAGCGTGGAACCGCCCACTGTTAAAAGAAGGTAATTTAAAAGTTTTGCAAGCTGTAATTTGGCAGTCGTTGAAGATATCATGATGAAATTTGGTAGGCACGTTACTCCTATTACTATATGTGTGCTAAATAAAAATTAGCGAAATCGGATGACGAACACGCTCACTTTAAAAAAAAATTTTAAAGTCAAATTTTAACAAAAAAATTAATATCTTTACAGTATAAAAGTAAATTATGTCCACATTCGACTCCAGTAATGATATAGTGCAACAAAATACAAAGATAAAAGGAAATTTCAAAATGGGCGTAACTCCGCCCTTTTTCAATTAATTTGTCTAGAATACTTTTAATGCCATAAGTCGAACAAAAATTTACCAATCCTTGTGAAAATTTGGCAGAGACATGGATTCTATGACGATAACTGTTTTCTGTGAAAATGGGCGAAATCCTTTGAAGCCACGCCCAGTTTTTATACACCAGTCGACCGCCTGTCCTTCCGCTCGGCCGTTAACACGATAACTTGCGCAAAAAACGATATATCTTAACTAAACTTAGTTCACGTACTTATCTGAAGTCACTTTATCTTGGTATAAAATATGGCCGAAATCCGATTATGACCACGCCCACTTTTCCGATATCGAAAATTATGAAAAATTAAAAAAATTCCATTATTCTGTACCAAATATGAAAAAATAGATGAAATATGGTAATTGAATTGGTTTTTTGGCGCAAAATATAACTTTAGAAAAAACTGTGTAAAATGGGTATGACACCTACCATATTAAGTAGAAGAAAATGAAAAAGTTCTGCAGGGCGAAATCAAAAGCCCTTGGAATCTTGGCAGGAATGCTGTTCGTGGTATGACATATATAAATAAATTAGCGGTACCCGACAGAAAATGTTCTGGGTCACCCTGGTCCACATTTTGGTCGATATCTCAAAAACGACTTCACATATACAACTAAGGGCTACTCCCTTTTAAAACCCTCATTAATACTTTTAATTTGATACCCATATCGTACAAACACATTCTAGATTCACCCCTGGTCCACCCTTATTGCGATATCTCGAAAAGGCGTCCACCTATAGAACTAAGGCCCACTACGTTTTAAATAATCATTAATACCTTTCATTTGATACACATGTCCTACAAACACATTCCAGGGTTACCCTAGGTTCATTTTGCTAAATGGTGATTTTCCCTTATTTTGTCTCCAAATCTCTCAGCTGAGTATGTAATGTTCGGTTACACCCGAACTTAGCTTTCCTTACTTGTTTTAATTGATTTTAAATGTTTCACTAAATAAATTACTAAAAAAGTTCAGTAACATGGCAATCCCAGCTACTTTCATAGCTTTCACTTACACACAATTCAGCACGAGGCGTCAGCATATTTACGAGCATAAGTAAAAGTTCCGAATAAATGTGGCGAAAATAAATAAATCTTTTAGCCTAAATGGCATATAAATCCGACTGGGAGTTTTTGCCGCGTGTGTATGAGTGTCTTCCATACGGCATACATTTAGACGGTTGACAACGCATAATTCATAGCAATTTAAACGCTTTAAATAGCGAGAAAATGGTGCCAACATACATACAAACTCATGCAATCTCATACAAAGTGAGTGAATAATACAAGGAATGCGCTACGAGCATATTCCGGGGGGTTGTTTGTCAAATAGTGGCATTGTAATGTTTGTTTTACGATAATATTTAGTTACACATTTACGTATTGTTTATGGATTTTATTAACTTGCAATGTAATAAAATTGACCTGTCTTCAGCCAATTCCGATTGCTGATACAAACAGAACATATGTACATTAGGGCGCTCCTTATTCAATAAATAAATAATTCTTTGCAGCCTCACCCTGGCAAAAGATAATACCTAAGTCAAAAATATGATATCAGCATGTTGATGCCTATCGGAGAGGGTTAGAATTGAGATTTCTCAATGACGACTACCAAAAGTTTAGCTTAAAATTTTTTATTTTCTAAGTAACACCCTGGATCGCTAATAATAAAGGTGTTGATATCACATATAAATTTTGATCTAGATTGGGAACGGGGCTTAACTTCTGACTTTGCTCTGAAGGCTCGCCTAATATAATATTACCTATTTTATGTATTAGAAAAAAAAACTATCATTTTAATTTTTTGAGTCTCCATAGAGAAATCTTAAATTTGAATTTTTGTTTCAAACCCCTTAATCGTCTCTTATCGGGATAAGCGGTCAATCGAGTTATTCGATTTTTTATTTCTGCTTGGTTCTTCGTTTATGGTTGGGATGGAAAACCACTTCATATTCAGGGTGGCGTTCCATATTTGTGGCTTTTAAAAACCCTTCTGTTGTTTTTTGTGTCAAAGTCCTGTTTTTTTGCACTTAGTGTGATTTCTAGGAAGATAGTGGTTTGTTGCCTCTCTCAGCATTTTTGCTAAAGTGATTAGGCCGACTCTTTCCATGAGCAATATTCGGTTCTGGCCTCACGAGCATATGAAGAATGTGTGTTTAGTATCGTTTTCATCTGCATCGACGTATACTTAGGATATTTGGCCTTTTTAATACTGTACAAATATTATTTGAAGTACTCGTGACCGGAGCTCATTTAGGTAACGTACTAATTAACTCGCCAAAGTTTCTGGTACGACATACTTCAACACCTTTAATTTAGCAGCCCAGTCTCTGGCGACCCCAAATTCTGCATTGATCTAGGGGTTGGAGGGCGGAATAGCCTAGAAGGTTCCATGTGGTTATAAGTCTTTCAACATCGAAAACACTCCCCAAAATCTTCTGGGAGTGTCCTTATTACTACAACAACAACGGCTTGTCCTGATACAGTGCGATAAGCAGAGATTATCTGATGTTTGCAATCAGCCTTTTTTGTTAGGAGTATCAATTCTCTTTTTTTTTGTTTACTGCCAACTGGAGTCCGCGCAAGTCTAGCCACTCTTTTGGGCATATAATGAGCTTTATGCGTGCTGCTTTTGTGTTTCAGCTGTAATAACTGCGGCAATGTCATCTGCGTATTCAACTAAGAATAAATCATTAGAAATTTCAAGATTAAAAGTTTCATCGTAACTGGCGTTTGACAGCTCAAAGCCAAGAATTGATCCCTATGCTGTTCCACATAGGAATTGCATGGTTTGCGAACCCTCCTGAGATTTGATGCAATCACTGAGGTAGCTTCTGATTACGCGCTGTAGGCAGCATGGTATTTGGAATCGCTGTTCTAAGGCGGCTAGCATGTCTACCCATCTCACGCTATTCAAAGCGTTTGCAGGGAGGACAAGTCGCTTGGTTCTAACATTACCACGCTGTGCTGTTTCTAAGTTTGTAAGCATGTGTTCAATTAAGCCTAGAGTGCATTTTCTAGGTCTGAAGCCATAGTGCCTGCTTTGACGAGGGCGTCTTCCAAGCGTGGTTTTAGGAGCCTTTCAAACAGCTTTTCGGCTGTGTCATGCATGCATAACCACCTGTATGCTGATGACGGATGCGGATCCCTTTTCCTTTTCCAACTAACTCAAACTGCTGCTTTTCATGCATTATACATATCCAATATAACCTCAGGCGCATTTTGCAATTTCTTTAATTGCTTCTGCAGGAATTCCACCCGGCTCTGGGGTGTTCTTATTTTTCATGCTTCTTACAGCAAGTTACAATTCCGCTAAAGTAATTGGTGGGGGTTCCTCAAGTGTGTTTATATGGAAGTCACTATCTTTTCTTATTTTGTGGGTGGGGATGAGGGCTTTTACTATTTAATCTATTTCAGCTGTGTCTAGTCCGGTGTCGGCATACTGGCACAAATCTTTTTAGTACTATTTTGAAACCCATACCCCAAGGTCCCTGCTGACATCTTCTCGATGCTCTATTCGTTTTCGCTTCCTGTTATTAGTAATAGGGGCCGGCAGGCGCTTAATTTCTGTACGACTCTGCTTCGACAATAGCTAGTTGCAAGCGTCGGGCTCTAATATATACGCACCCTAAGCTCGAGCAGTTTTGTATTAACTCTGCTATTTCTTATGTTCACCAGTCAACTAATAGTTTCCCTGTTTCCGAGGATGCAACTAATTGTGTTCATCCTAGGCACTTCTTGTGACCCAACTAGAAAAGAATCGATGCCAGTGCTTAGATTTATAAGGACCACCCTAATGTACACACATTCTACCGACAAATGTCCAGCGTATTTGTGAACTTCATTCTTTTTTTTGCCTTTACACGCCTTATATCCTAAAACTATACTTTATGTTTGTACCACAATGGGTGGTGGTTTTAAGAGTATTTTTTTACTTCCAGTGGAAATTTGTGCTGCATTAAGTGGATGAATTTGGGCGCTACCGCGGTTTGTTTTACTATCTCTGTAAGGCATTTGGGGTTAAACATATAAAGTGAAGTATGTTAGCAGACATTTATTTAATGATTGTACACAAGTACAGCAATAAAAATAAACAATATTTTCCTACTCAGCTAACTTGTCATGAGTAAAAATGCTGAGGTTTTTATTGATGTGGTTTCATATATTCAGCTTCCAGTCGTAGGTCATTTTTCGTTAACCATGATCGACGTCAGCATTTTAGGTGAAAAAAAGTGGACTGTAGCTCTGCTACTTCATCGTGGCGTATACCAACAACTATGGCTGCAAATAACTACTGTCTTGAAGCAAGCCGCTCTCTATATGCAGACGTGAGGTCTCCGGCCAATTCTAGGTGCATGGCGCCTGTGCTCATACTTATAAATGAGCAAATGTACGCCTTTGTTGATTTCGCGCCTCTACCATGAGTAAATTTTACGTTATATGGGCCGGCAAAATCGACCGCACTTTGAAGGAAGCATCGCGTACTCGTAACGCGACTAGATAGTAGATCGGGCATCTGCTGCTGTAGCGGTTTGCGGTTCAAGCGTTTGCATCGTATGCAATGGCGGTATGTACCCCGAACTAAATTGCGAATGCCAGGGATCCAAAATTTACGTTGTATAGCAGCTTGCATCATTTGCGATGTGAGTTTCAGCGGCTATTGCTTTAGCGAGCGGTGCACGATGCGTTCTTAATTCGACCTCCTACTCGTATTATGCCTGCGTCGTCTAAAAACGGCTGATGACGAACGAGGGTACTACGTATCGGTATTGGCTTCCCTGACCTGCAATTAGAAATTTCTTGTTGGAAAACGTTAGCTTGGGAATACCTTACCAAATATAATTCGGCTTTGCGGATTTCAGAGCATGTTAACGGTCCGGACAGCCGTTCGTGTGCATTCGACTTCTGAGCAGATATGCGAGCGTTGTTTATGAAGCGAAGTATATGTGTGGTCACTCGTTTGAGTTTGTTGTAAGAGTGAAATTTCGTTAGTAAATCCCAATCTTCGTGCGTTTGCGTTACATGAGAACTAGCTTTGATTGATTTCAGTTCCAAATTCGTAGTATGTTTCGTTATGTGCTGCGTCCAAAAACGATCGGTTTCGGATAACCAGTGTGGCCCCTGCCACCATAAGCGGTGATCGAGGAGCTGTGCAGGTGTGAGACCCCGAGAAGCGCAATCTGCAGGGTTATGCTCTGATATGACGTGTCTCCAATGCGATGACGGCAATACTTCTTGTACATCGGCTACACGATTTACAATGAACGTTGCCCAACGATTTGGATTTGATTGCAGCCATGCCAACGTTATCGTTGAGTCTGACCACGCGTACAGCTTTTCAAGTTTGTGACCAAAACTTTGTTGAATTAGGCGGACGAGTTTAGCGCCTAGATGGGCTGCGCAGAGTTCCAGACGAGGTAACGAGCGGCGCTACTTTGTTTTTCGCAGCAATGAGCACGACGTTTATCTCGTCGTCCGATGACTGAGTGCGGCAGTAGATAGCGGCTGCATAGGCAGCCTCTGGTGCGTCAGTGAAAACATGGAACTCTGTGTCGGCGTTCGGACTAGTACCAAGCCAGCGATTTAGCTTCAGCGATGAAAGCATGGCCAGCTCTTTTCTATGCGTTAACCAATCTGTAGCTATCTCAGGCGGAACTAACTCATCCCAATCGACATTACAACGCCAAATTCTTTGCAACCAAATTTTTGAGCGAATGGTGCATGGAAATATGAGGACGAGAGGGTCGAAAATCTTGCTGGTATCGGAGAGAAAAATGCGTTTTGTTAATTCGCACTGGAGTGGCTCTATGTTGAAGGCTATCGCAAGAGAGTCGGTGTCCGTGTGCCAAATACATCCTAGAGTTCGAATATCGCTTCGATCAGACAAGAGATGGGACACCTGTGTAGACGCATGCGGCATCTGTTGTCTCAATGGCTTACAATTTGTTGCCCACTTCCGAAGCTCGAATCCACACTGAGATAAGGCGTGTGAGATGTTACGTTGAAGCGCTGTCAGTTCTTGGAAAGAGTCGGAGCCGGAAAGCAATTCATCCATGTAAAAATCTGACGTAACGATATTTGCGATATTTTGATATAACGCGCCAGCTTGTTGTGCCGCGCGATGCAATAGACGATAGTCGCGTATTGGCTGCGATGAATGCTCACGCCATACAATGCGTTGATAGTCGACGTCCAGTTTGTCGACATAGACCTGTCGATATATTTTCTCGATGTCCGCAATTATACCATAGCGATGGGTGCGGAAGCGGACTAAAATCGGTAAGAGATCTTGTTGGAGCTGAGGACCAACCATTAGCGCGTCGTTTAACGAGTGCCCTGACGACGTCTTCATTGACGCGTTGAATACGAC
Source organism: Eurosta solidaginis (assembly GCF_040869045.1). Lineage (NCBI taxonomy): Eukaryota > Metazoa > Arthropoda > Insecta > Diptera > Tephritidae > Eurosta > Eurosta solidaginis. Next base: position 217,811,927 of record NC_090320.1, read on the forward strand.
CCTAAGCTTAGTAGTGGAACTTGTTTCTTTTACCACGGCGTGATGTGGCATATAGTATGCGGTTTGCGTTGTTGGAGTAGCTAACTCCATATGACCCAAGTCGAGAAGCTCCTTCACAAATTTGCAGTACTCTTCGTGAAGGTCTTTGTTGGTGGCGAACCTGCTTTCCATTCGCAACAATGCCCGAACGGCTGCGTTACGCGACTCACCAATCAACACCTCGGGTTTTAGCGGTAAACGTACAATAAATCGGCCGTCAGTTGCGCGCTGTGTTGTATCGTCGAATAACTTCTCACAATATAACTCTTCGGGCGTGTAAAAATTTCTAGGTGGTAGCTCTTCCAGCTCCCAAAACTTAGCGAGAAGGTCAGTTAGTTGCGTATTACAATAATGCGGTGAGATTACCCGGGGTTTTATTTGTGAGGGAGTCGCGTTCCCAAACAGCACCCACCCAAACACGGTGTTCTGTGCCATCGGAGTGCCATTTTCACCCTTTTTTAGGCCGCCGAGTAAAAACTTGTCCATTTCGTCCATGCCAATCAAGACATCTATCGGACCAGGTTTGAAATAGTTAGGGTCAGCAAGCGGTAAGCCACTGACATGCGGCCACCGTGATTCGGACAAGGCGTTTGTTGGTAGGTCGTTAGTAATTTTAGATAAGATAAGCGTACTCACGTGAAATTTAGAGTTTAGTGACTTTAGCGCTATGGATAACTTGACCTCACCCTTTGTGCGACCTCCTTGTACGGATCCAATACCCGTGACGTAAGCTGATGACGTATTTCGTGGTAAACGAAGTCGTTGAACGCAGGGCTCCGTGATGAACGAAGCATGTGAGCCGTTGTCGAACAGTGCCCTGGCTGGCTGCCAGCAGCCAGAGTTATCTTGCAATAAAATGTCAGCAGTAGCTAGTAATACTACGCGTTCAGCATCGGCGTAGTGCGACGTTACGTTGTTTTGGACGGCATTTTGCATAGCAGGAGCTGCCTCGTTTGTATTGAGACCAGCATGAAGAAGCGTGTGGTGGCGGCGTTGGCATATGCGGCACGATGACGAGCTGCGGCAGTTAGCGAAAACATGTCCTTTACTAAGGCAGTTTAGACATGCACCATCTGATTTGATTGTGGATAGCTTTGCTCTCGCGTCGACTTGGTTGAATTTTTCGCAAGTGTAGATTCGATGCTCACCTTTGCAGTATTTACACGATGTGGTTTTAGCGGTTTTTGATGATGGATGATTTTTTGGTACTAATTGGTTGCATGTTGTATGCAAAGCGTTCCTTGCAGTTGTACGTGCGTTTGCGGCAGCGGGCACCATCTCCAAAGAGCGGGCTCGCGTTTCCAAAAAATCTCGAAGCGATGTAAACGATGGCACATCGTCGGCTACAAGCGATAATTTCCACTGTTTTCCCGTTTCATAGGCTAATTTCGAAACAGTCAAATGGACAAGCCAGTCGTCCCAAAATTCAACCGGGCGTTTGAGGGCACGTATCGCACCAACGTGCTGCAATGTTAAATTTAAAACGTGTTTAATTGCTTTTGCGGAGTCTTTCGATTCCTTTTCGATCAATGATAATGCTTTTATATGGCTGTCCACTATGATACGCATAACTTTATAGCGTGCTGTCATCATATCCCAAGCTTCACTGTAGTTGCTGTCGCTTACAGCAAAACTACTAACTAATTCCAATGCTTCACCATTTAAACAATTGCGCAAGTATTGCAACTTCTGTCCGTCCAACAAACTTGCATTGGAATTCACTAGTGAACAGAATGCGTCATGAAAAGTGATCCATTTTGTTGGATCGCCACTAAAGGATGGTAACTGCAGCTTCGGTAGCGGCATGCGTGCAGGTGCAGTCGGAGTTACTGTAGGAGTTGGTTGGTTTTGTGGCGCAAGAATGCGCTTAAAATTTGATTTAGCGATCAAATACCACTCCTCACCATGAATTCGTGCCTGCTCTTCTATTGCTGTGTTTTCGTCGACACACGACACCTCCACTTCTTCTTGTGCTTTGCAGAAACGTTCCCACTGCTCCTCTAGCAATTGCAAATATATAGTTGCAGCCCCTGCATCGACCGCAAGCGAATCGGCTTTGCTCGATTGCAAATGCCGCTTTAATGCATTTAAAGCAGAATCGCGAATTTTCAACGAAGACATTTTTTATTTGCGGGTTTTTATGAAATTTATAAAATTAAAGCGATGTGGACTGTTTTTTGCGGAAATATTGCGCGATCCGGGTCGATGGACCAAAATGTTAGCGTTAAAATGCGGGTTGCGGGTTGTAAGGTTTACTTACGCGAGGATTATAGCCGATTATAAAAAAACACTTCCACTTGTTTTTCTTTGTTTAATTACTTTAAGAATAATCGGAAGTAGCCATTGACAGCTGACAGTCAGTGCTGTCAATGCCACTAATTGACGTTTGATATGATTACATATAGAGATGCCAATTAGGCGCAAACAAAAAACATAAAAATCCTCAGTTCGTATAGCTAAGGACTTTGGCAACATTTCCAAAATACACAATTGCCAGGTTTTACAACATAACATTTAAAGCGTACACGCGTCAACCAAAGAGGAGGCCGACGGTGATAGACGCCTTTTCTGCTAAACTTGAAAGCACATACGATCGCTGTTCCCGCCATGACATTAAACTCCAGCTTGAAGACTTTAACGTCAGTGTAGGCAGAGAAGAAGTTGGCGATGTATAATTTTCCAACAAATTAAAGCAATAAATGCATTTTGTTTTGTTGATTTTCCAACAGGTAAGATAACTAAAAAGTATTGAGCCCCTTTTCGTTCTAGACTGCCTTTACCATTTGTCCTGTACTTAAAACTTGTAGGTACGTGGTATATTATGGAAATATCTACACCGTACCTGCATTATGATCGTTTTCGCGTAGGTCAGGATAGATTAAAATGGCGAGGTAATTTCCCGCACTTCCATTCGGATACGTGTTTGTCCATTATGAGTGCGCTTTGTGAGTACCGGGTGGCGGCACATTTTTAGTAGTCCTTAACAAACTACTTGCATTCTGTGATGGGCTTAGGTGAAAGTAAAAGATCTACCTCCCCAACTTCTAACAGATTGTCGAAAACCGTGCGTCTAGAAATCTGAGTCTTCTTGTTTGCAGTTCTGGATATTGACAGAGAAAGTGATGAATCGACTCATCTTCCTCCTCACCTTGACAGCTACTGTAAATGAAGTTTCTTGGTATGCGCCATCAGATTTGTTTAGTTTGAAAAGGAAGCTAGTTCCTTTCAATTTCAAGCCTGACTAAGGATATTAAAACACGCAATCAACCCGGTTGGTCCTTAGCAAACTCTAATCTCACATTCCTTGATTTCAAAACAAAAATAACCCAGAGATGGCCGCATCGAGCTGAATGCCTCCCTTCCAGAGATGCAGCAGAGGGATACATTGAGATGCCTTGTAGACGCCACCGAATTTCGAAACGATATTTCGCACGATATCCGACTGTATAAAGTTATATTTGAATGCCGTTAAAGTGACCTAGCTATTGACAAAGATCGTTACGTTGTTGGCTGGGACCATACTGTCCTAATGCAGGCTGGGTGCTTTCAGTATGGCATAAACTTCCACCTGGAAGTGGTCGTCGTAGGACGTTACGTTAGTTATGACTCCGTTTAATCCTTTTCATGCCGTCTCATATGCTTGCGTGGCCGGCCGTGATTGGGTTTCTCATACTTTATCCTCATAGTCGTAAGCCTCTTTCCCGGCCAACCCAATGTACAAACACTTGTAGAACTATCAAGTGAAAATTACATTTAACTCTTCCTTGGGTGCGCTGCTCAATGTGCCTGACATTCCTAGGCGAGCTAGCCTTTGCACTTTTCCAACCCTATGTTGATTGCTCTTTTTGTCAACAGTGGCTAGAAATATTTTCATTTGTTGTAACAGGTTTCAGCTTAGAAATTCACACCAAGCTACTTTTCTGTCTTCTAATCAAATAATACTAATTTTGATCGACAAGAGATACAACAAAGGTTTCCTACATGTAAGCACACTACGATGTCCAAATATCTGCTTGGAATAACCTACAAACCTAAAGGCAGGTGATTTGGCTACCCTTGGTAATCTTAATTGCAGACTTCAGTAAAATACCGTCAATGACTGTTTCCGTATTTCGGGATTGCAGACGGTGGACAGGAACAATACTATTCTTTGGTAGAGTTTTTAGTTCAGTGCATAATTTATTTGCGTGTTAATGGCATCTATCCCGGTGTTGGGAATTTTAATTTCCGGGAGACATGTTAGTGGAAAGCAAGCCGCAGATTTGCGTTTAGATGAAAGAGCATGACGGTTTTAAGTTTAGTACCTGTTGGCTACCGGAAGGATATTAGACGATGTGATTTCATTTAGCAAACTGGTTTCACAGGCCTCAGCTTTCCTAACTTCTCTGGAGGTGATGAAAACTTTGCTTCGTCGTTAATTTAAATTTTTTGCTCCTACTGGATGGCTAGCGGTCTGGCCCTGTTTGGCGAATTATAGATAATGATACAAAATTTGAAAACTGTGTAGTTTTTTTTTGAAAATTACTGTTTCCGAAAGCTTTTTTGCTATCGAATGGATTTGATTGCCTTTAACGACTTTTTGAGTATGCTCAATGAAGTTATTATACCAAATTACGATATTGATTATACGTTCAGGTATAACAGTATACCAAATAAGCAATTTTACGAAACGAGTACATCGATCACTGAGCTCCAGCTCAATAATTTGACATAAAATTCCAACGGTTGAATTAATCAAAAATACTCAACGCTGCGTTCAGAAAGTTAACACTCACGACTGATCAACAGTTCTGTTTACTGAAAGCGTCTATTGTCTTAGGATAAATGAAACAAATACTCATGCCAAATAATATATAGCAGGGATGCACCTTAACGTTAAGCTAATCGTTTATCAAAAAATTTCCACCGTTTCCGTTGAAACACTTCGAAATATTATCGATAAAGAAATTATCAAGATAAATTGTATCTCGTTTTTAACCGAAACGAAAAGCTTTCGTTGACGTTAGAAACGTTAACAAAAACGTGATATTTTATGTTTGAATTGTGCTGGCAATGCTATAGCCATGGTGAAGCCGTAAGGTGGTAACAACGAGCGCACATACACACACAAACTCCATGTAATTTGTTTGTGTAATTCGTTGGTGGTAATGTCAAAAATACTCTGAGAAATGTTCGTACTGTCAAAATTCATGAGAAAAGTTGCAATCAGCTTGGCTAATGCTTTCACCTTTAATGACTCCGCCATCAATCAGCTTTGCCAGCATAGTTTGAAATTAATAATCAACATAAACGATTTAATTTCGTTTTGATATGGCAGAAAACGAAACGAAATCATTTCGTTAATTTGACGTTCTTAACGTTAATAAACGAAACGAAATGACTTTGTTTCGTTTATTAACGTTAATTATCGTAACGAAATGATATCGGTTCGTTGGTTAAGCATGCCTGATATATAGTGAAAAAAATATTGTTATCGACATTTTTATTTACACACATTTACTTGAATACTATTCTTCACATGACTGCGGTCTGTCTATATACCATTAACATAAATACAATAAGTTTCAGATTAAGGTGAAGAGTTTAGCAAAACATTCAATTCATCAACGGTATTTGTTGTAACAAGTATTTATGATGGTAAAGAACGATAGAGTTTTGCTGCAAATTAACTTAGAGAATGAATCCTAAAAACTTCGTTGAGTACGTAAGGAAATCTATGCACAGTTAACACCGTAGTAAATATACCCTATTGTAGGAGCATCCCATGGTTGGAACATCGCCAAAATACTGTCCAGGTGAACAGGCGGACTCACCTAGAACAACTGACTATAAAAATAAAAGATAAAAGTACTATTATCAATATATTGATACACATTAGGGTGGCCAAAAATATATAATTTTTTTCCTTTTGTGGTAGCCTATATAAATTTTACCTTTTTATTTTAGTATTTAGAGGTAGCATATCGCCACTTTACTTATTTTAAGCGTGGGAAACTTTGCAGTATTTTCAAAAAGTGTACCACAGAGCTCTCCTGCTCCCGATAATGGCGACCTGGTGACTGACGTACAGAGTGTGCTTCTGCTCATTGCTAGCTAGCAAGAGAGAAGACGCACCCGAATCACCGATAATGAAAAATACGTTCCAGTAGCCTACTATGACGAATGGGATTCAGGGGGTTAATAAGCGCAATACAAAGCTCTATAGCTTCAAAGCTTCCGCAAACCAATTGTCAATCTCACAAATATGAATGTATCACACACATATTTAGCAGGCGAGGCTCTGGCAACCCCGTGTTCCTAATGGGACTAGGGGATGGGGGCGGCATGGCCTAGAAAGTTTAATGTGGTCATATAAATCGTTCGCGAGATGGTCGGGCTAGTACCTTAATTGTGCTTTGCTACCGGAACGTACCGGATCTATGTCCAGCAAAGGACCAGCAACATCGATAACACTTCCCATCACTTTGGGGGAGTGTCTTTGTCGTTAATACAACACCAACAACAACTATGACGAAGTGAGAATCGGGATATCTCGGCTAAAAAATCGCAAGGCGTCAAGTTATGACGGCATACCCGCCGAGCTGCTAAAACACGGAAGCGAAGAGTTTGCAAAGAGCATGCATCAACTCCTTTGCAAATTATGGGTGGATGAGCACATGCCTTCGAATTGAAATTTAAGTGTGCTCTGCCCAATCCACAAGTTCAAAGTTATTAAATCTTTCCCAGATGACATCGAACAACACCAACAGCTGCGAAAGACTAGGAAGACCTCTCCGAGCCATTTGAAACCATTCGAGGCATCATACAAGGCGACTCCATTTCGTGCGATTTCCTTAATGCACATAATGCTGCAGAAGATAATTCTAGCAAAAGAACTAAACCGTGCTAATGGTATGCCAGTGGACGCTACGACCAAGAAAGTATAAAGCGACACCGCAGTTTAGAAGCAGAAGAAGGGGGGGACCTCCACAGAGTTAGTAGGGAAAATGGAGCGAGGCTTGACCTTCCTTTGTTGTCCCACTTGGTGTCAACCATCGCGAAACAGGAATAGCTGGCGTGACTTGTTATAAATTGACCGAAATCGCTTAGGTGTTTAAGTGCCAATTTATGATGATGATGCACCAGAATTCTACCGTTTACTACGCATCGGCTCAGTGAATAAGAGCACTCTAAAGTTGTGCACCTTGACTAGAAGTCCAAGGACATGATAGTTACACAATTTATTATACTCAGTTGAGCAGAGTTCACAGAGTATATTGACTTTGATTGGATAACGGTTGGTTGTACAGGTATAAAGGAATCGAGATATATAGAGACTTCCATATATCAAAATCATCAGTATCGAAAAAAAATTTGACTGAGCCATGTCCGTCCGTCCGTCCGTCCTTCTGTCCGTTAACATGATAACTTGAGTAAATTTTGAGGTAGCTTGATGAAATTTCGTATGTATGTTCCTGGGCACTCATCTCAGATCGCTGTTTAAAATGAACGATATCGGACTATAACCACGCCCACTTTCTCGATATCGAAAATTTCGAAAAACAGAAAAAGTGCGATTATTCATTACCAAAGACGGATAAAGCAATGAAACTTGGTAGTTGAGCTGAACTTAAGACGCAGAATAGAAAATTAGTACAATTTTGGACAATGGGCGTGGCACCGTCCACTTTTAAATGAAGGTAATTTAAAAGTTGTGCAAGCGGTAATTTGGCAGTCGTTGAAGATATCATGATGAAATTTGGCAGGAACGTTACTCCTATTACTATATCTACGCAAAATCGGAAAACGACCACGCCCACTTTAAAAAAAATTTTTTTAAGTCAAATTTTAACAAAAAATTTAATATCTTTACAGTATAAAAGTAAGTTATGTCAACATTCGACTCCAGTGATGATATGGTGCAATATAATACAAAAATAAAAGAAAATTTCAAAATAGGCGTGGCTCCGCCCTTTTTCATTTAATTTGTCTAGAATACCTTTAATGCCATAAGTCGAACAGAAATTTACCAATACTTGTGAAATTTGGTAGGGGCATAGATTCTATGACGATAACTGTTTTCTGTGAAAATGGGCGAAATCGGTACAAGCCATGCCCAGTTTTTATACACAGTCGACCTTCTGTCCTTCCGCTTGGCCGTTAACACGATAACTTGAGCAAAAATCGATATATCTTTACTAAACTTAGTTCTCGTACTTATATGAACTCACTTTATCTTGGTGTAAAAAATGGCCGAAATCCGACTATGACCACGCCCACTTTTCCGATATCGAAAATTACGAAAAATGAAAAAAAATCCATAATAAAAAGAGATGAAACATGGAATGCAGGAATACTGTTCGTGGTATTACATATATAAATAAATTAGCGGTACCCGACAGATGATGTTCTGGGCACCCTGGTCCACATTTTCATCGATATCTCGAAAACGCCTTCCCATATACAACTAAGGGCCACTTCCTTTAAAACCCCGCATTAACACCTTTCGTTTGATACCCATATCGTACAAACAAATTCTAGAGGCACCCCTGGTCCACCTTTATGGCGATATCTCGAAAAGGCGTCTACCTATAGAACTAAGGTCCACGCAGTTTTAAAATACTCATTAACACCTTTCATTTGATACCCATATCGTACAAACAAATTCTAGAGTCAGACCTGGTCCACCTTTATGGCGATATCCCTAAATGGCGTCCACCCATAGAACTATGGCCTACTCCCTCTTAAAATACTCTTTAATACCTTCCATTTGATACACATGTCATACAAACACATTCCAGGGTTACCCTAGGTTCATTTTCCTACATGGTGATTTTCCCTTATTTTGTCTCCATAACTCTCAGCTGAGTATGTAATGTTCGATTACACCCGAACTTAGCCTTCCTTACTTTTTTTCTAATATTTTTTATATACAATTTCTATAGCCAAGGAAAAAAATGGTTTTAATTTTTAAGAAAATTACATACATAGATTTAAGGAAAGATTCCTCTGGCGAAATATTATATACCCTTTTTCCTCATTTTAACACCTATTTTTTCGGGTTTTTCGGACATATTTTTTTTTTTTGTTGAGTGTAGCTAGTAATTTAGGTCCCTTAAAAATGTCCCATTAGATTTGAATAGAAAAATGAGGCAATTAGGCACCTCTAAAAGTTAAAATCAAAATCGAAAATGTTTTCGGCCTATCTTTTATAGTGTCCTGAACAATGTTTTCACTTTACCAAAATTAAAAAAAACGTTTGGCCACTCTTATATACATACATACATACTAGTTTTTACGTTAGAGCTTGAAAAATTGTATCTGTAAAAATTGTTTTAGGATGAAAGCATTGAAGTGATCTATTGTGGGGCAATACAAACATATATTTCATACACAAATACAAACACTAACACATGCACACAAACGCGTAAATACATACAAATGAAATATATCAAAATCTCTTTTTGGTAAAGTGAGTAATATTATTGAAATGGATTGCACTCTAATGGATTGAAGAAAAGCCAAACTTAAACTCAACAAAGAATATTTGACGGTGATTTAACACGAGAATAGAAAGAGATTCTTAGGTGGGGTGTTGGAACTTTGCTTAAATTTTAGGTACCTAAAACAAATATTCCACTGGAATTTTCCTCCACTGCAACTACTTATTATTGATATTAGCGAAAATTGCAAAGTTTACAAATGGCGATGGTTACTAGGACATGTTTCTGAATTTCACTTCCTCATCACCTAGCTTCTTGGAAGCTGAGTATTGAATTCGAAATCTCCAACATTCATACTTTAACTAGTGTAAAGGCAGATGCCTTTATCCACTCAGCCATATGAATGTCCCGCTGCACGCTTTGCAATTGGTTTCTAAGTATTGCCATTTTGTTGTTATTCCTTTATTCACCATTTAGGTATATACTAATTCTATATGCTTTTTAATCCTAATAGTGTGGAATATTTATAAGCCCACTTAAGAGCTTAGTAATATTTTTTTAGATTTAGATTTTTAGATCAGATTTATTCATTTTCTTTCAAACCAAAATAATTTTTTACATGTTTACATATATAAAATTGCCACTTAAATTAATACATTGAAATTGAAAGAAAAGTAAGGCATTCTGTAAAGTTATCTAAAACTTTAGTTTTGAATGCCATCTCAAAAAAATTAATAAATATATACAAATGTGGGTGGGGTGAAAATAGTTAATAAGTTGAAGTTAAAGTTACAAAATGTAAAATAAAATGTATAACAATAGAAAATAAAAATGTTGAAATTAAATTACTAAGTGGTAGAATTCAGCAAAGTTTTGATGTCGTCGTGTGACTGCTCTAATAAAAATGATTTGATATGTTTTAAAAATTCGCGCATATTTCTAATGACACGTATAGACGCAGGTAGCGTATTGAAAGCTTTACAAGATACGATAGTAAAAAAGTTATTATAATGGGTAGTACGAGATGTGGGAACAACAACAAGTCCGAGTGAGTTTTGCCTCAAATTATAATTATCCGTGACTAGGCTGTGTAAATACCCACAACGAATAAAGAATATTTTAAAGTCTTGTAATAGTACATGTGTTTTACTGGAAGAATTTTCAGCTCTCTAAACAACTCCATGCTGTGGTGGAAACGGTTCACATTACATATTTTCCTTATGACACATTTTTGAATAGTAAGAAGTTGCTGGATTTTACTGTAAGACGCACCACCCCAGCAGCATATGCCATATTGAAGCTTAGAGTGAACCAAAGCGTAATAAAGCGTCTTCAGCGTTGCGTTTGAACATATATTCCTTAGACTATAAAAATAGCGCACAGTAGATCGCATGTATGCCTTCAGGCGAGAAATATGTGTTGACCAACTTAAGGATTGGTCCACAGAAACACCCAGATATTGGTAGGTATCAACTCTTTCGATTGGGAAACACTTATCGCTACAATTTGTTTCATGATTAAACGATGTACCAGAGCACGACATATTGCTAATGGAGAAACGTCTGCAGTCAGTGGCGTGGAATATAATGGCAATATCAGGTGAGGTTCTTGGATGTAAATTGAAATACATCAGTTTAGTTTTATTGCTGACGATCAGTTTATGTTTAGCAAACCACACTCTCAACAAATGAGCATCGAAGTTGACGCCTGCTACCAAATCCAGATAGCTCGATGAACTATAGGCTATAGCAAGGTCGTCTGCAAAAGCGGTAACCTTACATATGTGTAGACATAATGATTGGTTCGTTTATGTAGATACAAGTGACTGCTTCTTTTATTGTTGTTGTGGCTTTATTTTCTTAGTATCAGATTAGTGATGTGAGTATCACTTAGTGTCACTGATATTCGTCACAATATCAATATTATCATCTGTATTTAATTAGCGAGACATGCTCATATTGCTTTATACAATTGTTTTTGTTATCGATATTATAGAAAAATTGCAAAGTTAACAAACGGCGAACAGCAAAATCTCTTAAGCGCGCCTATAAATATTCCACACAGCTAGGATTTAAAAGCATATAGAATTAGTATGCACTTAAATGGTGAATAAAGGAATACCAGCAAAAAGGCAATACATAGATGCCAATTGCAAAGCGAGCAACGGGGTATTCATATGGCTGAGTGGATAAAGGCAGCTGCTTTACACTAGTTAAAGTATGAATGTTGGAGATTTCGAATTTAATACTCAGCTTTCAAGAAGCTTGCTGATGAAGAAGTGGCATTCAGAAACATGTCCTAGTAACCATCGCCGTTTGTAAACTTTGCAGTTCCAATAATATCAATAACAGAAACAATTGTATAAAGCTATATGAGTATGACGCGCTAATTAAATATAGACAACTATTTAGGAAAAAGCTGTCAAAACTGCGCGAGTTGACTTCACAAACTACATTGTTTGTTTATGCCACAAATTAGTCCCCAAATATAAATTTGAGGCTTGTATGTTGTTTGCAATGAGAATGCTTGCTAGAACAGGACAGGGGTCAAGGGGAAGTAAGCATCGCTACAAAGCAGTGAAAGAAAGTGCAGTGCTTCCAGTATATACGGCTTTTTATGCACAGACGTTTGTCGCCATCTCAAGTTGTATACAAGCCTGTGACTGCCGTTGGATACGGCGCCAATAACTTATTTTTGGCCAATGGGTCCACACTACTACCAAATAAATATAATTCAATTCCTATGCCGCGGGCGTCAGCGTGAAGTCATTTATTCAATACAACATTTCTGAAAAATTGTCGCCGGACATGTCGCCTCAGTTTAGAATTCTTATCAGCATTCGGAAAGAACTATTCCCCCAATGCGAAAGGACGTTTAGATAAGATAGCGATACAGCATTTAGACACTTTTTCGATAGGATAAGACGAAAATTGTTGAGGAAGATAGTAATTTTGTGTCCCAAAGACGATCCGTAATGTTGTGAGAAACTATTTTGACAAAAGTGAGCAGGTTGCCATTTCTGAGGCAAAGTGACAAACCATAGCCAATGATCCAAAGCTCGGTTGACAGGAAACGCCACTGCAAATGAATTCATGCTCCATAAACCAAACTGCGATGTATGTTCTTTCAAGATAATAGAGTATAGAAAATTATTGGGGGTTGCTAACTTGTTTTGTATTTACAAAAAGAACTCTTTGTTTGGGCCATACACCATAACATCATCTTCAGAAAATGACACACATTTAGATGAAAACATAGTTCTCAAAAATTAATGGGAAATTGTTATATTACTATGTTTTCCACTGACTAACAAAATGTGTATCAGTACCCACGAATTCAGCTACTTTGCAGACCGCCAGGTAATTTGAGTCTAAAGTTAGAATTTAAGAGTGCCAAGGAGGTAAATTAAAATAAAAAAAAATAAATGTAAGGCGCGATAACCTCCGAAGAGATCTAAGGCCGAGCTTCTCTTCCAATTTGCGTCGTGCTCCTCTTGATTTTTCCCTACAAATTGGCCGGACGGGACCTACATGTTTTATGCCGACTCCGAACGGCATCTGCAAGGCAGATGAGTTTTCACTGAGAGCTTTTCATGGCAGAAATACAATCGGAGCGCTTGCCAGACACTGCCGAGGGGCGACCCCGCTTAGAAAAATTTTCTTCTAAATGAAAAATCTTATTTCTTAAAAGGAGGTAAATTGTTTTTCAGAAAAAGCGCCGGTTGATAAAATCTCGTGTATCCTTTTTTTTAACATCACTTAAAACTTTGCTACGAGCACATTTATTTTACAATACGCTTCCATTGTTTATGTAATACTAAAGTATTTATTTATTTCTTTTCAATACTTACTTTCTTAAAAAAAAAATAAATGTAAGGCGCGATAACCTCCGAAGAGATCTAAGGCCGAGCTTCTCTTCCAATTTGCGTCGTGCTCCTCTTGATTTTTCCTTACAAATTGGCCGGACGGGACCTACATGTTTTATGCCGACTCCGAACGGCATCTGCAAGGCAGATGAGTTTTCACTGAGAGCTTTTCATGGCAGAAATACAATCGGAGCGCTTGCCAGACACTGCCGAGGGGCGACCCCGCTTAGAAAAATTTTCTTCTAATTGAAAAATCTTATTTCTAAAATTTTGATGTTGCTTTGCCCGGGAGTTGAACCCAGGGCATACGGTGTGATAGGCGGAGCACGCTACCATCACACCACGGTGGCCGCCACACTTTCTTACTTTTATGAAATGAAGTTCATGCAAAAACAACAATCGCCTTAAAAAATCTTTCAGTAACGATAGACTTACAAGGGAAAAGAAGTTGCGAAGCTTGTAAATACTTTACTTCTTAACTGGGCATATAAGACTATGCGTAGGTACATATATACGAAATTTAACGTTGGTCAAAGTGCGGTGCCTCCATTCCCTCTTTTCAAATAAAAAACGCATCATATTGTGACGAATATTAGCAACACTAAGGGATACTATCATCTCTGAGCCGATACTAAGTAGTCACTTGTATCTACATTAAGCTGGGTCGATTTATTAACCTATATCGCGCCATCGATTTTCGATAGGTTTTGGGCTCCGGAAAAAAAAAGTTCCACTAAGCATACCCAAAAAAATAATTTCCGAGCCTGCAAAATTTGAGTTTTTTGACTTTTTATACTCAGTTGAGCAGAGCTCACAGAGTATATTAAGTTTGATTGTATAACGGTTGGTTGTACATATATAAAGGAATCGAGATAGATATAGACTTCCATATATCAAAATAATCAGGATCGAAAAAAAATTTGATTGAGCCATGTCCGTCCGTCCGTCCGTCCGTCCTTTAACACGATAACTTGAGTAAATTTTGAGGTATCTTGATGAAATTTGGCATGTAGGTTCATGGGTACTCATCTCAGATCGCTATTTAAAATGAACGATATCGGACTATAACCACGCCCACTTTTTCGATATCGAAAATTTCGAAAAACCGAAAAAGTGCGATAATTCATTACCAAAGACGGATAAAGCGATGAAACTTGGTAGGTGGATTGAACTTATGACGCAGAATAGAAAATTAGTAAAATTTTGGACAATGGGCGTGGCACCGCCCACCTTTAAAAGAAGGTAATTTAAAAGTTTTGTAAGCTGTAATTTGGCAGTCGTTGAAGATATCATAATGAAATTTGGCAGGAACGTTACTCATATTACTATATGTATGCTTAATAACCGTGGCGGCCACCGTGGTGTGATGGTAGCGTGCTCCGCCTATCACACCGTATGCCCTGGGTTCAACTCCCGGGCAAAGCAACATCAATATTTTAGAAATAAAGTTTTTCAATTAGAAGAAAATTTTTCTAAGCGGGGTCGCCCCTCGGCAGTGACTGGCAAGCGCTCCGATTGTATTTCTGCCATGAAAAGCTCTCAGTGAAAACTCATCTGCCTTACAGATGCCGTTCAGAGTCGGCATAAAACATGTAGGTCCAGTTCGGCCAATTTGTAGGGAAAATCAAGAGGAGCACGACGCAAATTGGAAGAGAAGCTCGGCCTTAGATCTCTTCGGAGGTTATCGCGCCTTACATTTATTTTTATTTTTTATGCTTAATAAAAATTAGCAAAATTGGACAACGACCACACCCACTTTTAAAAAAATTTTTTTTTAAAGTCAAATTTTAACAAACAATTTAATATCTTTGCAGTATATTAGTCAATTACGACAACATTCAACTCCAGTAATGATATGGTGTAACAAAATACAAAAATAAAAAAAAATTTCAAAATGGGTGTGGCTCCGCCCTTTTTCATTTAATTTGTCTGGGATACTTTTAATGCCATAAGTCGAACAAAAATTTACCAATCCTTGTGAAATTTGGTAGGGGCTTAGATTCTAGGACGATAACTGTTTTCTGTGAAAAAGGGCGAAATCGGTTGAAGCCACGCCCAGTTTTTATAGACAGTCGACCGATAACTTGAGCAAAAATCGATATATCTTTACTAAACTTAGTTCACATACTTATCTGAACTCACTTTGTATTGGTATAAAAATTGCCGACATCCGAAAAATGAAAAAATGCCATAATTCTATACCAAATGCGAAAAAAGGGATGAAACATGGTAATTGGATTGGTTTATTGACGCAAAATATAACTTTAGAAAAAACTTTGTAAAATGTGTGTGACACCTACCATATTAGGTAGAAGAGAATGCAAAAGTTCTGCAGGGCGAAAAGCCCTTGGAGTCTTGGTAGGAATACTGTACGTGGAATTACAGATATAAATAAATTAGCGGTACCCGACAGATGATGTTCTGGGTCAAATTGGTGCACATTTTGGTCAATATCTCGAAAACGCCTTCACATATACAACTACCACCACCCCTGGTCCACCTTTATGGCGATATCTCGAAAAGGCGTCCACCTATAGAACTATTGCCCACTCCCTCTTAAAATACTATTTAATACCTTCAATTTGATACGCATGTCATACAAACACATTCCAGGGTTACCCTAGGTTCATTTTCCTACATGGTGATTTTCCCTTATTTTGTCTCCATAGCTCTCAGCTGAGTATGTTATGTTCGGTCACACCCGAACTTAGCCTTCCTTACTTGTTATCGCATAATTTTAAGTGGGATAGGAACTATGAGACAAATTGGTTTTCATCGGCAAGTCTTTTGCACGTTTCTGAAGAAAGCCTTAAAAAAAATATGGCGAGAAAATAAACTTTTTCAACAAAAAACTCCCCAAAACCCAAAAAAATATTTTTTTTTCAAAAAGCTGTTATCGCCAAAGTTTTTAGCGGACAATTTTGAGTCGGACAGGTTATACCTAAAAATTTTAAAATCAAATAAAAATTTTTTAAGTAGGTCATGAAAAAAGCCTTAAAAGTCAAAGAAAACAAGTAAGGAAGGTTAAGTTCGGGTGTAACCGAACATTACATACTCAGTTGAGAGCTATGAAACATGGTAATTGGATTGGTTTATTGACGCAAAATATAACTTTAGAAAAAACTTTGTAAAATGTGTGTGACACCTACCATATTAGGTAGAAGAGAATGCAAAAGTTCTGCAGGGCGAAATCAAAAGCCCTTGGAGTCTTGGTAGGAATACTGTACGTGGAATTACAGATATAAATAAATTAGCGGTACCCGACAGATGATGTTCTGGGTCAAACTGGTGCACATTTTGATCAATATCTCGAAAACGCCTTCACATATACAACTACCACCACCCCTGGTCCACCTTTATGGCGATATCTCGAAAAGGCGTCCACCTATAGAACTAAGGCCCACTCCCTTTTAAAATACACATTAGCACCTTTCATTTGATACCCATATCGTACAAACAAATTCTAGAGTCACCCCTGGTCCACCTTTATGGCGATATCTCGAAAAGGCGTCCACCCATAGAACTAATGCCCACGCCCTTTTAAAATAATCATTACACCTTTCGTTTGATACCCATATCGTACAAAGAAATTCTAGAGTCGCCCCTGACCCACCTTTATAACTATATCTCGAAAAGGCGTCCATCTATACCTATACCACCACTTTTAGAATACTCATTAACACCTTTCATTTGATACTCATATCGTACAAACAAACTCTAGAGTCACCCCTGGTCCACCTTTATGGCGATATCTCGAAAAGGCGTCCACCTATAGAACTAAGGCCCGCTCCCTTTTAAAATAAACATTAACACCTTTCATTTGATACCCATATCGTACAAACAAATTCTAGAGTCACCCGTGGTCCACCTTTATGGCGATATCTCGAAAAGGCGTTCACCTAAAGAACAAGACCCACTCCCTTTTAAAATACTCATTAACACCTTTCATTTGATACTCATATCGTACAAACAAACTCTAGAGTCACCCCTGGTCCACCTTTATGGCGATATCCCTAAATGGCGTCCTCCTAAAGAACATGACCCACTCCCTTTTAAAATACTCATTAACAAATTCATTTGATATCCATTAGCACCTTTCATTTGATACCCATATCGTACAAACAAATTCTAGAGTCAGCCCTGGTCCACCTTTATGGCGATATCCCTAAATGGCGTCCACCTATAGAACTATTGCCCACTCCCTCTTAAAATACTATTTAATACCTTCAATTTGATACGCATGTCATACAAACACATTCCAGGGTTACCCTAGGTTCATTTTCCTACATGGTGATTTTCCCTTATTTTGTCTCCATAGCTCTCAGCTGAGTATGTTATGTTCGGTTACACCCGAACTTAGCCTTCCTTACTTGTTATCGCATAATTTTAAGTGGGATAGGAACTATGAGACAAATTGGTTTTCATCGGCAAGTCTTTTGCACGTTTCTGAAGAAAGCCTTAAAAAAAATATGGCGAGAAAATAACCTTTTTCAACAAAACACTCCCCAAAACCCAAAAAAATATTTTTTTTTCAAACAGCTGTTATCGCCAAAGTTTTTGGCGGACAATTTTGAGTCGGACAGGTTATACCTGAAAATTTTAAAATCAAATAAAAATTTTTTAAGTAGGTCATGAAAAAAGCCTTAAAAGTCAAAGAAAACAAGTAAGGAAGGTTAAGTTCGGGTGTAACCGAACATTACATACTCAGTTGAGCGCTATGGTGACAACATAAGGGAAAATCACCATGTAGGAAAATGAACCTAGGGTAACCCTGGAATGTGTTTGTATGACATGCGTATCAAATTGAAGGTATTAAATAGTATTTTAAGAGGGAGTGGGCAATAGTTCTATAGGTGGACGCCATTTAGGGATATCGCCATAAAGGTGGACCAGGGTGACTCTAGAATGCGTTTGTACGATATGGGTAGCAAATGAAAGGTGTTAATAAGTATTTTAAAAGGGAGTGGGTCTTGTTCTTTAGGTGGACGCCTTTTCGAGATATCGCCATAAAGGTGGACCACGGGTGACACTAGAATGTGTTTGTACGATATGGGTATCAAATTAAAGGTATTAATGAGGGTTTTAAAATGGAGTGGTGGTTGTTGTATAGGTGGTCGCGTTTTCGAGATATCGCCATAAAGGTGGACCAGGGGTGACTCTAGAATGCGTTTGTACGATATGGGTATCAAATGAAAGGTGTTAATGAGTATTTTAAAAGGGAGTAATCCTTAGTTCCATATGTGGACGCCGTTTCGAGATATCGCCACAAAGGTGGACCAGGGGCGACCCTAGAATTTGTTTGTACAATATGGGCATCAAAAGAAAAATGTTAATGAGCATTTTAAAGGGAGGGGGCCTTAGTTCTATAGGTGGATGCCGTTTCGAAATATCGCCATAAAGGTGGACCAGGGGTGACACTAGAATGTGTTTGTACGATATGGGTATCAAATTAAAGGTATTAATGAGGGTTTTAAAAGGGAGTGGTGGTTGTTGTATAGGTGGTCGCCTTTTCGAGATATCGCCATAAAGGTGGACCAGGGGTGACTCTAGAATGCGTTTGTACGATATGGGTATCAAATGAAAGGTGTTAATGAGTATTTTAAAAGGGAGTAATCCTTAGTTCCATAAGTGGACGCCGTTTCGAGATATCGCCATAAAAGTGGACCAGGGGTGACCCTAGAATTTGTTTGTACAATATGGGTATCAAAAGAAAGGTGTTAATGAGCATTTTAAAAGGGAGTAGTCCTTAGTTCCATAGGTATACGCCGTTTTGAGATATCGCCATAAAGGTGGACCAGGGGTGACCCTAGAATTTGTTTGCACAATATGGGCATCAAACGAAAGGTGTTAATGAGTATTTTAAAAGGGAGTGGGCCTTAGTTCTATAAGTGGACGCCGTTTCGAAATATCGCCATAAAGGTGGATCAGGGGAGACTCTAGAATGTGTTTGTACGATATGGGTATCAAACGAAAGGATTTAATGAGTATTTTAAAAGGGAGTGGGCCTTAGTTCTATAGGTGGACGCCTTTTCGAGGTATCGCAATAAAGGTGGACCAGGGGTGACTCTAGACTTTGTTTGCACGATATGGGTATCAAATGAAAGGTGTTAATGCGTATTCTTAAAAGGGAGTGGGCCTTTGTTCTATAGGTGGACGCCTTTTCGAGATATCGCCATAAAGGTGGACCAGGGGTGACTCTAGAATGAGTTTGTATGATATGGGTATCAAATTAAAAGTATTAATGAGAGTTTTAAGAGGGAGTGGTGGTAGTTGTATATGTGAAGGCGTTTTCCAGATATCGACCAAAATGTGGACCAGGGTGACTCAGAACATCATCTGCTGGATACCGCTAATTTAGTTATATATGTAATACCTGCCAAGATTTTAAGTGTTTTTTATTTCGCCCTGCAGAACTTTTTCATTTTCTTCTACTTAATATGGTAGGTGTCACAACCATTTTATAAAGTTTTTTCTAAAGTTATATTTCGTGTCAGTAAACCAATCCAATTACCATGTTTCATCCCTTTTTTCGTAGTTGGTATAGAATTATGGCATTTTTTTCATTTTTCGTAATTTTCGATATCGAAAAAGTGGGCGTGGTCATAGTCGGATTTCGTTCATTTCTCATACCAAGATAAAGTGAGTTCAAGTAAGCACGTGAACTAAGTTCATTAAAGATATGCCAATTTTTGCTCAAGTTATCGTGTTAACGGCCATGCGGAAGGACAGACGGAAGACTGTGTATAAAAACTGGGCGTAGAATCAACCGAATTCGCCCATTTTCACAGAAAACAGTTAACGTCATAAAATCTATGCCCCTACCAAATTTCAAAAGGATTGGTTAATTTTTGTTCGACTTATGGTGTTAAAAGTATCCTAGACAAATTAAATGAAAAAGGGCGGAGCCACACCCATTTTGAAATTTTCTTTTATTTTTGTATTTTGTTGCACCATATCATTACTGGAGTTGAATGTTGACATAATTTACTTATATACTGTAAAGATATTAAATTTTTTGTTAAAATTTTACTTTAAAATTTTTTTTTTTTTAAAGTGGGCGTGGTCCTTCTCCGATTTTGCTAATTTTTATTAAGCGTACATATAGTAATAGGAGTAACGTTCCTGCCAAATTTCATAATGATATATTCAACGACTGCCAAATTACAGCTTGCAAAAGTTTTAAATTACCTTCTTTTAAAAGTGGGCGGTGCCACGCCCATTGTCCAAAATTTTACTAATTTTCTATTCTGCATCATAAGTTCAACTCATCTACCAAGTTTCGTCGCTGTATCAGTCTTTGTAATGAATTATCACACTTTTTCGGTTTTTCGAAATTTTCGATATCGAAAAAGTGGGCGTGGTTATAGTCCGATATCGTTCATTTTAAATAGCGATCTGAGCTGAGTGCTCAGGAACCTACATACCAAATTTCATCAAGATACCTCAAAATTTACTCAAGTTATCGTGTTAAAGGACGGACGGACGGACGGACGGACATGGCTCAATCAAATTTTTTTTCGATCCTGATTATTTTGATATATGGAAGTCTATATCTATCTCGATTCCTTTATATATGTACAACCAACCGTTATCCAATCAAACTTAATATACTCTGTGAGCTCTGCTCAACTGAGTATAAAAAGTCAAAAAACTCAAATTTTGCAGGCTCGGAAATTATTTTTTTGGGTATGCTTAGTGGAACTTTTTTTTCCGGAGCCCAAAACCTATCGAAAATCGATGGCGCGATATAGGTTAATAAATCGACCCAGCTTAATGTAGATACAGGTGACTACTTAGTATCGGCTCAGAGATGATAGTATCCCTTAGTGTTGCTAATATTCGTCACAATATGATGCGTTTTTTATTTGAAAAGAGGGAATGGAGGCACCGCACTTTGACCAACGTTAAATTTCGTATATATGTACCTACGCATAGTCTTATATGCCCAGTTAAGAAGTAAAGTATTTACAAGCTTCGCAACTTCTTTTCCCTTGTAAGTCTATTGTTACTGAAAGATTTTTTAAGGCGATTGTTGTTTTTGCATGAACTTCATTTCATAAAAGTAAGAAAGTAAGTACTGAAAAGAAATAAATAAATACTTTAGTATTACATAAACAATGGAAGCGTATTGTAAAATAAATGTGCTCGTAGCAAAGTTTTAAGTGATGTTAAAAAAAAGGATACACGAGATTTTATCAACCGGCGCTTTTTCTGAAAAACAATTTACCTCCTTGGCACTCTTAAATTCTAACTTTAGACTCAAATTACCTGGCGGTCTGCAAAGTAGCTGAATTCGTGGGTACTGATACACATTTTGTTAGTCAGTGGAAAACATAGTAATATAACAATTTCCCATTAATTTTTGAGAACTATGTTTTCATCTAAATGTGTGTCATTTTCTGAAGATGATGTTATGGTGTATGGCCCAAACAAAGAGTTCTTTTTGTAAATACAAAACAAGTTAGCAACCCCCAATAAATTGAAAGAACATACATCGCAGTTTGGTTTATGGAGCATGAATTCATTTGCAGTGGCGTTTCCTGTCAACCGAGCTTTGGATCATTGGCTATGGTTTGTCACTTTGCCTCAGAAATGGCAACCTGTTCACTTTTGTCAAAATAGTTTCTCACAACATTACGGATCGTCTTTGGGACACAAAATTACTATCTTCCTCAACAATTTTCGTCTTATCCTATCGAAAAAGTGTCTAAATGCTGTATCGCTATCTTATCTAAACGTCCTTTCGCATTGGGGGAATAGTTCTTTCCGAATGCTGATAAGAATTCTAAACTGAGGCGACATGTCCGGCGACAATTTTTCAGAAATGTTGTATTGAATAAATGACTTCACGCTGACGCCCGCGGCATAGGAATTGAATTATATTTATTTGGTAGTAGTGTGGACCCATTGGCCAAAAATAAGTTATTGGCGCCATATCCAACGGCAGTCACAGGCTTGTATACAACCTGAGATGGCGACAAACGTCTGTGCATAAAAAGCCGTATATACTGGAAGCACTGCACTTTCTTTCACTGCTTTGTAGCGATGCTTACTTCCCCTTGACCCCTGTCCTGTTCTAGCAAGCATTCTCATTGCAAACAACATACAAGC
Source organism: Eurosta solidaginis (assembly GCF_040869045.1). NCBI lineage: Eukaryota > Metazoa > Arthropoda > Insecta > Diptera > Tephritidae > Eurosta > Eurosta solidaginis. Next base: position 217,834,364 of record NC_090320.1, read on the forward strand.
CTCAAATTTATATTTGGGGACTAATTTGTGGCATAAACAAACAATGTAGTTTGTGAAGTCAACTCGCGCAGTTTTGACAGCTTTTTCCTAAATAGTTGTCTATATTTAATTAGCGCGTCATACTCATATAGCTTTATACAATTGTTTCTGTTATTGATATTATTGGAATTGCAAAGTTTACAAACGGCGATGGTTACTAGGACATGTTTCTGAATGCCACTTCTTCATCAGCAAGCTTCTTGGAAGCTGAGTATTAAATTCGAAATCTCCAACATTCATACTTTAACTAGTGTAAAGCAGCTGCCTTTATCCACTCAGCGATATGAATACCCCGTTGCTCGCTTTGCAATTGGCATCTATGTATTGCCTTTTTGCTGGTATTCCTTTATTCTCCATTTAAGTGCATACTAATTCTATATGCTTTTTAATCCTAGCTGTGTGGAATATTTATAGGCGCGCTTAAGAGATTTTGCTGTTCGCCGTTTGTTAACTTTGCAATTTTTCTCTAATATGAATAACAAAAACAATTGTATAAAGCAATATGAGCATGTCTCGCTAATTAAATACAGATGATAATATTGATATTGTGACGAATATCAGTGACACTAAGTGATACTCACATCACTAATCTGATACTAAGAAAATAAAGCCACAACAACAATAAAAGAAGCAGTCACTTGTATCTACATAAACGAACCAATCATTATGTCTACACATATGTACGTACAAGGCAAGGTTACCGCTTTTGCAGACGACCTTGCTATAGCCTATAGTTCATCGAGCTATCTGGATTTGGTAGCAGGTGTCAACTTCGATGCTCATTTGTTGAGAGTGTGGTTTGCTAAACATAAACTGATCGTCAGCAATAAAACTAAACTGATGTATTTCAATTTACATCCAAGAACTTCACCTGATATTGCCATTATATTCCACGCCACTGACTGCAGACGTTTCTCCCTTAGCAATATGTCGTGCTCTGGTACATCGTTTAATCATGAAACAAATTGTAGCGATAAGTGTTTCCCAATTGAAAGAGTTGATACTGAGTTAGAGAGCTGAAAATTCTTCCAGTAAAACACATGTACTATTACAAGACTTTAAAAATATTATTTATTCGTTGTGGGTATTTACACAGCCTAGTCACGGATAATTATAATTTGAGGCAAAACTCACTCGGACTTGTTGTTGTTCCCACATCTCGTACTACCCATTATAATAACTTTTTTACTATCGTATCTTGTAAAGCTTTCAATACGCTACCTGCGTATATACGTGTCATTAGAAATATGCGCGAATTTTTAAAACATATCAAATCATTTTTATTAGAGCAGTCACACGACGACATCAAAACTTTGCTGAATTCTACCACTTAGTAATTTAATTTCAACATTTTTATTTTCTATTGTTATACATTTTATTTTACATTTTGTAACTTTAACTTCAACTTATTAACTATTTTCACCCCACACACATTTGTATATATTTATTAATTTTTTTGAGATGGCATTCAAAACTAAAGTTTTAGATAACTTTACAGAATGCCTTACTTTTCTTTCAATTTCAATGTATTAATTTAAGTGGCAATTTTATATATGTAAACATGTAAAAAATTATTTTGATTTGAAAGAAAATGAATAAATCTAATCTAAAAATCTAAATCTAAAAAAATATTACTAAGCTCTTAAGTGGGCTTATAAATATTCCACACTATTAGGATTAAAAAGCATATAGAATTAGTATATACCTAAATGGTGAATAAAGGAATAACAACAAAAAGGCAATACTTAGAAACCAATTGCAAAGCGAGAAGCGGGACATTAATATGGCTGAGTGGATAAAGGCATCTGCTTTACACTAGTTAAAGTATGAATGTTGGAGATTTCGAATTCAATACTCAGCTTCCAAGAAGCTAGGTGATGAGGAAGTGAAATTCAGAAACATGTCCTAGTAACCATCGCCATTTGTAAACTTTGCAATTTTCGCTAATATCAATAATAAGTAGTTGCAGTGAAGGAAAATTCTAGTGGAATATTTGTTTTAGGTACCTAAAATTTAAGCAAAGTTCCAACACCCCACCTAAGAATCTCTTTCTATTCTCGTGTTAAATCACCGTCAAATATTCTTTGTTGAGTTTAAGTTTGGCTTTTCTTCAATCCATTAGAGTGCAATCCATTTCAATAATATTACTCACTTTACCAAAGAGAGATTTTGATATATTTCATTTGTATGTATTTACGCGTTTGTGTACATGTGTTACGTGTTTGTATTTGTGTATGAAATATATGTTTGTATTGCCCCACAATAGATCACTTCAATGCTTTCATCCTAAAACAATTTTTACAAATACAATTTTTCAAGCTCTAACGTAAAAAACTAGTATGTATTTATGTATATTAGGGTGGCCAAACGTTTTTTTAATTTTGGTAAAGTGAAAACATTGTTCAGGACACTATAAAAATAGGCCGTAAAAATTTTCGATTTTGATTTTAACTTTTAGAGGTGCCTAATTGCCTCATTTTTCTATACAAATATAATGGGACATTTTTAAGGGACCTAAATTACTAGCTACACTCAACAAAAAAAAAATATGTCCGAAAAACCCGAAAAAATAGCTGTTAAAATGAGGAAAAAGGGTATATAATATTTCGCCAGAGGAATCTTTCCTTAAATCTGTGTATGTAATTTTCTTAAAAATTAAAACCATTTTTTTCCTTGGCTATAGAAATTGTATATAAAAAATATTTAAAAAAAAGTAAGGAAGGCTAAGTTCGGGTGTAACCGAACATTACATACTCAGCTGAGAGTTATGGAGACAAAATAAGGGAAAATCACCAAGTAGGAAAATGAACCTAGGGTAACCCTGGAATGTGTTTGTATGACATGTGTATCAAATGGAAGGTATTAAAGATTATTTTAAGAGGGAGTAGGCCATAGTTCTATGGGTGGACGCCATTTAGGGATATCGCCATAAAGGTGGACCAGGTCTGACTCTAGAATTTGTTTGTACGATATGGGTATCAAATGAAAGGTGTTAATGAGTATTTTAAAACTGCGTGGACCTTAGTTCTATAGGTAGACGCCTTTTCGAGATATCGCCATAAAGGTGGACCAGGGGTGCCTCTAGAATTTGTTTGTACGATATGGGTATCAAACGAAAGGTGTTAATGCGGGGTTTTAAAGGAAGTGGCCCTTAGTTGTATATGGGAAGGCGTTTTCGAGATATCGATGAAAATGTGGACCAGGGTGCCCAGAACATCATCTGTCGGGTACCGCTAATTTATTTATATATGTAATACCACGAACAGTAATCCTGCATTCCATGTTTCATCTCTTTTTATTATGGATTTTTTTTCATTTTTCGTAATTTTCGATATCGGAAAAGTGGGCGTGGTCATAGTCGGATTTCGGCCATTTTTTACACCAAGATAAAGTGAGTTCATATAAGTACGAGAACTAAGTTTAGTAAAGATATATCGATTTTTGCTCAAGTTATCGTGTTAACGGCCAAGCGGAAGGACAGAAGGTCGACTGTGTATAAAAACTGGGCATGGCTTGTACCGATTTCGCCCATTTTCACAGAAAACAGTTATCGTCATAGAATCTATGCCCCTACCAAATTTCACAAGTATTGGTAAATTTCTGTTCGACTTATGGCATTAAAGGTATTCTAGACAAATTAAATGAAAAAGGGCGGAGCCACGCCTATTTTGAAATTTTCTTTTATTTTTGTATTATATTGCACCATATCATCACTGGAGTCGAATGTTGACATAACTTACTTTTATACTGTAAAGATATTAAATTTTTTGTTAAAATTTGACTTAAAAAAATTTTTTTTAAAGTGGGCGTGGTCGTTTTCCGATTTTGCGTAGATATAGTAATAGGAGTAACGTTCCTGCCAAATTTCATCATGATATCTTCAACGACTGCCAAATTACCGCTTGCACAACTTTTAAATTACCTTCATTTAAAAGTGGACGGTGCCACGCCCATTGTCCAAAATTGTACTAATTTTCTATTCTGCGTCTTAAGTTCAGCTCAACTACCAAGTTTCATTGCTTTATCCGTCTTTGGTAATGAATAATCGCACTTTTTCTGTTTTTCGAAATTTTCGATATCGAGAAAGTGGGCGTGGTTATAGTCCGATATCGTTCATTTTAAACAGCGATCTGAGATGAGTGCCCAGGAACATACATACGAAATTTCATCAAGCTACCTCAAAATTTACTCA